>NC_087087.1:11410877-12065543 GCF_036172545.1 Culicoides brevitarsis | reverse complement strand
GATCTTTGAAACTACATGTAAATTCTCCTCAAGTTATAAGTTTAACCACTCAATTCATGATTCAAAATTCATGGTCACGTGGTTATGAAAATTTTATAACACCGTAATCAGCTAAAATTTGATATTTAAACAAAGTTTTTACATAGACGTCTCTGAGTTTACTTCTTAAAACTTGTTTAACTACTTAATTTATTTAACCACGTGACTTTTTAGGCTCAAAATAAAGCCTATTATAAAATTTCAAATTTTAAACCACGTGACTTTTCTACTGAGAGTTATTCGAAAGATATCAGACAGACTTCTTTTCCTTCTAATTGCTTTAATTTTCCTTCGAAACGCTTAAAAACACGAGAAATGGTAATAATAAGATATTCAGAACCATTTTTCTCATTTTTTTTTCTTCGCATTTCTTTTCTCCCTTTTGTTGTTTGCAATAATCGTTTCTATTATTACCGTCCATCCATTCCGAACATCATGTGGCGAAATTTCCTTCGCAATTTATTTGGCGAAAACTACTGGCATGTGATGAAGGGATAAACCATCCGCCAGCACCAGAAATGATAACGCAAAAAAATATTTAGTCGTTAAACATCGAAGAGTGAAGACCGTCAGTCATGATTACGCATATTTTTTCTCATCCAGCAACGAGCTATCTGCTGTCGTCGTTTTCGTTCTATTTACGTGCTTCTTGCTGATTTGATAAAATGATACACAATTCACTATCACTATTTATTAATATGAATTCATGTTGTGCTAAATATCCTTTGCTTTCTTACTCGGCATGATTTCTACAGCAAGAAATTGCTGGAGGCTCAAATTCAAAGTGTACAACAAAACTTACGAAGATGGCACAAAAGGACGTGTGTGTGTGTAAATAAACAACATGAGCAGGCTTTTGTAAATATCTAAACCAGATTGATTGAATGAATGATAAATAACAGAGTGGAGTAGCTAGGTGATGTACTTTAAAAAGCTACATACTTCAATGCACGTATAGCGCTACAGACACGTACAGGGAGTCTCGTATGGTTTAAAGACGCCATTTTTTAAACTTTTTGAACCATTTTGAAATAATTTAGAACTTTTTTGACTAAGTTTTACATTTCTTACCGCATTTCGGAGAAAAAAATGCGGTAATAAAATCAACTTTTTGCCATTTTTGTTCATATTGGATTACAAAATGTACTAAAAATGGCAAAAATTTTAAAAAATTGTCAAAAAAGTTCTAAATTATTTCAAAAATGACAAAAAATGGTTCAAAAAGTTATAAAAATGGCGTCTTAGTACCAAGTGAAACTCCCTGTACGTAAAGAGGACCAAGATAAAGGAATGTCTTGTCTATGAAATTTTCTTACTTTACCTGATTTATATCTGATGTTATTCGAAAATCGAGTGTATTGTATTTCATTTTGCTTCATCTTATGGTGTCTCTCTGTGTGATGTTATTGTAAAATATGGAAATCACCTTCTTCATTTTACTTTACTACATTCGAGAAGATTTTCGAGATATAAATATATTGAAATCTCGGAGAAATATCTTTGTGCCTTGCTTGGGGCCTCGTCTAAGTTTACCTTTAAAAGAAAAATAGTACAACAAAAAAACACATATTTTATTGATCTGCTGCTAATCCGTCTCCTCTTTGCTCTGATTTAAAGGATTTTAAAGCAAATCTTAAGTATATTAGAGCAGAGAAAAATGTCCCTTTGTTCATAAAAGTGCTTTTAAATTTTTTTTTTATGTTTTTACGTTTCTCTCTGTTAAACAAATCCGATTCCGCAAAATAATAATCTGTTCCATGTCAAACAAATATACCCGTATTTAAAGGGAACACAGCCACAAAAGATTTTTTTGCGGCATAAAGCAAGACTATACGCAGCTGAGCAAGGAGATGAGAAGAGTTATAAATCAGATTTATTTCCGTGGTTAACAAAAAAATATGTAATACGACATAATACGATGATTGTCTGACGTCTATTCGTTACGTTTTTTTCTCTACTTTTTGGTGTATAGATAGGAGCAGCAACATGTACCTTTGGATACACTGTGAAAAAATTACGAAAATTTTGGATTTTACCTAAAAATTTTTTAAACAAAATTTATTAAATTAATTTATTTTTTTTAAATTAAAAAGTTTCAAGAAATTTTCTAAATTAATTTTTTTTAGCTATTGAATTATTGAAAAAAATAAATTTAAAAGATATACTAAATATTTTTCTATTTTTGGCATTTTTAGAGAAATTGTACAAAAATCATATTTTATTTGATTTTTTATTTAAAAATCGATAGAAAATCATTTCATTATTTTTGAAAAGATACGTTAAGTTTATTTTTTTTATTTGAGGTTATGTTTATATTTGTTTTCAAAAATTGGCGGGAAAACGATTTTTTCCAGTTTTTCAGTATTTTTGGCTAATTTTTATCATCAATAAAAAAAATTAAGTCAAATATTAAAAATTAATAATTTTAACAAAAATATATTAAATATATTTAAAAAAAATAAATTAAAAAAAACTAAATATCGAAATTTTTTTCTACTTTTAGCATTTATAGAGAAATGGTACAAAAATCATAATTTATTCTGAAAATTTTTATATTTTTCAGTAAAAAACGATAGAAATTAATTGTTATTTTATAAAAAAAAAATGTTAAGCTAATTTTTTTAATTTGAGGTTATGTTTATATTTGTTTTCGAAAAATTGGCGGGAAAATGATTTTTTGTCAGTTTTTCATTATTTTTTGGCTATTTTATCAAATTTTTATCATCAATTAAAAAAAATTAAGTCGAATATAAAAAATTATTTTTAGCTTTTGATTATTTTTGATTGTAAAATATCAAAAAAATAAATTTATATAAACATAACCTCAAAATATCAAAACTTTAACAGTGTAGAAAAACGTTCAGGAATATTACCTTTTTTCATTCGAATTTCTCGTTCTATGCGAATCGCGTAGTCTTACACATTTACAAAATGCTCACTTTTTATAGATGTAACTCTAACGATAGATAGAGAGACACCATAAAGTAGAACAATCATACTTATGTCTGTCAGTTAAATGATGTTCGTCGTAAACCTCGTAGTCTCTGTAGCGCTTAGATTGGTTGCGATATAAATCAGTGTGCCGAACAATTTTCTCTTTTCTTGCCATTTACGAAAAATACGTATAAATTTGTCCTTCTTACGAGGTTTTGCGGCAAGAAAGGCAATGGAGCACTTGCTTTTAGCAAAAGTGACAGTTGATTTAAAGAAAGCAAAAAAGAGCAAAAAAATAAAAGCGGAAATGTTACGAACTTAATACCATCATCCACTAACGACTATGACGACTCTATATCTCCTCACATAGACTTTATATACGAAGGCAAGATATAATAATGTTTATTTTTTGGATCAAATGATTGCTCTCTACCATTTTGCTAGCAATGCCAATATCTTAAGTTTATTTGTAAATAATGTTAGGAGTCATCTGTTTAATGAGGGGGAAATTAGATTTTTTTTTATTTTTTATTTAGAAGATTATTTCAACTTTAAGGGTTTTTCTCGTTTTGTGTTGTTACAAAAGTTAGCAACCTGTTTTTTTTTATTGGAACAACGTAATAAAAACATTTTAGAAAGTCATTCATCATAAAATGTTTGAACGGCGGAATGGAAGAAGCAAGACTTTTTTTAAAGAAAATTAATCAAACGCCATTATAATAAAGATTTGTGGCAAAACTATTAGAAAAACTATGCATTTGCATTTTTCTTTCAGTTTGCTGCGGCTTCGGAGTCGTAAACTACGCGATAGGCAGAAAGCAGCAAACTATTCAGCAAAAGAAAAATAAATTAATTAACTGTAACGAGCTATTTAAATTTTTTATATTTATTTATTTTTTTGTTGTTGCTTCCTCCTTGTATTATTACTATAAAGTAGTTTTGCGGCGATGCCATCAAGAGGATATATGATGGTGAATATAAAGAAAAATTACTGTAAAAGGCATAGAAATTCACGTAATATAATAAATTATGTGGAACGAACAACTTTTTCCTTTTAAATATTTTTGTTTTTCTTTTTAGTTTTTTTTTTGTTACTATTTTCTAACATTTATTTTATTTTATAAATTTTTTTAAATGGAAATGTATCTCATTTATAGAGATATTTTTTTATTTACAAAAAAATATTATAAAAAAATAATTAAATTTTTTATTTTAATAAGAAGAGAAACATTAAACATTTTTCTTATTAAAAGAAAAATATCAAGTAATTTTCTTAATGATAAATATTTATAATTAATTTTTATATTAATTAAAATAGAAAAAATATATGATGTTTATTTGTAAAATATTAATATTCTAAAATAGTAGATTTTATATTTTTTTATAAAAAAATATTTTTTTTTGCTAGATTTGGGTTTTTTTATGAATTTTATTATTTTTATGAAGAAAAAGAAATTTCGGAAATTTAATTATTTTTTTTTTAAATTAATTCTTAAAATACTTTAAACAATTTTAAAAATTTTTTATTCAATTTTTGGTGAAATTTTCTCGTAAATATCTAAATAATTTTTTTGAATTTTTATTTTATAAAATTAAATAAGTTAGGTATGTATTTAATTTTTTTTTTCTATGATAGTTTTTTTAAATTTATTTTTTTTTATTTTTTTTATTAATCAAACTATTAGTAATAATTAATTTTAATAAATTAATAATAATAATTAATTGATAAATTAATTTATTTATTAATTTTTTCATTAAATATTTTTTTCAAAAATAGTCAAATATATTTTTTGTAAAATAATAATAAAGAAAATACAATAAATTTAATAAATTAAATTCATTTAAATAAATTTAATTAAAAAATAATAAAAAATATTTCAAGTAAAAATTAAAAAAAAAAATCACATGTGTTTTTCAAATAAAAAATATCTTTGATTTTTATTAAAAAAAAAAATATATTTATTAATTTTTTTCTGCCTTAAGGCCTTGCACATATGGTTATTTTTATGCAAAACACAGATGAACAAACATTAATGTTATTAAACATAAAAAAATATATAAATTTGCAAAAATACATAAATTATGATACATAAAACGTAATTTAATGAACCCCAGGCCTTGTATGCATTATGATAAAAAAAAATATATATAAAAAAAAATTAATATACACTCAGATATTTGTGATGTCAAATGCACAAAGGAATCATTTTTCCACCAATTATGGCACGTCTGTGACTTTCCACGTGCAAACATTATATACGAAAAATTTCCATTGAATCCGCACCACACATTTGCGTTCAAACAATAATAATTAAGAGTTTTTTGACCAGAAAAAAAAATAACGGAAAAAAAAATTTTATATACAAAAATCGACCAAACACAAAACTTAATTAACTCAATTTATTCGTGTGTTGCCTGTGTGAGCGAAAATGTGGGTGAAATATTCCTTCAGTCCCATGTGCCATGCCAGGCGCTGTCATAGAAAAGGTTTAATCCTTTAATTGATTAAAGGGAGATCAGAGGGGAGGATTGCAGGTACGCTCATCATCATTAGGGAAAAACGAATCGGTGTCGGTCAAACACACAAAAAAAAATTCTCACACACAAAGGAAAAATTGTTACTGCCGCTATACTGAATAGAATTAAGCGATAATGTAATTTATAATAATATAATAACTCCACCCAATTTTTCTTTTTTTTTTTTTTTTTTGGACCGTTGGGATAATCTCTGCCCGTATATGCGTCGAATCTTTTATTTTTAATCCTTTATTAATTCATTTAGAAGATATTTCATGAGCTACCTGTTTTATTTTTTTTGTTCTTCTTTTCTCGGTTTGTAACAAAAGGCCATCCTATTAAAAAGTTTTTTTTTATTATTTTATTTAATTTGAATTTTATTCGTTGTACTTGTACAATAACCTATTAATATATTCATTTCATTATTATTATACATTTTTTTTTGTATTTGTAAATGAAAATGTATAAATTTCGAGTTGCGATACATTTTTAAAAGGTAACATCATGAAAAAATAATTATATTTTTTAAAAACACTTATAAAAAATGTAAATTAATTCAATTTACAAACAAAAATGTCATAAATATTGAAACTTTTAAAAGTGTTAGGGGTTTCGTTGTTTTTTTACAATGACAATTTTCTTGTATTATTTTTTTAAAAAAATATTTATTTTAATTATTTTTTTTATATTGTTAATAAATTTAAAATCAATAAAATATTTAATATTAAATAAAAATATTTTTTGATGATTTTTTTATTTTTTATTTAAAGAGCAATTAATATTTGAAAATAAAACGAGTTTTAATTTAATAAATAAAATAAAATAAAAATATTTTTTAATGCTTTTACTTTTAATTTTTATTTTATTTTAATTTTAATTTTTTATTTTTTTTTAAATTAATATTTAAAAGTTTTAAGTAAAATTAAAATTATTAAAAAAAAAATAAATGTTAAAAAAAATTAATTAAAAATTATCAACTAAAATTAATAAATTTTTTAAACAATTTAAATAAAAAATATTAAGTTCTTACGAGATCCCTAAATTTTAAAGTTTATCTTTCCAGTTAAAATTTCACCAAAAAATTGAATAAAAAAATTTTTGAATTATTATTTAAAATAAAGTTAAATTAAAATTATTTAAAAAATAAAATAATAAATGTTGAGAAAATTAATTAAAAATTATTAACTAAACTAAAATAAATAATTTTTTGAAACCAAAATTTTAATTCACCAAAAATTAAATAAAAAATTTTAAAATTATTTAAAATATTTTAAGAATTAATTTAAAAAAAAAATAATTAAATTTCTAAAATCTCTTTTTTTTAAATTACAAAAACTAATAAAGAAAGCGCAAATTTATATAGCCAAAAACCATCAACTAACAAATTCCATTTCAAGGCAAATTCCTCCAACTTTTCCGCTTCACATTAATCCCTTAATACATTAAATTCATGACCTTTTATATCGAATTGCGTTACGAATACTTTAATACGCGTGTCGTCGTCCCTTAATGCGCCATCCAACCTAATTCCTTTCATTGATGTGAGACACGAGACACAAATTTATCGATTGTTTATGTCTTTGGGTGCCACACACACGCTCCCATGCACACCGAGGGATATATGTCATTTAATGTCAGTGCGAGAAAATTCATTGATTATGTTTGCTAATAAATTCAATTTCCTAAAGCATACGTGAAGGAATCTCTCCTCGGATACGTTAAAGACGTAACAAAGACAAAAATCTGTAATACTAATATTATCTTTCCGATTTTTTTTTCTTTGCTTCTTTTTCAATATAGAGCATAATAAGAAATGTCTTGCCTTTTCTTTGTTTCTTAATGCTGAATTGGCATTTTTTGTTCTTTGAGCATATTGGTTGCTCTACTAATACTAACAAAAAAATAATAATAATAAGGAATTCAATGCCGAAGGAGATAAAAGAATTAAAGCTGAACGAACTTTAACAAAAAAATTCTCATGCAGAGAAATTCCGAAAATAGAAACATCAATTGAAAATAACTTTATATGATCATAAGTACTCACTTGAAAGTAATGCTTCATAATATTATTATATAAATATTACACATATTCGAAAACATCAAAAACGTGTAAACACCGAAATAAAATAGTAACTGTATCTCTACAGCAACAACAAGTATTATTACTCGAGTTGTAACCATTTTGCGAAAAGTAAGCAGAGAGAGTGAGGGAACGAGAGAGAGTTGTATAGGCAGAAAAGGAAACTAATATTGTACAAGCACCATCATTGTCGGTCGTAATACAAACTAATAAACTATTTCATGTCCATTGAGTTAGAAACACATAAATTTAACTTTAATTTCAAACGGAAACATTAGAAAACATTAATTACATTTTCATCCTTTTTCCATGCTGCTGCTGCTGCTGTTGTTGCAGCATGCAATAAACGACGACGACGTGCTTCGACGTACAACAAGTTTTTCATACACAGACACACATTTCGAGGAGAGATACTAATATTTGAGTCTGCTATTTTGTTATATAGTTTTAAATAAATGTTGAGCAAATGCAATAATAGGTTTTTGATATAAATGTTACACATAAAAGTATTGAATTTTTAGGGATTGTAAACTATGAACTTGTAATTGCTCGAATTTTTTTAGGTTATGAACTTTTAAAAAATCATCAGTTTTTGCTTGGTTTGGATTAATTGAAATATTCAGGACTTGGTTTGAAATAAAGTTCTAAATGCCTTTTTTTAATTTTCTTCAAGGAATCATGAAAATTGAAGTTGAAGTGTAAAAGAATATTCGAAAACTTAGCAGAAGTTATGCTTTTAAAAAAATTATTGCAGTTAGGAGTAATTTGAACTTTTTGACACTTGATTTGGATAGACAATTGAAATGGGCAGACAAGAAATTAGCCAAAAATTTAAAGGGGAAATAAAATTTTGAGAATTTTAAATATTTTTAAGATTATTGAAAACACAAAAAAGGATTATGATGGGTAGAACTTTCTTCCTAACCTGTTCCATATTCTTCTTTAACCGTGCTGACACTCTTTAAGAAAGAAAAGATTTCTTTCAGAGAGAAGTCTCTAAATTCTTCAGGCTCCATAATACCATTCGTGCTTCCTAAAAGCAACATTCTTTTGTGTTCCAAATAAGGACAATCGCATAAAATGTGCTCTGCTGTTTCTTCTGCCGAGTGACAGATCCTGCAATCTGTTAAACTCTTATAACCCATTCTTCTCATTAATTTATTCAATCTAGCATGCCCGGTTAGAAAAGCAACTATGACTCTAATTTGAGTAATATTCATGTTGATCAGCTCTCTTGTTTTTGTCAAAGATCTGTTTGGTACAAAAGCAAGTTTTAACCTAAATTAATAACTTAAGCTGTCTTAATTAAAGGGACACAAAGACAATCCACAGATCAGTAGTCGTTTGTCAAGATTTTCTTTAGTTCAGCTTTGAAATGGACAATATTCTCAGTTCGTCGAATGTTCGCAGGAAGTTTGTTAAAGAAGTTTAACCCCTCATGGAAAATACTATGCCGGGAGTAGTTTGTTCGGGATGGCGGGATTTGGAGTCTAGATCTTCTTCTTGTGTCGCTCTCGAACAAGGGCAATAGTCAAGTTGGATTTTGTGAGACCCTTAATCGTTTTGTAGATAATCATGGTTTCTTCAGGTTTTTGAAAATATTGCTTGGTTTGGATTAATTTATAAAGACTTTAGACCTGAAGGTCTTAGATGAGCTCTGGCTGTTCGATTCCTGAAAATAAAAAAAATGAATCAAATTTCAAACTTATTTTCTCACTTACCTGAACTCGAATGTTCAAACATCCAAGAAACTGGAATCACTGCAGCTATAAAGACAGGGCGTCTCCATCTCCATTCCAGTAATGAATGCAAAACTCTTGAAAACCTTGAAAAAAAAGTGGTCAACAAATTATGTGTGGAAAAGAGATTAAGAGGGAAGTAGTACATAAAAATCGCATGTGTTAATGTTTACTTACTGGATTGCAATTTATTTTTTATTAAGTGCAATTACGGAAAAAGAACTAATGCGGCAAATGGTAACACAGCTACTAAAACAGAACCAAATAAAAAAAAATTGTGATTACTTTCTGCACATTTTTATGACTCGTATTCGAACATAAATAATAAAATTAAACTAGAGAGAAACATAAACACAAACCCATTACTTAGATTGATGAATCAACAAATCAATGTTTGTTCGAACCAATAAAATGACACAAAGTTACTGATTTGTTTTTGAGCCACCTTTGAAGCTTTTTCCAATTTATGAATGGAACGGAACGAAATGAAATAATAAAATCCACACGCTCGTCTAGCTCATTTTGGATCAATGCTTATGTCTGCATTATATTTAAAATTATGTGAGCAATAAAAAATTTTCTATTTAATCTTAAATGAGCGAGGAAAAAACTTTTAAAAATTTTATGACTACTGACATGAGACGAGAATTCTTCGTTCATCCGTGAATGGGAAAGCGGACGAAAAGAATGAAGAAATAAGGAAGCCTTTAATGTCGGTCTACTAGGCAAATGCAGCAGCATTAGAGAAAGTTATGATCATAACTGCCACCGTAAAAGGAGTACATAAAGCCATACTCACGAATGGGGAAAAAGAAGTCCATAGCATTCACATTTTTATAGTCATAACTCAGACCAGAAGAATCGTAGCAGCAGCAGTACTAAAGATAACTTGGAGCAATATCATTAAATTTTTACTTTTCTTCGTCGTTTCATCCTGGTTTCTGCTTTCTCCGCATATCGCAGTCGTCGTCGTCGTTGCGTCGTCCAGCAGATATGAAAAGAGTTCTTGAATCATGAAAATGTAACAGATGGCACATTTTAGTGCACATTGCAAAACTTTTATCTTCACATTTTTTAACTACTGTAGCGGGAATAAAAATGAAATGAAATAAACTTGAAAATCGGGTGACACCCGTTTTTGTTCTCTCTTCTCCTCTCTCTCTCTGCTGTCGTGTTCCATCCTGTCGTGCATCGTGCCATGTCATGATGCATTTCCGCCGTATATTTCGAAATAAATGGATATGGATCTCTTTTCCTGTGAAAATGCTCCATGTCCATCCATTTGTGATGCGTCTGTTTCACTTCATTCATCGTCGTCATTTTCAATGCAAAAGTGTGGGATATTTTCGGAAGTCAGGGACATTCAACTCTCCCGGCTTCGGTAGTTGGGTCCGTGTGACGCGATAATGCCGGCTTGCACATCGCTCTAATGCAACGGAACGTTAATCAAAAGCATTCGAGTGTGCAATAATCAGGTTGTGCCTTATTTTTGGATGAGTGAGTGCATGACAACCGTGATGACGGCCACGTTGATGAAATGTAATAAAAAATTAAAGGTCTCAATACACATGTGACTCCCCGATATTTTTTTTCTGCTGTATTTGATGTTCTGTGATTTGAAAGGGAGTCATGTCTATCCTTTTTTGTCAAATTTTGGTATTTTGACAAATTTTAAAACGCATCAGTTTTTATCTCTTGATTTAATTGAATGGAGTGGCAAGAAATTCAAGCTTAATTATTTGCTTAATTCAGAAAATTTTTAAATTAAAAAAAAATATTTTTTTAAAGTTAAAAATTTTTAAATTATTCTTAAGTTTCTTAACTTTAAAAATCCTTTTAACTCAAAAAAATTTTTTTTCAATTTTACTCAAGTTAAATTTTTGAAATTTTTTAATAATTTAATTTTTAAGTGAAAAGTTTTTTCGGTTATACCTACATTCTAATAAAATTGAGTAATATTTGATACTTTTAGAGCAGTTTTAATCTCAACTGATCTAAAAATGGCGGCAATGCAGGGTTGCTAAAAATAAATAATTTTTTAAAAAAATATTTGAATGAATTTTTGCTTCTTTTTGATATAAATTCTAAATTTTAACAAAAATTTAAGATTTTATATTAAAAATAATCAAAAATTCATTCAAATCTTGAATTTTAAAAAATTTTTGGCAACCCTTCATATCCGCCATTTTTTTATCAGTTGAGATCTTTTTGTTGAGCTGATCTAAAAATAGCGGCAAAAATTTTTAAAAAATTTATTTGAATGAATTTTTGTTTCTTTTTGATGTAAATTCTAAATTTTAACAAAAATTTAAGATTTTATATTAAAAATAATCAAAAATTCATCCAAATCTTGAATTTTTAAAAATTTTTGGCAACCCTTCATATCCGCCATTTTTAGATCAGTAAAGATCAGCTGATCAAAAAAAAATTTTAAATCATTTTTAAAGCAAAAAAGAAACTTACCTTTTTTATCTATGGTGTTTTTGGCCTCATAGAATGCAACACTTATCCTTTCTTAATTACATTTTTGTCTGTCCAAAAAATTTCCCTGATAAAATTCTACAAAAAAAAAAAAACTAAAATTAAAGTTAATTTAATTACGGAACATTAAACAGTTTCTTCCCCCAAAAAAAAGGTAGAAAAGTCAATTTAATAAAAGATTTTTTTTCTAAAAAATTCACATATTTTTTTCCTCTATCGTCGATAGATACTCACCACCTATTATTATCTCTATTACCGAGGATGCTGATGATGGTAAAACTTTTCAAATCAAATCGAATGCTTTTCTCTCGCATGTTAGTGTGTCGTGTCGTCGTCATCATCTAGTGCTCCAAATGAAATACATATAATCTAATACAAAAAACCAATATTGATCAATTAGAGTTTTATTTTAACCTTTTTTCCCTCCTCGTGTTCGTCTCTCCAATCGAATTGAGTCGGATAATAAAAACGGAAGTGTCGCCTCATCATAATTAGTATTTATATGGAGCGCAAAAAAAAAGCGGAGAGTGATTGCAGGATGTCGATAGCGGTTGGTATGGTCAAACGATGAAAAGAAAAAGGAAATTGGAAAATTATTGGAATTTTATGGGTGTCTGGCGCGTTGTAGTAGTAAAAATGTGGGACAACGAACGGAATTTGCCGTAAAATAACCTGCAAAACGCAACACACATTAAAGTAAATGTCAAACAATTTGTCGTCATTTAATTTGTTTAAATGTGTATCTTCGGGAGTATATGTGGCAGCCGCAACCCATGAAACAACAACAACAACCCGAATTTGCATAATATCTGTCTTTCTGTCAACCCTTTCACTTCACACACTTAATGTAATAATAAATATTTTAACTCTATCTTTAAATTTTACATCTAGTAGTCGAAAAGTCATGCTGCTGGAAGAAGATTCATTGCTTATACATGGGAATTAGGAAAACATACCGAAATGTAACATCACATATCTCTCTGCTTTATAGACGAACATTCCGTTTAAGAATTCCAAATTGGTAAATCTTAATTAAATTGATAGTGCAGATGTACGAGCGACGTTGATGGACAATGTTTGATGACAGGGATGGAGGGAAAACTTTGAAAAGGGGTTTCATGAAATCACACTTTTTCTGACAACTTGAAAACCAGAAAGTGATTTATAGATTTTCATGTTGAATTTAAAGATAAAATTTAAATTTTCTATTAAATAAATTGAGTCACTTTAAATGAATTGAAATTCCATTCAATCTTTGTAACGCAATAACTCAAGTTCTGATTTACGAATCTCTGAATGAGGTTTTGTAAATTGTTGTTTTTAGATATAAGAAGGTTTATGTGTTGAAAAAAATACGGAAAAACTAAAGAAAATTAATATTTATATATATTAAGATAAAGAAATTATTTTTTTTAAATTTATTTAAAAAATTGAATTATTTGTTAAATCTTGAAAAAAAATGGAAGTAATAGTCTAATTTTAAAAAAGATTTTTTATATTTTTCTATGAAAAATTTTTATAGGTAACATATAAAATCTCATGTAAGCTTATTCGATGGATGTATTTTTAGCGCAAAAATTTAAAAATTAATATTTCACAAAAAAAATCTTAAACAAATTAAAATAATTATTTTTGGATTAAAAGAGTTGTTTAAATAAAAATAAACTACTTTAAAAGGCTGAAAAGATTTTTAAAATATTATTTAAACAATAATAAAATTAAATTACTTATATTAAGTTGAATAAAATAAGTATAATTATTTAAAAAAAAAAAATATTAAAAAAATAATAAAAAAAAATTTAAAAAATAATTTCAAAAACAAAAATATAATTAATTATTTTTTGTAAAAATAAATAATTTTGAAAAAATATTAAGATAAAATTTTTAATTTTTTTTGCTGAAACGATTTAAAAAAAATTATTTTAAATAATGAAAAAATGGAATAAAAATTCTATGAAAAATTTTTTAAAAAAAATAATTTTGAAAAAATTTAAAAAATATTTTACAAAAAAAAATATTATAAATTAAAAAATAATTATTTTTTGTAAAAAAAATTTTTTTTAAATTATTTTAAATAAAATTTATTTTTTATTTTATTTATTTTATTTAATTAATTAATTTTTTTTTTAAATATTTTAAAAATTATTTTTTTAAATTGAAAATTTTTTTAAAATAATTTTTAAAAAATTATTTATATAAATTATAATTAAATTAATATTATTAATTAATTAATAATATTAAAAATGTATTAATATTAAATAATTAATTTATAATTATTTTAAATATTCTTATATTATTTTGTAAAATATAATTTGAATATAAAAAAAAAAAAATATCTGCTTAATGATCTCAACATAACCTAAAAATCCGCCATCTTGGATCTTTATATTCGATCACATAGATCTGCCTATTTCATTTCTGTACGTTCCTGCATTACTTCACATATAACAGAAAAAACTTCGTAAATAAA
Source organism: Culicoides brevitarsis (assembly GCF_036172545.1). Lineage (NCBI taxonomy): Eukaryota > Metazoa > Arthropoda > Insecta > Diptera > Ceratopogonidae > Culicoides > Culicoides brevitarsis. Next base: position 12,051,283 of record NC_087087.1, on the reverse strand, counting down.
TTAAATCTCCTTGTAACAACATTTGGGACCAAAATAATAAAATAAAAATTATAACGCAATTTCAACTTTGATCATCAAACTACCAGAATGACACAAAAATTGAATTAAATCCTCATTGAACGCATCTTTTTGCATATATCCATAAAAAAAATTGAAAACTTGTGAAAATTGAAAAATAAAAAAAAAAATATTGAAAAATATATAAATTGAAAAAGTTTTTGTGTTACCTCGTGATTGTTATACATAACAACAAACATGTAGTCTGTGCAATTTGAAGATGTTGCTTTTCTCCTGCGATTTGGCTTATTTGTGCGGAAAATAATAATTTTTTTTCGAGTGCAAGTGAGTTACTTATGTGCTGAAAAACAAATTAAGGCGAATGCATATTCATTCCTCCTTCTCCTCCATACAAAGGCCCGTCAACTATTCAAGCGGCGTTAAGTAATTTATTTTTTGTGCATTTATTTGGAATGATTTCCTTTCATAATAATATTCACTTTATTTTTTTTTCTTCTTTTGCTGTAAATAAAATATCCTACAAAAGACATAAAATGCAGAAGCTCATTGTATTTTTGCTGTTAACTCATTTTTTTCCTTTTTTTCGTATTTTTTTTTTACAAATCCAAATTACGTTTCATGTTGCATTGCACTGCTAGACTCGGTGTTATTTTAATATTTCTTGCATATTATTTGCCGTACAAAAAAATATTTTTTTCCATCCACCCTGGCCTGGTTTCAATTTATAATATCGCCTTTCCTTTATCCATTTAAGAATGCTTAAAAAATAAACTGCTAACCACAATTTTTATTATGAATTTTGTCTGTGTCGTAGCTACAATGCGAAAAAATGTGCAGTTTTTAACAGAAAAAAAATTCTGTGTGCACTTTTGAAAAGAAAAACCGACCAAGACCATGATGATAAAGCACAAAGAAGAGTATATTATTTATGAAATAAAAATGGAAGAAAGAAAATAATAATAAAAAACATCACCTTATAAACATTTACAGGCAAGACCTTTCCAACCGCCGAAACTTACCCAGCAGAGAAGAAAAAAAACTGAAAAGAGTTGATTTAAATTTTTTTTTTACGAAAATAACAAAAGAAAATATTATTTTTTTAAATTTAATCGAGTTACCATGTAACAAAGTCCGTATGAACTGAAAAGTAGCTGAATTGTCTCGAATACAGTCCGTGATTCAAGTGAACAGCAAATTTTTGTGTGGAAAACTTTTCATGCACTGCACCTTTTGTGTTTGTTTTATTATTTACATTCCATTTTTCTCCATATAAATTTGCGGGTTGAGCAAAAAAACAAACAAAAATTACACAAGTCTACTAAAGTGAATGCACATTTAACATTTTTTATGGTAAATTTTCATAACTTTGGTCTAAAAATATTTTTATTATGTGAGTGAATTGTGAAAGAATTCATAAAATTGACTCACACATGAATTGCTAAGCAACTCCTCTCCTCTTGTGGTGTTTGAGCTAAAATTGAACTAACAAATAAATTAAACCTAAAAAAAACTTTAAACTAATTATCTCCTTTTTATTTTTTCTCTTTGCAGGTATGTAACTTTTTATTTATTTATCGAAGCAAGGGTGGTAATGGTAAGACGAACAAATAAACGAAGGAAAAATCATTTAAAAATCAATTAAGAAATATAAAATATCAAGAATTTCATCAAGAGTCCGACTGTCGATGCACAGAGAGAATGTTCAATTAAACTGTAAATAAAATTGCCTGTTGCCTGAATCATTTATTCGCACTGCAAAGCAGCTGAGCTCGGCAATAAACGAAAAACGAACAAATATTAAAATAAAATTGAAGATGGATTAGAATTGGATCATGTTCTTCAATGATGTTTGAATGTTGAAACTAAACAATTTTCAATTTAAAATTTATCGATGGATCTTTTTGTTGCATTTTAGTTGAGATATGAAGAGAAAATGGAAAGATATGGAAATGCAAGTCAAATAACCAGCGCGAATATAAGATGAGGATGGTGCAGTTTTGGGAAAATTTTTTGCGTTTTGAGGGTTATTTTCGATAAAATTATTTTTTTTAAATTTAATTAATTTTTTTTTAAATTTAATTTTAATTTTACAAAAAAAAAAAAAAAATTAAGAAAAATAATTAAAAAAAAATAAATAACTATTAAATTATTATTTATTATATTTTTTAAGTTTTCGTTAATTTATTTTTTTATAAAATAAAATTTTAAAAAATTAATTAAATTAAATAAAAAGAATTTAAAAAATAAATATTTAAAAAAATGAATAAATAAAACTAAAAAAATTATAATAAAATAGAATAAATAAATAAATAACTATCAAATTATTATTTATTTATTTTATTTTATTTTTTAAATTTTTATTTATTTATTTTTTTTTTTGTAAAAAATTAGAGATTATTATCTGAAAGTTTGAATCGAAAATTTTATATTTAAATTTTCGAAATTTTTTTCAAAAATTTTATTTTTTTTTTCTCATAAAAGTAAAATTTTAAAGTGATTTAATTGTTTTAAAAATAATTAAAATAAATAATTTTAAAATTATTAATTTTTTATAATTTTTCATAATTTTAAAAATTATTTTTTTTTTTCAAAAATTAGGTATAAAAAATAATAATTTTTTAAATTAAACATTTATTTAATTTTTTTTTCAATACTTTTATCAATTTAAAAAAGTTTCGATTTTGCGAAAAAAAAAATTTATTTTAGAAAAAAAAATAAATTTAAAAAAAAACTAAATCACAATTTGCTTATTTTTTATAATTTAGTGATTTAAAATTAATCAAAAGTTATCTTTCGAATTTTGACACCAGATGGCATTTTCAAATCTAAAGCTTAAATTTAAATTTCATCCAAATTAAATTTAATTGTGATGGATTAAATCGTTGAAAAATTGTTCAAATAATTTTTTAAAATATCCTTAAGACTATTTCTTAAAATTTCTTGTCAATTTAAAAAAATTAACCGTTAAAAAATTTGAAAATCGCCTCTCACTAATTCAAGAAAAAATTCAAATTTTAATAGAAATTTCTCTCATCCTTTAATTAAAAAGAGAATCTCATGAGATAAAAGCTAGACAAATACAACTGCATGACATTGAAAGACGCTCTGTCACACAAAATACTATTTGCCGTGTTTGTTTGTTGCGAGATGCACCAAATACTCGACACCATTCCTTCTTTTTCTTTTTTTAAAGTCAAGCGCCTTTCAAGCAACAAAAAATATCGAACGGTTATTTGTAAATTGCATTTTGTCTGCACCTCACACACACATGACTGAATTATTGTTTGCTATAACTTATAAAAGAGGAGAAAGGTAGTTATGTGTTGCTGCTCCTGATATATTGAATCTTTTATTCGTTCGTCGTCGACGTCTGCATGGCTCTAAAAAGGCTCTCTCTCTCTCTTGCTACAAATGTAGCGCGTTTCGAGCATTTGTGCAGTGAAGACGACGAACGAACGAAAGGTAAATGTATTAAGAAGCCCATAAAGAAGGATTTAGCATTTTAGATGGATGGATGTTGTCGACACAGACTGCAAGTGAAGAATAGCTACCATGAAAAGGAGGAAAATATTTATTCAATAAAAGGCTTGCTTGCCAATGCTTTTACCTGGTATTCCTCGTTGTTGTTATTATTATTTTTATATGCACACAGACATATTTGGGGAAAATAGTATTCTGCAAATAATAATACATAAAAGAGCTTTGAGATGAAAAGAAAATTGTGTGTGATGTTATTATGCTCTTCGTTGCTTTCCATTTATTGAATTTTTTTATCCTCCTGTTATTTACCTACCAATCATTTAAAGATTCCAATGTTTATGAACTTTTAGAAAAATTCTTAATTTAATTTTTTTTTCTTTAATAAAAAAAAACCACAAACAAAACCCAGCAAGTTAACAAGCAGAAAATGAGCAAAGATTCTTTATTCCTTTGCGAGTGCGGTGGCAGCGACATGGCATTGAAAAAGTATCTGCTACACTACATTTGTGTGTAAAAGAAAGGAAAAGAAGAAAAAAATAATAAAAAGCATTAAAAAACTTTTAACAAGCAAATCTCTCTTTTGAGAAATTTTATTTTCAACCGTAAAAGCTCCCAATGCTACATTGTAAGAAATTTATATCTCTCTACTTTAAATAGAATCTGCATCGTAAATTTGTAGTAGAAAAATGGCGCCAAAATTTAATGTGAATTTAAAAAAGATAAAATTTGATTATTTTGTTGAATAAATAATTTTCAGAAATATTTTTTAGTATTTTACAGAATATATCCTTTTAATTTTCGATTTTTTAATAGAATTTTAACATTTTTTCTTTAATTTTTAATATTTTAAATTTTGGCGCCATTTTAGTTAAGATCTTTTAAAAGCTTTTAGGATTGAACACCAGATGGCGTCTTTTATTAAAAAATTCATATATTTTCTTGAAATCAGGATTTTTAAGAAAAACTTAAGATTTTTAAACAAAACGCCCTCTAGTGTACAATTCGAAAAGCTCAAAGAAGATCTAACCTAAAAATGGCGCCAATTTTTTTAAATTTTTCATAAAAGCAAGATCCTTCGCATTTTTTTGCTTTTCTAAACAATTTTTTTCACAATTTATATCAAGGAACACTGTTCCCGATGTTTATATATCGAAAAATAACACAAATCCAAATGTTATTTATTTTTCTATACTCGAAAGATCTCTCAGAGCAACCTAAAAAAAGTGCTCCAAGTCGTTTCGTTTCGCATATAAAATAAATGAGAAACCTTCATACGTCATATTACACGTAAATAGCTAAAAATTGAAAAGAAATTTTCTTAACGTTTTTCCTATTGTTGCTCTCTTTGCTAGTTTACTTTAGTTTAGTTTACGGAAAATTGTAACATTACACAAAATACATAGACACAGAGCAAAGTTGTGATAATCCTTTAATGCATCACATTTTCTTTTCATTCCATTTTATATTTCATTTTGGTATTCTTGTTGCTCCATGCGGCGGCGATGTTTCGTTCCACCGATATGTATTTGCTATTAATTGTACATTTTACCAGCATTTTGTGGAAATTGCAACGAAACGAAAAGTTTACTTTAGAAAATTACATTCTACATGGCTACAATTGGTATTTTAGGGAAGAACTTTAAACAGCTGCAAAACATTTTGCGCTCCATGGAAGGAGCAATTCATGAGTAATTGATTAATTTACGTGATGGAAATGTTTAAAGAAGGAGGAAAATGATTTCGTTTTGCTTGAATTTGTTTCAGAAAAAAATTATGTAGAAAGTTTGCAAAGAGAAAAAATGACCAACGATTAAAATCGTATTTTAATTTTTTTTAACCACGTGACCTTTTATAGCTAAGTAAGCTTATTTAAGCCACAAAACTTATTTTAAAATACAAAATTTTCAAACCACGTGACTTTCAGCTTATTACTGCAATCTACGAAAAGTCTTAAAGTAACTTTTGGTTTTTTCTAAAGCCTCATTACAATTTTTAACCACGTGACTTTTTGAATAACGAGACTGAATTTGAAACTTAAACTTTCTAACCATGTGAGTTTTAGAAAATCAGCGCGATATACACGAAAATTTCAAATAACACTTTTTTAACTACGTGACTTCATCAAACCACGTGACTTTATTAAACCACGTGACTTTATTAAACCACGTGACTTCATTAAAACACGTGACTTCATTAAACCACGTGACTTTATTAAACCACGTGACTTTATTAAACCACGTGACTTTATTAAACCACGTGACTTTATTAAACCACGTGACTTTATTAAACCACGTGACTTTATTAAACCACGTGACTTTATTAAACCACGTGACTTTATTAAACCACGTGACCTACTTTAATCTACTTTATTTTTTTAAGGTAATTTTTGACAAGAAATCTTGGCGATCTTTTATCTTAAGAGTCAATCTTCAAATTTTTGAACCACGTGGTTTAATTTTAACCACGTGATCAACCAACGCCAATTTCGTACGTTTCAATTTTCTTCGAAATACGATAAAAATTCCAAGTAAATGAGAAGAAAAACCGCGTTATAAGACACCAAGTCTGCGGCAATATAATAAATTAGATCTGCTTCCAATTTAATAATGAAGCATAAGGCACAAAAAAATGTCACCCTTTTTCCCATTCAACAACAATTATTATTATTATTACTATAATAGCAGCGCCGAAAAAAGGCACACGAACAAACAACAACTTTCGCTACTTGCTGTTGTTAACAATTTTAACCGTTATGAAAATTATACAAGTGTCATCATCCTTTTTTATATTATATTTCCATCATCATCATTGGCATGCAAAAAGTGTGTAATGATAAAAAAAATTTTACTCGCCGAGAGAAAATAAAATTAAATGGAAACATTTTCAATTTGTCCACTCCATTTAAGTTTGAACAACTTTTAGGTTTTCGAAGTGAAAATTGCCGTCGTCGTAAAATGATGAAACATTGTTCCTCCAACGACGACGGCTTTAGTTTACTTACAACTTTTTATTATTATTATTTTATTTTATAAGTGACTGGTTTTCACAATTACCAGCGAGCGATGCGACAACGAAACTTTTTCCCCCTCTCCACACTTTTTGGTTGTTATTTATCTCTCGCTCGTAATTAATTGCAATCCGCATGAAAAATATCTTATCTTGTACATTTTGGGAATTGGAAAGTTGTCTGATATTTTTACAAATTTTTCTACTGAACACCAAATTCGTTCACAGGACAAAACATCTGTTCAAACATGAAACGACGAAAATAATGCGGAAAGTAAACTAACTCTTGACTAACTAACTGCAAACGTTATTTACTTTGGTAGTTTTATTTTTAGTCGTAGCGTTATCTCGGCTGTAGATAGCAGGAGGTACCGAAAATAACTGCACAAATAATTAAGTAATGTAAATTTTTAATTTAATACGTTCAGCTGAAAGTCGACTATGGCAAGAAAAAGACAAGCAAAGAGGTAGAGCTTTAGTTACTTTGAAAATGCTTTCGTTTCACTTTAACGCACCCATTCAACTCTCAACTCAAATCTGGGTAGAACGACGACGACGACGAGAGAAGAGCAGAGCACGATTATTTGCATTTTATCAACAGTGAAAAAGTTTTGGTAATTGGATGGAGAATAAGGGATTTTAATAAGGCATCTAAAGCATGTTTCCCTTTTTTTATTTTTAAATGGAAAACGAACAGAGACACACATTTGTGCATAAGGGGAAAAAATGAGGTGTCAAAAATTGGAAAATACGAGTTTCTGAGAGAATACTAGAATGACAAGTTTGAATTAACAAAAATGTCAAATGAGACTTGATTTTGGTAGAAAATAAGATTTACACAGATTTGGTTGTTTTTTGACATAACCTCAAAAGTTAAAAGCTTTAGATCGGCCTAAGATCAGAAAGATCGTTTAATACCAAGATTTTCCGATAGAGGGCCAATATTTAAAAAACCGAAATGAGTTAAAGTTAAGCCAACAGAGTTAAAAATTGTCTTTAAATATCATAGTAGTTCAATTTTTTCCAATAGAGGGCGAAAAAGTCAAATATTCCATTAAAAAATTAAAAAAATTCTAACATAACCTCAAAAAATTTTCAATGTTATCAAAAAAGTCGTTTAATGTTCTGAAATTTGTCGATAAAGGACTAAAAAGATAGATAGAGGACTAAACTTAATAGATGTTTAAAAAGATCTTATTAGTAAAAGCTATTTCCAACACGGGGCGAAAAATACAAGAAATTTCAATAAAAAGCTTCAGACATAACCTCAAAAATTTTAAAAATGATCAGAATGATCGTATTAATTCAAGAATTTGCCAATAGAGGGCAAATTCTTGAATTAAAATCTCAAAATAAAAATTTAAATTTGATCAAGAGATAAAAGGATCTAAAAAGATCTCAGTAATTGAGACTTTTTTCAAGACGAAAATTAAAAAAAAATTAAAAAGCACAAAAGTGTCTTTAGAACTTAAAAAAAAAACATTACGACATTACGAAGTAGCTGATAAAAGAGAAAAAATAAAATTTGAATTAAAAAACAATAACACGTGTTTTTAAGATCGTTCAAGTTCAAGATTTGACCGCTAGAGGTCCAAAAATTTTTTTTTTAAATTTAAAAAACCAAAATATTTTTTAAAAAAATTAAGGAAAAATTTTAAACTTAACTTTTAGATAAGATCAGTTAAGTTCCATCCTTTACCCATAGGAGTCACTCTAGTAGATTTTTTTCCATCGAAAATATAATTTTTAAATTTTAAAAGTAAAACAAGAACAAAGGCAATAAATATAACAAAAAAAAAAATCACACACATCTAGTCCCATGTGTTTTCCGCAAGTGATGACATTAAACTTTTAGCTATCTCCCGCTTTTATGAAGCTTTATTCTTGACATGAAACCGTGAGAATTTATGGCGAATCAACCGGGAAATGTGAAAATTCCTTAAATAAACACATTTTTTCCTCCTAAGCTAATAATTTGTTTGTCTCCCAAATTAACCCTACAAATATTTTCAATAATTACACCCCGAAAAATTTTTCTTCGAGTTTCTCGGTATGTTTACCTCAGTTGGTTTTAATTATTATTATTATTATACATTTTTCAACGCCCGCCAAAAAAAAAAGAACAAATAAATTAATACTCATTCCCTTGCCTTTCACGGTTCGTCTTCCGTTGTTTTTAAAACACTTTTTGGAATTGAACGACGACGACCTAAAAACAGTGAAAAGTGAAAAAAAAATGGAAAATTAGCACGGCAAAATGAAAATAAATAATTGCTCAGTGTCATCAAATGAAGCTAATGGATGCTAATTTATTTGCCCATTGCTATTTAAAACGTTATAAAGGCAGGAATATCATCATCCTTGCGCGTTGCTCATTATTATAATTTTTTTTTTACAAAACACAAGAAAAAAAAATAAAATAAAGGTACGTGCTTGGCGTTGTAAAATGCAGGTAACGAGAAGAGACACACAAAAAAAAAGTACAAATGAAAATATTTTTATTTTCCACACTAATTTATTTATATCTACGAGCCCATGTACGAGGCACGGATGACAACAACATTTATATATTTATTTATCATGCTGCTGCTTGGTTTGCTGGGCCAAGTCCCTCGTGAATTTGAAGTGTTAGTCAGGAGAATTTTAAATTATGTTTCCCTTTTTTCGGTGGGTTTGTTCGAAAAAAAATGGAAAATATTTTTTTTTTGTTACGTTTTAATTATTCAAACAGCAGCAAAAATGTGTTCAAAACAGCATTAAATGAAATTAAAATGAAGATGTGAGAAAAAATATAAAAATAAACAAATACAGACCAGATACAGACTAGAGTCCCGCGTTAACAGAGACAATTTTTATCTATTACAATTTTTTTCTGTTGCATCTCGAGGCGTGGCTTGTCGCGATGTGGCAAGAAATTAGAATTAATTGCACTTTCCTGACACTCATGGAGAATTTTTTTGAAAAAATAAATTATTTTTAGCGAAAAAGTTTGGCTTTTTGGTTCAAATTTACGGTTAAATTACTAAAAACTAATGAAATTTTAAAATATGTAGAAAAATTCGTTGATAAGATCGCTTTAGTTTGATCATTCACCGCTAGAGGTCGTGTCGAGTTTTTAATTTTTCAAAAAATTTTTCCTTGTTTTTAATTAATTGGAAAAAAATTCTTTAAAAAATTTTTTAAGTAAAAAATTTTTTAAGTAAAAAATTTTTGCTTGTTTTGGATAAATTGGATATGATTCCTGAAAAAAAATATTTTTTTTAAATTTTTCCAAATATTTTTTCTTGTTTTTAATTAATTGGAAAAAAATTCTTTAAAAAATTTTTTAAGTAAAAAAATTTGCTTGGTTTGGAATAATTGGATATGATTCATAAAAAAATATTTTTTTTTAATTTTTCCAAAAATTTTTCCTTGGTTTGAATTAATTGGAAAAATTCTTAAAAAAATTTTTAAGTAAAAAAAAATAGCTTGGTTTGGATTAACTGCGATCGATTGGAAATTCCGAATTCCTAAAAATAATTTAATAAAAAATTATTTAACTTTTAGTATAATTGAGAGGTCCAAAAGTTGACAAAAATTTTAATATTTAAAAAAAATCGAAAGATTAAAATTTGTCAAAAACAAATCTTATTAAGATCCAAAAAAGATCACATTAGTTCCATCTTTCACCGCTAGAGTTCACTTCACTTAATTTCTTTTTCCTCAATAAAAAAATCTTTCTAATGATCATCACGTATTTAAGAAAAAAAAACAAAAAATGATTTGAAACACACACACTCAACTTGATTTCATTACAATTGCTAAGCAAGTTTGATTTTCAGGTCAAACCTCATAACCAATCTCCATTCTCCATTCTGTGTCTTCCGAAAAGTGCAAAAGGTATGGGAATTGAACATTTTTCTTTTTTTTGTTGAATTGTAATGAGCCTAATTTCATTAAAGGCCTACAATCGAATCCACGTAGCCATATAAAAAGGCACAAAAAATGCAGCAGCAACAACAGCATGTCATGCTATGAATTCAAGATGCAATATGGGAGAGACACGTGCTATCTGCACCATTGCTTTGCATTTTTTTTTGTGATATTGCATCTAATCAGGGTGATTTTTAAGACAAAAAAAAAAGCTTAAAAAAGGCATATTGTCCATTGAGAGAAAGAAATACGTGTTTCATATACCAGATTCCGATAGAAAATAGCGAAAATTGGAAAATGAAAGAAAATGAAAAAAAAAAGAAAAAATTTGGAAATATTTTAAAATTCACAATCGATCGCATTTTTATCCATTTCGCACACAGGCACTTTTGCATTTCTTCTGTGTCTGCTGCGATTTTAAAAGCATCCAGAAATATCTTTAAAAAACGAAATTGGATTTGGGGATAATTTCGAAACCAACCGAATGTGTGTGTGCGTTCGTTCGCTTTTTTAAGCACTTCCATGTTGTACCCATTATTCGAAATCATTTGGGAGAGAGTGAGCGAGAAAAATAGACAAGTGAATAGTTTTCTGCCACAAAATTCATCGTGCTCTGTGTCGGTCTCTCTGCTGGGTGACGACTTGACAATTTGTCACACAGCATTGCGACGACGATGCATCTGTTTGCATACCAAATGATAAATGCTTGATGGTGAGTTATCTGCGTGCTTCACGAAAATACAAAAAAAAAATAATTGGCGAATCTATTGAAAGTCCACACGAACAAAAAATTGTGTGTAAAATCCAAAAATTTGTGTTGGTTGGCACAAAATGGTTAGAATGGACAACAATGGAGGAATGTAAGCAAAATAAATGTGAAACAATGGCGCATCGGTTGCATTTTGGTTTTTTTTTTGGGAAGAAAAAAAATTTAATAATTCTCGAGGATAAGGGAAAAATTTTTTTGTAGAAAGTTGTCGAGCAGGAAAACGACAATCAAATCTTTTCTTTTCAAAATTTAATTTTTTTTTCAAGAATTCGATATAACCACGTGATTTTTTTAACCACGTGACTTTTTTTATTCACTTCAATTATTTGAATCTCAAATTTTATTCAACCACGTGACTTTTTTTAAATTCTCTTGGATTATTTGAATTCCAAATTTTATTCAACCACGTGACTTTTTTTAAATTCACTTGAATTATTTGAATCCCAAATTTTGTTAAACCACGTGACTTTTTTTTAAATTCACTTGAATTATTTGAATCCCAAATTTTGTTCAACCACGTGACTTTTTTTTAAATTCACTTGAATTATTTGAATCTCAAATTTTGTTAACCACGTGACTTTTTTTAAATTCACTTGAATTATTTGAATCTCAAATTTTGTTCAACCACGTGACTTTTTTTAAATTCACTTGAATTATTTGAATTCCAAATTTTATTCAACCACGTGACTTTTTAAATTCACTTGAATTATTTAAATCTCAAATTTTTTTAACCACGTGACTTTTTTTTAAATTCACTTGAATTATTTGAATCCCAAATTTTTTTAACCACGTGACTTATTCTCATTCACTTGAACTATTTGAATTCAAAAAATTTTTAACCACGTGACTTATTCTAATTCACTTGAACTATTTATAATCTCAAAATTTTTGTGTAACCACGTGACTTATTTTAATTCAATTGAAAAATTTTAATTCAAAAAATTTTTAACCACGTGACCTGCATTCACATCATTTCCTGCATAAAACCGCATTTTTCCCTCGAAATGCGGTAAAAAAAAATCTTCATTGCATGCCGAGAGACATTTTAATCCGATAAAATATGTGTTGAATCAAAAGAAGCACTCCGTTTTCTGTGCAATTTGTCGAAAATGGCAAGCAATTGAAATTGAATAAAAATAACGAAAGACACACAAAAATTCGCCCGTAGATCCATAAATACCTAAAAATTGATAGGAAAAAAAAAGCTTACGAATGCAGATCACGTAAACAAAATCATATTTTTGCAAATTTCCTACATTACCTACACGATTGTGCTGATCCGATCATATCAGGTATACTGATTGCGTTTCGTTGTCCGGAGAAAAATGAGACCACAACGGAAGTTTTTATCGTCAATAATGAATATATTAATTTTGATTGGTCTGTGACACTGTGAGTTCAATTTTTTTTTTAAAAAGAAAAAAAAAATCATAAAAAATTTTCTTACCCTTCTCTCCTTTGTCTTTCCTTTATTTTAGAGTGGTGTTCTCCCATGTGGGCTCCCATCAGCCCATCAGTCCCTTATCCCCTGTATTGTTGTTACAGCCAAACAAACCATAAAATAGCACAAGATAAGACGGAAATCACAATCAAAGGTATGCTAAAATGTTTAAAAACTGTAACGCTTGACCGAGCACTTCTTCTTCTTCTTCTTCTTCTTTGACTCGAGAGCAAAAAATTGCTTGTGTGCCAAAACTTTCAGGCCAGGTGCAAAAAAATACGAAAAAAAAAGTTTGACCAACATTTCCCTTTATCCAAACTTTGAAGACTCCTTGCCCTTTTTTTATTCATCAAAAAAAAAAAAAGTTGTTGTTGTTGTTTTTACACTCACTCATGTTCCGGTCGATAAAGTCATTTCCCTCCGAGTTTGCCGTTAAAGTGATAGTGACAACTTCCATCCGATCACTTTTTGACACGAAAACTTTTATCACCTACTTTTTTTTTTGTGAACATGCACTTTACTTTTTTTTGTATTTAACGAAAGTTGTTGTTACGAAATAAAGATAAAGTTCTTATCCGTCACAGTCGCCAACATTTAATTTAAAGAATACAGAAAAAAAGAGAACAATTTAATTATGAAAAATGAATGGAAAAAGTGTGCTGTGACTGGCACAGACAAGTAACCTTTTTTTGTGCTGCTTCGTCGACATTTTAAAATGCTTCATTATTTGTAACTCTTTGCAATTAAGGCGGATACGGCAAAAAAAATGAGAAAAAAGTTAAAGAAGTCAACAAATTCTTGTTTTTTCTGCATTTAAAGTGCTTTTTAGTGAGATTTAATTTTATGAAAAAAATTTTTTTGAGTATTTTCGAAAAATTTTTACCTTTTTCGAAATTAAATTTTCGAGAAATTAGTTTTTCGAAGTTGAATATTCAAAAATTTAAATTTTTCGAAGTCAAGTTTTCGAAAATAAAATTTTTTCGAAGGCAAATTTTGAAAAAAAAAATTTTTTTAAAAGAAAATAAAAATTTTTCGAAGTCAAATTTTCTAAAATAAATAAATTTCAAAGACAAATTTTTAAAAATAAAAATTTTTCGAAAATAAATTTTTTTGGATTAAAATTTTCGAAACTAAAAAGTTTTTGAAGTCAAACTTTCGAAAAAATTAATTTTTCTTTTAAATAATTTTTTAACTCAATACAAGTTTTCAATAAATAATAATTTATAAAAAATTTAAATTTTGTAAAAAGTTAACAATTTCGTAATAATTAATTTAATCGCAATCGTTATAATTTAAAAAAAAAAAATTGTTCGAAAAACAAGAAAATTTATTTTGAAATATATTTTTTCAAAGATAGTTTTTAAAAAATTATTTTAGAAAAAAAATAAAATATTTTTTTATTTTGAAAATTTATCAAATAATTAAATAATTTAAATAAATTTTTAAAAAATTATTTAAAATTATTCATTTTAAAATTAAAAAAAAATATTAAAACATTTTATAAAGATAAATTTCAAATTTAATTTAATTTTTTTAAATATTTTTTTTATTAATTTTTTTTAAAATCTTTTATCAACTTTTATCTCATCATCATAATGAACATTAAAAAATTTCCTTGCCCCGATAAAAAACGGGAATTAAACTTAATTTAATCTGACCTTTTCATTCATTTCCATTCAGAATCGCAGATTATTGTCAAGTGCGATGACGATGAAAGAACTTTTTTTTCTCCTATAAGCAACAAATAATTCACTTGTTTATCACAAACAAAAAAAAGGAGAAAAAAAAATATAAAAAGGAAATCCATAGAAAAGTGTGACTACAGAAAACGACAAAAAATTTATATCAAAAGGTTGTAAGTCTATAAAAACAATCAGGAAAGACAAAAAGGAAACAAATAGTAAAGACACAAAAATAAATGAAAAAAAAATTAAAGGAACAACGAAATCGACGACGACGACAAAAAAAAAAGAATTGAAATGGGAAAAAGGAAATTTCAACCCATTTTGTGTTAGTGTTAGACGATAAATTTAAATGGTTTTTGCTTTTACTTTTCAACTTCGATTTTTTTTTATTTTTTACTTTTTTTTGTGCTTGCCATTGTTTAAAGAAAATTATTCGAAGTCTACCTTTTTACCTTTTTTTTTTCTTGTGAATGAAGAAAATTCAATGGCAAGGAAGTGTTCAGGTGTGCTATTAATTTGTCTGAAAATCAAAGAAATTGTAAGAAAAAATATTGATTTTAACTTTGATTTTTCTTTAGTTTTTTTTAATGAGGAGTAAAAGAGCAAAAAAGAGTAAAAAGAGGAGCAATAATTATTATCAAGAAAATCGACCGCCAATTTTTTTTTTATTTTTTTAACGAAGATAAATTAAAGAAATTGTAAAAAAATATTAATTTTGACTCAGATAATTCTGTAGTTTTTTAATTAGGAGTAAAAGAGAAAAAAGAGGAGTAAAAGAGTAAAAAGAGGAGTAATTATTTTCAAGAAAATTGATCGCGAAGTTTTTATTTAAATTTTTTTGTAAGAAATAAGATAAATCAAAGAAATTTAAAAAAAATATTTTAACTCTATTTTTTTTTTGTAGTGTTTCAAAAAGAGTAAAGGAGTAAAAATGAGTAAAAAAGACGAGTAACTTTTAACAAGAAAGTTGACCGTCCATTTTTTTTTAACAAGATAAATTAAAGTAATTGTAAAAAAATATTGATTTTGACTCAGATTTGTCTGTACTTTAAAAAAAAAGAGTAACAGAGTAAAAAAGAGTAAAGGAGTAAAAATGAGTAAAAAGAGGAGTAATTATTATTATCAAGAAAATCGACCGCCAAGTTTTATTTAATTTTTTTTTTTTTTTTTGTAAAAAAAGAAGAATGAACATTCAAATAAATTAAAATATATCATTTAAATGACATGGATGAGCAAAAAACTACAAAAAAGCGATACCCATGAAAGAGAAGAAAAAAAATGAGGGAGAGGGAAAAATTTTCAATGAAAACTACACCATTCGTTCACTGTGTAGACAAAATATAATAATAAATAATAGTTGAATGAATTGCAAATAAATATCCATCTAGACTGGTGAAGAACTATTGCGTCGTATCACAAAAGCCATTATATCGTACCGAGGCACCCACCACACTGCTCGAGCAACGTTGTGCAATGGGAAACGAGGAAAAATGAAAAATCATGTTTTATAGGCAAAAAAAATGTATTTTATAGAGATTTGATAACTAAAATAAGATAAAAGATTGCTTTGAGTAGCTCGCTGTGTGTGTTCTCGGGCCAAATAAAATATTTTTTGTGTAGAACAAAATTTATATATAAATAATAACAACAAGACTGCACAAGAAGACGACATGCTTGTACACATTAGAGACCATTATCATTGTTCCAATCCATCCGAACCAAGCAAGCGATGCCTAGAGGGAACGAGAAGAATCAATTTTTGGCATCCGTTTTTGTCTTGTCTTTAAAATTTATTTCACTACCAGCTAGCATGAATGAAAAAGATTTGCCAAAAAAACTGGAACAGTCAAGACTATTTTATAGATTTTAAATCTGTTCCATATTAACGTCGTCGTCGAGCTTTCAGAGAAGAAAAAATTGAGACATGTCTCAAAGAGTGATGAAAAATAGATTGAAATCCTCGATTGATCTTTTGTAGCTATTGGCAGGCGTTTCATATTTATTTATTTCTCGCAGCAGAAAAACGAAGAAAATTTTCGAAACACGACAACATAACAAGGGATTTATAAGTCTTTAGGCCAAACAAACCACAAATAATAATTGAAGAGAGATCATAGCTTCTTGTTCTTCTTTTTTCTTCTTGTTATTAAAAAACAGACAAAAATGAATTGTTTATTTTTTTTTCGAAAATTGAACATTTTTTTTCGAAACAAAGACATCGTTCGTTAGAAGATGGAGAAGAAGGTCCTTCATCGAAAAAAAAACACTACAGGGGATGGATTGATGTTGAAGCGAGGAGCAAAAGCGCAATGGGATAATAAAAAATGTACACAAGATGAGTTAAAAACGGATACAAGATAACATTTCAGACATATTTATTCTGCTTTTTAAAGACCACATGGGTGTATCTTTGGTCATTTTTATTATATTTATCATTACGAAAATTTTCAGTTAAGTTTTTAAAAAAGAAAATGAGGCTCCATTTTTGAATGTCTGAAAAGAATATTTTTAAAATTAATTTATTATTTATTTTTTTATTATTTAATTTTTTAATCATTTTTTTTAATATTTTTAGAATATTGAAAAATATTTTATTTTTTTAAAAAATAATTTAAGAGAAATTATTTTTAATTACTATGTTGAAATTTTTTTTTAAATTTTATTTTTGTAAAAAAAAATAAAAAATTGTGAATCAAAGGATTTGTCAAAAATTGATCTTCCAAAAAATAGATTTTCTTAATATTTTAAAATTTTTGTAGTCTTGAGTAAAAATTTTATTTAATAATTAATTAATTTTTTATAATTTACATTAAAATTTTATTAAATAAAAATAAAATATTGACATTAATAAAAAAATTTAATAAATAATAATTTTATAAAATTTATAAAAATAAATTAAAAATAATTAAGTTAAAAAAATATTCATTAAAAATTTTTATAGAGCAAAAATTCAAAAATTAGACATCAAATAATTATTTTTCATACAGAAATAAATATATTTTTAAAATAAAAAAAATTCTTAAAATTTAAATAAGAATAAGCAAATTTTTCATCTTTTTACTTTAAGCTAAGGTGTTCATTAGCTTTAAAAATTGCTTCAAAAATTAATAAAGGATGATTTTGAACTTTTTTTTAATTTTAAATATACATTTTTTTCTCATTTTGTAATAACTATAATTTTTTAGCTTACTTAAAAATATTTTTAAAAAATCTTCTAATATTTAATTTAATTTAGTAAAAAAAATATCACCCCTAACGTACTTTGAAAAAAAAAAATATAACTATTTTCTATTAAAACGATTAAAAATTCTTATCAGAATTTTTTTATCAAATTTTTGTTTTTTAAAACTAAAATAATTTTTATAATTAAAATTAATTATATATAAAATAATAATTTTATTTTAAATTTTTTTTTAATAAATTAATTTAAATTATAGATTTTTTTTAATAATTATTTTAAAAATCTAATCATTCTAACCAGAATTGTAAAATTTTTCAAATGCAATAAACATTGAAATTTTATGTTTTTTTTTTAATTATCATTTCACAAAATCACAAATTTCAACAAATTTTGTATCGAATTACAAACCTTCTCATCTTCCAATATATCACAAAACCACTAAAAAAGGACTAAATTTATGATATCACAGTACATACATCTTTAAATAATAAAAAAGTGTCATCCACTACTGGCGAGAATCGCTCGAAAAAAACTCTCTGCACGACAATGATAAACTGCTTCTTTTAATACAATGAACCTGCTCACATATTTTATCCAATTTTTTTTTTACATTACACATCTGTAATAAATTTTATGGCGATTCATTGATTGCTTCGGTTTTTCGGTATAATGATAATAAAATATAATAAATAATATACTGCAATGCGTATCCGAACATCATTTCAAATAAATTTCATCCAAACGAACGACGAAAGCCTAATTCCGAATTTTTTCATGTAATAAAATTTATGAAGTCACACACTTCACTCTAAATAAAAAAACACAAAATATTTAGAATTAGGAAAATTTTCGATTTCGGAGCAGCGATAATTTTACGGGAGGGAACGTGCGGAATGCATAAATAAATCAGTGTAATGTCAATATTGGTCTGATACGCCAAACAATATAATAATCATTATAATGCACAATCAACGTGTGAAAATTGCGTTGCCGCCACAATATTTAGAGGTTTTTTCTCTACATTGTGAAAAATTTATGTTTCGCAAACAAAAATATTCATGAGACGTGAAAATTAGGTTCCAACCAACAAAAAAATTGTGCATCGGGGCAAAATTTTAAAATGTGACCTGGGTTGGAATTTAAAAATTTGTTTCTTTTAAATGTTCATTGGGGTAAAAATTGAGAATATGCAATGGGATAATATTTAAAAATATGTATTGGGGCAATATTTGAATGTGAATTGGGCCAAAACATAAGAATGTGCATTGGGACAAAATATTAGAATGTGCATTAGGATCAAAATAAGGATGCCCAATGTACATTCCAAGATTTTGCCCTAATGCATATTTTAAAATTATGGCCCAATCTACATTTAAATATTTCCCCAATGCAAATTTTAAAATAAAACCCCAATGAACATTCTAAATTTTCACCCCAATGCCCATTTTTAACTTTATCCCAATGCACATTATGAAATTTCAACCCAATTCACATTATAAAATCTTGACCCAGTGCACAATTTTTTGTTGGTTCATATAAAATTTTGTTAATTTTCATACCTCGTGAATATTTTAATTTGCGAAACATGGATTTTATAGCTAAAATTCGAAACTTTTCCAAAAAACATAATTATTATTATGGAAACAGACCAACACTGGTTTCTCGTTACTGCGTGGGTTTGACACGAATCGAATTATTGCGTTGCCATAATGATAATAATTATTAGTTACACTGTCATAATTTTATTAGTGAACATAATTTATGTAAATTGTGAAAATTTTATTTATTTGCAAATAATGCGGTGGTAATTCGGTAATGAATTCACTCTTGCGCCGCTGAGTCAGGAGTCCAGCAGGAGATTAAATTACAGAGCAAAAAAAATAATGATAAAAAAAAGTGAAATCTCATTATTTCCATACAATCTGTCATGAAACACCTGTGAGTTCCTGCACAAAAATATAATATAACGCTTATACAGTAAATTTACTCCAATTACATTTTATATAAATTTTTTGCCCAGCGTTGTTGGCTGGTGTCGTCTTGTAGCATAAAAACAATATTTCAAATCAGAAACGGAAATCATCGAACCATTAATGCCCTTTTTCCACCTTTTTGCATCCTACAATCACGATAAGGCGCGTAGAAGCAAGCAAAAAAAAAACAGCAGACAAAAGCACAAACAAGCAGTGAATGAATAAATTTTTACTGCAGAGAGAAGAAATGTCCTTCCGCCGAGATGTTACAAATAGACAGGAAATTTTTATGTTCGCTACTTTGTTCGGAGAGTATCGAATTTCTTGTTAACCAGTGGCTAGGAAAAGTAAGGAAAAAATTATAGAATTGAAAAATTGAAGTTGACGGGGGATTTGAGCGCTTTTAGTTTTAAATTTTTTATATTTTTGGAAGTTTCTTTAAATTTTTCATTTTTTCTTAAATTTTTTAGAATTTCTCTTGAATTTCTTCTAATGAATTAATTTCTATATTTTTTTTATTTAAAAATATTTTGAGCATAAAACGAAAAATATTCTTAAAAATTTAGAAATTCTTTTTACTTGCTAATTAATACTAATTAATAAAAAAATCAGTTCAATTCAAGAAATTAAAAAAAAAAATAAAAAAAAAATTGAAATAAATTTGGTAAAAATTAAAAAATAAAAAAAATTCTTAAAGTTTGAGAGAAAAATTTAAATTATTTATTATTTTTGCTTTTAAATTAATTTTCAAATTAAATAATTTAAAAGTTTATCTCAAATTTTAAGAAGTTTTTTTTTATTTTAATTTTTTCAAATAATTTGTTTTAATTTTTAAAAAATTTAATTTAATTTAATTTTTATTTTTAATTTAATTTTTATTTTTAATTATTATTTTTTTTTATTTTAATTTCTATATGTTTTTATCATTTCATCTTTAATCAAGAGATTTAGTAAAAAGAATTCCAAATTTTTTAGATTATTTTTCATTTTTTCTAAAATATATTCAATTTTCTAGAACCTTTTTAAAATAAAATTAAATTTCTTTAAGATTTTTCAATAGCGACTCAAACTGATTTTTTTAAATTTTAAATTAACTTGTCTCTAAGTTTTTTTTAACTTTTCTAATTTTTCTTTAAATTTTCATAGTTTTTCCAAAAATTTTCTGATTTTTTTAAAATTTTCCTAATTTTTTCCTTATTCTTAAGTTTTTTACAAATTTGAAAAATCTTTAATAATTTTTTAATAAAGTTCTCGAAGTTTTCTAGACTTTCCGGATTTTTCTTAATTTTTCCTAACTTTTATTGAATTTTTCTTCGTTTTTCCAAATTTTTAAAAACTTTAAAAATTTTTAATATTTTTTTTTTTTAATTTCGATGGTTATCCAAGCTTTTTCGAAATTTTCTTGAGTTTCCCTGAATTTTTAATTTTTTCATAAATTTCAAATAATATTTTATTAAATTTAAATAAAAAGACATTTTTAGTCATTCAAAATCAATTTTTTTCTTGAAAATGCTTCAGAAAAAAGTCAAAGTGTGCAGAACGAAGGGATTTGTATCTCATAAATCGATCGAATAAAAACGTAGAGATGGAAGTTATTCACCTCCTCAGCTGTAGCAGCTTTTTATGTTTGTCGACATCTTAAACCGGTTGGTACATAAAATGCAGCCAACCATGCAAAGAAGAAAAAAACTAAAAAAAAAAATGCAAGTTTTATGGAAATAAGATATTCTTCGTCGGAAATCGAATAAAAAAGGGGGGAAAGAAAACGAAACCCATTTAAATTGAGTGACACATAATAGGAGGCAATGGAGATTTTGAACCATTAGTTTGCCCCGTAACGATTGGAATGCAGCTCGTATAGTTGACCTTAATTTCATTCATTCACTTCTTCGTCTACCCACAAGACGTCTTCTACAATTTTTTTTTTGCTTCTTCGTCTTGTTTGCCGATCATAAATTTAAATATCGATTTTTCCCGAGCATTTTTATGTGTAATAAATTTTATCATCACCTAAAACGAAATAAAATAAACAGTAACTTACCGTCGTTCATTGGCGTCTCTTGGAGATAATTAGTACCGAGACGCAATTTTCTTATCTTCACTTTTGCAGTTTTTTTTTGCCGTCGAAATTTATGTTCAGCAACGACAAAACAAACACGAAACACAGACAGATTCATATAATTTCTGATCATATTTATGTGAATGGATAATCATTAATCATCTTTCCGATAATTAATGTGCGCTTTCCTTTTCGTTTTTTGCCCGTCGCACCGTTTTTCCTTTGTTTCTTCGGCAGGCAAAACGAAAGTTTTCCATTCAACTGTCTGTCGCTTCTCATGCGTTAAAGTGAAAGCGATGTGCGACCACCGCTCCTCGACGTTATTAATGGTTGGAGCGCAGGAAATTACGAAAATAAAAAAAAAATTATGTGTGATGATAACAATAGACAATTTTCTCATCTCTTCTCCTCGTCTTGAAGGGACTACTAATAATAATAATCTTCGCTGCTGAAGTAATCGTAATGATGATGATGATAATAATCATTTTAATGGTTAACAATAATTCTAGTTTGTAAAAGAATGTTTCAGAGAAAATAGCTGATTTACTACTTAAGTTAGTTCATAATGATAATTTGTAATGGACACCAGGCGTTTCCGTTTTGTTTGTGTTGTTTAATTAATGGACTTAACGGGAGATTTTGGAGTTCTTTGTTCGCATTTTTTGAAAAAAATTTTTTTTTGAAACGCATTATAAAATATTATTTAAAAAATTTACAATTAAAAAATAAAAAAATAAATTAAATTAAAATAATAAATTAAATTAATAAATTTATAAATAAATTAATAATAATTGAAAAATAAAATTAATTTAAACAATTAAAAATATATATTGTTGAAAAAAAATAATAAATTTTAAATTATATATATTTTTTAATCATTATGTAAAAAAATAAAAAATAAATAAATAAATAAAAATTTAAAAAAATAAATTAATTAAAATAAATTTAAAAAAATATGTTAAAAATTAATAACTTTAATTTTTAATAATTTTTAAAAAAATTAAAGATATAAAAGTTCATTAACTATATTGCTTGATTTGGATAATTTTAATATAATAATAATAAATTTTAATATGAATGAAGCCATTTTGAAAAACTTCAGAGCATATTTTTAAAAATTAAAAGAAAAATCTATAGATCTGAATAAAATTACGTAAAAAATTATACTTATCCTTACCTAAGCCCTTATCTTACAAAAAAAATATTTTTTTTTTTTTGAGAAATTAATAATTAATTTCTTTTTAAAATTAATTTATAAAATTAGTAATTATTAAAATATTAAAGAAATTTCAAACTAATTAATTTTTTTTATATTTTTTCTATTTCCAGGTATGTACTTTCATTTATTTATTGATGCAAAGGATAGTGGTAAGATCAGCGCTCAACAAACTAACAAACGACGAAAATTATTTGAAAATCAAAATAAAAAAAAAATGTTAAATATTTGAAAGAAAAGAAACGGATAAAATGTTTAATTAAATTATAAATTAATTATGAACAAAAATGAAACAAATGAACAAAAATAAGTCGCACTCATAAAAATAAGCGTAAATAAGAAATAATTGGCAACCCTGCTGATGCAAATATTGATCATCTGTTTGCAAATCAGATTTTGACAGCTAAGTTGGCGCCAAAAATTTTAAAAATGTCTTCTTAAAGATTCAAGTCAAAAATCTAAATATTTAAAAAAAAAATCATGATCAAGAGATAAATTCATTTATATACCGAAAAATTACTGGTTTCTAAATAAAAAATTACCGAAATTATAAATAGTTTTTTTTATGAATTCATTGGTAAACAAAAGTCAACTGAATTTTCAAAACTTATTTTGGCGCCAAAACTTAAATTTGTCCGTTAACTCAAAATTATATCTTATGAACAGTTTTTCAACTTTTTGTAGGTTTTTCGAGAAATTTATTTTACAAAAATGAAAATTTGAGTAAAATTAATATTTTATGGCTTAACGCTAATTATTCAAAAAATTCTATTTTTGAGCCCAAATTCTATTAATCATACAATTATTACAGTTAAATATATTTTTCTATGGATAATATACAAATGACTGCAAATCATAAAATTTACTCAATTTTTCTTTTTTCTAAAATTTTTTTCTTTCGAAAAATTTACAAAATATTAGAAAACTGTTAAGAAAACTTTAAAAGGCTTTTATTTTAGCACCAAATTTCTCACTGAGAGAGATAAATTTACTAATATGCCGAAAATATTCTGATTTCTAACTAAGAATTACTGAAAAAAATAAAAAAAAACTCATTGGCAACCCTGGATGTAAACAAAAATCATTTGAAGTTTAAAGCGAGGTTTTAAATCTTATTTTGGCGCCAAAAATTTGTCCGTTTACTTAAAATTATATCTTTTTAATCTGACTTATGAAAAATTCAAGTTAAATTAGATTCTTAAATCTGAGACTAACCTGAGATGAGATTAAAACTGAGATTAAGAGACAAATAAACTAACAAAGATCTGCACAGATCTCTAAGTATCTTCCGACCCCTGGCGGCAATTTACTGAACCACAAATAATATATTAAAATATTTCAAATAACATGTAACATAACAACAACGGATTTAATAATTAAGGGATAATAATATTGGAAACATTCTAACAATAGTTTTGGAAAACATTCACAAACACAGAATAAATAGTAATCATTATTCATCTAGGAATAATCTATTATCTCTCTCTGTGAAAATAATTTATAAAAAAAAACCTGAAGCATGGGCACGAAAATTGTTTATATTTATTATTAATTAATGGATTTTGTCTGTGTTTGTATTCTATTTAGAACACATCTCCCCAAAAAATGTTTTTCTCTCTATCCCAAATATTTATTCAATTATGTTACATGTGTGAATGTGTTTACCTGTGCGTGCGCGCTGTGTACAGAGATATTTATTGCAATTTGTTTTAAGCCTAATTATTTCCTAAAATCATTTAATTGATTGAAATTTCGCTTCAATAATTTATTTATATATAATTTAATGTGAATGTGAAATGTTTTGTGTATGCGGCTTTCCAAATGCATTCTATTGCAATAATAACATAATATATTTGTTTGTACGAATGTTTATGTTGCCGTTGTCGTTGGCTTGCTGCTATTTCTCGACTGAATGAACGAGAGGACGACGTTTTATATCATCATCCATCTATTTAGAAATTCATGGCACATATTTCGATTTTCCCACCGCACATCGCCAGACAACCTATGCTGTACGTAAATCTAATACGTGATTATTATTATTTTGTTTAGATGGAAAATAACATAATGTAAACTTCAAAATGATAACAATAATAATATAATAAATAAATGTTTGTGTAATATTTGGTACTAAAATAAAATTTTGTGTGTTTCTCGCTGGCACTGTTTGTAATAATAATAATAATAATATTGTTTTGCTTTGTTTGTACACATTTAAGTACACACAGAGAACCAATAATAATCCGTGAGCAATATTATTCTAATGCCTTGGCCGCATACACACAAAGCTCCATTACCACCCAATATTTAATCCATTCGGTGTGACGAGTGGCTGGAGATGAATTTATATTTTGTCCATTTTATTTTATAATATTATATAACGCGCGCAAAAATAATGAATATAAAAGTTACGTGGGTTTTTTGATGGATTTTTCGATGAATTACAAAAACACGGAAAACCATAAAAATCATTTAATCGGCTTTCAAATTTGGTGATCTCGTGGCTTTTTAACTTTTTTCTATTTGTTTTTATTGAATAATAAATATTTATTTTTGACACTAATTGTTTTTAAACTATTCGACTTTTCTGTAAAATAAACGAAAATTTTATTTTATTATTTAATTTTCGTTTAATTTAATTTAATTATTTAATTTTATTTAATTAATTTTAAACTTTTAGTAAAAATTAATTAATTTAATAAAATTAAATAATAATTGAATAATTCAATTGAATTTTACTAAATAATTGAAAATAATAATTAATAAAATTAAATAAAAAAAGTTTTAAGATGATAAAAAAATTAGTAAAAAAAAATTTGACAACCCTGAATGTAAACAAAACATTGATCAGCTGTTGACATTTAATTTGGCGCCAAAATTTAAAATTAATTAAAAAATTATTTTAAATTTAAATTAAAGTTAATTTTTATGAAGTCTAAAATTTTAAAATGCAGAAAAAAATTAAATGAAAAAAATTGACAACCCTGAATGTAAACAAAACATTGATCAGTTGTTGACATTTAATTTGGCGCCAAAATTTCAAAATTCCTGTTTACATTAAAAATCATATTAAAACCAACTTTTAAAAATTATTTTTATAACTTTTCGGAATATAAAAGTTTTTTTTAAGAAATAATAGAAAATCGTGAATTTTAATGAATTTTATTCAATAATATTTATTTCAATAACTAACATTCTCAAACAAAGCTCTCAACTCGAGCATAACATCCGTTAGTTCTGGCAACTCTGCGACAATCCATTCGTCGGAGATACTTTCCACATGAATCCGACAGATGGGGCACTCTACTTTACAAAAGATCCATTGATCGATGCACGAATTACAGAACGAGTGGCAACACGGTAGAACACGATTTCGCATATTTTCATAACAAATGTAACAAATTTCTGCCTCGGTAATTGAATTTTGTCGACTTTGATGTTTTGTTTGAATCATCGTTTCGAGAAAACTTAAAATAGTTCGACGAATTTGAAGGAATTCCTTGATAGAGAGATACTTGAAACTGTCAATTGTATGAGTTTGGCGGGAAATTCGAGTACAGATGATCTTGGAAAGAGGATGGTGAAGGATTTCCTTCTCGGTAGCTTTGATCAGGATGAAAATTACGTAGTTATCGTTGCCAGAAACGTTACGAGATCTGAAAAATATTGAATTTCGTTACTAAACCGTTAAATTAATTTGACAGCTGTCAAAATTTTTAATAAAATCTCATTTCAAAGCAATTTTGTTGTTGTTTTAGGTCTTTTTTGACAAAAAATAAAATCTAAATTGCTTTAAATTTTAGTTTTTATCAAAATTTGTGACAGCTGTCATCTGTCAAATTTTTTTAAAACGTCAAAAATTTAAAAACTTACAACAAATTCATGTCTCGAATGCACTTTTGAACGAATTTTTGTGTCATTTCCTGCTTCAATGTCAAGGATTTCGTCGTTTTCTGTCCCATAATGAAATCTAATCTCGCGTCTAGACAAATATCAACTATTCCGATTATATTAGAAAGTACTAATCATGCGTGTCTTCAATTCCATCGCATATCAACCTCTGACTGATAACGCAAATATGACAAAAAAAAAATCCGCTAATTGATTATTTTATATGCAAAAATTCTAAAAATATTCTTATCAGTTCTACTCTCTTAATTACATTTTCAAGAACAGCAAATAATCAACTGCCGTAAAAATCTTTGCGCGCCAATAGTAAAAAAAAGTCATTTTACTTATGCATTCAAGTCACATCGCAAAACTCATTCCGATTTCTCCAAAAAAAAAACCAAGAAATTACCATTTTCCGTTCATCCAAATCGCAAAAAATCACATAAAAACTTGATCAATTAAGCAATCAGGGCAATTCAAATTAATTGTGACATGTTTTCTGCCAGTAAAATGTTTATCTCGAATTACTATCATCGCTCTCTTAACACAGTCGTCACACAGAATGGCAGAAAAAAGTAACGAACGACTTGAAATAAAATAATAAAGGCATCATTAAAGTCTTTTTCTCTTTTTTTTATTCGCGGCACCTCCACCCATTTTTCGCAACGTTGTCTGTCTATCGTGTCGTTGTTCGTTACTCATTAAGTATCGAACTTTTCCTCAATTTTTCCTTTCGTATTCAAATAAAACAACAAAAGGAAAAACGAAAATCTAATAAAAGTAATTCTTTTCAAGTCGTAAAATTGTAAGAAAAGTCGAGGGAAAGGAAACGAAAAATGTCATTTTTAAACCGAGAGACCGCATTTTATTATTATTATTGATGCTGATCGCGACATTTTGTTGATTGCGGAAGTTGAGTGGATTTCGCTCCGCTACGGGTTGCCAATTTAAGGTTAAAAAAATCGCTTTGAAATTAAATTTCACATTTTCTTACTCCTCAAAGTTTATTTTTTTCTTTTTCTTACTCCTCATGATTCAAAAAAGGTTCTTAAGAAAAATTTTTCAATGATCTGAACGACTTTTTAGACAAAAAAAACTAATATTTCACATTTTTGTACTCCTCATGACAAAAATTTGCAAATTAAATTATTGCAATGAGATATTTTTGACGTGAGGAGTACAAAAATGTGAATTATTAGTTTTTTGTTAAAAAAAGTCGTTCAGGTCATTGAAAAATTTTTTAAAACCTTTTTTGAATTATGAGGAGTAAGAAAAAGAGAAAATAAAGTTTTGAGGAGTAAGAAAATGTGAAATTTAATTTCAAAGCGAAATTTTTTTAAGCTTAAATATTAATTTTTTAAAATTTTTTACTCCTCGTAATACAATTTTGTACTCCTCATCGATTTCTTAACCAAAATTCCATTATAGATTTTTTTTTTAACTAAAAATGCGCTTTAAATAGAAGAAAAAATTAAACGTAATAAAAATTCAAAAGGACAAAAAAAATTTATTTTATTCCACTTAATTTTTCTTCTTCCTTTCGACAATGCCGACAACAATGTCGAGCAAAGGCAAGACAAGGCGATGGATTGAACGGAATGTTACAATGTTGGACAAATATGCAAACACGATGAAGAAATTATAAGAAAGCAAACAGGAAACGACAGTTTTTGTTGTGAACTGCAGATGATGATGATGATTATTACGAGCAAAGGACACGTTTTTATTATTATTTGCAGCGGAAAAAAAGGTTACAATTACACGCTTCACATGAAATGCATTAAATAAAAAGAAAAATCCAGATTTACCGACAAAGGAAAATCTCTGGAAATTCAAACAAAAGAATTTTTTCTCCAAGATTCTTTTTTTCTGTCATAAAGCTAAAAATGTAGCAATATGGAAGAATAATAAAAGAATAGTAAATCAACATTGCGCCAATAGCTTCAGTAACGCGATTCGCGAGAGATAACGATAATTTTATTTTCCTCCTTCCGTTCCGTATTTTCCATCATAGCGATAAAATTTACTTGAATTTTATTAGTTTTCCATCCTTTCCATGCCAACTTTCCTCATTTTCTTACAAAATGCTAGAAGACGCGGCGAGAGAGGCGTAACTTATATTATCGATATTATTGAATTAATTAACTAATTTAATATTCTTGTACGTACAAGGAGTATCGTTACCGGAAGGAGAAGAGCAAGAACATGCATCTGCTGTGTAAAATGATGAAGTCAAAACGTGATTAAATAAATGGAAAACCTCGTTCAACGAAATTTAAAAGAAGAAATTTTCTTTGTTCGATTTTATAATGATGATGATGATGATGCTTCTCATGCTAATTTGTGTGATAAAAAAAAATAAATTAGTGGCGGTTTTTACTATTTTTTAAAGTTGCAATTGGAGAAAAATTTTTAATTTATTTTCTCTATTAAATTTTTGGATAAAATTTTATTGCAGAGATTTATTTCAAAAAAATTTTTAAAAAATTAATTAAATAATTTCTAAAGTTCTAAAGTTTTTTTCTGAAAAAAAAAATAATAAAAGAATACGAAATTTTCACGAATTTATTTAAAAAAATTTTAATTAATTAATTTTAATAAATTAATTTTTTATTTTAATTTTTTAATTAATTTTTAAAAATTTCGTTATTTATTCAAATAAAATAAAATTTAAAAAAAAATAATAAATTAAATTTTTAAAAATTTATTAAATATATTTTTTTTAATAATTTTATTTAAATAATTAATTATAATTATTAAAATTATTAATTAATTATTAAAAGAAAATAATTATTAAATTAAATTAAATTTTAAAAATTTATTGAAATTCCATAAAAGTTGAAAAAAAACACTTAAAAATTAAATTTATTTTTAAAAATTTATTTTTTTTTTTTCTTTAAAAATAAATTTATTTTTAACAGATTTTTTTTCAATTTTAATGGAATAATTTTTTTAAAATTTAATTATATTTTTTTTTGATAAATTTTAATTTTATTTTATTTAGAGTAAAAAATTTTTAAAAAATATTTCTTAATATTTAAATTAATTTTTGTTCTAAAAAATCTATTAAAATTTAGGTCTTAAAAAAAATTAGTAAAAATTTGAGAATCGCCTTTTCGCTAATTCATTTTTTTTTTATATAATGAATAAAATTCTGTCTTAATTTTTATTTTAATTATTTAAAAAAAAAACTAAAAACGTCAAATATCACTAAAAAATATTTTTTAATATTTAAAACCTTTAAAAATTCAAACACTTTTCCATTGAAATTTGTCACCGTAAAAAAATTGTCAATACCTAACGAGAGACATTTTAATGACCACTTTACCATTTCTACGGATCGTTTTCCAGTAATTTAAATAAAAACTGTGCGAATAATAAATGCGTCGAGATAACGCTTCAGTTTCCATCTCGTTTGACGAGGACATTTATTTGCATGATAAAGCACTTTGCTCCATTTTCCCGCTCATTTCTCTGCGGTTTTTTCTATTTCATGCATTAAAATTGTTCTTTTTGTGATTTTTTTTATGCCGACCTCACATATTCTTATTATTACAAGTTTTTATATTACTTTTTTGTGTGTGTTTCTCTTTTTTTTTTGTTTTATGTGCTGCAGATGAAATAAAATGAACGAGTATTGTGTTTTATCGTGATCAACTCACGTCTTCACATTACAAACATACACACACCTCGCATAACGAGCCGCCCTTTAAATAAAACACATTTTTATTGTATTTTATATCTTTTTATGAAAATAAATATTTAAAGACCTCCGTTTTTTTTCTGCGTTACTTTATTTTTTAACTTTATGATAATAAATTTACTTTGTGGCGCGTTCTTTTTTTATTGAGATCGAGATCTTTTTCCCGCGCTTTTTGTGTGAGAAAACAAAAAGTTTGATTCCGAGGTTATGACAGACAATATTTTTTCGACAGTCGCTAATAATACCGAAAAAGCAGTGAAAAGTGTTGTGAAGTAGTGACATCCGACGAAAAAACGAGAGAACAAATAACAATAAAAAGCGAGGGAAAAAAAGCGCGCCATTTTGACATGTACTCGCAGTAGTGATGTATGGAGCGAACACTTTTGTAACAATTGTTTTTACGAGTGAGTCATGGAGTCACAATAATCATGCATGATAAGTACCGCGCTTTTATACGACTTTCATATTTTTTTTTTTTGCTGTAATAATTTTATTTTATTGCAGGCGAGTAATAATTTTAAGAGCTTACAATACGTGACATTTTGGTTTTATGACAGGTGAACTGTGTGATTTTTGATGCAGAATTTCTTCTGCAAGAAAAGAAGAATTTGTAACAACAAAATAACCTTATCAAAAGCATCTTTGACGGAAAAACAAACAATTTTTTCGGAATTTGAGGAATTTTGCTGTCCAGGAATCCATAAAGAAAAAACTCATCATCGTAGAGTCGTATATCATTCTTCAAGTTATAAAGAGAGGGAAAACAAGAAAAAGAGGGAAGAATGACATTCCTTCTTTTTATGAGTCGCTATAGAAATGTACAGAGGATATGTAACGATGTCCGGATAAATGATATGGCAGCATGACACACTTTTTATGCGGTTTTCTGCCATGTCATCAGAACTATTTACGGTTTGTAAGTAGCTGAAAATGTAAACAAAGACGTAATAAATAGTTTTTCATGCAACTTTTGTTTGGAGGATTATTTTGGGAATTTTAGTAAAAGTCATTAATTTTGTAGAAAAACTGACAGCTGTCAAAATTTTAGCAAATAAATGTTTTTTAAGGAGCTTTACTGATTTTTTCAAAAGTTAAAATAAAGTAAATTCAATTTTATTAAATTTAAAAAAAAAAATTATCATTTTAAAAAATTTTAAAATTCTAAAGCTGTCACATTTTTGACAGCTGTCACATTTTTGACAGATGTCACATTTTTGACAGCTGTCAAAATATTTTTAAACCCAATTTTAAGAGTACCAAAGATTTATGAAGATCATATGAAATTATGACGTTTTAAGCTCTAAAACTTTGAAATATGACAGCTGTCAAAATTTTTAAAAAAGTTGTTTTTTTTAATTATTTACTTAAATATTTTTGGTATTAAAGTTTTCTGAAAGATTTAGAAAATTTAAAAAAAAAAATATTTTACATGAATAATTTGTCAAATATTGGAAGATTGAAAAATGTGACAGCTGTCAATATTTTTTTTAAGATTTAAACTTATTTTAAAAGTTTAAAAAAAATAAAGTTTTTAATAAAAATTTTGCTTTTTGTAACATTTTGTAAAAGAAATTGAAAGTAAAAAATAAACATAACCTCAAAATTTATTAAAAATTTAAATTTTACCAACAAATTTATATCTATAAAATTTTTAACCGCCATAATAATTCAATAAAATTCCCCATAACGACAAATATTGAAAACTTACGTAATTTTCATTAAAACAGCAACGAAAACTTCTAATTATTATTATTTAGATCTACCGTCAGCACAACTACTGCTCTAGCTTTTGCTTAGATAAGCAATTATTATAGTATAAAATAATCGCATTACCGTTTGTAAGCCAAAACAATTCACTTTGATGTTCATTGATTGTGTTATTTAATTTAATTTAATACATTATTTCGTATTAAAGTTGAATAATAAACGATTACATGAAAATGATTTGCATTTCAACACTTACTAATGAATATTTATCCGATTATTGCTGTGCTTTCTTGGGTGTTGTCGTCGTCTTGTTTTCTCGTCTGTCGCACGTCTAGTCGAAGTATTTAACGTTTCATGGGAAAATTTGACATTTTTGATCGGATTTATACGGAGAATGTTTAGGTTTTGATCGATTTTAGATAATTTACATCATGAGGAGTCTTTAAATGTTTAAGTTTTGAACAAAAATCTGAAAAATTATATTTTTAATTAAATTAAATTTTTCTATTAAAAAAGCTGCAATTTTTATTTTTTTTTATATTAATTATTTTTTTATAATATTATTTTTAATATAAAATAAAATAATATAAAAATAATTAATTTAATTTTTATTAAATTTTACTTTTATTTTTCTTTAAAAGCAATAAAAAATTTATTTAAATTAATAAAAAATTGATTTATTTATAAAAAAGGCTAATTTACCGAAAATTAAAAAAAAATACTATAAAAAAATATTAAATAAAGTTTTCCTTTTTTGTGAATTTTTAAAATGTTTCGTAAATTTTTTTATTCTGAAAATAAAAAAAAATTAATTTAATATTTTTTATAATAAATTTTTATTTTTCATAAATTCTTATTTAAATTTCGTTTAAAAATGATTAAAATTAAATTATAATTAATAATAAAAAATTAAGTTTTTATTTAATTAATAATTAATTTAATTTTAATTATTTAATTATTTTTTATTTAAATTTAATTAATTATTTTAATTAAATTAATTTTGAATTAATTAATAAAAAATTAATTTTTATTAATTATTTAAATTTATAATTAAAATTATTTTTAAAATTAAAAATTACAAAAAAAAATAATAAAATAAAAAATATTTGACCAAAAATAAAATTTTTCAGAAACAAAAGCAAAAAATATCACACAAAAGCCATAAATATTGCCTTACCCGATTGACCTTTTTTGCTGATCCAATTTCCAACACTTGACACGAAAATGTTCTTGTATCAACACTTTATGTGTTTGAAATTTTAATATTCACACTTTGACACTCGTTAAATACATTAACAACACACAAGAAGGTCAAATCACTTACTGCCCTCTTGCATGTCTTCACAAGGGGTGTTCT
Organism: Culicoides brevitarsis; assembly: GCF_036172545.1. Taxonomy (NCBI): domain Eukaryota; kingdom Metazoa; phylum Arthropoda; class Insecta; order Diptera; family Ceratopogonidae; genus Culicoides; species Culicoides brevitarsis. The sequence goes on along the minus strand of NC_087087.1, from coordinate 12,017,885 downwards.
CCTACTCATATCGCTACTTGTCAAGAACATGCACAAAGAAAAATTGTACTTTCCAATATTTTTGTGTGATTTTCGTGCTTTTATTACAGAAAACGACAGAAAAATATAATTAACGTTACTCGTCGTCGTCGTCGTTGTTCACACATGTGAATGCAAGATTGATGATGTTTTTCCATTGTACACTTTTCTCCTTGACGCACGGAACAAAAACGGCAAAAATGTTTGCATTTTGAAATAAATTTTTCAAAAGTCGACAAAGAAAGAGAAAAATAAATATTATATAAAAATCATCAATCAACAAGATGAAGGAGAATCGTTTCGACTTGAAAAAGTAAACTTTTCGGAATAACTGCAAAATTTCAAGTTTTAAATAAAAATCAAAAACATGACTTGACCCTTATCTTAATTAAACAATCCAGCAAAGACATTCATTTCTGTGTTTGTCGTTCGGTTCCGTTTTTCCTTTGTGAATTTTCGGATTACGTATTTTATAGTTTTGGTCAGGGCAAACTTTTGTGATGTCAATGAGCAAAAATTTTATGATATAAATATATTAAAATGCTTTATAAATAACGCAAAAAGTCACATAAATTCAAAGCAAAGAGAGAAAGAGAAAGGTTAATACTATACTTCCGGTCCCCCTTTTATTCTTCCTCTATTCGAGGCAAAGTTATGAAAGCCAAAGTTAAATAAACTACAATTTTCGGGTAACCTTTTGCTTTGGTCCATGCGATATTTTTGAGCACATACCGTTAGGATTTTGCGTTAGAGCGTTCTCGAAAGATCCCCTTTTTGAATGAAAGAAATCTATTGTAAATTACATCAATATAAACTTTGATGAATATAATTTCCTGGTTTTTGGCCATGTGAGAAAAAGAAGAAGAGAAAGAAGAAAAAGGGTTCGTTCTGATTTCCATACAAAGTTATTATGTTACGATTTTTGGTCGATTTTTGTGCGTTGAATGTTAATCGAACGGTTTATTAGCAAGGAAATTTTTGCTCAGAATTAATTGTCTCTAACGAAGCATGAAGCCCCTCTCTCGCTCTTGTTTCTATCTCTTGTTTGGTTTTAATGGTTGATGTTCATCTTCTGGTTCTTTTGTCTTATCATCGACAGTGTTTGTTAAACGTTTGAAAAAGTTGTCGTTTTGATGATAAAAATTTATTTTATCGCATTTCATAATTTTTTAATATTTTATGAAAATTTTCCGAGTTTTCCCAGGTTTTTCATAATTTTCCTAAATTTTTCCAATTCACAAAATTTAATGTTTTCTCAAAAAATTGAATTTTTAGTATTTGCTAAGATTTTTTAAAAAATAGTTTGAGTTTTTTGAGCGATTCTAATATTTAATTAAAAATTTTCCAAAATTTTCCCGAATTTCCCAAGATTTTCCTACAATTTTTAAAATTGTTGAAATAGTAAAATTCATTTGAAAATTTTTAATTTCTTCAAAGGTTTTCTAACAATTCTAATTTGGATTTTTGCTTCAATTTGAAGTTCTCGATTTTCCGAAAATTCTAACTTTTCCAAGGTTTTCCGAGTTTTCCACACTTATTAAATTTTTCAATCAATTTCAATCTAATTTTTCAATTAGGAAATCAAGCAATAACTTCAGTTTTTCCATAAGTTCAAAACAGTCAATTATAGAGAAATGCTCATAATTTCCCAAAATTTGCTTAATTTCCACAGAATTTTCCGATTTTTCTTAAAGTTTTAAATTTTTTTTAAGAGCTTTCTCAAAGTTTTTATTAAAAATTTTTCTAAAGCTTTCCAAAATTTTCTAAAATTTTTAAAGTTTCCCAAAATTTTCCGAATTTTCCATAACTTTTCCGAATTTGTTCGAATTTTCACAGAATTTTCCGATTTTTTTGAAAGTTTTCAATTTTTTCCTGAGAGCTTTCTTAAAGTTTTTATTAAAAAAATTTTCTAAAACTTTCCAAAACGTTCCAATAAGTTTCAAAAATTTCCCAAAGTTTTCCGAATTTTCCCAAAGTTTTCCGAATTTTCATCAAATTTTCTTAAATTTTCCCAAAATTTTTAGAATTTTCCCAAATTTTATTTATTTTTTCATAAAATAAAATTTAAAGGACACAATTTCCTTTAAATAACTTAAATATTTTCCCAAAATGTCTTACGAAAAAAAAACAAAGCGGACGGAAATAACAAACAACATGACTAAATAAGACACCTGTAACAAACAATGAACGAGCGAACGTTTCGCATATGTTTCCCCCAAAAACATGATTTTATTTACCTTGGATTTATTTTTCGGGTGTCTTAATTTTTTCTTACTTACCTTGCTTTACTTCTTTGCTGCGTATATTGCTGACTGTCACTTTTTTCGTTGTCGTCGTCTTCGTTTTGTCACACATTATCGCACAATATTGTCTGCTATTTAACGTATCTTATCTCGCCGGGGATGGGAGTAAAGTAAAAGCAACAATGACATGATGATGTTCCTTGTCTTCGTTTCGCTTCTTTGCCATGCTCCTGTCTTCCTTCGTAATAAATGTGCGGAAGGAAGCCATGAGGTAACACAATCAGACTAATGTAATTTAATTCAGTTTATCACTTGGTCGTATATACCTCATACACACACGCTGTACGTACGTACAGAGATTTTTTGTGGTATTTACAGGTTAAGTTAAATAGAATAACGTAATTAGGATAATGTAATAATTAGGTTGTGGCTTTGTATCGTTCTGCTTATTAATATTGATAATTTTTATTGATTAATTGAATTACCTGTCATTATTGCGTGTTTACTTTTCTTCTTTTCTCGTCGCAAGAACACCTGATTCTCCATCTTCCGTTATTTTCTAAACTAATATGGCGATGCGGACCGATATATGCAACGCAACACAAAATTTAATTAATGTAATTTAAGACTTTTATATGAGCTTTTATGACGCAATAAGGTGTTAAAATACTGTTTAATGGATTTTGGTCGATGTCTCTATTACGTGCTTGAGTTTGAGTTTTCCATTTTACAACGCGATAGAAAACGATCTGTTAATAGGCCATTTTAAAATATGTTTTGAGATTGTCATAAAATACCTCAAGTCACATTAAACTTTCCCGTAGTTTTTGCAGAGAAAAGTTTCTTGAAGGACTTTAAAGTTGTGTGGCAATGAAAAATTTTCACGACTTTAATTTATGGTTTACACTTGACATTTTTCAAGTCTTTGAATAGAGAAAATCTGTTTTGATAATAAAAAAAAATATTTGAAAAGTTTTTTAGGTTAGGCTTAAAAATTTATCATCGCGATCTGGGGATCTTTTTTGATCTTTAAAAATATTTGACGCCATATTTAAAAGTAAAAATATGAATCTACCGTCTTCCGCTAAAAACAAAGAACATGAGATCTGAATCTGCTGATCGCTGTGGTTTGTTTTTGTGACTTACTTTTGTCGAAAAACGGTAGAAAATGTAAACAATTAAAAAATTTATTGAATTTTAATTCAAAAATAAAATTATTTTTATCTGATTTTTATTAAAAATTTTTAAAAGGATCAAATAATTTTTTTTTCTAATTTTTTATTTTTTGAAATATAAGTAATTAATAAAAAATACTGAAATTCTTAAAATCCATTTAAAAATTTATTTAAAAATTTTTATTTTTGGCAGTTTTATCAATTATTTGCCAATTTTTCCAAAAATTAAAATGTCTTTAAAATTTAATTTTTTAAAATAAAATTAAATTTTTTAATCAAAAAATTAAGTAAAAATTTCTTTAAAGCATATTTTAAAAAAAATAATTTTGTTTCTCAAAATTCTTTAAAATTTTCTTAATTCAGCGAAAAAAAAATCTATGAGCTTTCTTTAAAGCTTTCCATTTTTTTTTTAATTTTATTTTTTTTTATTTTTTTATTTTATTTTTTTTTTATTTTTTTTTATTTTTTTAATTTTTTAATTATCATGAATTGAATTTAAATTTTTTTAAATATTTGTATAAAAAATTTCTTAAAAATCAAACAATTTCTACACGACCTATTAACATACAAAAAATCTTCATTGCTTAAGTTTCTTTAAAAAAAAGTTGAAAAATTGTATCAATTCCTCACACGATCTGATTTAAATTTCATCATCACCGCGCCAAAACTTTAACATTAAACATGGTGACAAAAAAAAACACTCAAAAAAGCTCACGAAAAAAAACTTAGTCCCAAGAAATGACAAGAATATGCAAACACCGAAGGAATGTTTGTACAAAAAATTTGCCATTCACCATATTTTCGGTGACAAAATTGACGAAAATTTCGCAAACACAGCAGCAAACGAGCGCGCGCAAAAAAACATCAACACAAACAAAAACAAAAAAAGAGAAAAACCTTATTATTTTTATTATTAGGGATTCCATTCACATGTCGTTTTTGTGGATTTTTGCATGAACACCTTGCAAGAAGATGTGAATCAAGGACAGAAACGCAAAAAAAAATTCCATTGAAAAAAAAAACTCTGAAGGTAGTTAAGCATTAAGTTCGCCACATGACATGAAGTGACGACAGGAAAGTTATTTATTTAGCGGTTTTCCGTCTTTTTCTCGTCTCTCGTTCGTTCGTTCGTTTTTTGGTTTTTTTTTCTCCGTCTTCCTCAAAAAAAAAATATTTTTTGCATGTAAATCATTGAACACAAAATCCAAGCTGAGCGAACGAAAGAACGAAGGATGTGGTGCCATAAAAGTTGGGCAAACACCGCTCGGTCTCTCGCTCGCTCTCTCTGTGTGAGTGTAATCAGTGAACCATGTAATACATCGTAAATCAGCATGCTTGCATTTACTCCGCATTTGCCTTACATTACATTAGACGGCAAACGATGGAGGAGACAAAAAAGTAGTCGTCTAATGAAATATAATCAATAATGTCGTGTCATTACCAGAAAAAAAAAACACGAACGAACGAACGTAGTTGACATCATCATCATTATTGACCTCCGTATGATCTTTAATTTAATCAAGAAATCGTAACGTGTAACTTTTTCGCTGAATTGGCAGAATTTCGAGTTAGTTAGGCGATTAATTCATGAATTCATGGGACACACAAAACTTCCTTAATGACCTTTTATTGCTTTTTATTACCGATTTTCGAAGTTAAAAAATTGTTTTTGAGCAGAAATTAGTCACGTGGTTAAATTTTTTCAAATTAATTATGCACTGGGTAAAATTTTTTAAATGCGATTCGGGCCAAAAGAAAGTTAAAATAAGCATTAGGATAAAATAAGAATTGAAAAGTTAAAAAAAATTTAACTGAGAAGACAATTCAAAGTCAGTTTAAATAGTCACGTGGTTAAAATTTAATTTAAATATTCACTGGGTCGAAATTTTTTAAAGTAATCTGGGCAAAAAACAATTTTGAAATGTGCATTAGGATAAAATTAAAAAGAAAAAATTGTAAAAAATTTGGATCGAAAAGAAATTCAAAATACTTTTAAAAATCAGTTAAAAAAGTCACGTGGTTCAAAATTTTTAAAAATAGAATATTTTGTTAATTTGGAATACTTACTGGGTCAAAAAGTCTTGTAGTATTTGAAAAATAATAATTTTTTTTTTTAAAAAATTGAAATTTAGAAGAAATTCAAAATAATTCGTTAAAATATTAAATAAAATGGTCACGTGGTTAAAACTTGCTCTAATCTAAAAATACGAATTTTTGAAAATTCAATTAGAATTTAGAAGATCAAAATAATTAGTTAAAATCTAAAAATGGTACGTGGTTAAAATTGGGTCAAAAGATCTAAAAGCTATAAATTTAAAAATATACAAAATATAAATTCAAAAACTGTGATTTGGGACTAATATGATAAATATTACTTAAAATATCTAATTAAATGGTCACGTGGTTTGATCTTTAAAAATATGGGCTTGGTTTAATATCAACATGCGGCTTGGGATGAAAAATTTAAAAATTAGATTTTATTGAGAAATTATATGTAAATGTGCTTTGGACATCAATTTTTAATTCAAAGCTACTTTAAAATTTGCTCTGGGTCAAGTCACGTGGTTACAAAAATGCGATTTAGAAAAATTTTCTTTATGATAACTTTTTATCGAAGCAAACTCATTCACTGTATGTCAATTATAAGTTATGGGACGCGCGTTTTTATTAATTTATTAGTTGCTGCCTCCAAACTTTATCAAGGGAAAAATCAAATATTAAACACTTTTCATGTCCTTTTCTCTCTCTGTGTGTGCGGGACGACGATGCGAACTCACATGCGAAAAAGATAACAAATAGCTTGTTTGTTTTGTTGATGATGATAATGATGATGGCCCATCCTCTCATGTATCGCTGCGCCTCATATGCGGGTCCGTAGGTACTCGTGAGATGCTAAATAAATTGGCAATCGGTCGTAACATGCGAGCCTAGCGACCAAATGGTGTTAAATCCATTATTTTTATTATTATTATTTTTATTATGTTGCTCGACGCCACCGCCGCCATGTATGCCATCAATTCAGTCATTCGTGTGTGAAATGTTTGTGCGGTGAATATTGTACCCCTAGAAGTGCCACGACGAACACTCCAACACGAAATAAGACAAATGTGGGTTTAGGCAAAAATATGTACGTTTCGGCTATTTATTAAACATAATCGCTAGATTATAAGCAATATTTAATGTTTTTGTTGTTTTTCCCAGGAAAAAACATCGGTTTTTATCATCATAGAGCTATCTCGGTAGGACGTGATTGCATCGAATCTCATCAACAACTTTGTGTGTCCGTGTTTTGTGTGAGAAATTTCTGTTTCGCAAATATAATTTTTTATTGATATGAGAAAATTATTTTGTTTTATTTTAATTTATTTTTTGCTGAATTGAAAATTTTTATAAAAGATATTCAACAAATTAACCATTTTGCTAAATAAAATAAATTTTTGGTTGATAAATTTTTGTTAATTTTATCAATTTTTTGAGCTATTCAGCAAAATTTTTTAATTCAGCAGATATTCAGCGTAATTTAAGGTAATTCAGCAGATATTCAGCACACTTTTTAATAGATCAATTCTCTTAAAATGGACAAAATTATTTTATTTAAAACCAATTCAACATTCTTTATAAAGATTTTCATCAAATTCAGCAAATTTCTAACTAATTCAGCAAATTACAAATTAAAATTTTAATAATTTATTAAATTTATTTAATTCATTAAATTAATATTTTTATTTAAATTCAGCAAATTACAAATCAATATTTTCATTTAAATTCAGCAAATTTTATTAAAATTTAGCAAATTTCATGCTGAATTAGATTTTTAGCAACTCGGAGGTAGAACTTTTTTAATTTAATCAAATTCAGCAGAATTTTCAATTTATTTTACTTTAATTCAGCTGACTAAAAAATATTTTTATTGAATTCTGTGGATTTAGAGCTAATTCAGCAAATTACGAATTCAGCAACTTTCCATTGAATTCAGCGAATTTCAAATTAATTCAGCAAGTTTAGAATAAATTAACTTAAAAATTATAATTATGAGGTAAATTTAATGTGCTCAGATTAAATTCTCGGATGTTAAATTAATTCAGCAAATTTCAAATTAATTCAGCAAATTAAAAAAAAACAAATTTAAGCACCTATGAGGTAAAATCAGCTTATTCAGCAAATTTTAAATTATTTTTTTTTAATTCAGCAGATTTTTAATTAATTTTTTAATTCAGCAGATTTTTAAGTTAATTCAGCAAAAAATAAAATAATGAATTTTAATAATAAAAATTTTAAAAAATCAAAAAATCTCGCAAAAAATTAAATTTCGAACCATAAATTTTTCACAATTTTCCAGAAAAAACCAAACACACGTGTTATTAGTTTTTTCTGGCTCCTCAAAATAAATAGCTATCACTTAAAAAAAAAAGGTTTTTTGTGTGATTTTTCGTAGGACATTCATAAAATATTACACAAAAGGGTCATGTTTTTTTCTCGTTCTCGCAATTCCATTCAATAAATCCCTTATTCCCGTGCTTTTTTTGTCTTTTTTTTTTATTCGTGAGCCAGAAAAGAAACAATGGAAACGCGAGGGTGGCAAACAATAGACATCAAATCGCATCACCACACACGTGTAAAAGTTCTCACATAGCACAAAGCTCCGCATTCATTAATCACTGCGGAAATTATTTCCATTAATGAACCAGATTACATTGTGTGTGTCTTATCTGCCCACCGTACAATTAATTAACTGTACTTTTGTATTCATCATTCCGAACGGCAATAAATTATTTTCCTTTTATTTTATGATTAACTGCAACAAATTTCCATCATTTTTGCTCAAATTGAATGAAATTGTGCGCTTTTGTCATTTTTTTTTTATTTTTTTTTTCAACAAGCAAAAATTTATTTAACAAAATGAAAAAGACAGAATTAGAATATAAAATTGTCGGTAATTCAGCAACAGTAAATGTTGAACCACTTTGAGTGCACACTCGAGTGAACAATGCTTCAAGTTAACCTTTTTAATTCTCTCGTACTCCTTCTCGGTTTTTTTTTGTCGTTTTTGACTGAATTGAACAAAATTTATCGTATTTACATTAAAATTGTTGAAATTGCTCATTTCTGTAACTTTTTCACATTTCGCTCTCAGCAAATTTCCTACCGAAAAAAAAAATAATTTGAATTTGCCTTTTGATGAATTTAAAATTGTGATCATTGTTGAAAATTCTTTCTCTTGTCAAAAAATTACGTCGACGGATGTGAAAAGCTCAAAATTTAAATTAAAGAATTAAGTTGAAAGGAAGAAGATCAAAAGAATGTTTCTCAGTCTTCGTAAAAAAAAATAAAATAAAACGTTTTTGACTCAAAAATAGGTGAGAGGAACGAAAAAAGAGTTGAAAAAAAAACTTTTACGAAGAAAAAAGGTTAAATTACCGACAAAATGAGGAAAAAAGCGAAACGACGAAGGATAAAAGTGACAAAACTCATTCATTTATTTATTTCATTTCCTTATTACACATTTTGTCAGACATAGATTAAAGTGTCAATATATCGGACCCTTTTTTCTTTCCTCGATGCGTCGTCGTGTTTTTCGAGAACAGCGTGAGACAACGTGCGAAGGAAAAATGTCAAAAAAATATGAAATGAATGAGTATCTCATGCGGGAATGTTTTACATAAATATTTATTGGTATTTTTTCTCATTTTCCCCAATTTATGTCTATTCATAAAAAATATGAGTTCAATGATGATGGTGATGAAGATGATAAAGGATAACAGTTCGACGAATTTTTTTTTTATTTTTTGACTAAAGAGAAAAAAATTGTAGAAATAAGGAAAAAAGAGGTAGAGGAATTGCGATATGAGAAATTGCTTAACCGTCTCAATAAAGGAGATACGGACTATGGGGATTTTTCGTTGTTTGGAAAAATTCGGGAAATATTGTTTGTGGCACTTTTTCTTGTTTTCCGTAAACTATTTTTTTAAGAATTAGATTTTAGACAAATTTTGTTTATTTTTTCATATTTAGTTCTGATAATTTTTTAAAATTAAATAATTAATGATTTTTTAAAAAATCTAAAAAGAACATAATTTTAAATGTTTGAAAAAAAAAATTATAAAATAATTAATAATTAATTTAAAAATTATTAAATTATTTAAATTTAGAATTAAACTAATTAATAATAAAAAAAATTTAAATTAAAAAAATATTTTAATAATTTAAACAAATTTTAATTAATTTAATTAATTTTAAATAAATTTAATATAAATAAAAAATAAAAATTAAGTTAAATAAATTTTTAATTCCTAAATAAAAATAAAAATTAGTGATGAAATATTTTTTACAATATCTAAAAATATTATAAAAAATAAATTTAAAAAAATATGACAGATTAATTTTTTTCTATTTAATAGGTTTTGACTTTTTGAGTTTCTAAAAAATTAAAAAAATAAATTAAAATTAAGAATTAATAAAGAAAATATAAAATATATAAAATTTTATGCCAAAAAGAAAATTTGAGTTAAAAAAAATTATTAGATAAAATATTTTTAATTTTTCCTGATTTATTGAGAGATTTTTTTTATTAATTTATTAAAAATTTCTAAAAAAAAACAATTGTTTTTGAATCGTTTATTAAATTTTAATTAATTTTGAATTTTTTGAATTAATTTAATTTTATTAAATTTAATTTAATTTAATTTTTATTTTTTTTTAAAAAATAATTTTTAATTTTGTAAATTTTTAAGTTCAATTTATAATTTATTCATTTAAAAAAAATATTAAAATAATTAATGAATGATTTTTTTTAATTAAAATTTTTCGTAAAAATTTCTTGACTTGAATAAAGATACTTTATAAAAATTTTAACATTATTTTTCAAATTTTTTTTAAGCCTCAAAAGAAATTTACAAAATCGTCAATCGCATCCCTTTTTTCATCCTGCTGTTTTTTGGCTGCAATTACGCCAACTACAGCAACGACAGTGAACAACATTGTTACGCATGAAAAACGTACAATAATATAATAAAATTAGAAACAATAGGCTTTTGTCGCGTCGTTTTGTGCTTTGTCTTTGTCGTTATTTTCTCGTCTTCACACAAGAATCGCTACATGAGAGAAAAAAAAACGAATACAAAACGCCTGGCATGGAAGTGTGAAAATTTTCTTTATTCAATTGTTCTTTTTTTTCTGTCGAGACTTGAATCGTGTCGTGTTTTGTGTTGTATCGTTTCATAATAACAACAATAATAATTTGAACCATTTTAATGGAAAATAAAAGCACTTTAGACAAAGCGAGTAGAGTGAAAGAGAAAACAGAGAAAAAAAAAGAATAATTGTGCCACTATCATAGATAAGTGTCAACAGCTGCTCGTACGTCGTCGCACCGTCGTCTAGGAATATAAACGGAAGGTGCTGTAATTGTTTTTAAAGTGCGCTAATTCTCTCAAATCCTTGCCGCTTTTCGAATAAAAGCGATCTGTGGCAATAAAAAATCGTCTTTTGTTTTAGCTCATGTGCGGAAATTCTTACATTGTCCCATTTAAATTCAGATTTAATGGGCTAGAATTGAATAAAAGTTTTAATGAGTGCCAATTTTCTGTTTTTTTTAAATCAAAATTTTTTTTCAATTTTATTCAGCTTATTCAGCTGATATTCAGCAAATTTCAGAAGATATTCAGCGAGTTTTAGACCTTTTTCACGTACTCTTTGGCAAAAGTTAGTCTATTTAAAATAAATTCTCAAACAACTTTTCTCATATTCAGCAAATATTAAGCAAATTTCATATTCAGCGGATTTTCAGCAAGTCTCAGAATAAGTTTTTTCTAATACTATATCAAATTTAAGGCGACTCAAAAAGATTTTTAACAAATTTAAGTCTTATTTAATTTATTTGAATCAAATTCAGCGGACTTTTAATTCGTTAATTCAGCAGTTGTTTTTGCCCTTTAACTGAACCAAAACAAATTTGAAGCAAATGTCAGTCGATCTTCAACAAATTTTAGAACATTTTCGTACAATTCAAGTAAATCAAATCAAATTCAGCAGAATAAATAAAAAATTCTCTAATTCAGCGTTTAAATTCACGAATTTCAAATTCAGCAAAATTTCAAAAACGCATTATTTAATAAATTTGAAGCTATTTATAGCCAATCTAAGAAATATTTTCTGCTGAATTCGAATTCAGCTGATTTAAAATTTTATTTACTTGAATTCAGCAAATTTTCAACAGCCATTTTGACTATTTGACTACATCAAAAAAAATTTAAGCAAATGTCAGTCGATATTCAGCAAATTTTAGAATATTTTCGTACACTCCAACAAAATAAATCAAATTCAGCAGAAAAAAATAAAAAATCTCTAATTCAGCATTGAAATTCACGAATTTCATATTCAGCAAAATTTCAAAAATGCATTTTTTAACGAATTTTAGGCTATTTTTTCCTACTTTGAGAGTTAATTTTTGTATTTAAATCCAATTCAGCTGATTTAAAATTTTATCTACTTCAATTCAGCAAATTTTCAGCACCTATTTTTCCTATTTGACATAAAGCTGAATATGTAACAATAAAAAATCTTCTTTTGTTTTCGCTTTTATGCAATGAAATTCCTACATTGTCGCCTTCAAATTCAAATTTAATGGCCCGAAATTGAATAAAAAATGTCAATAAATGCCAATTTTCTCCATTTAGTCGTTTTTCATGTTCAATGATTTACGACGACACGACGCCAAAGACATAACCGGATATTAATTTTACAAATCTCTAAATATTTACACAATAAATTCTCTCTTTTAGTCGCTCGTGTACTTCGCAGAAAACTTGCTTAAAACACAATTTTGTATTTCTTAAGTACCCTTTTCCTATTAATTTTTCGCCCAACTCTCGATTTAATGTTACATTTTCATGCTTAAGCGCATTATCATCATCATAATAATCGTCTTGAAGACTTGCATCGTTGCCATGGTGGTATGAGAGCTTTTTTGTTATCGTAACACGAACAACAACCAACACAAATTGCAACTCGGCCTCGCGTTAAGTCTTATTAAAAAGATGATGAAATAAGAAATGTGTAAAAAAAAGCGAGAGGATTTCTTCGTCTTCTTCCGTTTTTCCACAATTTTCTCCCTGTGCAAGAAAAAAAAACGTAAAAAACTTATAAAGTGCATGGAATAAAACTAAGAAGAAAAAAGTTTAGTTTATTTCGTGCACAGAGAAACAGCACAAGTGGAGTATATAAGTGTTTTTGTTCAAACAATAATAATAAGAAGACAAAAAAAAAAGGGAAAAAAGTAAGCAAGGGAAACTGTTGAAGACAAAAAAAAAACGAGAGAGATACGTTCGTCGTCGACGGGCTATGAAATAATAATAACACGAAATAAAAGAGAAGGATAAGAAAATAAATTAAAAACATGCAGTGTTTCTGCTTTCCTCTTACACACCATTTTTACAGTGTCTTATGGTTTTGTTATTATTTTTTAGTAGATTTTCCGTTTTTTTCTCTCCCCAGTTTTTTTTTCTTCTTTCTGCATTCCGAAGAGATAACAACTGTGTGAGACCAGCAGCAATCAGTAAGAAAGTTTTGTTAGTACGGTTATTCTTTATAGTTTTTCCACATTCATAAAGTTTAGAAAAATATAAAGAGTGGAAAAGTTCGTTGGTGGGCAAAACAAATCTCTTTCTCGCAGTTGTTTTTAATTTTTTGTTTTCTTACCGCATTTCAAGACAAAAATGCGGTTATTATTTCAGTTCTAAGATTTAAATTAGATGAATAAATTTTTATAAGAAAAAATCGATTAAATAATTAATTAAATTAAAATATTATTAATTAAATTAAATAATTAATTTTAATAACAAATTAAAAATAAATTATAATAAATAAATTTAATTTATTTATAAATTATTTTTTTTATCCAAGATTAAATTTTTTTTATTTATTTAAATTAATTAAATTTAATTTCTGATTAATTAATATTAAGATTAATTAATTAAAAAAATTATTAAATTAAAATATTATTATTTAAATTAAATAATTAATTTTAATAATATTTTTTTAAACATAATGAAAATAATTTTATTTTTTAATTTTTATTTAATTAATTTTTTTTATTTATTTTAATTAAATTAATTTAATTTCGAATTATTTTAAAAAAATATTTTTTTACCGCATTTTTGAGGCTTAAGGTGTTTTTTTATTAAATAAAAAATTGAGTCTTAGACAGTTAAAGGTCGTTTAAATATTTTATTTAAAAAACAGAATAATGATAAAAATCTCAAATAAACAGAATTTAAAATGTCTTAAAAATTAATGAATTAAGAAATTTTTTATTTTCAAAATTTTTTTTAATTATAAGATATTTGTTTTTAAATGTATAAATTGTAATTTTTATTTATATAAGAACAAATTGATTAAATTAAATAAACAATTAATTTTAATAATATTAAATTAAAGTTATTAAATTAAAGTTATTACAGTTATTAAATTAAATTTAATTAAATTAGTAAATTAAAGTGAATATAAAAATTTAAAATAATAAATTCATTAACTTTTTTTTTATTAAAATTATTTTTTATTTATTTATTTAAATTAATAAAATTGAATTTTTTCTTAAAAAAAGTCAAAAATATAATTTAAAATAATTTAGGTATATTATATAAAAATTTTAAATAAATTATTTGAAAAGTTTTTTTCTAACCGCATTTTTAGAGACCAAAAGTAATTTTTATTTTAACTTAACTTCAAAGAAATATTTAATTAAAAAAAACAGAATAAGGATAAGAATTTTAAAAACATTTTACCACATTTCATAGAAAAAATGCGGTTATGAGCTAAAAATTTAAATTATTTTCAAACTTATTAATTATAATTTCTTATTAATTAAAATATTATAAAAAAAATTCAAAAACTCTCAAATCTTAAAGAACTTCAAATATTTCACAAATTTTCTTACAGATAAAATAAAATATTTCGATAAAATTTAACTTTAAATTAAAAAAAAATAAAAAAATTGAAAATTTTAGAAAATTGCTGTAAGTTTGTGAATATAAAAAATAATGAAAAATCGAGTAAAAAATAATAAAAAAAATTAAAAACTTTTTGGAAGACCTTGAAAGTTAAAATTTTTATTAAAAATTAAAGAAACTTTACCGTATTGATAAAATTCAAGTTAACTTCTCAATTCTAATTTCTTGGAACTTCAAGAAAACCTTTAAAAAAAACCTTCGTAACAAGGAAAAACTTCTTATTATCCAAGCAAACGTCATTCATTCCTTTTTTTGTCGTGACAATGCAGCGAACTCAGCATCAACCCATATCCCCGTACCCGACACACGACACGAACAAAAAAAAAATCCGTTTGGCTTTCAGAAAATTAAGAAACTTTTTAATTGAAATGTGGTATAGTTGCTTGTCATATTGCACTGCAGCTTTAGTCGCTGTTGCTGCAAAAAAAGTCTGTGTGTGTTCTTTTCTCCCATTTACCCCCCCGAAAATGTAAGAAGAATGCAAATTTATGGGTAACATTAATTAAATTTTCGTACAAGCCAACCAACGTGTGACGCTGGGAGTGTCTCCGTCGCTGCTGCTGCTGCTGCTACGATGACAGAACAATGGTTTTAGTGGAGTTTCCAGAGACTTGAGTGCATGCATATTTGTCATAATAATAATATTGAAACACTTGTGTCAACTTTTTTTTTGCTCCTTTTTGTTTGAACTTATTAAAAAACGACTCAAGTACAAGGAAAGAAAAAGAAAACGAAGAGAGAAAAAAGTTGAATTGAATCTTCCACCAATTTCCGCATATTTTAATCTTTTCTTCTGCCTCCGATGATGTCACATGGGCAATAAAGTTGTAGACACGGAAGCGAAGCCGAGTTGACAGACGAAAGTTATGAATTATACACGAGATGGCTTGCATTATTAAATCTGGCAAAATCATATTTATCCTCACTTATTTATTTATTAAAGCACCAACAAACACACATATAGCCAGAGAAGACGGCAACAATTTATTCATGAAACTGTTATGTTATGTGCGTTGCACAGGTGCTCGAACAACACACATATGTTTGTAAAGAAAATTTTTTGGCTCGCAGACGACAACAGCATACCTTCCTGCTTTTTCTTTTAAAAGAAAGGTTAAAATTTGCCGAGGAAAAAAATCCATATCTTATAAAATAATAAAAAGAAGCCCGAAAAAAAAAACAGGTTACGAAGACAAATAATAACGATAAAATATGTGCTCAAGTCTTTTGTAGCAGGCAACGAACACACGAGGCAGAAGTGGGAATGAAAGAAATTTTATTAGGGGCAAAATACCTTTTTAGAATGTGAAAATCTTGAGAAATTAAATTTTTTAGAAGAAAGGGCAGTAGAAGGGCAACTAAAGGGCAAAAGCTCTACAAGAGCCCTTTATATTTTTAAATAAAATGGGCAAGAAATGGGCAAAATTCTTAAAATTGCCCTTGACATTCTAATTTTATAGAAAGATGGGCAAAAAATGGGCAAAATTTCTTAAAATTTTTAAAGGAAAATGGTTTAATATAAAATGGGCAAGAAATGGGCAAAACTCTTAAAATTGCCCTTGAATTTATAATTTTCAATTAAAATGGGCAAGAGATGGGGAGATTTCTTTAAATTGCCCTTAAAATTGAAATTTTCAAAGAAGATGGGCAAAAAATGGGCAAAATTCTCGAAATTGTCTTGAAATTCAAATTTTAAAGGAAAATGGTCAACAAATGGGGAAATTGCCCTTTAGAGGTAAATTTTGAACAAAAATGGGCAAGAAACGGGTAAAACTCTTAAAATTGCTCTTGAATTTATAATTTTCAATTAAAATGGGCAAGAGATGGGCAGATTCTTCAAATTGCCCTTAAAATTGAAATTTTAAAAGAAGATGGGCAAAAAATGGGCAAAGCTCTCGAAATTGCCTTGATATTCAAATTTTTAAAGAAAATGGGCAACAAATGGGCAAATTGCCCTTCAGATTCAAATTTTATAGAAAAATTCGTTTAAACATCCCTGCTTTTCCTTGAAAATTCCTTCCATCTCCTTTAATATTCGTCTCCTGCTTTTACGATCCTAAAAACTACTCATGCATGACTTCACAAAAGCGCACCAAATAAATTCTGTCGGTAAATTCGTTCTCAAATTTAATACAACCCGACATGAGCTTGTAAGACATTTGCTTCTTAATTCCTCTCCCTTTTGCAGCCTCCGAGTCAAGTCATGAGCAAAAAGGTGACTTTAGTTTTATCCGATTTTATTTATAAAATAAACACACAAAAAAGGACAAATATCGTTTGCTTCGTTTTTTTGTTTGCCATGCCCGAGTATCTCTCTGCAGTTTCTCCCATTCTCCGACGACTTTTGGAGTTTAAAAAATTTTGTTAAAGCCAGTTCGCAACAAACAAACAAACAAACAACAACGAGACATGGCTTTATAATAAAATAATATTTGGGACGACAAATAATTCCTTTTTATTTATACGGCATTTTTTTAACCTACTTGTGCCTGAGACAACGACAACGTTCACATCATTCACAGACACCACTATTATTATTAGTTCGTGCATAAAAAATAGTTTGTTCAGACTTCGTGCTCCGTTTTTTTCGTTGCTTTTGCTCTGAAATTGGATATTTAGAAGGCGAGTGCATTACCTTCCGTAGGCACCGAAGGCAGCTTTTATGGCATAAATAATAATAATATTGTATTCCTTGTGAGATTTCACTTCTTCGTCGGGTTTTTTGCCTGTTTGTTCATGTGCGATGCTAATCATATATTCACGTATGTGTCCCGACGTTGCCATTGTCATCGGCATGTCTGTGGGCTAGACAAACAAGAGCAAGAAGCGAAAAAAAAAGTATATCACACAGAATCACATGCATATTAAATATTCAAGTTAGCACGGTGGCAGACCGTTTTTAAGCATTTTTTTGTGTGTGTGTGATGTGAGGATTATGTGTTAACAAAAATCGATACCGGAGGAACGTTTTTCGTTGTTTGTTCATTCGGTGCTTCTCCGTTGAAGAGAAGAAAAACGTTAAAGAAGGAAAAGTTAATTTTTTACTGCATGTAAAAATTGTGCATTATGTGAAGAATATTGTGTCTCGACAACTTGAGGCGTTTTTTAAAGTTGAGAAAAAATTTTTAAAGTACTTGTTTAAAATTTATGTTAGTGAAATTTTTCGAGAAACTTTGAATTTTTTCATAAATTCTATTTATTTATTTATTTTTTTTATTTAAATTTATTTAATTTAAATTTTTTTTTTTAAATAATGAATAATTTTAAGAAAAAATATTTTTTAAAATAATTAATTTTATTTTTAAGAAAAAATAATAGTTAAGATTTTTTTTTTGAATTAAATGTTTTTTTTTTAATTTTAATTTAAATATTTAATTAAATTAAATTAAAATTAAATAAATTTTTATTTTTTAATCTAATGTATTTTATTATTTTTTTTATTTATTAATTTTCTATCAATTTTTTTTTAATTTAAAAAAAATATTTTCAAGAAAATATAGTTAATTTGAATTAAATTTTTTTTCTGAAATTTTAATTTAAATATTTAATTAAATTAATTAAAATTAAATTAAATTAATTAAATAAATTTTTATTTTTAACAGAATAAATATTTAAACCCAAATTTAAAAAATAAAAAAAAACAAAATTATAATGATTTTTTCATTTTAAAAATATAAATGTTTATTAATTTTAAATAAATCTTAATAAAAAGTTAAATTTAATAAGACAATAATTAATTAAGTATTTATTATTTTAAAGGAATTTTATTAAAAATCTTTAAAATTTAAAAAAATCCAATTAAAATTTAAAAAATTGAATTCTTGGATAAATAAAAATATTTTTAACTTTAATTATAGTTTCATATTAATAATAAAAAATAAATAAATAAAAAACTAATAAATAAAAATTAAATTAATAAAAATTAATTAAAAAAAATAATTTAAAAAAAAATTTAAAATTAAAATAAAAATATTTATTTAAAAATATTTAGTAAATTTATCTAATTTTTAATAAATTTTTTAATGGTAATAAATTATTAAAAATTAAAATTTTAAATTAATTAAATAAAATTTATTAAAAAAAAATTAACACTTTTTCATATTTAAAAAAAATATAAATTCCAAAAAATTAAAACTTTACTGAAAAAAATATTTTATGTGATTTAAAGATTCAATTTCCGTCACGAGACACAAGATTTTTCTACAATGCACGTAAAAAATACAAAACAGAGATAATTGAACACAATCAGGTCGTATCATTATTGTCTATCTCTTCACAACATGACACGTTCTACATTTTTTTCCTTCATCTTCTTCTTTTTTCCCATCCATCCATTGATTCCTTCATTTTTCCTCGGCTGCTATCCATTCGAAAGGTATCACGCCGACGATGAAAAAGGATCATTATTGAATTTGTGGGTAAACAAAAGAAAACAATTCTCCGTTTAATTGAACCAATTACTTGACGGAAAAGTGATTTCTTTGGGGGATTCGTTTCGTTTCGCATTTTTCCATGAATCAAAGATTATTAAAGTTTTCCTTTCTCCGGGTAAATATTTGAACAAAAGGACTCGTTATAGTCGTCATTGACTCTCTCTTTAATTTTTGAGAGTGAATTTAGAAAAGCAACAAAAAAAAATGAATAAATCATCACCCTTCATCATCATCGTCCATCGTGTGCCTGCTTACATAATTGCTCTATGGAAAACTTTTGCTCGGAGTGAATATTTTAAAGAACAACATCGACATCATCAATTTTCGTTTTTTACCGTAAAATAACATGAAAAATAATATCAAAAATATGATACGTGATGAAAATAATTTAACTTTTACAACACAAAAAAAAAATCCTTGTCTGGACCCTTTTTCTTTCTATGTGAAGGTGATTGTTGTTGTCTAAGCGATAGATAAAGTTTGTTGTAGCAATTGATTTTACCACCCAAGCAATCTTTCTCATGGCAAGGCCCTGTCATGATTTTATTGCCGTTGTAAAAATATTACAATTTTTTCCCATTTTTTTCTTTCTTTGCAGAGCATTATCATATATTTGTTGGTGATCTGAGCCCGGAAATCGAAACACAAAATTTAAAGGATGCCTTTGCTCCATTTGGGGATATATCGTAAGTACCTATTATTATTATATTGTAGTTTGTAACATTTCCGGTTTACCTTAATGACATTAATGTTGACGATGTGAGTGTTTGTTATGCGGTCAGAAAATATCTGAAAGGATGTTGACAGGAAATACAAGTTGATGAGGTTAATAATCTATTTGAACTTATCTGATTTTGCTTTTCCTTGGATGTCGTGTGGATAGAAAATGGAGTGATTTAAAAATTTTTGAATTTACTATTTTTTTTTAAATTTATTAAGAGATTATTTTAGAAAAAATAATTTTAGAAAAATTAATTTTTAATAATTTTAGAAAAATTAATTTTTTATTAAAAAAAATAATTTTTATTAATTTAGGGATTAATTTTTAATAAAAATTATTTTTTTCAATTTATTATTATTAATTTATTTCCGAGATATATTCAGTGCTTGTAGTACAATTTTTCTTTTTTTTCAACAAAAAAAAAAATAAAAATTTTATGAGACTTAGGGCTATTTTCACTTAAACATAAACTTAAAATAACCAATCAAAGGTTTAAAAAACTGAAGAAATTTAAAGAATAATTATCTTGTTTCTAATTAAAAAAAAAGACTAAGATAAAGCCTTAAAACAAATACAACTTAAGCTAATGTTATATTCGATTTCAAAAATGTTAATTTAGCACCTTAGAAGATTTTTTACGATCTTTATAAATTATTTAATACCTTGAGAATTCAATAACGAATTATTTTTTAACTTCAATTTTCTGTTTTTAATTATAAATTTACATATTTTAAGAGAAAAAAAATATTGAATTATTTTTACACCCAAAAGATGTTAAATTAACTACTCTGAAAAAAAATGAATTTCTATTTAAAAAAAATATGAGGAAAAAAAAATTCAAAATGAAGAATTTTTACTGTTAACGGAATAAAAATAATTCTTCCGAGAGGTTAAATTTGATTTTTTGGATGCTATTTTAACACGTTAAGGGTTAAATTAAGATTTATTTTTTTAAAGAGATTTATTTTATTTTTTTTTAATAAATTATTGATATTAAAGATTACTTCCTTAAAAAATAATTATTAAGAATTACATAAAACTATCTTTATCTTTAAAATAAAAAAAATAAATCTCTTAAAAAAAAACTTAAATTAACCCTTAAGCCTTATGGCTTAAGATGTTAAAATAGCATAAAAAAAAACAAATTTAACCTCTCTGAAGATTTTTTTAATACCTTTAACAGTTTACCTTTTTTCATTTTGAATTTTTTTTCCTAATAAATTTTTCTAAATAGAAATTAATTTCTTTCAGAAAATTTTTAACCATTAAGATGTTAATTTAAAACCTAAAAGTATTAATTTAACATCCTTGAGTATTTATTTTAATACTTTAAGTAAATTATTTTTAAATTATGACCTGAAAATCTTTTAAATTTTTAATTTTTTTTAATCACTGAAGTAAATTATATAACTCGAAGGATTAAAAAAAACCTCAAAAGGTGCTAAATTAACCCCTTTTCTTTTCTTCAACTGCCTTACCAACATCTCATTATGTAAATGTGTGTAAAAAACACTTTTTCTCAAAAAAAAAAGTTTTTTTTTCATGAATAAACGTCTCAATTTCCTTTATGACGATGAACATTACCGCATACATACAAAACGGAGACAAGTGTCACTAAAGTACTCTTTTGTCACAAAGTGAGCGTGATACGAGTCAACGACTCGTTTACATCTCATCATCATCATCAGCTAGCGAGTTGAAGTGAGTGGCAAAAAAAAAAGTGAGAGAAAAAAAATAAATATGAAAAGTAGAAAAAATACATTCGCTAACACACAAGAACAATGTAATAATAATGTTCAAGGCTCAAGAAGGTGGAAAAATGTTCTCTTGCCTCGAAACGAAGAAAAAATCCGTGCCAAGAGAAGTCGTCATGCAAAATTTAACATACTGCGATTTAAATGGTTCAAGTGTGTTTTTATTTTGTAGAATTTTGATTTTTCGTGGCTTCGTCAATAGACAGAATGACGAAGAAAAAATCTACACGTGTCTCTGATTCGTACATAAAAATGAATCATTTCCTAGCATTTTTTCCATTTTTAGAGAAAAAAAGGAGGAAAAAAAACGGAGGCGAAACGGCACAAAAAGTAATCTAGATCTTAATGGTGATGAAGTGAATTTACATTATTATGACAAGTAAAAATTCTTCTTTTTTAAACAGAAATAAACAGAGTAATCTTGTCGTTGTTCGCTATTAGAAACAACACACACTCGGCTCTCAAGGAGGAAAAATGAAATGAATATAATAATAATAAAAATGTTTATTATTACCGACTGTTATTATGGTAAATTGTTGTAAATGTGTTCTTTTTTCTCGTGTCTATGGACCGTCGTCGCGGAAATACGTTGCGGAAATAAAACCGATGACGATGACGTAGTTTGATAAGCTGAAGCGAAAAAGGAAGAAAAAGAGGCGAAATTTAAATGATTTCTTGTCCATGGGGACTAATTGCCCAAAATTGTTTCAAATTAGATGTTTTTATGTGTGAACTTTTTATCTTGAGTCCCCTTGACTACTTTTTTTTTGTTCGAATTTTCTCTTGGCTAAACTAAATTTAGTTTTCAAATTAAAGTCACACCAGTGCATTTATATGAATTTTTCATTTAATTTAACCACGTGACTTAATAAATTTTTTTAATTGATCAAACCACGTGACTTATTAAAATTTCTTGAATTGGTCTAACCACGTGACTTATTAAATTTTGATCAAGTGATCAAACCACGTGACTTATTAAAATCTGAAGAATTCATCAAACCACGTGACTTAATAAAATTTTTGAGATTTTACTAAACCACGTGACATATTAAAATCTCTTGAATTCGTCAAACCACGTGACTTATTAAAATCTGAAGAATTTATCAAACCCCATGACTTTTTTAAACTTCAAGAGTTAATCAAACCACGTGACTTAATAAAATTTCTTGAACTGATCAAACCACGTGACTTATTAATATCTCTTGATTTAATTAAATCACTTGACTTCTTAAAATCTTTTGAATTGCTCAAACCACGTGACTTAAAGATATTTCTTGAATTCAATAAACCACGTGACTTATTAAAGTCTTTTGAATTAATTAAATCACGCAACTTAATAAAATTTCTTGAATTCATGAACCTCGTGACTTATTAAAGTTTTTTTCTTGAATTCATCAAACCACGTGACTTAATAAAATTTCTTGAATTTATCAAACCACGTGACTTATTAAAATTTTTTGAATTAATCAAACCACGTGACTTATTAAAGTTTTTTTCAACTCAACGAACCACGTGACTTAAAGAAATTTCTTGAATTCATGAACCTCGTGACTTATTAAAATTTCTATGATTGTTCAAACCACGTGACTTATTAAAATTTCTTAAATTGATCAAATCACGTGACTTAATAAAGTTTTCTTGAACTCAACAAACCACGTGATTTAAAGACATTTTTTGAATTTATTAAACCACGTGACTTATTAAAATTTCTTGTATTGATCAAACCACGTGACTTATTAAAATTTAATGAATTTTTAAAACCAAGTGATTTGATAAAATTTCTTGCATTGTTCAAACCACGTGACTTATTAAAATTTCTTCAACAAATCAAACCACGAAACTCATTAAAATTTCATGAATTGATCAAACCACGTGACTTATTAAAATTTCTTGAATTCATCAAACCACGTGACTTATTAAAATCTCTTGAATTGATCAAACCACGTGACTAAATTGAAACTAAAGGAAACTTCATACAAAAAAAATCCCAGTCAAAAGCCAAAACAATAACTAATTAATAAATTAATGAAATCAAAAATAATTCAGATTCATCGATTGTCGTATGGCATGCTATCGTGCCATAAAACAATCGAATCGAACAAATTAATTTAATCAATTCGAAAAACCTATTTTTCGTACCTATTTACGTGTACTAATGTAATAACATCATCAAGCTCGCACACACAAACACACGCATCTAGTCAGTCTGAAATAACTGCCATATAATGGAATCATTTAATTTCGGTAATAAATTGTCTGTAATCTAATACAATATCAATTATTCATTATATCGTTTGAACATCATTTTATACATTTTATTAGTAGTAGTACCTTACCTACAATTTTATGTTGCTTTTTTTCGTTCAAAGGTAAATTGTACATTTTTTTTGAATCAAACTCCTTACTTCCTTTACCCATGCAATGAGTATGGAACGAGCGAAAAAAAAACGGTTTATTATTATTATTATGATACCGAACTCATCACTGCGAAGGTATTTATGTTACGAGTACGCGCTCGTGTGTGTGCTTTATTATTGAATTGTATAACTTTATTTATTTTTCTTTTTACTTTTATCGAAGTTTTATCATCTCGAGCTTTATTATCGTGTATCTTACGAGTATTATGTACTGATAAATGTGTATAGTATCATGATAATAATAATAACAACAAAGGATACAAAGTCACATAATAATAATAAGGAAACTTTTTCCGCTTGTTTTCGACGAGTTTCTTTTTTTTTTGGACAATAATTTCGAGGAAAAGGAAATAACTTTGTAATTGTATTGCTGTCTTGATTGTTACATGAGATAACTTAATTGAATAATGTTTTATTAGTTGAAGGTCTTTTTTATCGGTTTTTATATAAATTTTGGCAAAAAATTACATTTTTATTTAAAATTCTATTTAAATAAAATTTTAAAAAATTAAATATTGAACATTAAGATTTTTTAAATATTTAATAATTTTGTTTTTTTTTTAATTTTTAAAAATAATTAAAATTAATTTTAATTTTTATTGTTATTTTTGCCAACTAGATAAAGATATTTATAAAGATATAATAAGAAAAAAAATATTATATTTATGTTTAAAAAATTTATTTCTTTAAAACTTTTGAAAATTAAATTATATTATAAAAATATTAACTTAATTTTTTATTATTATTTTATTTTTTTAATGAAAAAAAAATTAAAATATCAAAAAAAAACTAATTAAATAATTTTAATTAAAATCAAATTTAAATTTAGATTTTAATTATTTTTATAATTTTTTTTTAATTAATAAATTAAAATAATAATTAAAAAAAAATAAGTTAATATTAATATTAAAAATAAATTTATGTTTAAAATTATTTCAGAAATAATTTTCTGAAATATAAAATATAAATTTTTTTCTTTTTAAATTTATTTTAATTTTTTTTTTTTTTTTGATAAAAATATCCTGATATGGACGACAAAAATAATAATAATAATTAACCCATTAAATAAATATTTTTTTTATTAAATAATTTTCGTATTATAATGAGACGAGTTCAATTCAACTGCAACTATTTAAGTCTTAATTAACACTCATAAATATTAAAATTCACAGAAATACCAATATTTACATCATTATAAATATTTCTGGATTTTTTTCGTTTATTCAATATTTTCATATATATTTTTTTTTTAAATTTCATTCTTCCTTAAAAAAAAATTCGATCCCAGAATTTTTCGTTATTTTATAGAATAAAAAAGCGCTCATCTTCCTACCTACAAAAATATTTTTTTTCATTTCGATAGAGAAATAAAAAAATATATTGAAATAATTTGGAGCTCAAAAAATAAATAAAATGTTGATAATTGCGACAAGCATACGAACGCTGTCGGCACACACAAACACAAATAATTATCAATAAATAACCAATGGCATTTTCATTATCATCAGCATTTTTTCGCATGAGCATTAAAACAATTTCCATAAAATTTTGGCAAGTTGTTTAATAAAGGTTTAATATTATTAATAATAAAAATTATTTTAAAATTTTTTAGTGTGTGCGAATCTCTCTGTCTCCTGTCCGTTGTATAAATAAACAAATTTTTACGCAAAATTGAATTAATAATAATCATGTTGTCAATATTAAAAATTAATATTATATTCGGAATATTTTATGGCTCTGTGTATATGAAGCTGATAAATATTCATTATGTTTATATATTTGGTATTTATGTTGAAAAAGTGACTTATTTTTTGTTGTGTGAGTTATAAATATTTTTAATTTTTTCAATATTTTCATTATTTATATCATTTTTAAAATAATAAATAATTAATTTAATTTTTAATAAAATTATTCATTTATTTTTTTTTATTTAAAAAAAATAATTAAAAAAAAATAAAATAAATTTTTAAACTTTAATTATTAAAAAAAATTTTCTTAATAAATTTTAGAATTCATCATTTAAATTTAAATTTGTAACTTTTTTGAAATAGAAAAAATATGTAATTTTTATAAAATAATTAATAATTTTAAATAATTCACAATGAATTAATTAAATAATTTTTTAATTTATAATAAATAATTTAATAAAACATATTTTAAAAATATTTTTTTAAATTAAAAAATAATTAATAAAATAATTTGAAAATTTTAAACAAATAATTTTAAAAAAATAAAATTAATTTGAAACGTTAATATTTTATTATTTAAAATAAAGTTATTATTTTAAAATTATTAAAAAAAATTATTTTGTTTAATATTATTTATTTTAAAAATTAATTAATTTATTTATTTATTTTTAATTTTTTAAAATTTAATTAATTTAATTTAATTTAAATAATTACTTAAAATTTTAATATCTTAATATATCGAATAATTTATCATTTAAATTTATAAGCACATTTTTTTAAAATTTCAAAATTTGAAAAAAAAATAATTTTAATGAAATAATTTTGAAGAAACTTTTAAACTAAAAAATCATTTTTTTTATTCAATATTTTTTTAAAGAAATTCATAAAAAATTTAATTTTAAATTGAAAAAAATTCAATTAAAACGTGTAAAAATTTTATTGAAAAAAAAATCAATTGAACAAAAATTTCTTCATAATTATTTTTTTTATTTATTTATTACAAGGGACATTTCCTCGAAACGCCTTTCATTTCCCGGATCCCAACCAACGTCAACAATGAAACAATTAAACACACTTCAATTGGTTTGGGAAAACAATAATTGTTAAAACGATCCACACAATTCTGCATTTTCTTTGAACATTTCCCAATTCTCCGAATTAGTTCAACAAAGTTATTCATTAAAAATACCAGAAATTCGTTCTGATTGTGAATGTGCAAAAACAAAAGTTAATTCTCATTTAATTGAGCTTTCATTTAAAATATCATTGATTTATTTTTGCCAGCATGAAATTTATGATGCAAGTGACTGCCTCGACTTTTTGACTAATTTTCTAATTTGTATGTATGCGAGTCTGTTGCATGAAAATTTTATAAAAAAAAATAAAATTTTGATATCGCACAAAATTTATGACACGACGAACGTTGTAATTGTGTGCAGATGAAAATTAAGTGATAGGCAAAAATTTATTTTTATGTCTAGTGTGGCGGCATCGGCATCGTCGGTGGTAAAATGTCATAGAACGAACACAAAATTCATGGACATTTTACTTTTTCAATGCTAGGGCAAAATATTGCTGAATTTTATTTTAACAAACAACACGCCCATAATTTGTTTGCAATTCATCAAAAATACATCAACTGTAAAACACTGAATTTGGTCGTAAGCAGTCAAACAATCAGTTACCCATGAATGTGTACCGATGGGTGTAGAACGTACGCAGACATTGTCTGTCTCTCGGTATCCGAATACACTATTTGGTTATGGTTAAAATGTTTGTTGGTTTGTGACCTGATTTATTTATTTTTGCTTTGATTTTCCAATTTTTCTCTGTTTTTCTGTCGTGTTTTGAGTTTTTGTTGCTTCAACCTGTGAGTTTGTGCAGGAATGAAAATGTTTTAAGGTTAGAGAAAAATTAATGCTTTTGCTTAAAAATTAGTAAAAATTAAGTTGACTTTTAAAAGTAAAAGTTTAATATTTAAAAAAAAAATCAATTTTTCATAAAAAAAATTCTTTTGCTCAAAAATTGTTCCAAAAAATATCGATTAAAATTTATTAACGTAAAAGGTCAGTTAAATTTTATACAAAAGTAAAAGCTATTTTTGTAAGTTCAAGTTTTAAGTCAATTAAGTCAAAATAAAAAAAAATAATTTTTCAAAAAAAAAAAATTATCTATATAATTTTTATTAATTTGAGATTAATTTTTGGCAAAAAATAAACGATTTTTCATGAAAAAAAAAATAATTTTAATTTTATTTAATTAATTTAAAAATATATTATTTAAAATAAATGATTTTAATTCAAAATTAATTAATAAAATTAATAACTAAAATTATTTTTTTTTCATTTTGCAAAAAATTAATAAAAATTCATTGAAGACATTTTTGTATTTTTTTTTTATTTTGACTTAATTAACATAAGAAAAATTTAATAAGCTTTTTCATTTTAAATGACTTTAATTTAATTTTTCAAAAAAAATCTTAAAAGTTCGTAAATACATTTTTATACAATTTAATTTATTTTATTTATTTATTTTTTTATTTTTTATTAAATTTTTTTTTTTTTTTGAAAAATTTATATTATTAGAAAAAAAAAATTAAACTTTTATTTTTGACTTTTTTTGATTTTTTTTTATTTATTTTCAAGCAAAAGCATAAATTTTGCCTTATGAATTAAAGTATTTTCGACCCTGAATTCGCAACGCCAAAAAAAATAAGATGTTTATAAATTGCTTCGAAGTAAACAATTTTTGGGGTAAACGGATCTCTCATGGGAGAAAATATCTTTGAATAAATAATGTTAATTTTGGAGGTTTCCAAGCCAAGGAAAGCATCGACACGGCAAAATATAGCAGCCGGAAATTATTTCATATATATTAGCTTTCGACTCATTTCCTGTATTACTGCATTTTGCATATATTTTCTCCTCTAGACGTGACTAAAGATCCATAATTCATAAGGAAATTCTCCCTCCTTTTTTTCTTGCTCTTCTCTCATTTCGGAAAAACAAAGACATTAAAATGATTTAGATTTTTAGAACGGTAGACAGAATAAAAACAATCAATTTTTAACTAAAAATAAAAAAAAATAAAATAATTTTTTCATTAAAAACAAGAAAAGCTCTCATTTAATAAATAAAATTATTTACAATAATAATAAAAAGTACGACACACGTAAAATTTTAATGAAACCCAGCAACATTATTCAGAAAGTCTAGAGAGCGTAACAAACATTAAATATAATAAAATGTAAGTAAATTAGATATGGCCCAGCTATCGTAACGGAACGGCAGCAGGAATGAAGCAAAAAAAAAACTAAGAACAAGAGAAAACTTTTCGGAAAATTACTGTACAATGATCTTTTGTGTTTTTCTTTCGTTCTTTTTTTTGTGTCGGCGGAACGAGAACAAGATATTTAAAAATTTTTTGAACGAAACGAGAACGAGACTTGTCGACAAGGTTACAACAACATTTTATTATTCATGACTCGTACACTCGAATATTTTTGAGACAGTAAAGTACTACAATAACAATACACCCGAAAAAAGTATGATTTAAATAGTTGTCGAGTCCTTGAAGGGAACAAAGAACTTTATCGTGTTTTAAAATTTTTCTAGATTTTATGAATTTTCAATTTTTTTTTAAATTTTTTTATGATTTGTAAAGTTAAAAATTTAATATAGTTTGCTTATAAAATTACTATAAAATCTTCTCCTTAAAAAAAAATATTTTTTTTTGTATTCCTTGAAACTTTATTAACTAATAAAAAAATTATAATTTTCTCGAATTTTCCGAATTTTTCTAAATTTTATTTTTTAAATAATTAAATTTTAATAATTAAATAAATAAAATAAATTTTAATTAAAATCTGAATTAATTTTTAATTAATTGAGTAATTTATAATTAATTCAAATTTAAATTAAAATTTTATTTTATTTATTTAATTATTTTTAATTATTTAAATTTAATCATTTAGAAAAATTCGGAAAATTCGAGAAAATTATAATTTTGATTTATTAGTTAATAAAGTTTCAAGGAATACAAAAAAAATATTTTTTTAATTAATTTTTTTTTTAATATTTTTTTTATTAGTTAAGATTCTTTCAAGAAAATTTAATTTAATGTAATTTTTTTTTAATTTATAAAATTTTAATTTTTAAATTTTTATTTTTTTAATTTAAATTTTATTTAATTTTTTTTTAAATTTAATTTAATTTTTATTTATTTTTAATTTATTTTTTAATTTAATTAATTTTTAATTTTATTATTTAATTCAAAAATTTTTGAAAAATCTTTAAAAAATTTATAGATATGATAATAAAAAAATTAATTTAATTAATTAAAATACTAAAATTTTATCAAAATTTAAAATCAAATAATGACTTTTGAATTTCTTTAATCTAATTAAAATCCAAATAATTTTCTAATTTTTTTTAATTTCCAAGAAGGACAAATCCTGAACAGATTTTTCTTCGAAATGCGGTAGAAAAAACACTCTACTGTCACTAATGGAACATAATAAAATAAATGAATTAAATTCAAAGTTGTCGTCTTTGCTGCAAAGAATGCCGTTTGCATTCATAACGCGAACTCTCGTGGTTCAAAGACACACAAAAGTGGCCTGCTCTCTTTGCTTCTCATGGCGAAGCAACAAATCATACGTAAATAAACTGCCCTCATATTTGAGCAGAAAACGATGAAAATAATAATAGAGGAAGTTCCTGTTTTCGAATAAAGGAAGAAACAAACAAAAGGGTTTTACACACACAGACAATCAATAACCGCCACACACACACACAGAATTGTTTTTGCGAAGACAATTAAACAATTTTACATTTCCTTTTTGCCGATGATGAAGTCATGTGTGTGCATTGCACGTCCAACAACTAACTAACTAATATCCACTGCCGCCGAATGCCCCGTTTCAAAACAATTTTCTAGTCAAATGAATACAAATGTAAAATGATGAGTATCTCTGTGCGAAGAGCGAAGAGAAAGAACGTCGGAGAGTTATCACTGAGGTCTTGCCATGCGAAATTACACCCGGAATTACGAGGCAGCAAAACATTTACACAATTCATTGCACAGTTGGTGTTTCGCAGTGGCCTCGACGATCTGGCAAATGTACAAAAAAAAAGCATGAATATCAAAACCATTATTATCTATGATTAAAATCTAAACAAGTATATAACGACGAACGACGACGCGCGGTAAAAAGGGCTTGGAAAAAGGGGAAATAAAACATTAAACAATGGCACACTATTAGGCTCAGCTGTGAGTTGTTCACTATTGTGTGCCGTTTGCTATTGTTTTTTTGTACCCTTTTTCGCCGCACCAAGTGACTGAGTAATGGAATGTAAATATATTTGCTTTGGTAATTATGGGATTACAATATAATAATATTTTATTCCAGTCAATCACTTGTACACGTATCCATTACCGTCAACAACTACGCGGCGTGGTGTGGCAGTGAAACGAAATGGACAACGCTTGTTTTTTTTCACACACCAACCAATATGTAGGCTAAATCATGTCATGGCAGTCATTTTATGTGAACAGATGATTAATGAAGGCATAAATTACCGTTAAAAATGGATTTTTTTTTGCTCCTGAATCAATCTTTGGGACGTTATGTTCAGCAGGGGTGGAAATTATTCAAAATTTTATTTAAACTTAACCTCAAATTAATTATTTGTTTGTTGATCTCGACAAATCTACTTGAAGATCTTGACAGATCTGTTAGAAGATCTTGACAAATTTGTTAGAAGATCTTGACAGATCTGTTAGAAGATCTTGACAGATCTGTTAGAAGATCTTGACAGATTTGTTAGAAGATCTTGACAGATCTGTTAGAAGATCTTGACAGATCTGTTAGAAGATCTTAACAGATCTTAAAAAAGAGTTCGAAAAATCTTATAACCAGATTCGGGGTTCTGCAGGGAAGGTTTCTTCACAAAATGAAAAGACTAAAGACCGGTGATTGTATTACGTGCTCTTTATTCAAGCGTTCAGCATCAACTGAACTCGTGTTTCTTCTCTCCTTACGTGTATGTGTCTTTTGTGCCCTGGGTTAATGGCTTCCTCCGAATGTAACACACATCCGGAGTTATCCGGAGATCTGTTAGAAAAACTCGACAGCTACACCTCTGAACCATTAAAACTTCAATGCACCAAGAAAAAGATAGTCATACTCCTCAATTAGTTGATTGACTTGATGACTTCTGAAAAAAAAAGAAGAACAAAAAAATTAATGACATTATTCACATTAAACATTATTATCACAGACTGTCACTGAGCTAAAATAAAATGAAATGAAGCTCATGTGAAACAAGTTCATAATTTAATAACTATTAGGAGTGTTTTTAATTATCAAATTTAATTACTGCAGTTCTTGTGTGTCTTGTCATTTTTCACATGCCATCACTTCTTTTGTTTTGTTTTTTACTTTTTTTTTTAAATTTGACGCAAATAGTCGTGTCAAAATGTAATTAAAAGTCTCTCTAATGTAATTGAGTGAGGGTCTGTCTCTCGTTCTCTCCTCATCCATGTCTCATGTGACACATACAAATAAAGCGAGCATTTTTAGAGATAAAAGAAAAATGAGAGAATTATAACAATTTCTGTGTCTGACATTAAATAACTTGAAAAAATACATTTTTTGTTGTTCGTAATACATCAAAAAAAAAATCGTTGATAAAAAAGTAGCTACAATTTAAATTATTCGCTTTCCTTTCCTTCCAGGAATGCATAATATATGAAGTTTTTTTGTTTGAAAACTCTAGAACAAACATACAAGATTTATAATTTACTATATGGAACTCACGTTAGTCTGGAGATAATGTGTACCCTTATTTACCATAAAATATGTGTGAGGCTTACCTTGGTTCGTAGCATGACATCCTCAGAAAAATTGTTGCATGTAAATCGTGACTGTTTGCACCACCTACATTACATGCCAGAACACTGACTGACACAAAAAAACCTGTGAATGAAGAGAAAGAAGTGGATAATATGTTACGAGATATGATGATGATGATACAAAAAATAGCATTTTTTTGTGCTACTCGTCACTCGACGATCCTCATTCAATCTGTTTCGATACGAAAAATTTATAATTTATGCTTTGTGTGTGCCTTTTTCATTGCCATCGCCAATGTTATTTTAATGCATTATCATAATAAATACACACACACACACGCCCATGGTGGCAACACTTGCTCGCTGCAGACACTTGTTTATTTTTACATGATCTATTGTGTGTTAGTTCAAGTAACATAAGAGCTGCCGTTCATGGAAAAACTGAATGAAAGGCGCAGTGAAGAAAGAATAACATGGGGTAAAGTTTGAACAAGATTGATTAAATTTTATAATGTTTATCATGCGAGAGAGACTAAAAATGCATGAAAAGGTGTGAAGTTTTTCATATGTTCCCCGGAAAATATGTTCGGCTTTGTATGGGAAGAAAGATGATTGTCATGGGAACATTTGCACGACATACATGGGTTCAAGTGGATGGCAATAACAGAGAAAATTGTTTTGAAATATGTTTTTGATCCTTTTTACATGAGAAATTTAAGTTTTAATCTTCGTAACATTTTTATCGAGAAGATTTCTCAGAACAAAATTCTAAAGGATTAAACTTTGTTCAAAAAAACCGCTTAAAACGAGCTTTATAAAAATTATCCGATCTATCTTTTTTAATTCATTCATTCACCGCTAGAGGTCGTTATTTTAAAATGTTTTAATTTTTTCTTTAAAATTAGAACTTTTTTAAAAACTTTCCTACTTCCAAGAAAGAAAATCAATTCACATCAAAAGTTACTTCCTCGTTTATTTATCAAATGTTCTCTAAAGCAAATATTGATCCATTAAATGGCCCTACGAAAAATTCCAAGTGCTATAACCACAAATTCCAGTTACTCACTTAACGTATTTATTACAAAGTTGCACCCCTTTTATTGAATTTAGTTACTTACGAAACCATCGTTATCGTGGTAAGTGAAGTAGCGATATAAGACGACCTGCCATGTCATTTTCCTTATCCCATTTATGACAAACATATAACAAAGTTTTACATATTTTGCGTACTGGATACACGTGACTGCCACTCTTAACGTCTTCTATCACTATCTGCTCTACTCATGTATATGTGAAATGATGGTTTGACTTCTTCCAATGATGATGCCAATAACAAACATTTTACCTTTCTGCCTCAAGACATTCGTATCGTCTTCGATATGTGAAATGTTCATGTGAGGTATGTACGAGTGAGTGAGTGACAGTAAGAGGTGTCAAAGGTAATAATTGGCATCATATCGTTCACTGTTATTTCACTTTTTATTATCTTTATTACTACTGGCATATTGCACACACACGTCGGAGGCAACGAGTCGCAACAAAAGCGGAATTTCAAACGGTTTATTATGTTGGCACACACATGTTGAGACTTCTTGGATGTTATTTAATTTTTGTAACGAGGAAGAAAAAATATCATTTTCAATTCTTGCCTGACATTCGGTATAGCCTTGCTTATGACTTGCAATGTAACGTTCATGTCAATATTGTTATTACACGCAGAGAAATTTTTTTACTGACTTTTGGATGATTTTATGAGTTCTAATCAAATTGTCGAAAAAAAAATTTATAACTGAAAATAATTTAGCTAAACTCAAAGTTGAATATTAAATTTCAATGTAATTAATTGAAATTTGATTTAAATTTTAAAGTTTATGATAATTGTATTGATATTGGGACCAAGAAGGTCCAGTTGACATTGGCATAATTTTAAAAAAAGGAGATTCGTTCTGTACCTAGATCGCAAGAAGACAAATCGAACAAATAAAATTTAGAAATTCATAAAAATTACAAAATAGCATCCTTTTCTAAATCAAATCCAATAAACGCGAACGATAAGACATACTTGGAAATCGAGGTATTTGAGCTCCGCATCAGAGATCCGGGTGCGAGTCTAGGTTGACGTGAAATCGCGTCACCAGCGGTTGAAAAGGGCTCTGAAGGAAGAAGCAGTACATGGCATCTCCATGTTAAGCTCCCATGTTGTCTCCCAAATGGATCCTGAGAAGGAGGCGGTTTATGTGCTACGACCTACTTGTGCCAAGACCTAACAAATCGGTATTTACTCGACCCAATAATGGTTTCGGGAAACATTTTATTAGTTGCGTATTCATCTCATATAGTCTTCAGATCTAAGTTTCAAGTAAGTTCTAACTAATGGAAAACATTTTACAGAATTTGTGATAAAAGCTCCTTATGTGATTCAGTAGAAAGCCTATTAAAACCCATTTACAGAACATGCAGAAATGTAACAAGAGCAAGATAAGACCATACATGGAAAACAGGATTCTAATGCGAAATAAGAATTTTTTGTTCGTTGATTTGTTGGTTCTGGATAATTCAGGATGACTTTGAATATTGAGTACTTTATTCATAAGAGCCATGGACTATTTTGTGATT
Source organism: Culicoides brevitarsis (assembly GCF_036172545.1). Classification (NCBI taxonomy): domain Eukaryota; kingdom Metazoa; phylum Arthropoda; class Insecta; order Diptera; family Ceratopogonidae; genus Culicoides; species Culicoides brevitarsis. Next base: position 11,982,959 of record NC_087087.1, on the reverse strand, counting down.
TATCATTCAATTGAGATATTCAATACAAACAGGAAATCTGAGAAATGTTTAAAGAGAGAAGACACTGGAATGTATTAATTATTTCATTAAGTCTTAAACTAGACATTAAAAAGTTGAAAACTTACCTCGATTGAATTAGTGACATTTGTAACTTTTTTTAAAGTCAAGAATCATCCAAATTTCAAAAAATTTTGTGTCTGCAAATTTTCCAAATATTTCTAAAACTTAAGAAAATATGAGAAAAAAAATGATTTTTTGTTAGAAAACAAAAATTAAATAAAAGAAAAAAATTATAGAAATAATTGGTAGAACCATTTCTCTGCGTGTAAAAAAAACGTACGGAAGGTAAATGGAAAGTAATGATTAGTAATAATCTTGCTTGCAAAACGGAACTAACATAAGGAAATAATATGACGAGAAATATAGTGCAACGTCATGTGACACGTTGTTAAACGTAATAATAACTTATGTGGTGTTAGTGTCGTCAACAATTGCCACAATCACATTTTGCAGCTACCATTTAGATTAGTAGGAAATGTATACTTAATTTTTTTTTTCCTACATATTACTCTGTAATCAGAGTATCATAGAGAGGATATTTTGTGCTAATTAGAAAATGATGTTAATGTCTCAACAGTCACATTTACACTCCGACCGAGAGAGAAATATAAATACTTACAATGAGAGAGTGGATCATTTGTTATGCCGTTTGTCCGTAATTTTATTGAAATTAACACAAAAATATCATAGAGTGGATAAAAGAGACTCACCAGAGACATGTTGTCATGCTTTTAAACCAAAAATAAAAAAAAGTGCTACTAAAAGGGTGATGATACCCATAACGAGAGCGGCAGAGGACACACACCTTTTTTATTTCCTTTAAAATACACAAATTTACGAGCTGAAAAATAAAAAAAAAACGTTAATGTCATTTCATCATACACATAATTCTGCGACAAAAGCGAGGAGAGGACATAGTATGACTGACACCAGCATTGAAGGTAATATGCTTGTGTATGTTTATTACACTCATGGGATACTTTTAGAATTATACAACACGCAAAGCAACGTGCTTTGACAAATAGTGAAATAATGTAAATCCCTCGTATGTGTGTGTGTATAAATAAAAACAACCCTCGAGGGCAACAAAGGGTGGAAAAACATTTACATATTATCATCCATGCAATCCACGCGCGCGTTTTGTTCTCTACCATACATTGATGTAATTACACATTTTCCTAATTATATGTCTTGTCTCGTGTAGGTACGGCAAGGCATACGGGTGAAAAATGTCTCTGGTGCTTTGCTTTATGTGTTGCTACTAAAATAAAAGCATGAAACATGTAAAATGCTTTAGGGACTCGTAATAATGTACAAAAATGTACTGTAGTGAGCTTTATACCGCGCCAGGTGATGACATAATCCGATCGATTTGGCTTTTTCGCGTTTACCATTTTTTTTTCTTTAAAGTTGTTAAAGCTGTTGCTTTTACACAATTCCAATGAAAACAAATTGAAACAACTACAAAGAAAAAAAAATTAAAAGATTACTTTAATTTTTCATTGGTTAGTCAACAAATAGAAGGAGAGGAAAAAAAACGTTTTTGTCTGACATGACATGATGATGAATGAATTTTCTCCCTTTTTGATACATTTTTTTTATGTCGGTGAGGGATCCCGCTTGATAGGATGTTCGCGCTAACCAAAAGTGATAATGGAAGAGAATTTTCGCGATACCATCTTAACAAATTGTGTAGAAGGTTAACTTGGAAATTTAGTTTTCGTGGAAAATTTAAGTCTCGCGTGGTTTCTTTTAGAAAGAGTTTTACTGAAATTATTTTTTTCAGTTTTTAAGAAGATAGAGAAGTTTGTTTTAGCGTGATATAAAGTTTTTTGTAAAAAAAAATCTATTTTTTTAAATATTAATAAAATTACTTTAATAAATTTATAAAGTGAAATAATTCATTCGTTTTATCATATTAATTTTTTTAGAAATTTACTCATGATTTTTTTCAGATTTTCAAAAAATACAGAAAAAAATTATTTAAAAAATACAAAAAAAATTATTAATTTTAAAATAAAATTTTTAATGAAAAAAAAAATTAATGAAAAATTGTTCTAAGAAAAATTTAAATTAAATTAAAAATAATAATAATAATTTTTAAACAAAAAATAATTAAATTTTATTAATTATTTTTTTTAATAAAATAAAATAATAAATAAAATAAATAAATAAAATAAATATTAAAAAGATTTAAAAAATTAAATAAATTACTCACGTGATATTTTTTTTCTTTTATTATTTTTCTTAACTGCAAAAAAAATAAATGAAATTAAAAATAAAATTATTAAATAAAATTATTAAATAAAAAATAAAATTTTACTAAATTAATATTTAAAAGCAAAATTAAATTCAATAAAATAATTTATTTTAATTTCATAATTATATTTAATTAATTTAATAAAATTGATATTTTATTTTTTTCTCGTTTAAAAAAAATAAATAAATAAAAAAATTAAATAAAATACTCACGTGGTAATTTTTTCTCTAAATTTCAAACTTTTCTGCGAAAAAAATTAAAAATAAAATTATTAAATAAAAAAATTAAAAGTTTAATTATATAATAAAAAATAAAATTTTATTATAATTATTTCATAAATAAAATTCCATGAAATAATTTATTAATTAATTTAATATATTTATTATTATTTTTTTATTTAATTTATTAATTTAATAAAATAATTATTTTATTATTATTATTTTTTATTTGTTTTAAAACAAAATAAAAAAAAAATAAATAACTCACATGATTTTTTTTCTTTTAATTTTTAATTTTTTTTACCGCGAAATAGAAATTTCTCACAGCAAAATGAAGCGATTTCTATCAACTTTGAGACACAATTTAGACATTTAATCTTCACGCTTGATTGTCTCGTATTCATTTGTTAGTTCAACCCTTTTAGATTTCTCAATTCAAATAAATAATCTTGTTAGTAATCTTTCTAGACTTTTAAAAATCATCATCCAAATAGTGGCAATTTATCACCTTCTTAACAACAAAAATTACTTTTCACGTGTTCCTGACATGTTGACATCACAATAGAACCCAATTCTGCAAGTTATAGAAAAATTTTGGGAAAAAAAATTTAATCATCAACTCAGCTCAGCTTTTAATTCCACTTCAACTTCAGACAGATGATTGTTGATTAAAGTTTAATTTTTTACATATTTTATTTCATTTTTTTTATGAATCCATGACATGATGTCTGTTTTGCCTGTAAAAAAATAAAATATGGTTTTTATTTTCATTTCATATACAAACAAGTGTACAACTGAAACACGAATCGAATAAAAAAAAGAATAAAATTAAAAAAAAAGTCCAATTCTGTTTTTTGATCGCTTTCAATTGATTTAATATTCGAACCAATGTCCATTTATTTTTCCATTAATTTGTAAATGTAAACCACACATTTTGCATTTTGCACGGAACCCACCTCAACCACGCGAAAAACAGTACTTACCGGAGGTCTCGTTGAATTGAATTGGTGTCACTTGAATGTTTAACGAATTTTTGATTTTCTGAAAAAATTTTTTTTTTTAAATGCCAACGTTTCCATAAAAAATAAATAAAAGCCACGACATATACACAAACACAAACCGTCGTGTATTTAAAAATAATAATAATATATTTTTGATAGCCTATCAATAAAATATGTAATAACAAACGCAGACCGACCGAGAGAGAAAATGAGAGAACTCAAACTCGAACTTTTTATTTATTTATTTATTTTTTGTTGTGATTATCATTATTTTATTATTATTATTATGTATTGCGATTCGCCCCGTAAAAAAAGGGGTTACGTTGGAATGTTTTCATAACTGATTCAATAAAATGCCAATGATTTAATGAAATTTATTATTATTTATTGTTCGTAAGCGATGAAAGACAATTTATTTGTCCGGTTGTATGTTATTTTAATTTTTTTTCTACCGCATTTCGAAGAAAAAATGCGGTTTTATAGTAAAAGTGGTCTTTGTACCTCTAATTTTTAAATAATTAACTGATTTTTATTTTTTTTTTATATTTCACATTTTGTTACTCCTCAAGATGCAAAATTTTAACATTTTCTTACTCCTCAGGATAAAAAAAAGTTTTAAATTTTTGTCTTTCCTATGACTCGAAAAATTTTTTTCAGACAAAATTGACAATTTACATGAGTTTTCAAACAAAATTTTCACAATTCAATACTCCTCATTTCAAATTTTTATACTCCTCAAGACATAAAAGTTTTAGTATTTTCTAACTCCTCAAAGTATAATTTATATTTTCGTCTTTCACATGACTCGAAATTTTTTTTGTTAGAAAAATTTGAGACTTCACATGGATTTTCTAACAAAATTTTGAAGTTTCACAATTTATTACTCCTCATTTTACAATTTTATACTTCTCTTGAGTTTTAAATGAAGTTTAAAGATTGTTATAGATTTTTTGAAAGCCATTTAAATAATTCTAAGATGAATTTCCTTATCAAATAGTAAATATTGAGTAAAAAAAATTTATTTTCATCATAATTCACATTTTTATACTCCTCATGATACAAAATGTTTTCTCTTCGAAATATTTTCTCATACCTTAAGGAAATTTAACGAAGGAATTCATAAAGATAAAAATACTTAAATTCTTAAGATAAAAGAATATTTTTCTAATAATGAGGAGTATTAAATTGTAAAGTGAGGAGTACAAAAATGTGAAATTTTATTTTTTACATGAAATAAAAATTTTAAAAAACTAAATTAAATGTTCAATGATTTAAAGAAAAATTTAAGCTATTTTCTTGGCCGATGAGGAGTATTAAATTGAAAAAAAAAGAGTTGAGGAGTAAGAAAATGTGAAAAAGTTTAAAAAAAGAAGCAAAATACTGTAAAGTCCTTCGTTCAACGATAGCTTTTCAATTTTTCAATAACAAAAAATAATTTGTCGAGTAAAAAATGAGCAAAATCCTGCCCCATTTCCGCATTACAATCGTACAATTGTTTCAACAAGCAAACAGAACAGACGCAGAGCGATATGGATCTAATATCATTAACTAGATGGTTGCCTGATTGTTTTGTGGCTAGTGTCACACTTGGACGCATATACAAATATGGGTTTCCTCTTTTTTATGTCCTTTTACCGTTTTACATGTTTTTCCCGTCGTCGTCTCTCCACTCGATAGACAACACTTTAAACAAACTTTCCATTGCAGCCATGGAATTTTGTGTAGCACGGCATGGCATTTAAAGTGTTGACATAAAAGTGGCGACAATATTTTACTTTTAGTCATTTGTCGTGCAGCACGGGGTACGTGTGGTTGGTATTTTACAGGACGACAACAAAGATCTGATACGGTTTGGTAGGTATGCAAACTCTCGTCTTTAATTTTTGTGCAAATAAAATTTTATGGGCAAACAACATTTGAAAGCACTGTACCCATGTGTAAGCAACTCGTTGTGGGTTTAATTTCTCTCTCTCCTTGCTACACTTTTAAATTTGTCTTCTATGCAAAACTTACGTTTTTTTTTTGCTGTGCAGGAGGATATCGAAGTTTAACTCTTCTTATGGGTGTCTCTGTGTGAAATGTAATATAGTGGCCAACTATAAACTTACATAGCGTGTCTAGAATGTGGGTTATGTGGCTTTTCAACATCATGGTATAATTTTAATTCCTTCTCCATTTTCTCTCTACCTTATGAGAGAGACAAAAAAAAACTAATGCGAAAGGATATGGTAATGAATATAAAGTTTGTTTGTTTATTTACATATATTTGCTTAGTTCCGTGTATGAGGGAGCAAAACCGGATGATGGCAGATTGTTACAGAAAACGTTTGAAAGAAAAAACATTTTTTAGACGATTTTTATCATAAAGGGCAGTTCAAATGTTTATTTGGTCATTTTCTTTCAATAGGAAAAAAAGGAGATGAAAAATTGTCTAAATGGAAAAATTATCTAAATCTTATCGTGGTTTTTCATAAACGCCTCCAGCATTTGATTGAAATGGTTTAAAAGTTGGGAAAAAAAAGTTTGAAAAATTAAAAAAAAATTACTAACAATATCAAAGTACCAGGCGTTATTTTAAAATTTCTATAATAAAAAAAATATTTTTAATTTTTTTTATTTTATTTATTTAAAATATTATTTTTAATTTTTTTTTATATAAGAAAACATTTGTTCAATCATTTTTTATGAAAAAAATTATTAAAAAAACTTAAAAAACAAAATATGTTTAAAATTGTTAAATATTTGGCAAATTTTTAAATTAATTTTTTTCAAAGAATTAAAATTAAAAAAACAAAAATATTTATATTTATTTATAAAATTGCCAATAATTTAACTTTAAAAATAAATTTTTCGTTTTTTAAATTCTTTATAATAATTTTTTTATAAATTTTTAAATTATTGAATAATTTTTTTCTTATGCAAAAAAAAATATTTATTTTAACATTTAAATATAAAAATTAAATAATTAATTTAAAAAAAATAATTTAAATAAATAACTAAATAAATAATTAAAAATTAAATTAAAACATTAAAAATTAACCTTAAAAAAAATTTTTATTTTTTAAACAAAAATTTTTTTTCAAACTTTTTATTTTCTGATTTTCAAGTCAACTTAAACAAATGCTTAAACAAACAAAGGTGTTTATGAAATTCACGATCTGAAAAAAAATCTCAAAAAAATTAATTAATTAATTTTGTTAATTTATTTATTAGCTCTTCTAAAAATTTTATTATTAAATTTAACTAAATTAATAAAATTATCAATAAATATAAATATAAAAAAATAAAATAAATAATTAAAATAAAATTAAATTAAATTAATTAAAATATAATAAAATAAAAATTGAAAGTAGAAATATTTTTAAAAAATTCAAATTATTTAAAAAAAAATTAAAAAATTAAAAAAAAATTAATAAAAAAATTTTAAGAATCAAAGAATCCCTTTAAAACTAATTTTCAATCTACAAAAAAAACTTTAAAAAAATTATTTTTGTTTTGACGCTCATTCCCCAAAACTCATTTCGTCTAAAAACAAAAAAAAAACGAATCATTTAAAATTCCCTCTGATTTACATTAAAACCCATTTGAGGCAAGAATCTATGTTAATGGAACCCAGAAACGCAGTTAGCAAAGAACGCCGAATGACGACATAAACATTGATCAAAATTATATTACCTGCGGCGGCGAGATTTTCGTGTGTTTGTTATCACAGAGCGGAGGCAAGTAGGCTGCTAAAAGAAAAACAAACATGCTCAGCACTGTGACGTCGGTACTCATCCTAATAACAAACAAACAACAACGAAACGAAAAAAAAATAATAATACCGCTGAAAATTGTGTTAAAAGCATTATCATGTTCGGAAAGAGCGCGCAGAGAGCTCTATATTTATGATTAGCAATGTCATTATTATTAGTTTTATATTAGTACAAAAAAATCTGTATCGCTTTTTATCACGATACAATAATTGGTAGTTTTCCGTTATAAATATATTAAATTTTTCCCTCTGCTACTTTACAAAGGAAAATAAAATAATAATAAAAAAAAGAGTTTGAAACTTTTATATTTATAAAAAAAAACAATTAAATGTTTATATCGATTATTAAAAGCGCATATTGTGTTGTAAAAATAACAATAGAATACAAAATTAATGCACACAAAGGTACCAAGCTTTACTTTCTCTCGTCTTCTTTTACTGCGAGAAGCAAAACTTTCCTTATTTACGATCGCATTGCACTTTTCGTTTATGTTAGGTTGTCATGTCATTTCTGGAAATACACAACTACAACAACAACAACAACAACATGTGCTTGCTGCTTGCATATGGTGATTTACAGTCATTCGTGGCACATAATAGGCAAGACATGCTATAACCCGTGTTGTTGTTGTATTTTTGTTTTTAATTGCACTACTTAATTACAAAATGTTGCGTTTTTTTCTGCAAAACTATTATAATTAGTTGGATGTGAGTGAATATCTAGAACAAACATGCATAAGGCAGGACGCAACCTTCGAGTGGGGAATTTCTTTCAAATGCAATCAAAGTTTTTACTGCATTTGACGAGAAAAATTTGAGCGTATTTTGAGAAAATTACTTAAATTTTAAAATTAAATAATTGAAGCTTACGCCATTTTTATATAGTGACCCTAATAGAATGAACCCTACAAGACAGTTGATCCCAGTGCGAAATTTATTTTTTAAGTTGAGTTAGTTAAAAATTTAAAATGTTTACTGGGTTGGTTTTTGAATTTTCTTAGAAGAAATTCTCATGATCTTTTTAATTTTTTTATAAAATTTTGAAGTTAGGAAATTCTTTTACTTTGCTTTAATGAACTAAAAATTCAAGTTAATTTAAATTTATTAAAAAAAAATTATTCAAAAAAAAAAAAAAAATTAATTAAAATATTTAATTTAATTAATTAATTTTTTTTTATTATTTTAACTTAATTTTAATTTTTTAACTAAAATTTTTAGCTTAACAAAAAATTTTGCAAAAATTAATTATTTTTTGGAAAAAAATTGGAAAATTTTGATTTTGTAAATTTTTTTAATTGGATAGATAAAAAGGTCGTAAAATAATTTTTTTAAATAAATTTAAAAATATTAATTTATTTTAATTGATTATTTAATTAAATTTTTTAAATTATTTTTTCAATTAAATTATTTGAAAAAAATTATTAAACAAATTTGAAAATAAATTAATTTAATTTTATTTTTATTTATTTATTTTGTTTTATTTATTTTTTTTTTATTTTATTTTATTTTAGTTTTTTTTTGATAATCATTAATTTATTTTTGAAAGATTTAGGGTTATTTACCACTTGTTCACAATTAAGGGAACACTGACAGAAATTGAAGTAAAAATACAAAAAAATCTGCATAATCACTTTGATTGATAATATTTCGCTTTAAATTATTTAAAAAATTTTTGAAATTGGATCTAAGTAAAAAACGACCGTAAAGCAGAACTTTTATAAATCAATTTAAAAATATTAATTTATTTATTTTAAACAAGTAAAAATTTTCAAATTTAATTATTTTCAATAATTTATGCAAATTGATTATTAAACAAAATTTTGAACCAGTTTAAAAAAATTAATTTTTTTTTTCTCTTTTTCAGAAAGAATTTGGTTGAATTTTTATCATTTTTGTTCGATATAAATTTCTTAAAAATTCTTTTTACTTCTAAATTTAAATAAATAATTTTTTTATTCAATAAAATTTCTGTAAAAATAATTCAAAAACAATCCCAGTAAACAATTAAAATTTTTGAATTCGAAATGTGCATTGGGACTTTTTGTCTAATAGGGTTCATTCCATTAGGGTTACTATAAAATTTAAAAAAAACGTTACTTTTCAAAATGGACGCCAAAAAAGATCAAAGAACCTTTAAAAAAACATGAAATGCATTAAAACAAAAACGAGCTAACTAAGCGAGCGCCGTTATTTTGTTTACATATTCATGACCGTTTTCTAGTTTGTTGATTTTTGTGCTGGCTGGCTATTTTTAATTTTTTATTTTATTCAAATCCAAGCAGCCAGGTTACCAGCTAGCAAGCATATTTTGCAAATTTATTTATTTATTTGTGTTTATGTGTGTTATGATGCTGATGATGATGGTTATGACGTGAGAACGAGACGAAAATCAAATATTCGCCTGCTTTATTTCTTTCATTAGAGAGAAATTCACTCACATCGTTTTATTTTATTAAATCAGAGAAGAGCTGTTTTTTAATTCAATTACCTTGTCCATTAAATTGTCACTACTAGCGCGGTGTGTGTTCAAAAAAAAAAGTGCGTTGGCTAATTAAATATCCGAGCCTTAATTAAAGTTCACCTATAATTATATATAATATTTGAATCCTTTTATTACCCTCATTATGCATTTGGTGTCGCTGACGCTCGTCATTGCACGCATATAGGGCTTGTCACTGCTACATTTTATTTTTCGCGAACGTGCTAAAATAAAATAAAATAAAATTTATATAAAATAGCAAACTAAATAAAATGCTTGGCAGCGCGCGCTTGTCGTCACACACAATGCGAAATGGATATAAATAAATTAAATAATTGATTGAGCTTTAATTAAATATTTATGTACTTATCTGTCGTGTGTTGTTTTCTACAATTTTTTACACAAACAGCAGCCCCGTGTGTGTCATGCCGCTGCTGCAAAAAAAAAAACGGCACAAAAGGGAGATACAATTGAATCCAATAATTATTTAAATATTTATTATTTGCTTCATTTATATATTTATCGAATTGAATTTGTCGATACATGTCTTTATTCCGCGCGCCAACGTTGATGATAAGGATGATTGAGCTGACATGATTTTAATCATCGGTGTGTGTTTGTGTTTGGGGACTAATTATTTCTGTCCTGTTTGGTTTGTTTTGTCATTCTCTCCGTTTAATATTTTAATTATCATTAAAAAATTGTTTTCTAATAAAAATTTTTCTTTTTTCTCGTTTCAGGTACGTAAAATTTTTTTTACTGAATTTTTCTTATTAAAGTTTGAAGAAAAAATGATGGCAACAGACGACTACTAAGCTAAACGGTATCAAAAAAAAAATCATTCAATTTACTTGTCTACCGTATCAAGATCTTCATGAATACTTATTTCCTTCCTCTTTTGGTTCTCATCTGATTTAAAATTACTTTTCTTTTTTAAGGTGTTTTGAAAGGAAAATACGGGTTTTTGACGGAAAAAAAGTCCGTTATAAAAATTTTTATTAAAAAATAATTTTTTTTATATTTTATTTAATTTTTTTGATGAATTTTATTTAAATTTTTATCAAATTAAATTTAAAATAAAAAAAAAATATATTTATTAAAATTAAATAAATTAAAATAAATTTTAAAAATTAATTTTCAAATATTTGAATATTTTTTTTTTGAAATTTAAATAAAAAAAAAATAATTCAATTTATTTTATTTAATTTATAATTTTATTTTTAATGATGAAATTGAATTAAATTTCAATTAAATTAATTTTAAAATAAAAAAGTATTTTTTTAAAAATTAATTTAATAAATTTAATGAAATAAAAATATTTAAATAAAAAAAAAATTAATTTTTTTAAAAAAAATGTTTTATTTTCAAAATTAAAAAGTTAGAAAAAACTTTAAAAATTTAAAGAGAAATCTTTAAAAAATCTAAATTGCTGTAAAAATTAAGAATTAAAAAAAAAATAAAAATTAACAAATTTCTTCATTTCTTCTTTCTCAAGTCATTGATTTTTTGGAAAATAAAAATTTTTAAAATTGTTGAAAAAAATATTTTAAAATTATTTATTGAATTAAAATAAAATATGTTGAAATGTTTATAAAAAAAATATTAAATTATAAAAAATTATAAAAACAAGAAAAAAAAAATTGAAATGAATGAATATTTTTTTTTTAAATTTAAAAATGGAAATAATATATAAAAATTAAATAAAATATATTTAATTATTATTATTTTTTTTTTAATTTTTAAAATAATTATTTTTAATAAAATTAAAATAGGTACTTTTAATTAAATTAATAAAAAATAATTAGTTAAAATTAAAAAAAATTTAATTTTAATATTTTTTTAAAGTTTAATTAAAAATTAAAAATAAAATATTTATTTAATTTTAATATTTATTTAAATTAATTTAAAATTTCAAAAAGTTAAAAAAAAAATCTTAAGAAATGCAATTTCGTTACCTTTCTACTAAACGACAACTTTTTCCCCCTTGTTTACTTTGATATCGCCAAAAATGGGGTAAAAAAATATGAAAGTCATGCGTTTGTGTCCAAAAGAACCCTTTTTTCTGCAGGTGTAATGACTTTTCTGTTCCTTTTTAACATAACGTAACAAGAAAAACATCCATAAACTTTTTCCTTTTATAACTACTTTACTGCGTTACCAGTAAATTGTAATATAAACGGAAAAACATTTTGGACATTTTTTCCTCTCTCATCTTCTATTTTTACGTTATGTTACGTAAAAAAATGACCTTTTTCCTTATGTTACGTATAAAAAAATATAAACTCTTGAATGAAATATTTATAAGCAGTTTCAAATTCAAAAGTGGTATCATCATCATAATTCGGCATTTTATATGAAAACTTGCACGGAAATCAGTGAAAAATCGCAAAATGCTTAACTTTCCGTTTTAATATTGAAATTTAAGAAATTTAACTGCGAGAAAAATGAGGAAAATGGCAATAAAATAGTTCATCTGAGAATATTTCCGATACAACTAGTAGTTTTTTTTTCAACAATTCCGATCAATATATGATAGCCAAGCACGTGTAGAGCTGCGATACTTATGCGATGCCATGCAATAAACATAAAAATGGATGAAAAAAGGAAATTTCGTAGACATAAAATCAGTATCGTCCCCATATCCCATCCCATAGTTTTGTTTTTCCGGCTCGTATATGTGACAAAGGCTCTTGTGTAATTTTTTGAGCTCCCTTTTGCTTAACCGAACAAAAAAAAATAAATATGGGGCAAAAACTTATCTCTTTTAATGGTTTTTCAATAACATTTTATTGCATTGTCATTTGATATTCATGATTTTTTTTTCTCGTTTCTACTAGTCGAAGCGAGACTCTTGCACGTGCTTGAAAGATTTTTTTTGTATCGATTTGAGGACTTTGCAATAAAAAGGACACTTTAATAATGTTGTCGTGGTCCATATTTAAGTATTCATAAATGTAGATTAAGCTTAAATTAATTTTTTTTAAAGTTTTTGATTTTTTTGACGGTAGATGGCGCTGATGAATTATTAGAAAAATTTAAAAATATGAAATTTTTATTAAATAAATCTTTATTTTCTTGAAATTTTTAAAAATTAGGTATTTTTCCGATAGTTTTTTCATGAAAAATTGAAATAATTTAGTAATTTTTGAAAAAACCAACAACAGATGGCGCTGAAAAATATTTTTTTAAAGTTTTGATTAAAAAATTTAAACAATTTCGGGATCATTGTTGAAGAATTTTTAATTTTTATTAAATAAATATTCAAATTTTGAACATTTTTGACAATAGATGGCGCTGAAGTTTTTTTTTTCATATAATAATTTCAAAAAATTTTGGTAGTAAAATCCAAATTTTCTTTTAATTTTAAAAAAATACTTAATTTCTTGTTACTAAACTATAAAAATTTGGAAATTTTTGAAATAAAAACAATAGATGGCGCTTTAAAAATTCATACAAATTTGTTAATTTATATTATGAAAAAGTTAAAAAAAATAAATTACGTAAAAAATTTAAATTTTTACCTTATTTTACGAGACTATTTTAAATTTTTGTGATAAATTCGATAATTTTTTAAACTTTGTGAAAAATTGACAATAGATGGCGCTTTCAAAATTTCAAAAAATCTGTAATTTTTTTATAAAAAAAAATAACAATTTTTGAAAAAAATGTTAAAAAATGTAAAATTCTTATTTCAAAAGCAAAAAATCATCAAAAAATTGAAAAAATGACAGTAGATGGCGCTGATTAATTTTTTCAAAGTTGTTTATAATTCTTAAACTCAAGTCAATTTTTGTAATTTTTTTCTAAAATTCACACCGCACGTGTTTCTTTAAGTGACTTTTTATATCGATTCACAAAAAAAAAACAAGGAAATGCCATCAAGGCCATTCGCATTTGATAAATCTCCTCAATTCAGTTTTAAGCTCAAATTAATATTCACAAGATGTTCTTTTGCGATGTCCTTGTTTATCATCTCCGGTCCGTGTTATCCGGGCGGCGTTGTTTGTTGTGTGTGTAGATGTTTGTCGGTTATTATTAATTAAGCGAACAAACGAACGAACCAGCGCCCGGACGAGAGAGTGATAATAATCATTATAATGATAATCATAAATCTAAGTTATTGCACAAATTATTGCGCCACGTATGAGGAATGAGCCACGCGAGATATGCTCTCGAGATATGACCGACGAACATGCGGAGAACATCATCGTCTACACTTTTCCTCGTCGTAGTCGTCGTCGTCGTCGTGGTAGTTTCATGCCTAATTTTAATGATGATGCATAGACCTTGTTTGAATATTAATTCACTAATCATAATTTATTATTATTGAATTGAAATTAAGATGAATGATTGTATCCGCCACGAACGCGTTTTGATATAATCGTATTTACACGTGCGTGCGTCTCCTTCGACATTTTTGATTATTCAAAGCAATTAAGATACAAAGACAATATAATTTCATGCCAGCGCGCGAGAGAAAGAGAGAGACAACAAACGTGTAACATTAATTAAGGATTTTTTTGTTCGTTCAAAAAAAAAATTTCGTTACGTCACATGGGACTCTCCTGATTGATACGCAACTCACATAAAACGATATTAAATTTGTCCTTCGACTCGTCGTAGACTCCGAGAAATAATAAAGTATCTGCAATTTATTAAATAAAATTGAGACGCGACAGAAATTTATCATTAACCGAGCTTTGTTTGCTCAGAGTTTCAAACAATGGAAATTGTAACAAAAAAAAAATTTTTTTTTCCTGCTCGAGTTCCCAGAATGTATCACACAAAAGAAAAACAGTCGGTTTGTCTGTGTCTAATGTAGCTGAAATAATTTACTTTTTATGACTCGATTTTCGGCATGTCCTCGGCTCGAGTGTTCTTTGTGCTTGAAATACAGGTCACACATTCGCTAACGATTTTGTGCGTTTAAAAGAACAAGAAGGAGGGTAAAAGCAACAAATTTGGATGCTTACCAGATTCGTCTTTGTCACATGGATTCAAAATGTGATAAATAAAAGGCTCGCGACGAGAGATTTGTGATTTCTGACGTTATTTTGAATACCTGTCAATAGATGGCGCTTTATTAAAAAATTAAAAATTCAAGTTTTGGAAGTAATTTCAGACCAAACATTATGTTTTTCTTTTAATTTTCTTAAATCTTAGAAATTAGGAAATTTTGGAAAAATAAAACGAGAATTTTTAAGTATTTAAAAAAAAAATTGACAATAGATGGCGCTTTAATGAAAAATTGAAAATTAGAGTTTTGGAAGTATTTTCAGAGCAAATGTTAATTTTTTTTTCATAATTTTCACAAATCTTAGAAATTTGCAAAATTTTGGGGAAAAAAGATGAGAAATTGTTAAAGTTTTAAAAAATTTGACAATAGATGGCGCTTTAAATAAAAATTAAAAATTTCATTTCTGAAAATTAATATGAGACTCAATAATCGATTTTTTTTAAATCATAAAATTTGAAAAAATTTGGAAAAAATAACAAAATTGTAAAAATTTTAAAAAAATTGACAAAAGATGGCGTTGATTAAAATTATTTTTCGATTATTTTACAGAAATTTCATATTTTCTTTTTTTAATTTGGATTGAATCTAAAGAGCTTTTTATTAAAAATAATCTTTATTGATCAAAAAATTAAAGATTTTTATAAAAACTGAATCAATAGATGGCGCTGTAAAAGCTCTAAAAGGTCTGTTTTTGAAAAATAATTTTAGTTTTATTCAAAATTTATGAAATTTTGTCAGATTTGATGGTTTTTTGAATCAAATCAAATCCGTTTCTAAATTAATTTTAGTTTATTTTTGAAAAAAATCAACAATAGATAGCGCTTTTAAAATTTCACTAATTTATCTCATTTTTATAGGTTTTTTTATGACAAAATTTAAAGAAAATCTTAAATTTGTTTTAAATTTTGTTCCTTTGTTCGCTTAAATTTGTTAAAAACTCAATTTTGATCAATTTCAATTTAAAACATTTTCATCAGCGAGACACAAATCTTTCACAGCATTGTTTGTCTCAATGTCCCACCACCAGAACACTAATAAGATCGGAAATGTAACAATTTTATGTGTTTTATGTGTGAAGAAACGACACAAAAAAGGAAAAAAAGGCGCAAAAAAAGAGAACAATCAAATTAAAAAATGAGAAACTCTTCCACCTCAATTTTTCATTTGTCAAATTGCGCACGTTGCTGTAACGACGACGACACTTTTTACGTTGTCTCGCAAAAATACATAATGAAAGTCGAAGGAAGAAAAGTACAAGGAAAAAAATTCAATTCAATTTATTACACATCAGAAATGTGTTTGGAATAATAATAACAATAAAAGCTAGATTACGTTACGTTCTACGGCAAAAAGCTATCACTCAACTATAATGGGAAATAATAAAAGAGAATCGATCAATCGATAGCAAAAAAAAAGGAACGAAATAAAAGAGGTGTCTGTTGTAATGATACTCAACCCTCGCTCCTCGTTTCTCGTCTTGTTACGACTTGCGAAATAATTTATCATTAATGAAAGCAAAAAAAAAAAAAATGTTGACAACAATGTAAGCACATCTTCGCCCGCATTATTGCTTAATTTTCTTGACAATTTTTCGAACATTTTTGGCGTTAATTAGGGTAATCTTGACGCAAAATCCCCCTCCTCCCCCGCCGCCAAAAAGGGAGCAAAAGACATTAATCAATCAAAAAAGTTTAATTTTTGGCGTCCACCGCATGCGAAACTTCCAACCAGAGTACTCCATCAAACACTGCAAAAAAAAAATCAAAATAATTTTTGCAAGAAGTTGCGGTTTCTTGACTTGAGGTTGTTGTTGCGGGAAACAAGACGTCAGTGTCAGTTTTAAAAATAATTTAATAATATCATAAATAAAAACGGTGCGCAAAAATTCTTGTGTGTAGCAACCAAGAAACAAGGGCACGCTTTAAATTTATTTAAATTTACTCCAACCGTAAAAGTGTGCCTTTGCTGTCACCACACATTTCCTGATTTGGTTGTTTATGTCGTAAAAAGAGTACTCGACGTCGTTTTCGTCCTCATCGTTGTTGTTAAGGAGGAAATTTTTACATCAAGTGAGGAAAAATGTTAGAAAGTTGTCGTGGTTAAAAAGGTTTTAACGTATTTTGATTTTTAAACTTCGATCCCAGTGAGAAATTTGAAAATTTCGTATTTTAATTTAATTTCAAATGTGGTCCCAATGCACACTTTGAAATTTCTATCGGATTATTTTTTTTTTTGTCAAAATTGAATACCTTTTAAACCAATTTTTAAATTTAAAAGTTTTGACCCAGTGTGCATTTTGAAAATTTTTTCCAATTCCTGTTTTGAATTTTTGACCCAGTTCACATTTTCAATCATATTTCGATAAAAATTTTTGACTCAATTGGATTTTAAGTCAATATCATTTTAAGAAATTATAAAATGTATACTGGGTCAAAAATATTGATTAATTAAAAATTATTAAAAATAAAAATTGTCGACCCAGTTTACATTTTAACATTTCTTTAAAGTAAATATTCTTAATTTTTTACAGAAGCTTATATTTTCTTTTAAGTACTTTTAAATTTTTTAATCTTTAATTTTTACATCTTAACTAATTTTAGCTCTAATTTTAACATCTAAAGTTATGGACCCAGTGTATAATTGATTTTTTTAAAAATAAAAATTTGAAATCTTTAAGCTTTTTTTAAAGTTCCTGTAATCAAAAGTTTGCTTCAGTGTTCATTCTAATTTAAAAAAATTAACCCAGTGCACAATTTGAAAATTCTGCATAGCTCGAAATTTAAATTTTTACCCCAGTTTACATTTGAAATGTCATTTTAAATGAATTTTGAATTTTTGTCCCATTGGACATTTAAAAAATTTTATTTTTAACTTAATTTTAAATATTTGGCCCAATGCACATTTAAAAATTTTCAACCAAGACTCCAATTTCTGGATAAAACCGTATTTTTTCTTCGAAATGCGGTAGAAAAAAAAACAAAGTGATGAATGTTATTCTTTTCCATTTCATAAAAGCAAGCAGAAGGAGCAATAATGAGCAACAACCTCCTCATTTCAGATTACATTAAGACACTGAAGGTACATGACTTCCGTTTACCACGATTTCTACTTAGCACTCACACAGAGACCGGGCGTACATACGAATCTTTAAAATGTGTTGTTTTTGCTAAACATCAACAAATCAACAAGACATGACTTCACACTTTTGGCTTTAAACTCGCAGCGATACGACGATACATTTTGACATATTTTTCCCTTTGGGGAACCATTAACACGACGCCTTATGCCACTCGCTTGACATTAACAATATATCCTGTTTTTGTTGACTTTGTCTCTCCATCATCCATATGCCTTTCGCATAATCCTCTTTTGCCTGAAACCTACGAAAAATTTTCTTCTAAATAAACGAGAGGGGACATTATTGCCTCACTCATAAATCAATCAAAATCTATCAAAAGATAAATGTCGATGATGACGAAGAGACGACGACTGAAAAGAAACTCTCGAGTACAAAGGAAAATTATGATAAATGTGGGTCAAGTAATATTTTCCATTGGATTTTATTATTATAATATTTTATTTTGCTTTTTTTTTGGCGCAACACCTTCTGTCACTTCGAGTTTTGATTGAACGATGCGAGTCAATTGAAACAGTCAATCATTTTCTTTTCTTTTTTGTGACGTTTCGATGTCGCATTTTTTGTCGTTTACAGCCAAAATGGTAATTCGCAGCTCATAAAAACACGCGAAACAGGTGATTACGAAAGAGAGAAATAAACATAAAAACGTCACTTGGCGCTTTAGAATTAAATAAAGGGATCAATTTTTGATAAACGACTTCTTTCCTTCTTTTGTGTTGTATTGAAAAACGTCGAAAAAAACAGATTTTGAATCCTTTTCATAAATCACGATGGCTATATTTTTATATTTTTTATGTGACTTTTTATTGAAAAGACCTCTAAGTCAATTTTTGGTCAGGAATTTAAATTACGAATTTTCGAAAAGAATATTTAAAGCTTTTGAGTTTTTCGAAAATTCTTCTAAAATTTTTTCTAAATGACAAATTTGGCTATAAAACCGTTTTTTATTCTAAAGAAATTTTTTAAAATTAATTTTAATATTTTTCGAAATTCGAAGAGATTTTTAAATTTTCGAAAATCGTTCTAAAATTTGTTCGAAAAAAATAATAAAATTAATAGAAACTGATTCAAATATTTCTAAAATTTGCTTAAAATAATTGAAAAGCTTATCAAATTTGAAAAAAAAAATATTCGAAAAGCCTCTCAAATTTAAAAAGAATTCGAAAAGCTACTCACGTTTTCGAAAATTAAAAATTTTAAAATGTTTGAATTGCAAAGTTTTCGAAAAGCTTTACAAATTTTCTTACAATTATTGACTTTTTTTAAATTTCACAAATTTTCGAAAAAATTTGAAGGCTTTAGAAAAGCTATAGAAATTATTCGAAAATATTTCAAAAATTTTCGAAAATTAAAAAAAAAATATTTTTAATTTTTTTTTCGAAAAATTGCTCAAAATGATTTTTTAGCTTTTAAATAATGCTCTAAAAATAATCCAAAAGATTTTTCGAAAATTTTATAGTTTAATATTTTTGGAAAATGGATTCGAAAACTTTCAAATTTTCGAAATTAATAAAAATTAATTTTTTTCGAAAATAAGTTCAAAAACTTTTTCAAATTTTCGAAAATTAATAAAAAAAAAAGCTTTCTGAATCATAAAAAAAATTTTAATATAAAATATTTACAATTTTTTATTAAAAAATAAATTTCCCCTAACGATAAATCAACCAATTTTCCGACATATCAACCACTTTGACACATTTCCTTCGAAGAAGAAGCCTTTGTTCGGAAAAATTCCTCTTGGGAAAATAATGAATGTGTTATTTTGAGAACAGATACATATCGCCTAGGACACTATCAGAAAATCATTTGCATGACATGTTGTCACTTTAGCTTAACTCTAATGGACTATGAATAGTCAATTTTTGAGGTTACACAGGCAACTAGATAAGTACTTAAGAATTCTGCTCTGTATCGTATAGCAAAATGTCTCCGGGATGGAAAATTTATGTTTTCCGATAAAATCTGTGCAACTAGAATTCAAATCAAAGCGAGGCGACATTGGGAGAGATAAGAAACATTGGTCACCCTGCTATGAACGTGTCAAAAGAGGAGATTCTTAGTCTCTCTTTTGAAAGTCTGGGGCAATGAATGTGTTCGCTTGAACATGAAATTAATGCCTTGAGATTTGACTTCAAAATATTCTTGATATCTGAACAAAAAGAGACACAGGAGAACCTCTCGGAGAGATGAAACAAAATTATGTGAAAGGGAATATGCCATGTTGAACAAAAGACAAGAAGGAAACTATTTTAAAACTCCTTTTGAGTTATTTAAGGAGAGATTTTATAATTTGATTGCAAAGGATCGTCTTCCGAGTCGTTTTCACATATAGAACATGTGTAACAAACGCACGAAGGCAGATACATAATGACATGAAATTTAAATTAAGATAATTGCTGATTCAAGCCATCTATCATAAAAGAAGCTTGATACGACGAAGAGAAATCTGGGATTTCAATAATCGTCGCTCTACCTTTGCTACCAGCGAGGCAGAGAGACACGTAAAAATCATGAAAATTTATTTTCTTGCACGAATTCCTACGTGCAATGAGGAGGCAAATCCCTGTAAATTACATAGGTACACATGGCACAAGATTGAATTTTATTGCCTTCAATTAAAAAGTTTTTCAAAAGAGTCGTTTCAGATATATCGACGACGACGACGATGGAAACGTGTCTCTTTCTCATGTTAGACGCATTATAAAACTTTAATAGTCCTATCTTCGTGTTTTTTTTTCTCTTTTCATTACTGGCAGACTCTCATGTGACTCAAGTTGTAATGTGAAAGAGATATGGATCCGATTTGGAGTCAATTTTACACTTGGAGAGTTAGAGTCTTGGAACAAAAGATAACCTGCAAATATATAAAATAAAACAAATACCCAAAGTTGCCATAAAATTGACTCTAGTTTATAAAACTAATTTTATTTTATAAACACGGAAAAGTAAAAGCCATGCGAGACAGAAACAACGACGAAGCGAGGACCGAGTAAAGTTGATCTATACCATTAAGAACTTTTATTTCTTCCTCTGTGTCGGTGGATATTGAGTCTGTGTGTGTGCGAAAAAAAAAGATCCGGAAGAGATATAAAATTTAATTTTGTTCACAGAAGAGGTGCAAGTACAAAATTTTTTAATAATAAAAGTTGTTCATGATGATAAACTTTTTTTCATATAGTTTGCAGTTTATTTATTATCAGTTGGTTGGTTTCTGGTAGGGGGCGTGCGGATCAATTATTGTGATCGCTTTGAGTTTGTTCAATGACTTCCAGAGGGCGCTTATTTAATTTGTATGATTTTTTTTCCAAATCGAGATCAGTTGAGTTCCTTCCTTGTCCAATAGATGGCGTAAAAGTCAAAATTTTTGATCATTTTAAGTTCATTTATTTAATGGAGACACATATTTTTACTCTTCAGATCCTCAAATGACTCGCAAAATCTATTTTTATGAAAATTTTGAATTCCTTTGAGTTCAATTTTGATCTGTTAAGAAAAGCGCTTCTTAAAAATTTTCTAATTTTTGATATAGATGGCGCTAAATTCAATTCAGTTCAAGATCCTGTCCTCAGATGGCACAAAAGTCGAATTTACAATCATATTTAGTTCCTTTTTCATCTATCAGAGGGCGCTTTAAGCAATTGTAATGAATAACTTTGAAAATTTTTCATACAGATGGCGCTACATTCAAATAAATTATTCTGGCTTCTGCGGCGTGTCAACTTTAAGATCATATAAAGTTCTATCTTTCTCTATCAGGGAGCGCTCTGATCAATTACATTCAATAGCTTCAACTATATTTTATACAGATGGCGCTTCAATAAATTCAAATCAAGATCTTATTGATCAAGATGGCGTCCAAGTCAATTTTAAGATCATATTTCTTTATCAGGGGACAGATCTTTTGATCAATTGATCTTAAATCAGTTTTGAAATCAATTCAATTTCAATAAAGTTCTTTTTAAATTCCTTCTTTCACCGCAAGGTGTCATCCAGGTCACATTTCTACTGTTATTTAAATAAAATAAGCTCATTAAAACTTTATAATCCGTTTTTATACCCCCCACATGTAGGCAAAAAAAAGAAAAAGACACACATTCGACATTCACGGAGACGCACAAAAAAGAGGGATATTTACAACTTTTCCGGTGTTTGTGTTATTACAAAAGAAGAGCAATTCACGAAGAAAAACAAAACCATGTCAAAACAAAAGCATAAGCGCATGACACATACCACGAAAACGTCGACGACTGAGTAAGCACAAAAGGATATGAAGGGAGAAACACACATACATACCTAATTGTCTGTTAATTAATCGTTATGAATAAATTCCTTTATGCCGTCGTCATTTACAGTAATTCATGTGTATGAATATTTAATGAAAACCATATTGTTCCTTTTCTACAATTAACTCCTTTATACGAGTTTTTCCATGTGTTTCCTGTCGCCTTTTCGCGTCGAGTGACGAATCTTGGTCATTTTCGAGCAAAAGTAAACACAGAAATAAAACGCGGGAATGAACACGAACAATTTTCCACAAAATGTTTTGATATAGAAGGCAAGGTACCTTATTATTCCGAAAAATATGAAAGAGAATAACGTAAGTTACGTATGCATTTTATATTATTATCATTATTCGTTCGCTTACTAAGAATAGCAAAGCAACAACCTTGTGGCAATAATTTATGCATGATGTTTTTCGTTGTGTATGTTTGAATTATGTAAGAGAAGACGGAGAAATATCACGGCAAACAACGACGACTTTTCTCTGCTCGTGATATGATGATGATGAAACTTGTTTGCTCAAGAGATTTTTGACTGATTGAACAAGGATCAAATGTGATTTTAGGAGTTTTTTGTATTTACATCATCATATATATATATATTTTTGGTATAAATGTATCAAATTTGTAATATCAAGTTATATTTTGATAGAATTTAAACATAATATTTGTACAAAAAATTGTTGAATACTTTAAACTTATTAAAGTTGTGATAAATAATTTTACTTGTAAATTAATAGATTTTTATTATTAAACATACATTTTAAATATTTGATATTTTATATCAATATAATGTAAAATGTATCAAATTCGTATAAAATATCAATATCAATAATAATTTATAATAGAAATTAGGTACATTGTAATTTTACAATAAACTTATTTTTGAGCATTTCGAATTAAGATTGTATGAAAAAATTTTTTTTATATTAAATTATAATTATTAATTAATTATTTATTTAATATAATTAATTAACATAATATTAATAATATTATAAATATTATATTATAATTTAAAAAAATATATCTAAAAAACAAAAATTAAAAATTGATTTTTTTTTAAATAAAAAAAAATAAGTAAATTTTATAATATAAAATTAATTTAATATTTTAAACCAAATATTTTTAAATGGATTATTAAAAAAATAAATATTTTACATTAAAAATATATAATAATAATAATAATTAAAAATAATAAATTAATAATAATTAATTAATTAATAAATTAATAATTATTATTTTAATTATTAATATTATTAATTAATTAATTATTTTTATTATAAATAATAAATTAATAATAATAATTATAATAAATTTTTAAATAAAATAATATTTAATATTATTTATAATAACATATCACAATTAAATATAGCTTACAATGGAACATTAACTTTTAACATAAATAAATATAAATGTATATGTTACAAATTTTTATTTGTAATACAATACAATACAATACAAAAAAACTCCATCAAAATGCAAATTAGCAAGGATTTATTACAAAATTACGACAAACTTCTAACGAAAAAGGCTTAACTGAAACGATGTGAAAATAAGTGAAGCTCAATGCATGTAATCCGATTTATGCCAAACCACCATTTATTATTGTTTCTAATTAAATTGCATTAATTTAGCTAATACACACATTGCCACTAATGATGAATAATATGTTACAATAACAATAATTATCATACATACAAAGTAACTATTTATTATATAATAATCATAACAAATCACGTTTCGTCTTACCGGTGAACTCGATTCGTTCGTTCGGGTTCACACACATAAACAATTGAATAATCATTGCAATTATTATGATTAGATATAAAATATTATTATATTATTTATGTTTGACAAAGTCTCTCGTTTCATTTCCACATCGCTTCGCCATTCATTATATATCCGACGGTATGATGATTTAAATGAAGCAAATAAATGTCTTTGTCTTGACATAATTAAGATAAATTAATTGAATTTCCAATCAGAAGTAAATATTTAAATGGTTGAATTGGGATTGGGATCCGCAGGCGAGAATTTTCAAGTGATTTGTTACAAATTAATGTTCCATAATAAAGCGTCGCTTTACAACTATGCATGCCTCCAAGACCTGGAAAGTTTTGTAAAATTGACCTGAAAACACACATAATGGCTACAAAAGAGAGCAAGCGACCTGTAGAAAATTATACACAAACATAAATAAACAATTCCCGATGGTGCAATTTTCGTGTGTAGCGCTAGCGGAGGTGATATATTATCTCAGTGCTTTAATGAATACATGCACCTGATTGCACTTAATTATAATAAGTAATGAAGAGAAACTGCATTTTGCACGTATTTATAATAATATAATATAATATTGCTCGTTTGTTGGCTCGTTAGCTCCTACAACACTGGGTGATGTGCAAAAGATGCAAGTCATGAATAAGGATCTGGCTAATCATTTCTTGTCATCACAATATCACAACCCTTTCAGAAAAAAATTCGTAATACAAAAATAATTGCTGGTTACGTCGTTGCT
Organism: Culicoides brevitarsis; assembly: GCF_036172545.1. Classification (NCBI taxonomy): domain Eukaryota; kingdom Metazoa; phylum Arthropoda; class Insecta; order Diptera; family Ceratopogonidae; genus Culicoides; species Culicoides brevitarsis. Next base: position 11,958,233 of record NC_087087.1, on the reverse strand, counting down.
TGAATTAAAAGCTTCCTTAATATTTATGTCAACAATTTTTTTTACGTTCCTATCATGATGTCGTATAATCATAAATAATTACATGTTTTTATGGAAAAAAAAGTTGATGGTAGGGAGAAAAGTTTTTTTTTAACAGCTCCCGTTAGGCACAACACAAAAATGACAATGAAACTTTTTCCCTGTTCAAAAAGGCTGGAACAATTTTTAAAGTTGTTTCAGTTTTGGTTGAATTAGCAGACAGAAAATTTTTACGTAAGTACGACAAGATGATTGAAGTCGTTTTTTAAAGTTAAGTACTGTGGAAAGTGAGTCATTTTGAGTCAAGCTGTTAGTAGACTTTAGACAAAATAGTGATCTCTTGAACTCTTCTATTATCAATTGCTTTGAAAATTAGGTTAGGTCCGACGACCTTTTGTGATTGTAGTAACTATTTTAGAAATACTTAATTCCTTTATTCTGTAGGAGAGAGATGTTACTGTTTCACAGCTTTACGATTTTTTTACGTGTACAAAGCATTCCATATCAAATTCGTTTGAAGCGATACATGTTTAAAAGGCCTCTAAGTTTTCTTTTTACATTTGTAAACGACTCGAAAGGAACACGAGATTTAACTATCAATTTTAAACTTTATTTCACGAGTTTTAATTAAATTCGATCTCTGCAGGTTCTTTCCTTGATGGCTGGATTCAAAGTGACAAAAAATGTCAATTTGGATCCAGTTAGTATTGGATCCAATTTTGCTCGTCTGAATCCTACTGTCAATTCGTTAGTAGCTCTGAAAGGGTTTACACATTCTCTATTATAGTTTTTGTTTGCATAAGCTTTTTAGTTTTTATTCTTTTTCAACATTGGTCCTTGGCTCAAAATTTCATTTAGAATCCTGTAACTTTTAATCTGCGGCTAAATAGTTGTTTTGATTCCTTAGCCAAGAAGGTTGCTTTAAACTTGAATCTACCTAAGTCTACCTTAAATACTTTATCATCAATGGAAGATTCGATGATCAAGCCAAACTTCAAGAAACCTGAAAAGATATGCAAATTTAAATTAAAAAAAATATCATTAACAATTTAACAATTTAAATTAAAAATTAATAAAAAAATATTGCTTTCTAAATTTTTTAAAACTTTTTACAATTTTAACAAGAAACTTTTTAATTTATAACATTTTGCTAAAAATCATTAAAATTAAAAAGTTAAATTTTTTGAAAATATAAAAAAAACTTGAAACACTTTTAATAATTGTTCCATCCTAATTTACAAAAAAAAAAATAAAATAATAAAACATTCTGCAGTCAAAAACAAGACTTGACTGACAACTTCTTGTCTTGTGCACAAATTTTCCCAACATCTGTTCGTGAAAATTCATCGCTCCCAACCAAAAATCTTCTACAAACATTTTACCGTTAAATAATTAAGTGACGTTCGCCATGATTTACTGCATAATTTGAGACAATTGCCGGGAATTCTTGAATTAACGCCAAAAAATTCCTAATTTTTCATTTTTCCACCTTTTTTGTTTAATTCTTCTTTCATTAGCACGAACTCTTTTCAGTTCAGGAACTCACAAAAATATATAAAAAAAACAATGAAATTGTCTTTTTCCTACGCATTTCGTTGATTAGTTCCAACTTTTTTAACGACATAATTAAGTATGGTGAGATAATATTACGGAATTTGACGACAGAAAATAAGGAAAAGGGGAAATTTCTTATCATCATTGTTTTTATAGGTGACATTGTCTTATTTTTAAGCAGGACTGGAAAAAGGAAAGAATAGAATAGAAAATGATGAAAGACAAAAAAAAGTCAATGACTGAGAACTCACGAAAATTTTCCATGGTTTTTTTTTTGTCACGAAAAATTGTAAACAACTGTCTGGACTTTTTCCATTTTAAGGCAACATATTTTGTTGTTCTTTGTGAAAAACGGCACTCCGGCGAACAAGGAAAGTCAAGGTACTTTTGTTGTGCCTCAGGATATGAATCTTTGTCATACTTTTTGTTTTGTTTCTTTTACAGTTTGCTTCTTATTTCCATGAATATTGTCTGAAAATGATAAAGTTGTGAAAGATATTGCGTTTTTAATGCACTAAGAAGCAAAAGAAGATAAATTTAGTCTTCTTAGAAGGTAGTTTATAAACTGAAATTCTAATTAAAAACTTGTAGAAATCTAAAGAGATTAATTTTAACTTTTTAAAAATAAAAAAAAATAATTTAGATTTTAAAAATATTATTTTTTAAGTCCTTAATTGACCAAGAGACTCAACTTATATCAAAAATTAGTCAAAATCTGTATTTTCAAAAAAATTAAAATTATTTAATTGAATTTAATAAAATAATATTTTAGAAAAATTTAAATAAATAAATTTTAAAAAAATAATTAAAAAAATAAATTAGTCTAATTATAAAAAGTAATAAATTATTTCTAATTAAAATCATAAATTCTTATGTTGGATTAAATTTTCTTATGATTAAAAATCCAACATAAAAATTTATAATTTTAATAAATTTAAAACGAATTTCTTGTTAGCCTATTGCCTTAAAAAATTTAAAAAAAGAAAATTATTTAAAAATTCACATTCTACAGGAAATTATTGAAAAATAATTCAAGACTATTATTTTGAGTATAAAAGGTCTAAATTCAAGGTCAAGTTTTCATAAAAATTAATAAAAAATCTCAAAAGTCAAAAATTTTTACTAATTTAAAGGAAAAATGATTTTTTAGACCTTTAATATTAAAAATAAGTTTCTAAAATTATTTTTTAATAATTTCTCACAGAATTTATTAAGTTTTTAAGTTTTTTAAAAAATTTTTTAACACAATACCTTACATTTTTTTCTTGACTTCTAAAAGCAATTTTAACATCATCTGGTGCTATTTTAACCTCTTTTTCAATTTTTAGTGAATTAATATGGTGACTCTTATCATAAAATTCACTTCACTCGCTTTCTATACTTCCCAAACTATTATTAATTAAAACTCGTCTAAAGTACCGGAAAAGCCTTTCATGGCGCCCTGCCAATAAACTCCCGAAAAACCATCTGACGATAAATAAATTCAATTCATTCATTTTACAACTTAACCTTTTTCCTCTCTACTCGCTACGACGACCTTTTTTGTGCAATTTAACGGTGAAAAAGGAAAATTGTAATCAAACGAAAAGAGATTTGCTACACGTTTCTCCCAAAACATAAAGAAGACACAAACAAACAGTTACTCATCACTTTTATTATTAGCATCTCTCCTTCGTTCGTACGCACAAAAAACCCTTGTATGACTTCTGACTAGTCATCATCATCATCATCGTCGTCGTCGTCAACGTTTTGCGCTCGAACGTTGTTTGTCATAATAATAATAATGGTTAAAAATGGGTGAATATACCGTTATTTATTTTACAGTCAATTCAGCATAAAAGAGAATAATAAAGTAAATGGAATAAAAAAAAGTTGTAAACATAAATGTTCTTAAATAAACGAGACGACGACGACGACAAAATGCGTAGAATGGCAGAGAGCAAAAAAAAACGAGTAATAAAATATTTTAGAGTTGCGTTAAAAATGATAAGAACCCCCCTCCCTCCTATTTTACTCCGCCGTATTTATTTAAATCATAAATATGCGGCATATCATGTCAAACATTGTTTAAATCCGGAATGTGATGTTTGTATGCAAATCTCCGTGTTGAAGAAGGAAAAAAACACACAAAATTCCAAAGGATTGGAATTTTAAGTATTTTTGTCACGAATTTCATTCACTTTTGTCGTTATCTCGATTTTTGGTTCGTTTTAAGTTTTTTTTCTCATTCTAGAAATTTACCTAAATTTTTTTTTTATTTTTAGTGGAAATGGAAAATTTTTTTCTTCTTGAGAAATTGTGATTGAATTCTGTCATAAATTGCTTTTTATTGTCATTTTTTACAGATTTCTTCATTTTTTCCCATGATTTAATGAGAAAAACGAGTGCATTATGTCATAAAGTCTCTTTTTTACGAGAAATTTTTGCATAAAATTGCGATAAATTAGTATACTAAGTAAATTTTTCTCTTTTTTTACGATTAAAGCGCCATAATATGACCTATTTGTGCAAAAACGAAAAAAAAATCCATCTCGTCGTCATAGATGATGAATTACTTACAATTTACATTCCCTTACTCACTCACTTCGTTTCACTTCCTAAGTTGCTTCTAAGCTAAGCTCTTATTCACAAAAGAACCGCCTTTTGATGCCAACCCACCGAGCACTTTTTTCTTAACACTTGATGTTTTTTTTTTTTTTTTTTTTTTTTGTAAAAATTAATGGATGGCAACGACGTTTTTCATTCAAAATTCAATTGATTACAACGAGAGGCATTTTCGGAGCAGTGACCCCAATTTTTTGATTAATGATGTGATTCGTCTAGCTTTTTTTTTTTTTTTTTTTTTGAAAAAAGAAACTTTTGTGCGATGAAAGGAAACGTGTTCATGACTTGGAATTTTTATTCGTTTCCGTCTTTATTTGAATTGAAGAATTTTTCGAGTTCAAATCAATGTCAAATTTTATTTTTTTTTTAAATACGATAAAATTAAATGAAATGAACTTTAATTGATAAACAGACAAGACACAAAACTTTTTCTTCCGGTCATTTTTGCAGTCTTTCTTTGTTTCTTTTAATTCTTCGTTTCTCAAGAAGTTTTAACGTTTTGCTGTCTTTAACAACAAAGTTTCTTGTCATGTAAAACATTAATTTGTACAAATGGCTCTAAATAAATGATTGTCGTCGTTGTCTCTCATTGCAACGCTTGCAAGAAAATGTTTTGTTGATTTTCAGAATAAAATGTAAAAAAAAATATTTAAGAAGATGAAGAAAAAGAAGAAATTTGCAAAGCAAAATTTTTTAATGAAAGTTATTGTGACAATGATAAGTTTTTTTTCTTGTAGAAAGTGTCAGATGATTGATTTTAATTAATTTTAAGGATTGACATTTTTTTTATTTATAATGATTTTCAAAAAAGAAAAATTCTAAAAAAAAGAATTTTTATATAGAATATTTTTTTTAAATTTAATTTATAAAAAAAATATATTTGAATCTTTTAATTGAATTTAAAATTTTTTAATCAAAATTATAATTTTTTACTAAAAATTTTATAAAAATAATTTTAAAATATATTTTTTTTTAATTTAATTTATAAAAAAAAATATACTTGAATCTATTAAATAAATTTAAAATTTTTTATATCAATTTTAATTTAAAACTAAAAATTTTATTAAAATAAATTATAAAAAAAAATTAATTTAACAATTAAAAAAAAAATAAAATGACAAAAAATTCATTCAAATCTAATAAATTTATTAATTTTTTTTAAATGTTTTTATTTTTAAATTTATCATTTTTTTTTAATAAAAATAATTTTTTAATTATTATTAATTATTAAAATATTTTTAATTAATCAATAATTTAGCAAAATTTTAAAATAAAATATAAAAAAAAAATAATTTCAATATTTAAAAAAAAATTGAAATTACAAAAAATTTATTTAAATCTAATAAATTTTTTTAATTTTTTAAAGGTTTTTATAATAACTATTTTTAAATAATTAAATTAAATCAATAATAATTTAGCAAAATTTAACAAAAGTAATTATTTTTTCGAAAAGAGGTAAAAAGTGTTTGTTTCAAATATTTATTGATAAAATAATTAAATAACTATTTTTAAATAATTAAATTAAATGAAAGTATAAAAAGAAAATAATTTAAAAAATCTAAAAATTTTTTATTAATAATTTAATATTTTTTAAATTTAAAATAAAATTTTTTGAAATATTTTTTAGAAAACAAAAAATTAATTAAAAATTATTAAAAAAATATATGAAAAAAATTTAAAAAACACTTACTCTCATGTTTTCGATTCAAAAAATTCCAATTCCATCAAAACAAAATTTCAACCGCTGCCAAATCTCCTTTCTGGACATCTAAACACCACTCCAAATAAACTTTCCGATAAATTTTAATTAACTGTAATTAAACTGCAATCGCGTACCGACAGCAACGATTCCCTTTTTAAACGTTCACTCGTCTAATCAAATTACCGTTTTTCCTCGTATTTTTGGCGAGCGTGTTGTTGTAATTGTAATGCAACTTTACCTTTAATTTTACATGCGAACGTTCCGAAAAACCACCACACAGCTTTTAACCAGCAAAAGTTCAATGAATAAGCAATTATGGTCGACTAGATGCCACCTAACAATTTGGCTTTCGGAACGAGAAGAATGGAAAAGGAACATACGGTAATTGATTAAAAACTGAATTTTGTTTGATGTTGATCCTTTACCATCATCACCGCAACGCCATCCAGGCTCATGTGAATGTCAAGCGGAACCGTTAACTTTAATTGGATTCCATTATTGCTGCCTTTTTATTGTTTTTCTCGTAGGTGGTGACCATTATTGCTAAAAAAAAAGCAAAAAAAAAATCTTGTGGTTGTTGAAATTTTTTTGAAAATCAATAATTTTCATTTCAGTTTTTTTTTCATGTTTTTTCAAACAAAACGAGAAAAAAAAACAAAAGAACATCAATTGATTCGATTTTTTGTTGTCAGACAATGAAAAACAACAAAAAAAACGGCAGTTGCAGTAAATATAGAGCTGAGCGATCCATTTATTTTGTAAATTTGTCCCATTTAAAACAACATGACAGCATATAAATTTGTGATAAAAAGTTAATTATTCCATCACACAACATCAATTTAAAAAGTTACAACACAAATTTAGTGAGTGTGTGCGTTTGTTTTTACAAAATGGTCCTCGGTTGATTCGCTGTGGCTGTGCTAAATTGTGCTTGAACTGTTTTATTGCCGCCAACGCCGCACCATTGTTATGTGCATTGTGCACATATTTATTTATTTGCTCGACTAAAATAGTTCATATTATTCCAAAAAGTACACAAAAAACTGATTTTTTGTAGTAGTAAATTAATTAGTTGGCATGTCACTAGTTCTCTTGCGTTTAAACCGAATTAGGATTTTCTGCTTTAAATTTTTAAATTTTTACTCGAAGACGTGTTATAAAGTTTCATATAACATCACGTCACTTTTTTTTCTGCCTCACTTTTAACTTTAATATGCTTTTAAAACTTTCCCCATTACATCCTTTTGTTTTATGTACCTACCTCCTTAGGTACGAGATTAAATAGTAGTAAGAAAACGAGACAAGATACGCCCCGTTCTTTCTTTTCCATTATTCCGTCTTAACTGCATCATCATCATGCATGAATGCTGAAAATTAATTGTTTCACGTCTTTAACACCGTTTATACATATGCTTCTTAGCTACGGGCACACTATATTAGTTTTGTAAATCACACAATTTTACATTTGCCAAGTCGGGAAAATTTTAACGAAAATTATCTTCCTTCCGCGTCTCTCTCTTCTCATTCTCTCTTGTCTCGTTGTTCATTTCTTCGCAGGTTTTGTCGACAAATGGAAAACTTTTCCTTCAGGTTTTCCTTTAATGATGATTTTCTGTGAGTTTTACCTCTATTTGTGTGTCTGTATGTGTGTTTGCTTGACTGAACATCCAAATTTGTGTTATGATAATTGTGTGTCTTTTCCACGCGTTTTCCTAATTTCATCCCTTCTGGAGATGTTTTTTGGCGTCATTTATTTTTAGTACTGAGGATGATGGTAATTTGTTTTAATTCACTTTTTTTGAAGGATTTTTGATGACGAATTTTTGATGGAGCTTTGCGATTGGTTCAGGAAGTTTTTGATATATGAGGCTAATGAAATTCCTCAGATATTTCTCTCATGGAGTTTTACTTACTTACTTAGCTGAAGTTACATTCAAGACTTGGATTTAATCGAGCTTAAGATGAATTTCCAACGTATGAACTTTTATCTTGAAGGTATGTAGCAGTTTCTTGTCAGCTTTTGTCATTGACCATAAATCGCTTCCGTATGTGAAAACTTGTCGAGTTAATGCAGTAGAGAACTTACCATTAGGCTGATAAGGCTGAAGCCTTAGGCCCCGAGCTTTCTGTAGAAAAAAATTCTTTAAAATAGGTCATTAAATTGTTGAAAAAGGCCCAATAGTCTAAGGCCTGACTCGCAGTCAATCTGTCACTGAATGAAGGTCTTGTAGATGGTGCATTTTGTGACTTTAGTTAGCTGTTGTGATCTCAGTTGTCGTTTCAAACCATAGAAGCGTCTGTTTGCCAATGTGATAAAGTGTTTGATCTCTGGAGTGGTATCTTCATCAAAACATATCAATGCTCTTAGGTATACGAACTCATCAACAACTTCAGTTCCTTGGTTATCGATTCACGAAGTTTGAGATGCTTCAATCGATTCATCGTCATTTGAAATGCATAAACCCAGAATTTTGGATCGAACGGTTCACCTACGAGATACTTTCAGTAATAGGGATCTCACGAGTGCCCCAAAAACCCTTTTGAGCTCAAATTTCTTAAATTTTAAGCTCATAAGGACTTTCGGGGCACTCGTGAGATCCCAATATTCAATTCAGGCGAACCGTTCGATCCAAACTTCTGGGTTTAATGCATTTCAAATGACGATGAATCGATTTGAATATCTCAAAACAGATGTACGCGTCTTTTTAATGAGCTTTGCGTTGCCTCCGACTTACAGCTTCCACGAAATGCCTTTAGTGAAAAGCTGAAGAAAGTGATCTCCGTCAGATACAAATAATTATGATCAATGAAGTCTTAAGTCTTAATTTAGTAAAATCGTAGAAAAATTATTGCTTGGTTTGGATTAATTGAAAAACTCTAACGATGAAATTTTTGCAAATTTTGTCGGCTTGAAAAAAAAAACTAATTAATTAGTAATTGAAACCAAAGCCATAGGATATTTTTCATCATTAATTCATACTTACTTCCTAATAATTCATTAATCAACCGCAAAAATTCCACAATTTGCATCCAACCGAGTTGCAATGAGTACATTTTTGATTAATTCCAAGAATCTACATACTCCATACTCCTTTTTACTAGCTACTCGAACAAGAAGAAGAAGAAGAACAAGACCGAAAAACGTTCATTAAACTATTATTCACTTGCATAATTTTCTATTTTAGTTTTGAGATAAACTTTTGCTTTAATGGTTTGCAGTTAGTCGTTGCACGTACGTCGAACGAGAGGTAAAATTTAATGTATTCCTTCATATTTTAAGATATCATATGTAAATAAATTCTCTGCCACTTGGGTATTCTCCATTCCTTTCGCACACATTAAAATAGTTTTAACCCATTTATCCGCAATCATCATAACTAAAAGTACAAAGTAATAAGTAATGGGAAGAAAGAAAAGTTAGTTAAGAAAATAATTTTGGAATTCACTTTTAACAACTTTACCATTTCACATGCTGCTGCTGCTGCCTTGAAACAATTTGAGATAAAATTTCTGTCAAAGAAAAAAAAGGAAAAAAAAAATTAAAAGCATATGTTAATTAATTGGTCGTTAATACTTTTTTTCTTCGTTCGGGGGTCAGTCGTAAACTTTTCTCGAATGGCTCTTTGAAATGCGAAAAAATAAAAAGGGCGCCATTATTTTCCATTTAGATTAAGGAGATTTAGATCATTAAAGTCAGTTGGTAGTTTATAGGTAGAAATTGCGGAACCCCTTTTAATTTTTTCCTTTGATGCCCATGCCAAAAGTTCTTACCTTCGTTCCAGCGCACTTTGCTTTAGGGAACAATTAATGAGGGATGGTGTGTGCCCTTTTTGTAAATGCGGTGCTACCTTCCCTTTTTGTAGCCGGTGAAATGAGTTGGAGTGGAATTGACGACGACGACGCTTTAAATTATTCATATCAATAAGTCGTTTTTTGACCGTTTTTAATGGGTTAACTGAACTGAAATTAAACTTTGATGGGATATTTTGTTGGCCTTTTGAACTTTATTGTTTCGGTAATTAAGGGATGAATCTCCTTTGATGCCATCCATCCTGTCTCGTCGTCCTGCATCGAAATGACGATGAAAAGACGAGAGCAGTGGCCAACACTAATCCAAACATTTCCTTATCATTTGCACGTTCCATTGTTTGTTTTGTGTGCCTTATCTGGATCTGCTTGTCTTAGTTTACTGGCGTTCGTTGTCTGACGTTTTGTTGTTTTGTTGTCTCTCTCTCGTCTCTCTTTTTATGCACAATAGACTTAAAATATCAGTCAGTCATTTAATTTATTTGTTTTTTATCATATTTTTCGTGTCTCTTGTTCGCCTCATATTTTTCAAGGCAACGACAACGAAGACGACGACGGCATATTGTTGTGTTTTATCATTTCCATTTAGATTAACTTCTTGTGCAATAAAGTGTCGATAACGGAGGAAAAGTGAACTGAATTGAGAAAAAAAAAGTGTCATAAAGTCGGCATTTACCTGCCACCGAGATGATAAGAATGCGAAATATTTACATATTAATAAGGGTGCGCTCTAATCATTTTTGTGTGAAAGTATTTTTTTTATGTCTTACAAGTCATTGAATAATTATTATTATCGCTTTGCAGGTGTTCCAAAAATAGGCGGGAACAATTTTGGAATTTTTTCAAATTTTTATTTTGAAAATTTTTGAAGCAAAATATTTTTTTTTTTAATTTTTTTTAAAATTATTTTTGATTAAAAAAAATATTTTAAAATTTTTAATGGTAAAAATAAATTAAAAATTTTAAGACAAACTTCGTGAAAAATATTTTTTTGAATTTCGAAGCTTAAATTAAATATTATTAAATTAAAAATTAACTAAATTATTTTATAATCAAAAAAATTTTAAAAAAATATCAATAATTTTAACGGTTTATTTATTTTTTTTTTTTGAATTGACATTTACGAAATTTTTATTCAAATTTCAAAAATTATGTTAAAACTTTGTGTAAAATATTTTTTACCTTTTTAAGCTAAAAAAAATTGAAAAAAAAATAAAAGTTTTCATCTAATAAAAAAAAATATTAATAAAATTAATTAAATAAATGAAATAATTATTTAAAATTACAAATTTATTCAAATAATGAAATAAATATTTTAAATAATTTCTAAAAAAAATTAATTTTAATTAAAATTATTTTAAAATAAAAAATTAATTAAATTTATTATTAAATTAAAGTTATTTAATTTTTAATTTAATTAAATTAAAATTAAATTTATTTTTTTTAAAATTTAATTAAAAATTTTTAATTTAAATTTAAATTAAAATTAATTATAAAATTTAAAAAAAAAATTTTAAAGATTATTTTAAAAATTTTAATTTATTTTTTTTTAAATCTTTAAAATTAATTCTTTAAAAAAAATAAAATATCTCAAAAACTTACCAATATAAAAGAAACATGGAAAATTTTTCCCTCATCACCTTGTCCTAAAATTGAAAAATTATCTGACGTCCCAAAACACACACACAAAACTGCCAATTTCGTCTTCATTTAAAAAAAAAAGTAATTTTTATTGAATTTTTGACACGCACTCATGTGACCTGTGCTTAACTTTTTGATTGCTTCTCGATTTTTCGGTTGTTTAGCTACTGACCATTTATTCCAAGCACATTCACATAAAAAAAGTGTCACATGGGATCCGTTTAGTGAACCAGAAATGACGATTTTTCGATTTTATTATATTTATTGCGTAAAGATTTATTGACTTCTAATGTGTTTTTTCTCTTTTCGCGACTTTTTCAACACACACACAAAAATAAAAGAAAGAAAAGGAAATCTAAAAGTTTTATTTCTACAAATTGGATTACTGATTGACTGCCGACTTGTTGTTGTTGTTGTTGTATAATTGACACACATTATTAACGTTGGCTGTGAGGAAAAGGGAAGGAAAAGAAAGTCGGAGGGAAAGGTAATATTTAATAATGAGTAAAATTGTGATTTTATTTCCGGTCATGTAATTTTCGGCACGTACGTGGAGCAAATATTAAATACAAGGGGGACACAAAGTAACTTCGTCGTGATATCACGAAGTTCATTTGTAAGTTTTGAACACACAAAACGCACCCAAAATATGCTTTTCGCTGTAATTTGATTTACACTTGTTGTTGTTTGGCTGGCCCAGTCAGTGAATGCGTTCAAACAATGGCAAAACTCCGTCAGTGGAAAAGCAAACTGTTTTATGGTTTGTTTGTTGTAAGTAAAGTATATCTCGTGTGGACTGTGCAAACAATTCACCGTCCTCGTAAACATTTTACGATGGAACAATTTCATGCTTATTACGCTGGGGACCAGACGTCAGCAGTATTGAATAATAGATGTGTTTATATGCCGGTCCGTCATAACGATGTCAATTTCTTGTCAATTTTCGCCAAAGCAATTGTGATCATTCGCCAAGTAATTCAATTTTGAAAATGACTTGATTTAGTCACCACTTTTGCCAGAGTATTAAATGACTGGATTAAGCCAGAATAAAGCAAATATCCATGATCATTTATTTCCGATGGCAATTAGAAGGACAGAAGTATATTTTATTGCTGATAACGACGACGCAGTTTAACTCAAACGACAAAGGAAAAAGAGACATGAAGTTTAAAAAGTTATCAGTTAGAGTTAAGAAGTTTAATTTTGGCGCATTTTTCAAATAAAAGTTTGTTTTTTTATTAAAATTTGGTCACGTGGTTAATTTTTTTAAAATGCGCACTGGGTCGAAAATGAACAACGAAGATCTAAATAAAATTAGTGAAATTCGTGCTGGGTTCAGAATTTATAAAACATACATAAGAGAAAAAGAGCTAAAATTGTTAACTGGGCTTGGTCACGTGGTTAAAAATTTCAAAAAATGTTCACTGGGTCACAAATTTAATAAAAGCTTTTGAAGAATATTGAAATGTGAATTAAGGTTCTATTCGAATTTCATTAGGCTAAGAATTCAGAAAACGTGCCTAAGAAAAATTTCAAATTGTGAACTGGGGTTAAGAAGTCACGTGACTCAAAGCTTACATACAAGACGCTTATTATGAATTCATTTGACAAAACTCAATAATTTGAATTAGGTAAAATTTAACTTAGTTAAACATTAAGTTTAAGTTAAAAATTGAATATGTAGATGGCAGAAGTTTTCAAATACGCACTGGGTCGGGGCACGTGGTTTGAAATTCGAAACTAATCAGAAGTCTAATTGAAAAATTAGAAATTATAAAATTGTTCAAATTTTGTAAAAAAATTCCAAAATTTTCAAAATTTTTATAGATCGATTCAAAATTTTGATAGATTTTGAATTTAAAATTTTTTGATCTTATTCAATGAAAGTTTTTTTAAATTTCATATTTTGGCGCCAAAAATTCAAAATCTTTTCAAAATATGGAAGTTTTAATTTTTTTTAAATTTCATATTTTGGCGCCAAAAATATTTTGGCGCCAAAAATTCAAAATCTTTTCAAAATATGGAAGTTTTAATTTTTTCTAAATGAATTTAATTTTTTTGCGCCAAAATTAAAATCACGCTATCAACGGACACTTTACGAACTACAAAAACCGCACTTTTTCCTCGAAATGCGGTAAGATTAAAAACTCGACCGCCTAATAAATTGTTCGCTTCCCACTGATAATAGCAATAATAATACAGACTCATGATGTTACGAACATTAGGAATTTAATTTTAACTCGTTTCTAATTTATTGTGCCTTGCATCGTTTTGCATCTTCTTCTTCTTGTTCTTGATGCCGCCGCCGCCGCCGTCATGAACTTTAAACGGCCGATGTTTTTGCTGTATTTGCCATATTTGTCTTGTTTAGTTTATTTTTTGGTTAGGCATCGTCTGGCAGACAAACATACGAAAGAAATAAATAGCGCAGATCGCATTATTTGTAAGATGGCTTTTTAGCAAATTTTAATGTTTTAAGTAAAAGCCTCTCTCTGTGTGTTTTTAGAGCTAAAGGAGTGAAGAATGAGGATAAATATTTTCTTTAAAAACATTTACGTTTTACTTAACTTTTGCAAAAGTAATAAATTTTGTAGCCACATTTTCGGTTGCTGCAAATGCGAATGGAGCTGCATTTTAGGACGAATTTCTTGGCACAAGTATTTAGATATGTGAGCTAGATTCTCATTTACACGAGAAATGAGGAAAAAAATGGAAGATATCCATATGTTTCTTTGCCCATGATACCTAATGACTAAAGTTTGCCTGCAACTTACTCTTTTGTTTGTTTGTCTAAATAAACTGGCGTAAAATAATATTTTTTTCTCTATACGGAAAATTTATACGTTTTTAATGATTTGTCATTTTTTTCTTCGCAAATTAATTGAAATGTCGAACGAAACTCATTTCATGGATATCAAAATTTTTCCTTATCACGCAACGATTTGCCATCAAGGTAGATATCGAAATATGTCCAATATTGTTAATAATTTCTAAGCATATCGGAAATGCCATTGTGCCATTGCGAATGACTGGCTCGACGAGTGTTTATGCTACATAAATATCTCTTGATATCTGTGGGGTGGATGGAAAAGCCACAGTTGCTTATATGTAAATTGCACATAATTAATACGTAATTAAGTGTGTGGTTTTCATTAGTAGTTTGGAATTAATACACGACAAGTGTGCTTGTCTCGACATAAACAACGTGCCCATGGCAACACAAGTTGTGACAAAACAAAAGGAAATATTTCTCGAGATTAATTCAATCTACATTAGGCACTTGGTTTCTCTTTCTCTTGCTACGTCTCGATACCTCGTGGTTGGATATTCGATCAAAAAGCATTGTGTAAAATGGATGAATATCGATTGGTTTGTCAGCAATTGTCCGGTGTGAGGAATTCGTTTCTTGCAACAAGTTTTTAAAATGATTTTTGATTGATTTTAGCTAAAAAACTGAAAATATTAATGAAATTTATTTGAGGTTATGTTTTTTAACTAAAACATTTAGTAATTTTATAAAAATTGTAGGTTTCGAAATTTTTAAGAAGAATATTTTTTTAATTAAATTTTCTTTTTTTTAATAAAATAAGTTTAAAATTTAAAATCGAGCTTTAACAAAAATTTTTTAAGATCGAGATCTGTCAAAAATTTTATCCAGGGCTGCCAAATTTGCAAAAATTAGAAAGTTAGCTCTCTCTTTAGGGCTAAATTATCAAATATGGAGCTAAATTAAGTATACAAAGAAAAATTGTGTTTTATTTTAATTTTTTTTTTTCAATAATTAATAATTATTAATAAAAAAATTATTAATTACTTTAAAAAATTAATGAAATATATTAAAAAATTTAAAAGACCAAAAAAAAAAGGTTATTAGCCTAAAATTTGAAATTTTAAATAATTTGCACAGATTTTCTTTTAAAAAAAATCCTCCTAGCTCCTAATTTGACGTTTTAGCTCCTATTTTGACGTTTTAGCTTCTAATTTGACGTTTTAGCTCCTAATTTGACGTTTTAGCTCCTAATTTGACGTTTTAGCTCCTAATTTGACGTTTTAGCTCCTAATTTGACTTTTTAGCTCCTTTTTTGACGTTTTAGCTCCTAATGTGACGTTTTAGCTCCTATTTTGACGTTTTAGCTTCTAATTTGACGTTTTAGCTCCTAATTTGACGTTTTAGCTCCTATTTTGACGTTTTAGCTCCTATTTTGACGTTTTAGCTCTTAAAAGCTAACTTTTTATATTTTCGTGAATTTGGCAACCCTGAATGTCAATTTTGACAGATCTCGATCTTAAAATTTTTTTCTACTTTAAAAAAATTTTTAATAATTTTAAAAAAGAAAATTTAATTTAAAAAAAAATTGTTCTTAAAAATTTCGAAACTTAAAATTTTTATAAAATTAATAAATAGACTTAAACTAATTTTGAATGTCTTCCGGAAATGCAATTCATTGAAATTCCTCACAACTGTATCTTAATCAATAAACAAGGCGGTACATTCCTCGGCTTATCAATGTAATTACAATAAATATTTAGATATCAATTAAATGCAACCGGAATGCGTCTCTGTAACATTTTCTTTCAATTTGTATCGATTCAACAAGCAACACAAATGTTCAACTTTAATTTAACCAAAAAAAAGATGCTGACAAAAATAATCTTGCCATATGGCTTTTTTTTTGTTGGTCCCTTTTTATTCGTTTACATAACAAACACGACAAAAAAAAACTCAATAAAAAACGAGAGACATAAAGACAGAATAAAAAACGGCTGTTTTATAATATATTATTAAAGAATAGATCATTTAAGAACACTCAAGACAACGAAGACAAAACCAACAGCGTTATCATTTCCACATTTTTCCGTTTTATCAGGCTCAACAATTGTCTCCTTTTTTGTTCGTTCGTTCGTTTTTTTAAGGGCAATATTTTCTTTTAAATAAATCGATCCTTTTTAAATTTTTTTGTAGGCCAGATGTGAGTGAGCTGATGAGAGATAGGAAAGAAAGGGAAAAAGAAAGCAAAAGAAAAAGATGAAGTAATATTTTCATCATGAATAAGATATAAAGGAAATGTACGGATGGGAGAGGAGATGCTGGATTTGTAAAAGGGTTTATTATTATTATATTTTTAATAAAATTTCTTTTTTTTTTTATTTATTTATTTTTTTTTGTTTCGTTTTTTTTATTTATTATGAAAAACTACAAAACGTGAACCCTTTGAACACGTGATTCATTTCATTTTTTCTTAATTTTAATTTTCTTTCTTCTATATAAAAAATGACTTATATTACGTTTGAATGAAAAAAAATAAATTAAATGAAAGAAATATAAGATTGAAATTTAATTTAAATAGAATTTTCATGATTTTCCGGGAAAATTATGAATTTCCATGAATTTTCATTTTTTTTATAAAATCATTATTAATATTTCATGAATTTTAATCATTCACATTTTTATTGATATTTGGCGGAAATTTTTAAGCTTTTGAGTTTTCCATGATTTTCCGGAAAAATGATGAATTTCCATGAATTTTCCGATTTTTTCAGGAAACTCATAAAAAAATTTCATCTTTCACATTTTTTTTATTGATAATTCACAAAAATTTTACGTTTTCTGAGTTTTCCTGAATTTTCCATGAATTTTCCATTTTTTTAGAAAACTCATAATAAAATTCCATAAATTTTCATCTTCCACATAAATATTTATTGATATTTCTAGAAAATTCTAAGGTTTTTGGGAAATTTTTCGAGTTTTCCGGAAAATTTATGAGTTTTCCCCAAATTTTCCGAACTTTTAACATCTATTCGGTAAAAAATCTCATAAAAACATAACAATTTGATAATATTTCCCACAATTGCTCGGAAAAATTCAATAATTTTCATCTATTTTCCACAATTTTCCGGGAAATTTAAGATTTTATACAAACAATTTATTAAAATTTTCAATTTACAGTCAATTGATCTCACATGAAAATTCATATTTTTGATTTTTTTTTAGAAAATTTAATAGTTTGTCGGAAAATTCACAAATTTCCACAAAATTTTCAGAACTTATTTCATCTAAGGAGTAAAAAATTTCCTAAAAATATAAAAAAATAATGAGATTTCTATCCATTTTTAGGAAAAATTCAATGATTTTCATCTGTTTTCCACAATTTTCCGGGAAATTTTATGATTTTTCACCTGTTTTCCATGATTTTCCCAAAATTTTATAATTTTTTTTCTACAACGTGAACTAAAATGAAACTTTTGATGATGAAATGAAAACATAAAAATTAAAAAGTTGCCACAACACGTTCTCCGAACAATTGAAAGATTGAGTTGAGTGACAAAAAATTAACTTTCAAGTAGTTTATGTTCCGTTTTCGGTCACAAAATGACATAAATAAAACTTTGTTGCTCCTTTGTTCGTTCGGACTTGCAAGAAAATGAAAGAAATCAAGTGCTTGCACACAACAAACAACATTAGTCCAAACTGTAGATGAAAAAGTTTCTGTCACATCACATCCATTCACCCAAAAGAATCCAGAATTGAAAATACTTTAAATCACAAAAAATTGTGAATGTGTGACATTTATGTAGTTTCTTTTGTACATTCGCCCGACTTGATGGCCTGAAGAGCTATTACAACAAAAGACGCAACAACAACGACGACGACGATGTCCATGAACGATGATGATTGCAAGGCAGCAACATGTGTGATAATATCCATGATGACGATAATAGGCAAGTGTCTGCCATCCAGTGCAACGCACAAAGAAAACACAGAAGAGAAGAAACGAAAAGATAAAGAATATAATGCACTTAAACTTGAGTAAAGTACATAAAATGCAACATTCATCTCAGTTTTAGTTCTGCAGCTCCTGTGTGTCCTTTAGATGAAGAAAAAAGAATCATTTTTAATGAAAGTGGCTGTTTTTTCTCTCTTTTTACACACGAGTCCTTTCTTTGTGGATGGGTACAAAAGTGTTGTTCGTTAAATGTGTGTGAGAGAAATAAAACTAAAATAAAAATAGATTTAAAATGGATTAGTCCTTTATGCCATTAAAAAGATAAGAATTACTTTTTAAGTACATTGAAAAAGGTTATTCGTCGTCGTTTTCGTAGTTTTGCGACGTTCATGATGTTCAAGAGAAGTTAAGTTCTTTAATGATGATTTTTTTTTTTAAATAAAGCTGTTATAAGTTTAATCATTAAAAATATTAAAGTATAAAAAAATGATAATTTTAATAATTAATAATTTTAATTTTTAGAAAGAAAAATAATTAAAATTGTATAAATAATTTTTCAAGGAAATAAAAATAAAAAAAAAAAAATATTGGAAAAATATTTTATTTCATGAAAAAAAAAATTTAATCAAAAATCAGTAAATTTGCATTTATGTTAATTTAAAGATTAAATATTTATTTTTTACCTCGTTTTTTACGAATAAATATTTTAAATAATTAATAATTTTTTCGGAGAAAAATAATTAAAAAAATATTAATTATTTTTCAAGGAAATAATATTCAAAAAATATTCGAAAAATATTTTATTATTTTTTTTAATTTAATCAAAAATGTATAAATATGCAGTTATGTTAATTTAATATATTTTTTAAATAAAAAATTTATAAAAATTTTTACAAAATTTTTTAAATTTATTTTAATTTTTGAAAATTTATTTAAAAATAAAAAAATTTTTTTAAATTTAAAAAAGTTTGTGTTTAAATTTTTAAAAACAAATTAATTTTTAAAATTTTGTTTAAAAAAAAAATTTTTTCAAAAATTAATTAATTAAATAATTAATTTTTAATTAAATTTTAATTTAAATAAATTTTAAATTTAATTTAATTTTTTTAAATTAATTTAAAATTAATTAAATATTTTTTATTTTATATTTTGAATTAATTAATTATTAATTATTTTTTTTTATTTTAAAATTCATCTAATAAATCCTACTTTTTTCAATCAAATGTTTGGAGAAAAATGCATTGAAAATTTTTATTATTAAAAATTATTGAAAAAAAAAATATTTTTTTTTTAAATATTAAAAAAAGTCTCAATTATTACAAAAATTAACAAATAAACAAGAAAAAACTTACACAATTTGCGATACATTTCCTGGAAGTTCTCAAAATGTAACCAAATCATTATTTATTTATATGTTCATATCGAATAATAAACATCGAAAATATTCTTTCAAATGCAGAAACTGTTGCAACTTCCAACTATTTTGACATTTAAATTTAAAACTTTTGCATTTCTCTTCTCAGAAGCTCTGTTACGAATTTTTTCCTTACTTTTTTTCCTTTCGTCATGCTCAGGGATGCCAAATGCCCGATTTTTTTACCTCCCAGCCACGAAAGTTGTCCGAAACACTATCACGGCACCGAAACAGGTAGCGCCGCTTATATTTTAATACATCCTGTTCCACTGGTAATAAAAGTATGCATTGTTGCATGCACAACAGATGCTATTTGCATTCCATAACTGTTGCGAAAGAAAAGTTTATTAATCTGTTTCGCTCAACATCAGTAGTATAGTAGTATTTTTCCACGTTGCGTCTGTGCTTTGTTTCCTCGAGAAAAGGAAAAATTTTTTACTCTTTCTCTCGTTCGTTGTGTATTTACATTTTCAAACTTGCAGATTATATTTTATGGGATTACTTTGTCGTCGTGTGTGTGTGTGAATGGGTGACGTGTTTCCCGTGCAGCTCTGTAGCATCATGGAGAAATTGCTACCTAGGAGAATTATATTTACGACCATAAATCAAAAACTTGATGTTTGTTCAAAAAATTGTGCAAAAAGCTAATACTCGTTCGCAAATGGCTTGATGTCGGGTAGTGAGAGAGGGAGGAGGAGATTGTCAACAATCAAAAAGCGAATGATTTACAATTGCTTGTATTTTTCACGTCCTATTTTCCGACGAGTAAAGTTTTGCGAAATCAATACACATTCGACGACCCTTTTTTGTGCCAATTACAAGAACCTCATGGATGAAAAATGGGTCATTTTGATTCCTTAAGAGATCAACTGATCCCTTTAGAGATCAACTGATCCCTTTAGAGATCAACTGATCACTTTAGAGATCAACTGATCCCTTTAGAGATCAACTGATCCCTTTAGAGATCAACTGATCCCTTTAGAGATCAACTGATCCCTTTAGAGATCAACTGATCACTTTAGAGATCAACTGATCACTTTAGAGATCAACTGATCACTTTAGAGATCAACTGATCCCTTTAGAGATCAATTTAACCCAATTTTTGACCATAGGAAGAGTTAAATTTATAAATAAACACTCGACGCAAAAAAAATGAAAACATTAACAAATTACACTGACCCAACAAGACACATACAACGAACACCGAAGCCCAATAAATAAAGGGATAAAACAATGACGTTGTTGAATCGTGTGAAATGGTTTGAAATTTATGAAACTATTATCATAAATTTCATTTTTTTTAAACGTAACGCGAACATATGTGAGACACTTTGTCAATACCTCGGCATTTTGTAACAAGTCGTAACAACGTAACAAAAAAAATTCTACCTTGGACAGTAGACGAAACAGCAAAAAAATTGACCCGGCCATAGAACGGTGATCTTCAATTATAAAACATGACGGTTTTGTTATCGGAAATGCGTCCCAAACAACGTTTTTTTTGCCGCTGCTGCTGTTCTGCTATTGAGTAAAATTTTGCATGGAAACATTCGGAAAAATTGGATTAAACGAATATAGGACAATAGACGGCGATGAACGGTTTTTTGCGTGTGTTTCGAGTGCCGATATGAAGACCGATGAAAATTTGTTGACATAATTCCCTAAGTGTGGATGACTTGAAATTTTAGCACGCGGATTATTTGCATTTTGCGACGTGTTTCTGTTCGAAAAATTATTATGAGGGTTTGTGCGGTTTTTTAATTAATAAAATGGAAAAATTTTGGAGTATAAAAAATTAAGAGAGTTGATAATTGTCAATTAAATTTAAAAAAAAATATAAAAAATTTGAAAAATTAAAAAATAATTGGAATTTAATCAAATTAAAAAAATTTATTTTATTTTAATTTAATTTAAAAAAAAAATAAAAAAAAATAAAATAAATTTATTTATTAAAAATTTAATAAAGTTTTAAAATTAAATTTATTAAAAATAAAATAAAATTTTATTTAATAATAAATTTTATTAATTTTTTTTTAAATTATAGAAAATTTAATTTTATTAATTATTTTACATTTTTACAAAAACTTTAAAATTAAAGAATAATTTGAATTAAATTAAAATAAAAAAACAATTTTATTTGATTTAAGTTTTAAAAAATTAAATAAAATTAAACTAATTTATTTATTTAAATTTTAATAAAAATTTTTAAATTAATTTAAAGAAAATTTAAATTAATTCATTAAATATTTTTAAAATTAAGAAAAATGTAAAAAAAATATTTTTAGTTTTCAGCAATTACAAACATGTGAAAAAAAATAAGTAAATTAAAAAATTACATTGAAAAATATTTTTATTCATATTTTTTTTAAAAACACTTTTCAAACAATTCTCCAAGCTACCTGCTACTTGCTTTGAATCGTAAAAGATGCCTTGAAGAAACAACTTCTTCTTGTTTCGAGATATTCTTTGACGAGATTCTCGGAACCGTAACAAAGGGCAACAACTCTACAAACGTGTCCTAATCTCCGCATTGAATATGCCAATAATAAATAACATGCATAAACACTGTAACAAGACAAGCAACAACACAAAATTCATAAAATAATTATATTATAAGAATCTTGTCGAACAACAATGTCTTCTGAGAGTGAGTAAGGGTCCTCCTTTGACAACCGAAAGTTGTTGCTTTTTGTTTGTTCTAATAAAGTTTCAAACTATCTCCACACACACATTTTATTAAGACAAGGCGAAGAAGAAGAAATATTTACTTCATATATTACATCATCATCAACCGACAACGAACAACATCTTTAGGGTTCCTTCCAAATATGCAAAATATTACGTGTGTGTGTGAGCAAAAACATGAAATCCAAGTAATTGACCATTATTATGCCTTGTCTTTGATGTTGCTTATATGCCTTACATCTTGTTGTCTCTATAATAAATTTTCACCAAGTTGCTGCTTCTTCTTCTTGCAACGTTCGAACAATGGCTCGGTAATTGTATTATTTTATTGTTACATGTCGAAAATATATAACTTTGTGCTGGTACATGTGTCTTGAATTGTGCCAAAATTAGTGTAATATGTTCTTTGAATTACAAATTTCAGAAGGCTTTGAGTGAGAACGCCTGGTTGTTTGTAAAAATTTTAAATTTTTAATCAAAAACTGAAAAAAATATTTTTTTTAATTTTTATAAATTAAAAAAATAATTAATTAAGTTAAATTAAATTAAATAAAATTAAATTAAATTAAATAAATAATTCTTATTTAAAAAAAAATAATTTATCAAATTTAAAAATTCAAAATTTAATTAATTAAATAAAATAAAATTTAAATTAAAATAAAATTTTTTAAATTAGATTAACTTTAATGAATCTTTAAGCAAATTGAGAATTTTAAATTTAATGAAATAAAACAAAAAAAATATTTACATTTTATTTAATCATTACAAATTAAATTTATTTATTTTATTTATTTATTTATTTATTAATACTAACAATTTTTTAAAATTAATTTTTAAAAAAAATAATTAATTTAATTTAATTTTATTTAATAAAATTAAATATAAATATTTTTTTTCATTTATTCTTAATTTGATTGAAAATTTAAATAAAATTAAACAAAAAAAAATAATATAATTTAATTAATTAAAATTAAATTAAAGTTAATTAATTAATTTAAAATTTAATTTATTTTTTAAGCAAATTTTAAGAATAAAAGATAAAAATATTTATATTTTATTTAATCATTAAAAATTTAATTAATAATTATGCAATATATCAATTAATTTTAAAATATTTTTTATTAATAATTTTTTTTAAAGATTTTTTAATATGATTAATTAAAAATTTATTTTTTTTAAATTTTTTGAAATTTAATATTTTTTAATTATTTATTTTTTTTTAATTATTTAATATTTTGGATAAAAATAAAACAAAATTGAAGATTTTATAAATTTTCTTTTAAAAAAAAATTTTAAATAATTTTTTTTTTAATAAAAGTAAAAAATTTAAATTTCTCATGAATATTGTTGCCATCAATAAATTTTTAAAATAAATTAAAAATATTTTTTTTTTATTTAAAAACACTATTCTAACAAAATTTCTCTTATTTTTTTCTACTTACAGAGATTGTCGCGTTGTACGAGACCCACAAACATTAAAATCAAAAGGCTACGGCTTTGTATCATTTGTAAAAAAATCGGTAAGTAATCAGTTTTTCCCTTCAAAACCTTAAAATCAAACAAACCATCAAGTGTGAAAACCCTCTCTTACCAACTCCTTTGTCATTTATCGGATAAACACAAAAAGCAACTTCCAATAAAGAAAAAAAAAGAAAACCACAAGAGAAGTGATTGAGGTTAATTATCAGTTAACAAGATAAACATTTATTTATCGTTTCCTCGCAAAAAAGCATCTTGATTTTTTTTTGTATGTAAATTATTAGAAACTTGAAGAAAAGTGAAAAAAAAAAGTTGACTTGTGTCGTGTCATCGTCGCCCATTAAGATTCCTTTTCAATTTATATTTATGACATGATTTATACAAAAATCGTTTAATATTAATATGAGAATGAGCTAATGATGACTATTCAGTAAAAAAAAAAAAAAATTTTTCTTGTCACGTCGTCGATTTTCTCTCTTTGATATTTACGTTAAAATCTCATAAATCTTCCTTGTCATTAATGATTTCGCCTTGAATGATTTTTGTTGTGCTTTTACTCTGAATTTGCGTGACAATGCAATAACAATTATTCGACATGTCTCCGCAAAAAAAAACCGTAAAAGACGAGGGATGATGTCCTTTTAACCTCATATGGGATGCCATTTAATTCCGTTTTCTATCTTCTTTTTTTTTCTCGGAAAACGAATAAGAAAAACATTCCATTAAACATGCCATTGTTTCCCATTATCACTCACATACAGCGGTAAATGTTACAACTTAATGAGAATAATGACAAACCAAAAAATGAGAATTTCCGGACAAGTCATAAAAATCTGTGAGAGAGGAGTACGGGGGATGCGGTGCGTCGTCTTCGGTGGCATCTTTTTATTTTATTTTATTGTTGTTATTATCGTGAAATGTGTAGAAACCCATGAACGAGACATTCCTCATACTCCTCCTTCTTCTTCTTTGATATGCTCTTCTGCCACTTTTATGGGTGGCACAAAAAATAGTCGTTACAAATTATGGTTCCATATTATCCGACAAGAAAAAAAAATTGTATGAGAAAGAGAAAACCGTTTCTATATTATTACTTTTTATTTCATCATCATATACTTTTGATGGCGTTTCTAAGAATTTGCAGGGAAAATAAGCAGGATGGGATATAAATTGTCTGTTTCATGAGAAAATTTTATTTTTTCTTGAATTTTAAATTTTTAAATTTAAAATAATTTTAAATAAATAAATTTATTAAGACTTTAAGAGTTGTAAAAAATTTATAAAAAAATAAGTAAAAAATTTTTGAAAAATTAGATAAGTGTCAAAAATCATATTAAAATTAGAAAAAAATTTATCTTAAAAATTTAATTCAAAAAAATTATTTTAAATAATTAATTTTAAATTTTTGTGTCAATTTTTAAAAATTTGGAATAATTTTTAATACTAAAAAAATGAAAAAAATTAACACAAAAAATAAAATAAGTATTAATAAAAATTAATCTATCAAAAAATTGTCGATATTAATTTTTTTTATAAATTAATAATATAATATTTCGAGAATTTTTTTTTTTAATTTAAAAGCTTTAAAATTTTGAATAAAATAATTTAAAATACAAAAAATAATTTTCTAATTCAAAATTTAACGTAAATTTGAAAATGTTTTAATTTTCCCTTTGAAAAATCTTTTTAAAAAAAAATTTAAATCATGTTTAAAAAATTTTAATTAAAAATAATAAAAATTAATATTTTAGAAAATAATAATTTTCATAGCTTTATAAGAAGAATTTATAAAAATTTTTATTAAATTTTTAATTTTTATTTAAAAGAATTATATAAAAATTAAAGAAAAAAATTAAATTTAAAAATAATAAATAAATAATTATTTAAATTTTTTTAATTAAAATAAAAAATTAATAAGAATAAAAAAAAAATAAAAAATTAAAATTATTATTTAAAACAATAAAGAATTATTTAAAAAAAATATTTAATTAAAAAATAAAAAAAAAATTAAATTAACTATCTAAAAATTTATTTTAAAATATTTACTTTAAATTTAAATAAAATACGCTCTGGTCATTCACCTCCCCCTCCTTACCTTTTAAAATTCTGTTCCTTCCTCCAACGTCTACAGAAAGTCCCTCACAACAGGATGATCCGTGCGTACTTTATGAAAACATTTATTTGGCACTGGCAAAAAAGGAGGCTGCAAATACTGCGGCATATTATGTCGACGACGATGTCTCTCTGTTGTTGTAACACAAGACAAGAAACGTAACAAGAAACTGTGTTTATGTTGATTGTGCGTGTTTTAAATGTCCGCAACGTGATGTCATGTGATGCTTGTTCTTTCGAAACCGAACTGGTAACATCATTATTTTTATTTAAAATTCAAACGTGTGCGACAAAAAATTCCTTTTAACGAAAAAAAAAAAATTTTTTTTGGACCAAAAAAAGTAATTGAATCTTTAAAAAAAAAATTAGAAAAATTGGTTCTTACCGAAAAAATTTGTCAATTTCTCAATTTTAAGAGAGAAAGTAGAACGTGCGTCACATTGTCGTCGATCAAAAAACACGCATCGCACTCATAAAAGTTATAATACGATAATAATTCGTGTGTGTCTTACCCCCTGTAGCTAATCATGTAAGTCGCTGCTGTGCTCGCCCGTTCCGAAAAAAGGTTTGATTATAAAATAAAATATTGCTCTGCACGATTCATTTTTCGTTTCGGTTAAACGTTGCCATAAAATGAGATAATCATTTGAAAAGGAAATGAGTTTTTCCTACGAGCGACGACGCACGCAGCGCACAACACAAAAGACGTACTAAATTATTATTGCTATTTTACTTTCGCCTAAAATCCGAACAAATCTGCATATTCCCCCGAAAAAAAAAACGTCGATTGAACGTGTCTCGTAATCTAAGACTAGAAAATATGTCATTCGATTTTGCGTTTTTACGTTCAAGAGCTAAAAATATTTTTATTAGCTTTGATTTCTTTTTACGATTTAATTTAACTCGAAATTTATGACTTTTATTCGTTTAATTTCGAATTTATTTTCATTCAATTATCGTTTTTTCGGAGAGATTATTAACTTGCCGTTTATCTTTTTTTATTTTATTTTTTGTTATTTTAATACAAATTGAATGATGTTTTTGAGAGATAAGGAATCAATATAGGAAAAAGGGGGAGGATTTAATCTTCACGCGATTATGGGAAAAACTCTTTCATGGCGATAAAAATAATAATACTTAATTTTCTTATCGACATGGATCTCTTTTACGCGGTGAAAATGGTAAAAGTGTGAATTTTACACTCATTGCGATAAGGGAAGCTATTGTTCATGAAATGATTTTTTTTTTTGTAATTTTGTTCAGGGAAGTAGTTTTGCCCTTTTATTGCCCATCTAATGTTAATTTTGATTTTTTAATTTTTTTTTCAATTTTCATTGAAAACTTGAGCAATTTAGAAGAATTTCGAGAAATTTGCCCTTTTTGCCCATTGTTGCCCATCTATAGAAAAAAAAACAAATTTTTAATATTTTGCCCTTCTTTCGCCCAATCTGTTACCCAACAAATTCAATCTTTAAGGAAATTTTTGTACATTGCCCATTTATTGCCCTTTTGATGTCTATATTGGGATAAATTTTAATCTTTAAGAAAACTTTCAAAAGTTTCCTCATTTATTGCCCTTTTTGTGCCCATTTACGTAAAAATATGATCTTCAAGGAAAACATAATGATTCTTGGCCAATGGTTCCTCATTTGCTGCTCTTTTTTAATAATTTGAGCTTTTGAGAAAGGAATTTCTCAATGTTGCCCATTTATTACCCATTTGCTGCCCTTTTGTCTAAATTTCTTTATTTTCAAAATAAATTTGGAAGATTTTGCCATTTTTACCCATAAACTGCCCTTTTCTTAAAAAAAATTAAACTTTAACAGAATATTTTAGCATAATGCCCTTCATTTGCCCTTTTCAACATCAAATTTTTAGAATTTCTTTCAGTTCATTGCCCTTTTCTGCCCATATTGGAATAAACTTTATTCTTCACAAAAATTTTCAAAAATAATTCTAAAAAATTTAATTTAAAGTAAAAGATTTAGAATATTGTTGCCCTTTTTGCCCATCAATTACCCATTTGTTGCCCTTTTCACTAAAAAATCAATTTTTTAAAGGAAATTCTTTAGAATTTTTGCCCATTTCATGACAATTTTCCTTCGGCACGCACCTGCGTTCGGCCAAAGACTAAAACAAAAGAACAAAAATCATCTAAAACCCTATTTATGGAATGAAAATTAACTGAAGATGATATCATAACAATAAAACGAAAACCATTATTTTTATTACGACCGAAAAAAAAGAAGATATGAATGGAATCGGATGAAAATAATTTCTTTGTAAAAGCGGACAAACATTTCATTTCCATTCTCGGTAGTTAAACCTTCAGCTCATGATCCTATTTACCTTGAGAGTTTTACACACAAGCACAACCTTATAAAATATAATAATAACTCACGGCCATTGAAACACTTATATTTCCTTTTTGTGTCTTCTTGTTTGATTGTCTTCGTTCTTGCTCCGAATTACTCTCGTTGCCGAGCTAAGCGCAAGACGACGACCAGACGAAAGATAATCAGTCTCAAGAGTACGTATGAATATATTTTATGTGTCGTTACGAGAAAAATACAGGCTGCTGCTGCTGTAAATGCGAATAAAAGTAGGGTATTAAAGTGCAGTTTTTCTCGTTTTTTTTCACTCATTTTCCAATGCAGGACCAAACAAACGGAAAATGGCCACATTTTTCTTGGTTAAATGTTATTTCTTTTTACTGTTTTTTACTTCTTTTCACGAAAGAAAGTAATAAAAATGGAAAAGGATCGACTTTGTGAAGGAATTACGACGACATAATTTTACGCCATCTCATCTTAAGACATTTAAAAAAGAGAGAAAAACAGCAGAAATATGTCACTGTTTTGATTAGATGATGTCCTCGTATATCATTTTAATGTGGCGAATTAATGCAAAACAAAAAAAAAAAACAGGAAAAAACTCGCTCTTCTTCTCATTTTAAAAATACAAAAAAAAAATAAATGAAAAAAATACGAAGAAAAAGATGAAACGGAAGGAAGATATCTGTTAAGCAAAGCATGGCATCATGGCAAGGCTAACGTTTTTTTGTAGCATTTTTTTTCATTTGATGTTTCTCTAGTTTATCATCGTCATTGTCTTGGGTTTTTCAAGGAAACTTTAACATTTTAGAAGGACATTAATGTTGTTGCGACATAAAAAATGAAGAATTTAAGCATTTGCGGAAGTGGTGAAATTTATAAAAAAAAAATATTAAATTTTTTAAAGGTTTCGAAAAAAAAATTTAGCTTTAAGATTTTTTTAATTAAATTAAAGAATAAAATCTGTAATCATTTAATTTTTTTAGGATTTTAACCAAAAATTACGATAAAGTCATTTTCAGCGAAAAAAAAATTTGTGGTAAAAAATAAATTCTTAAATAAAGTTGTAGATTAGTAATTTTTTAATAATAAAAAAATAAAAATAAAAAAAATTAAATAAATAAATAAAAAAATAAAAATAATAAATTATTTATTCAAAAAAAAATATTTAAATTAATTTTGGTTAAAACTAAAAAAAAATAAATGAAAAAAATTTTAAAAATTCACAATTACGATAAAATATTTTTTTTTTTCGTTAAAATATTAAAAGCATAAAAATATAAATAAATAATATTAAAGAAAAAAAAATTAAAAAAAAAATAAATGAAAAAAAATTTAAAAATTGCGATAAAATATTTTTTTTAAATATTTTTTTTATTCGTTAAAAATTAATTAAATTAAAATTATAAAAAAATAAATTAAAAAAATAATTTAAATTTAATTAAGCTAAAAAAAGTGAAAAAAAATCAAAAATTTAAACTTGCGATAAAATATTTTTTAAAAAAAGTTAAAAAAAATAAAAGCATAAAAATTAAATAAATAATATTAAAGAAAAAAAACTTTAATTTTAAATTGAATGAAATTATTTTTTTTCGCTTAATTATTTAATTTTTAATTTAAAATTGTTTTTTGAATAAGAAAAAATAAAATAATTATTAATTATGAAGTTTATTAAAATTAAAATTATTTTTTCTTCTAAAAATTTTGAAAATAAAAGTTTTTAAATTTTAATATTTTTTTTATTAAATATTGAAAATTCAGGTTCATTTCGTGAAATATCAAAGAAAAATTTATTCTTTCAAAGAACTAAAAAAAATTCTTTGAATTACTTTTCTTTCAACTTTGGACCTTAGCACAATGGCGGATCTCCATCACTTTCCGTATTCGCCATTTTTCGATCTTCATACTTTGGATGATTCTTCTCAAACTCCTCCAAAGTATCCTGATTGCAACAAAATAGTTTTCTATTATCCGGTATATGTCCCTCAAACCTTTCAAACTTCGCCGCTTTCAACCAAAAAGCAAAAGTTCCCGCAAAATTGACCGCTCTTCCGACTTTCATGAACCACGAATTCAGATCGTAATATTTGACATGCATTCCATAGATCTCCTTCGGATCTTTCTCATTAACGATCATCGCGCCATCGATATCCGGTGTTGCCACTCCAAAATGTCTCAGTTGATAGCAAAAAAGTTTGTCGACTTGTTGCGTTGGCTCTCTTGCGGTTTCACATTCGTAGATCCGAGTTTTTAGGTTACATTGCTCCCTTTTGATTGTTTGCGCTTGGAAATGTTGAAAGCCGATCACTGTCAAATGTGGTCGATGCGGGATTTTTCCAAAATTCATTGGAAGAATTTCATTTGGTTCGATTGGGAATGCTTCCAAAGTTCGTATCAAAGCGTAATCGTTGTGTGGATCTCGGTTACTCAAGTAATTCGCTTCCATCACGACATATAAAATATCGTAATGATACATTTCCCGCCAATCCGGGTTGCCAAATCCAACGTCTAACATCTGGACTACACGTGTTCCGATGCAATGAGCTGGCAACACGACCCAACGGGTATCGATGATGATCCCATTGCAAAAAGGCTTCGTTTCACAAGCAGGTCTCTTGCGAACGATCCATTTTTGTGTATGGGGACATTCGCTTTCGTGATCGGCAAATTCCTCGGAAAAAATTAAAACTTGCGATGGAATGTCTTCCGAAGGTTCAGACCCGAAAATTGATTGTGCCAAAGAAAATTCAATCAAAAAAATTAATTTTACCAACAACAAAAAAGCTCTTGATCGAAACATGATAAAGAATCGACTGTGGCTTCACTTTTCAACGAACCGCAACAAATCAAGTTTTCCAGAACCAATTTCAAAGTTGTTAGTTTCGTTCGAGAGGTGCTCCAATTTTTTTCAATTACTTATCCAGCTTGCAGTATTTTACTTATTCATCGTTGCTTTTACTACAGTTTTTTTTTCGTCGTAGTCGTCGTTGATTTGGATTCATATGGATTTATTTAATATAAATGAAACGTGCATGAAATTTCGTATTCACAAAAAAAAAACAAGTTTAAGAGAAACGACAACCAACAAAAAAATAAATAAAAAGGCATAAAACACTTCCACATACAGTTCGTTGCATTAAACATTAGGTGCATGCAGAAAAACTGAAAAGAGGGGAGAAAACTCCTCCATCGACATTTACGACTTTACATCCTATATTTTTTAATACCGCATTTAGAAGGAAAAAATTAGCTTTATCGAAGATTTGATGTCCAATTTTTTAATTAGTCACGTGGTTAAAATTTTACAAAAATGTGCACTGGGTCAAAAATTAAAAAATGTCTACTGGGTTGAAACTTTAAATTGTGCATTTGGTTAAAATTAAAAATTTTCTTAACGAAAAATTACAAAATATGTCTCGGGGTTTTAATTCAAATTAAATATTGAGCAGACATTTAAAAATATGCACTGGGTCAAAATTTTTAAAAATATTTACTGGGCAAAAACTTTATATTGTACATTCAGTTAAAGCTCAAAAAAGCTTTAAGATAAATTTAACAATATGACTTTTGGTTAAATTTCTAATTAAAGACTGGGCAGACATTTAACAATATGCTCTGGGACAAAATGTGAAAAATATCTACCAGGTACAAAGTTTATATTGTGCATTTGGTCAAAATTTACATAAAGAGACAATTAAGATTATGCCTTGGGATTAAAATTTAAATTAAATAATAGGCAGACATTTAAAAATATGCACTGGGTCAAAAATTTAAAATTTGCAATGGGACAAATATCCGCAAATTAAACAGTGAGAAAGAAACCTTAAAGTTTTTTTTAGATAAAAATTAAATTTAATCCCACAGAAAATTCTTCAAAAAGATTATGAAGAAATTTTCAAATGTTCATTGGGTCAAAAAATTAAATTATGCATTAGAGGACAAATTAAACCTCATTTTCAGTCATTTTGTCTTAACGTCTTATAAAGGAAACTTATAAGAATGTGCCTCAGAATTCAAATTCAATAATTGCCTTGGGCAGACATTTCAAAATGTGCACTGGGTCAAAAATTTTTCGTGATTTGAAATACGTTTTCATCGTTAGTCGATTCATTGAGCGAAACCTTTCTAATATTTTTTTCCACACACGCTGGCAGGCCCTGAAGTATTTTTAAATGGACATCATTCGACAAACATTCAACGCTGAAAAAAACTATTCTTTATAGTAAATGTGAAGCGGAAATTGTGTACTTATATGAACCATACACACATAAGTATTGACATTGGATTAGGTGTTATTTTAAAAAATTGTAAAAGCTATTGAATGATTCATGAATTGGCTGCATTAAAATTGAAATGCATGTTGTTTGGCGTTTGTTCGTTCGCTCCAGCATTCGAGAGAGGATTGCTCCAAACTGAACTCAATTGAGTGTTTAAATACGATAGGTATGTCGGTGTACGTCGAGTTGCAGCTTTTAGTTTTTTTTTATTATTTTTTGTTTGAATGCAATTCACGTAACTGGATGATGCTACACAGACACGTGAAATTGAGAGGCTGAGCCATTTTTCGTTTGGCAGGCATTTTATCGATTAGAAAATAAAATAAATGACTATAAAAATCGTTTATTATTTTTACACTTGGCCATATATCATTAATTTTGCAGGCGTTTTTTTTTCTTCTTTTGCTTTTCGTTATTTTGGCAAAAGTCACACACACACACTCGAGGCTATTTTGACAGAAATGTGACACAAAATGACAACAAACTGATAACATGTATAAAGCTCGCGTGATGATGATACAAGACAACTTACTTAAAGATAAGTTTTTTTATGATGGCAATTTATAAATGATGATGGCGCGACATTGACTTTTTTTTTTGCTCGATGGGGAAAAGTTTGTCATTTAACGAGACGCGTGTAATGTGGGAATAAATTGAACATGATGTTAAAGTTTTTCTTCTTGTTTTTAACGAAAATTAGATATAAAGTGTCTTTAAAAATATTTTTAAATTTTTTGATTAGAAAAAAATTTTAAATAAAATTCAAACTAAATAAAAGAAAAAATTTAGAGAAAATTTAATTTTTAAAATTAAGAAAAATTAAATACTTATTTTCGAGAAAATTTAAATTTTTTATTATAAAATATTTTTTTTTTTTTTAATTTAATTTAAAAAAAAATAAATTAATTTTTAAAAAATTGTTTAATAATTTTTTATTTAAAAAAAATATTTTTAAAACTTAAAATTAATTTTTTTAAAATTAATTTAAATTTTTTTGAAATTTTAAATAAATTTTTTAAAGAAAATTTATATTTAAAAACTATGAAAAACAAAATATTTTCAAGATATTTAAAATGAATTAATATAAAATTATTTTTTTTAAATTTTTTCAAAAGATTATTAATTTTAATTTTTTTAATTTAAAAAAAAAAATTTTTAATTTTTAAATTTTTTTTTTTAAATAAATTAATTTCAGCATTGAAAAAATTAATTTTAATTTAACAAAAATTTTAATTATCGCAGATATTTAATTTTTCTTAGTTTTCAAAAATGAATTTACTTCATAAATCATGAAAACTTAAATTTAAAGCAAAAATTAAAAATAGAGTCGAAATTAATAATTTTGACTTAAATTTTAATTAATTAATTTTAATTAAAATTAATTTTAAAAAATTTTTAGTAATTTTTTTTCGAAGTTTTTCGATTTTCAAACATTTTAAAATGAAATTCAACAAAAATTTCAATTATTTTGTCTACTTTGATGGTCAAAGTTTTCATTTCCAGCCCGAAATAACGTCAATTTTAATTAAATTTCATATCTTCAAGGGACACCAAATCCTGTCAAAAGCTAAAACAAACAACTCCAATCGATATTTGAACTAATTCTCGACCTCTGAGCACATATGAACACGCACGTGCCATGCAAAAAGTAGCAAAAAAAAGTTGTCATCATCGCTTAATAACAAGTCCATTTCGGTTATTAATGTCCCTGCAACGCAAATAATCACAGCTTATTTTTCTACACCATTTATGACGGTCGTCGTCGTCGTCATCGAGCGACGTTTATCTCGCTCTGTCTCGCTATCTCGTGTAAATAATTGTGCTGGAATTGCATGGCATCTAGTAATTAGCCAAAGCAGAGACATGAAAATACTTTTTTTTTCCTCGTCTCTGATATAATTTATTGTTTGGCCAGTTCCCGCGCTAATAATATCATATTATTAACAAGGCAGTTTTTTCCCGTTTGGCGCTAATAATAATTACCGAAAGACCGTATTTAATTTCAAAAAGTGCCTCAACCACTTCATGTGTCACTTTTTTTCTGCGCTACCGCAGTTTTTTTTGTACCTAAGCTCCTTGCCATGGCGGTACTTTATCATAAATAACGTATAATAAAAATATGAGTAGTGACAGTGTCTTTGTTTCCCTTGTCGTCTCTCGTTTGGGCCATTATTGTGGTCGTATTTAGGCTGAAAACTAACAGACACGACAACTGCGTCGTGAAGTAATAAATAGTATGCTTGTTGTGGGCTAATAATGAAGGTGTGTCACACGTACTTGCGAAAAAGTAGTAAAAATGATCTTTTTTAACGGTAATTTTTTGAAATTGTTGCCACTTGTCGAAAATTATGTCGTCTAATTTTTTTTTATAATTTAAAAATATTTAAATATTTTTTTTAATAATTTTAATATTTTATTTTATTTTAAAAATAAACAATAATTTTAATAATTAATTTTTAATTAATTTATTTAATTTTTTATTAATTTTTTTTTAATTTAAAAAAAAAATTAAAGTTTAAAAAAAAATTTTAATTATTTTTTTTTATAAATTGATAAATTAAAAAAACAATTTGTCTTAAATTTTGTAAGCAAAAAAAATTTTTTGTAAAACTACATTCCAAAAATAAATTATTTTCGAAAGTCCTAAAAATATTTTAAAATTAAATAAATTAAGGTTTTCTAATTTTTGTGATTTTTCAGAATTTTAAAATTAAATAAATAAATGAATTACATAAATTTAGTAAATTAAATAAAAATAATTTAAATTAAAAAATTAATAAAAAAAATTAAATAAAAAAAAGAAAGAAAATTTAAAATAAAATTTAAAGTCAATAAGATCAAAAATATTGAAAATTAAAAAAAATAATTTAACCACGTGGTCAACGTTATTTTATTTTCAAATTTACTCTGAATATCTCTAAATAGCCAATAAGCTCATTAAATTTTTTTTTCCTTAAATTCTAAAAGAAAATATTGATCAATTTTGGTTTTTGGCAAAAACTTTCCAAAGACAAGATTTTTGACTGATTTTATAATTTTCATTCAAAAATTAAATTTTTAGAAATATTTTTGTTATAAGTTCTACATTTTTGCAGAAAAAATCTCTTAAAATTTTAATAAAAAAAAAAAAAATTAAATTTATATTTTTTTTGGAATTTTCCTAAACCTCCGAAAAACAAAAAAAATATTTTAATGGAGATTTTAATTAAATAAATATTTAATTTTTAAATATTTTAATTTTAAATATTTTTTTAAAATTTTTTTAAAATATTTAAAGCAAAATTAAAGAACATAATTTCCAAAACTAACAAAAATCTCAAAAAATCACTCTTTACCGAAAAAAGGAAACAACATATCCACAAAAAATCTGTCTTGATAAAACGCAGACATGATATGAGTTATTACTTTTTTAAAACATACATCACCTGTAGGTACGAGCGAACACTTAGCGTTTAGCTTGAACAAGAGCCCCGAATATTTCTCGCACAATCAACAACCAGTAATTTTCCCATAACATGCGTATGCCATTTTTTTAGATTTAGGTTGACATTGATGAATTATATTAATATCACTTCGTCTACTTTGACACACATTCAAACGCTCACACACAAAAAAAGTTTCAGGTGCGCAAATTGCTTTGTTGGGTTAAATGACAAAAAACAGCCAATTTCCATTATTAGTACAATACATTTACAATCTGATCCTGGGAATCTGAGAGAGTTGAAGGGAAACTGCAGTTTTTTTTTTGATTGAAAATTCAAAATGGGATTCAATCAAGTAAACGTACTACATGAGAAATGAAGTTTTTTATTAATTGAACAGGGAATTGATGGATGTAATGCGTAAATTAGAAATTTTTCATCGAAGATTAACTTTTTTTTTATTCAATTTACCGAAGAGAGTCTCATCTGTGGCACATTTCTATTAGAAAAAGATGATTGAAATTGTCGATTATTTTGATTGTTTTATGCTTTTTGAAATAATTTTTCTTAGGAAAATTCATTTTTTTATGAAAAATTGTCTAAAATAAATTTTTAAATTTTTTAGTGAGTTTTCATAAAAAAAATTTTAAAATTTTTAACAACATTAATAAATTTATTAATGATGTCAAAAATTATAAAATTTCACATTTTTGTACTCCTCATTTCAATTTAAAATTTAAACGAGTACTCGAATTAAAAATCTGCATTTTTGACATCTCTAATTCATAAACAAAAACAAATTTCGACAAATTCTAACCTTAAAACTTGTTAAACACAAAAAGATTTGTAAAAACAAGACTGTAAGTCACTTTTTTCATCTCTTTTGAAGATTTTCCACAGATTTGCTCTTGAAATCGTAAAAAATATTCATGATTCCAATGAATTTTAACAAACACACATGTCAAAAAAAAAGCTAAGCTCCCCCCGCAGAAAGATCAAATCAAATCATATTGAAACACCGACGAAATTGAAACTCCACTGGAGCACAAGTCATGATTATAGAGACACAGAAAGCACAAAAAAAATAAAAACCCGAGTCGAGTCACATATCATCTTTTATTATTATTATATGAATGATAAACTTGCGTAACAAATATATGATCTCTAACATATTCAGCCATGTGTATGATTGTGTTCGATTTGTGAATTATCATATATTCGTATCCTCCCGTATTTTATTTTTTTGGTGCGTCTGAACAGATGAGAGAATAAAATAAAATAAAATAGAACAAGAAAATTTTTGTCTATCCGTTTAATATTTTTTGGCGTGCAGTATGAATTCCCTCTTGTATTGCCCAAAAATATATATCTGATATTTTAGTGTTTCGCTTTTTCCTCGAAAAAAAAGGAAGAGGAAAAAATTTGTATGCAAAATGTGGTAGAGTGCAATCACGCAATCAAAAGAGGAGAGTAGGAAAAAAGGAGTAATTTTGGGAAAGTGTAACAAAGTCTTTTCATTCTTAGCGGTGAATGAGACGATATTGGTATTTATGGGGAAATTTTCTAACATCAACAAACAAACATGAGAAGGAGTTAAGTCTTTATACGCAAAATATGGAGACCGATCAAGCATTCATCTAGAAATGGTTTTTCTTCTTGTTTTCGATTTCTTTTCGTTTTTCCTGTTTTCTTTAATTTATTGTGCCCGGAGATATGAAAAAGAGTTAATTTGGACTTTCCAATATTAAAGATTAAATTTGAGACCTCAAGGAATAAATTTAAGACCTCAAGGAATAAATTTAAGACCTCAAGGAATAAATTTAAGACCTCAAGGAATAAATTTAAGACCTCAAGAAATAAATTTAAGACCTCAAGAAATAAATTTAAGACCTCAAGAAATAAATTTAAGACCTCAAGGAATAAATTGAAGACCTCAAGGAATAAATTTAAGACCTCAAGGAATAAATTTAAGACCTCAAGGAATAAATTTGAGACCTCAAGAGATAAATTTGAAACCTCAAGGAATAAATTTAAGACCTCAAGAAATAAATTTAAGACCTCAAGGAATAAATTTAAGACCTCAAGGAATAAATTTGAGACCTCAAGAAAGAAATTCTAAACTTCAAGAGATAAATTTAAGACCTCAAGAAATAAATTCTAAACCTCAAGGTATAAGTTTTAGTACCTCAAGGAATAAATTTGAGACCTCAAGAGATAAATTTGAGACCTCAAGAGATAAATTTAAGACCTCAAGAGAAAAATTTTAGACCTCAAGGAATAATTTCAGGACCTCAAGGAAAAAAAATTAGGACCTCAAGAAACGTTTTTCAAACCTCAAGAAATAAATTTAAGACCTCAAGGAATAAATTTAAGACCTCAAGAGAAAAATTTTAGACCTCAAGGAATAAATTTAGGACCTCAAGGAAAAAAATTTAAGACCTCAGAAAACTTACCTCCAAAGGTGTCAAATCCACTCCAACTCCATTCACCTGAACCGCTTTATCATCCAAGGCGTTTTCGTGAACACGCAAAAGAGAACCAAAAGAATTAGTTTTCACAATGTTGCCATAATAAAACATGTAAAATATATTTAAGGAAATCGTATAGTCTTGTTTAACAAATCACATGCATAGATTTTGCATACATTTGAATAACAAATGTGCGTCGTTTGTTCTTCTTCGTCGTTGTCGCAAATGTAAAGTCTGACTGAACATTGATCGAATTTCATAGAATTTTGATTTTCGGGAACAGGATATTATGACAAATAAAGTTGTTACCTTTCGTCGTTTTTCACATGTGAACAATTTTTTTTTGTTCTCTTGAAGGGGAAAATTGCGTCTGACGTTTATCACTTTAATTCAATCTCCTCCACAATGACGAGAGCCACGTAAACCATCAAGGAAATTAAAGCAAATGACTGCGATTCATCATAACGCTGCCGACCAGAAGGACTATTATGTTGATGATGTGGTTGTTGCAGGCACATTTGAACACGACACGACACGTCTTCTTGCCTGGCTTTGCGATAAGAGACGAACAGCAGCAAAAAAAACTGACAACCGCATTAATAAAGAAGAAACAACATATTGTGTGGTTTTTTTTGTACTTTTACGATAAATGTGTGTCATGTTCCTTGTTCCTAAATATCTCCCGTGCTTGGAAGTCTTACTTTAAAAAAATGACGAAAATAATGCGGAATTTCAGGGATTTTTGTGTAACTCCGTGTTTTGTGTTAATGTGAACGCATTAGTAACTCAAGACAACTCTGAAATAAAAAAAAGAGACATTTATCGTGGAATTAGTAACAAATTTATAAGGAAGAGAAAGAAGAAGAAAAGTTGCTGTTGCAAAATTGTTTTTATCTTGATTTTGACGGATCTCTGATACTTTAAGTGAAAAACATGAGCAATAAGGGTAATTTTCAGCAAGCGCGTGTACGTGTTTGTAATTTTTCTCGTTTTTTCTGCATTTTTCTTCTGTGTTTCTGTCGGTTTCTGTTGAATTCACGTTTATGATGAGACTTAGAAAAGGATTTGTTCAAAGCAAATTGCAAAAGTTTCTTATTTTTAAAGATAAATTTGAGCAACAATTTAATATTTTGTGCAACATTTTCTACGAATTTTCTATTGAAAAAAATTATTTTTTAAACTTTTTTTTTAAATTATTTTTTTCATTTTTTTAAAAAATAATTAAATTAAATTAAAATTTAATTAAATCAAAATTAAATTTTAAAAAAAATTAAATTAAAATTAAATTGAAATTAAACTAAAATTAAATTGAAATTAAATTAAAATTAAATTAAAATTAAATTAAAATTAAATTAAAATTAAATTAAAATTAAATTAAAATCAAATTAAAATTAAATTAAAATTAAATTAAAATTAAATTAAAATTAAATTAAAATTAAATTAAAATTAAATTAAAATTAAATTAAAATTAAATTAAAATTAAATTAAAATTAAATTAAAATTAAATTAAAATTAAATTAAAATTGAAATTCAAATTAAATTAAAAATAAAATTAAATTAAAATTAATTTAAATAAATTAAAAATAATTAAATTAAAATAATATTAAAATTAAATTAAAATTAAATTAAAATTAAAAAATTAAATTAAAATTAAATTAAAATTAAATTAAAATTAAATTAAAATTAAATTAAAATTAAATTAAAATTAAATTAAAATTAAATTAAAATTAAATTAAAATTAAATTAAAATTAAATTAAAATTAAATTAAAATTAAATTAAAATTAAATTAAAATTAAATTAAAATTAAATTAAAATTAAATTAAAATTAAATTAAAATTAAATTAAAATTAAATTAAAATTAAAATAAAATTTAATTAAAATTAAATTAAAATTAAATTAAATTAAAATTAAATTAAAATTAAATTAAAATTAAATTAAAATTAAATTAAAATTAAAATTAAATTAAAATTAAATTAAAATTAAAATTAAATTAAAATTAAATTAAAATTAAATTGAAATTAAATTAAAATAAAAATTTAAAAAAAATTATGCTTTTTTATTTGGGGCCCTAAAAAGTTAAAATAAATGAATGTTTTTCAAAATTAAGCGAAAAATTATTTAAATTAAAAATTAAAAGTTATTTAACTTATTAAATTTTGAAAAACTTTCATTTATTTTCAACTTTTTAGGGCCCCAAATAAAAAAGCATCTTTTTAAAATATTTTTTTTTTATAATTTTTTATTTTATACTTTTTAGTTATTCGAGGTTTTCAAAGCTTCTATGAAGTTTCTCGAACATTCTATGAAGTTTTGAAAAATTAAAATGAAAATTTAAAATGAAATTTTAAAATGACTTCTATAACATTTTTCCCAATGCAACATAAAATTAAATTAAAATTGCCCCAAAAAAAATTTAAAATTAAATCGAACAAAATTAAAATTAAATTTTAAAATTAAATTTTTTGTTGCACATTCTAAAACCTTAATAAATGCACATTTCAAAACCTTGCCCCAATGAACATTCTATAACCTTGCCCCAATGCACATTCTAAAACCTTGCCCCAATGCACATTCTAAAACCTCGCCCCAATGCACATTCTATAACCTTGCCCCAATGCACATTTTAAAACTTTAACCCAATGCACAATCTAAAACCTTGCCCCAAAAATTTAAAATAAAAATTGTCCCAATGCACATTTAAAACCTTAAAAACAATTTTAAAATTAAATTAAAATTAAATTAAAATGCACATTTAAAACCTTAAATTACATTTAAAATTAAAATGCAAATTAAAATTAAATTAAAATTAAATGAAAATTGAATTAAAATTAAATTAAAATTAAATTAAAATTAAATTAAAATTAAATTAAAATTAAATTAAAATTAATTTAAAATTAACTTAAAATTAAATTAAAATTAAATTAAAATTAAATTAAAATTAAATTAAAATTAAATTAAAATTAAATTGAAATTAAATTAAATTTAAAAAAATTATTAAAATTAAATTAAAATTAATTAAAAATTAAATTAAATTTAAATTAAATTAAAATTAAATTAAAATTGGAATTAAAATTAAAGCATATAATTAAATTAAAATTAATGGTAAAATCCTGCTAAAATTCTTGAGACATGTTAATTTATATTTAAATTTAATTATTTAAAAAAAAAGTTTTGTATAGAAAAAGTAGAAATTATTAAATTAATTTTTTTTATTTAAATCAAAGTATTTTATAAAAAAAATTAATTATACCTTTATATTTTTTTATTCGAAATATTTTAATAATAACTTTAAAATAATTTTTGAACAAAAAAATTATTAACATTTTTTCAACGCAATTTTTACTACAAAGAAAAAACTATCAACTCAAAAAAAAATAAATTTTTAGAAAAATGATAAACTTTAATTTTTTTTATTAATTATTAAAAA
Source organism: Culicoides brevitarsis (assembly GCF_036172545.1). Classification (NCBI taxonomy): domain Eukaryota; kingdom Metazoa; phylum Arthropoda; class Insecta; order Diptera; family Ceratopogonidae; genus Culicoides; species Culicoides brevitarsis. The sequence continues at coordinate 11,916,564 of NC_087087.1, read as the reverse complement.
TTTATTAAACTTTCTTATTAATTATATTATTATTAATTTTTTTTAATCTTATAATTTATTTTAATTATTTATTAAAAATTTTAATTATTTTTTTTTTTTGATTAATTTATTTTTTTTAATTTGGAAAATTTAATCTTGGACCAAAATTCGTGAAAATATTTTTTTTTATTTTTTAATATTTTATTGATTAAATAAATTAAAAAAAAAACAAATAAATAATCAAAAATCAATTTGATAATAGAAATCGAGGAAAAAATAATTAATTAAAATAATAAAAAAAATAAATTTTATTTTATATTTGATAAAAAAATTAATTAAAATAAAAATTAAAATAATTAATAATAATATTTTTTTTAAATTTTAAATAATTTTGAAATAAAAGAAAACTCATTACATTTTTAAATAAATTTTCGTTAAATTTAAATCTTTTAACAAAACCCATAAGAAAATCAATAAAATCTCTCCAAAATCCATCCCCCAACCACACATATCTTGCACAAACCCAAAATTTAAGCAATTGCTGTGGTTTTGCATCACGTATCAACATTAATCGATTTAATTAAATATTATCATCATCAATGTCACACATTCTTGACGTCATTTCACTTAAAGACCAAATGAATGAAACAAAATTTATTAAGAGATCCTCCTCCCTCCACACAGAAAATGTGTCACAAAGGTGAGAAAAGTACGAAGAGACACGTCGTCAAATTTAGAGCAATCACTCCCAAGACTACCATTTTTACCGTAATATTTTTATTTAAAAAAAAAGACACGAGTTTTCTACCTCGTGCTGACTCGTGATGAAATTCTGACAGCGAAACTCTTGTCTGCTCAGTAAATAATGTTTTACGCATATTTTTATGCCTTTTTTGCTTCGTGCCGCAAGTTTAACTTGTCTTACTAGAAAGTTGTAAAAAAAAGAGGGCAAAACAAAATAAAATAATCTATAAACTGAGCTGTTATGAATATTTGTTCACATTTGTAAATTTCCCATGACACCAATATTAGACTACGTTCTTTGTTATTTTTTTTTTTCCTTTTTTTTCTTAGCGAAGAAAAGTAATTTTTCGTTTTTCTTTTTTTTTTCGCTTGATTAAAAATCTCATTAAAAATGCCTAAAATGACCCTTTGATTGGTCGTTTTTTGTTAAAAAAAAAAAAAAGAAAAAACGTGCTTTCCATGAAAAATCGACAAAATTGATAAAATATTTATTTTTTGGAAAATTGTCAAGAAATTTCGATAATAAAACTAAAATAAAGTTGAGATGATTTAGTTTTCCTCGAACGAAATGGACCAACGATATGGGAGACGCTTGACCATCCTTAATCATATAAATTAAATAAAACGTATGTTGGAAAAGATAGTTTTGTTGGCAAAGATGTTGCCATCATGCCATTTGAGCTCAAATTCAATATTGTTCGATTTTCTCTCATTTTTTTTCCTTTTAAATTTTTAGAGCAAACAATTATTGTCCATTTCCGTATGTCTTCTTTCATTTTATTCAGCGATTTGGTCAATATGGTCAATTTTTTTTTCGAGACAATGTAATTCCAGTCAGGACGATAATTTACGACAATTATCTTGAAATAATATAATCCGATGGGTCGCTCCGATGCAAGCGATGAAAAATGACTCAATATTGTTAAATAAATTGAAAATTGTCACTGGGGAGAAGAAACGACGACGACGCTTTTTATTTCATTTACATATTTAAATATTTTATATATCATCGTCAGACCTAGTCGTCTCATGTTTGCTACAGTTTTTAACTTTTCTAATGTTTGTTCGTCGTTTCCATCCATACCAAATTGCATTGAGTGTATAAAGAGCCGAGAAACGAAGGAAAATATGACAATCATAATTTTAAATATAACAATTTTTTTATTTGGTGCTGGTTCAAATATTTGATTAGTAGCAGTCTTCTTGTTGATTTTTATTTCATTCAATTCGGAGAAATGTGATTTTTGTCATTTTTTGTGATTTTTATTGAGTTTTTGTTTTTTCAGTCACTATTTTACCATTTTTTTTACAAAACAAAAGAAAAATTTTCGAACATATTCTATCAATTTCGAAAATTTTTTAATTTATTTTCGAAAATTCGAAAACTTATTTTTAAGAAAATTTTCGAAAATTGGTTTAAGAAATACTTTTTAGATATTTTAGAAAATTTTCAAAAATTTACTCAAAAAGAAGTTTTCAAATTTTCGAAAAAAAAATTTAAAATTTTCGAAATTGATAGATTTTGTTCGAAAAATTTCGAATAATAATGAAAAAAGTTTTGAAATTTAAAAAAAAAAATTTCAAGTTTTATAAAATTAAATAAAAAATCTTATATTTGCGAAAAAAAAATTAAATATTCCATAAAAAATTTAATATTGATAGAAAAGTTCAAAAAATTTCGAAAATTTATTTAAAATGTTCAAAAATTCAAAAAAAAAAATTCAAATGTCTTAAAACCAAATGAGTATAATTTTTAGAAATTCTAAAAATTTTCTGAAACTATTAAGATTGATATAAAATATTCTGATATTTTTTTAAACTATATTAAATTTTTTTTTCAAATTTTCGAAAATTGATTCAAAAAGTTCCCTAATATTCGAAATTAATTTTAAAAAAAATATTAAATTGTCGATGATGAAATAAATTTTAATTAAAAATATAAAGAAAAATAATTGGTTGAATTCACAAAAATTTAAAAAAAATTTTTTTGAAGTCTTATGGAGTTAAAAAAAAACATATAAATAATTTTTGTTTTTAAACAATTTTAAGAGTTTCGTAAAATTTTCGAAAATAATTTTAATGTTCGAAAATTACTTTTAAAAAAATCTTAAGGTTCTAATAGGAGCTTCAATATTAAAAAAAAATTTCAATAAAAAAATTTATTATTTTATACTTTTTAGGACGTTTTTAAATAATCTTTTTTTAAACAATTATATATTTTTTTCTATTTCCTCATGACGATGATGACGATGTGCGAAATAATGATGTGCATAACTTCATGATGGTTTGTTTGAATTATGACGAGAGAACTTTTCCACATAGAAATTTTTCCTTATTTGGTGGAAAAGTTTCTACATTAAAAAATAATGAAAAGTAAACGGAAAAGGTGCAGAAACGCTAAAAAAATTCAAAGAACAAAAAATACTAAAATTTTTTTCTCTCTCTTTCCAGGAAGCAGAAAGTGCAATCACAGCAATGAACGGACAGTGGCTCGGATCTAGGTCAATACGAACAAATTGGGCAACAAGAAAGCCACCTGCAACAAAATCAGAACGTACGTATTTATTCCTCGTTTATTGTTCGCGGTGGCAAAATTGCTTTTACAATTTAGTGGTCAATATTTTTTTTTTGGTCGGTCTGTGAAATCGTAAAAAAAATTTTTGTCTGTGCATCCCAACGCATGTAAATATTTGACTACTCTGGGCTATTGATTTTCCATTTTAACCATGTATCGTTTTCCGAATTCGGATTAGGGAACAAAAACAATATTTGATTGTTTCCTCCGTCGCCGCTCTCGACTTGCATGTCATCATCGATTGTCGTCGTCGTCGTCGTTGCAATTGATGAAAAACATAACAAGTTAGTGGTTTGGGAGACCTGCTGTTGCTCGAGCCAGCGATGTTTCTAATAAATAATCAATTAATCGGATAATAAATTTAGACCGAATTCGACCAGAGACAAATTTCTCCCTTCGTCACCAGTTGAGAAAGAGGCTTACCTTTTTCTAATGGGGGGAATTTTATTAAACACAAATAATATTTTCACATTTGTTGGTTTTCCAAATAGACAGCGCACAAAAATTTACATAATAAATGTTCGGTGACATTTTCCAACGTAGATGTTTAATTTCTCCGATATGTTCTCTTGTTATAATTCCATTAAAATTTTACCGTTTTCTAGTCCCATTTATATTATCCTAATGAATATAAAATACGGAACCATTTCCATGCGAACGAAGAACGCAATGTACGACCCTTAAAAAACATTAAAATGTGTCAAATGAAAATATGAGAGAATTTCCATCCATGTTCCATCCATTTGGCAATTTTCGTGATGATGATGGCGATGATGTATTTTCACAAAATATGCAGAAATAATTCCTGGAGAAAAATAAAATGTTTCTTTGAAAGAATTTTTGGAATACAAATGGAGTATTCTTAATCAAAGGTGCCTTCTGTAATTCTTCACATATGGTTTTAAAATTATTTTACGAGTAAAAGAGGAAATTGAAACGATTAAATACTTTCTTTGAAGTCCAGGGTTGCCAAAAAATTAAAAAATGAACTTTTTCTAACTTAAATTTTCAAAACTGATTCTATTAAATTTCTTTAAACCAAAAAATTTCGTTTAATATAAAAATTTATAGAAATATTTAATGTTCAAAATGAAAATTTTGGGTTCCAGGGTTGCCAAAATTTTGTGAATTAAGCTTTTTTGAACTTAAATTTTAGGAAAAGTGATTCTTTTAAGAAAAAAAAAATTATATGAAAAGTTCACCGAAAAAATTAATTTTTAAATAAAAAAAATAATTACAGGGTTGCCAAATTTTTAAAACTTAAACTTCTTCTAACTCAAATTTATAAAAAGTTATTTTATTTTTTTAAGCATAAATTTGGCTTTGTATGAAAAAACTAAATTAAAAATCTAACGTTAAAAATTAAATTTTTGGTCTTCAGGGTTGCCAAATATTTGTGAAATCCTGATTGAAATCAATTAAAAAATTATTTGACAAAAAATTTTAAAACATTTTTTTGTCTGAATATATTATTATTTAAAAATAATTTAGAAAAGAAAAAAATTAATAATTAATTAATAAATACTAAAATTAAAAAAAAAAATAATAATTTTGGCAACACTGACCTTTATTTAGAATCTTCAAAAGAATTTAAAAGTGACAAAAATTTTTAAGCTCGATCTAAAATGGCTTTGTTCGAAATTTTTTTCATTTAATATTTTTTATTTAATTAAATTAAGTTTAAAGATTTTAAAGTTACTTTTTGACTCAAAGTTTGAAAAAATTCCTTTTAATTCGATACTAAAAATAAGAGAAAAATATTTGAATTTTGACAAGATTATAAGAATTTTAAGCAAATAAAAACACAAAAATTGTGCATTAGGTTAAAAGTTAAAAATAAGCAGAATGTGCATTGGGTCGAAATATAAAGTAGTCTTTTTAAACTTTTAAGTTTTCTTTTTAAAAAAATTTTAAGCTTCGATTTAATACTTTACCCCCAATGCATATTTTGAGTATTTGAAAAATTTACCCAGTGCACATTTTGATTTATTTTTGCTCGAAATATTACGAAGCTTGCTAAATATTTGATATTTTAAAATATCAATTTTTTTAGGGTCAATGTGATAAATCGCACATATGCGTGTTTTTTTAGCAAGCTTTGTAACATTTTGAGCAAAATCAAATCAAAATATTCATTGGGCCAAAATTTAAAAATTTTCAAATATCCAAAATACGCATTGGTCATACCTTATATTAATATTTTTATTCTACAAAAAATTTTTGTTTGCCCAAAGTGTAACCGGAAAAATCTCCACTGAAGCAATATTGCAGCACGTTCCCCGATTGGTCAAACTGACAATTGTTAACATCCATAAATTTTACTTTTGACAATATTCTTTTGGTACAACAACTTTTTTCCTCTCTTTCTCTCGACATATCGCCTCACCAACATATACAAAAATAACTTTTAAACAAGACGAAAGAGTTGGCATGTGTGCGATGGAGAAAAAATTATCTAGCCAAAAACGTATCAGTTTGAATAGATCATGAAATGCCCGTAAGTGTTCTCACTTGAAACATGCTTTTAAACAATTTTAAATCGATTTATGTGTGTTTCTCGATGAATTTTCTAAAATAACTGCATATATAAAAGTTTTGTGAAATGTGAAAATTATTTGCTCGATTGGGCACCAATATTACCCATCTATCTATCTTCCATGCCATCTCTCTCGGTTCGGTCGCCGTCGCGTATAAAATGCATTTAACCAACATATTTAAGAGATATCGGACAAGGTTTTCGTGCACCAAGCACAAATTCCGTCCACAAATAATGTACCTTGAGGCTTTTTTAATATATATAATTTTTTTTTTTTTTTTGGAACAAAAGAATGTCACATGTGATATTATTATTATATATTGATGTATAGCTGCAAATAAATTTGGTCACATTTGGCTGCTGCAGTCTTTTTGTCCCTATACCGATGACAAGTTGTGTGGAAAATCGTTTATTTTTTTATAATAATGGATGGTGCTTAAAAAGTTCATTTTTATCCATTTCCATGAAAGTTGTTGAGAAAGATTGTAAATCATTCCACACACACAGATAATAATGATAAAATCCACATCCGTTCATCATCCGTTATTCACGAAAGTCCTTCAAATGTATATTGATTTAAACAACTGACAAAAATGTCGTGAAAACTTTTTCAATATATTTATATGGGCTCGCATTTTTTTTTGTTCCAACCGATAACTTGTTAAGCTGTTCATATTGTTGAACTCAATCCCGTTAAACTATTTTAGTTTTGAAAAAGTCACATAATTTTTTTTTCTACCTACTTTTTTTTCACGACACGACTGTTATCTGTGGGATACAATTTTTTGGCAGCATTTTATTATATTATGGTATTGCACGGTGATAACTAGTCGGAATTATTTATTTGAATGATTTTTTTTCAAGTGCATTTCAAAGAATTTAGGGAAAATTTTATTGGGGAAATTCAGGGAAAACTCGGAAAATTCAGGAAAATTCATAAAAATTTCGCATTTTTTAATATAAAAAAATTAAATAAATAAATTTTGGAAAATTTATTTTTTTTTAAATTAGGGAAATTTGGAAAAATTTCGGAAAATTAGGGAAATTCGTAAAAATTTGAAGAAAAATTCATGAAATTTCACAAAAAATTAATAAAAATTAATAAGATTTAAAACTTTTTATTTAGAAATCAATTCAATATATAGAAAAAATCAAGGAAATTCAAGGGAAATTCGAAAAATTATGGAAATTTCGGAAAACTTATTTTTTCAGAAAAATATTAAAAATTAAAAGAATATCAGAAAAATTCTATTTAAAATATTCTTGCAAAAAAAATTTCGGAAAATGAGGAAAACTCGTGAAAATCTGGGAAAAATTTGAATTCATAAAGAAATATTCATGAAAAATCAAAAAAAATTCATAAAAATTCATAATAAAATGTATTTGTTTTTATTTCGAAATTAATTTAAAGATCAAGAAAATTAAAAGAAAATTCAGAAAATTGTGGAAAAATTTTGAAAACTTGGAAAATTGTCAAAAATGCAATAATGTGTTAAAAATTATCAAAATGCTTTTATAAAAATATTTTTGCAAGGAAAACTATCAGGAAAAATTTGGAAAATTAAGGAAATTTTAGGAAATGTGAAAATATACTCATGAATTTTTTATAAAAAATTAATAAAAATTCATTTTAAAAATCTGGAAAAATAAATTTTGAATGTTTACGTTTACAAAAATTATTAATATTTAGGAAAAATTAAAAAAATTGAATGAAAAATTCTAAAAAATTAAAATATATTTTAAAAATGTCTTGAAAATGAAAGATTTTTAATAAAAAATTTGGATATTTTGGAAAAACTAAAAAAAAAACGAATGAAAATTCTATAAAACAAAAAAATTGAAAAAAATTAAAAAATATGTTGAAAATGAAGAATCCTTGAAAGAAAAAATAAATTCGAATAAATGGAAAATTTATGAAAAATTGAGAAAAATCCGGAAAACTCAATAAAATTTTTTCCACAAATCAATAAAAATTAATAAAAAACTAAAATGCGCTCAAATTAATTTTTTTTTCATAATTTTCCGGAAAAATTTTCACAATTCCTATCTCTACATTTTTTTTTAAATTTTTTTCATTGTATGGTCATCGCTCGATGTGTCTCATGAGAATCGGGAGATTCCATGTTGTCGCAATTTTGTCGTCGTCGCATCGCTTGCTTAATTTCAACTAAAAATTAAATTAAATTAGCGCGCGCGTTGTTTGAATCTCTCATCGCTTTTCGTCACGCAGTAAGCAACATTATCCCCGAGTCTCTCTCCATCAAAGCCCGAAAAATAACAAAAGAACAATAAAACATTTTTTTTTTTGTATTTTTGTGAATTAAATCATAGTGGCAGTGCACAACTCAACCATAAACTACAATAAAATATAAAAATAAAGATTGAATACAATCAATTTTATTATTTCATTTTATTTTTTTTTTTTTTTGCACAGAACCTGAAGGCCGACGCGAGTTATAAAATATATTTTTTAGTTAAATAATAAAATCGAAACAGACAGACGCAGACATTTTTGCATAAATTTGAATTCCTCTAAAAAAAAATCCGTATAGTCAATAGAAATATAACATGACATGAGAAAAATATCGGACGTAAATTGTACACTTGTGATGATAACGCACACTTTGTTATAATAAATTTTCAATCAATATTTATTCAAATGTGAACAACAACTTGCAAAAGCAAAACAATTTGAAAGTTATTTTCTGGTAGGAATTTTTTTTTTCGTTGCTCATGTTCCGTCCAGGTGAATATTCATTTGGGACTCACACATTCTCTTCTATTTTATTTTCTATTTTGACACAAAAATGCAAAAAAAAAAATAAAAGTAGAACGAACGATCGGGGAAACACTCAATCTAAAAACTTGTCTGCAGCTGAGATCTCTAATGGGATGCTTTCTATCGGTTCGAACAAAAAAAATTGCATTGTTGAAGGATTTTTGTCACCAATTGTCTCGCAAAACGAATTGAAAAAATTTTATTCTGAACAATTATTTTAATAATAAAAAAAAATCGTTTCCTTTTGCAGTCAATTCAAAACCACTCACTTTTGATGAAGTCTACAACCAGAGCAGTCCAACAAATTGTACGGTATATTGTGGCGGAGTCGGTGGCACATTGGCAGGCGGTTTGAATGAGGAAATATTGCAAAAGACCTTTTCGCCATTCGGAACAATTCAAGAGATTCGTGTGTTTAAGGATAAGGGTTATGCTTTCGTTAGGTGAGTTTTCTTAATATTTTATATATTTTTTGTTAAATTTTAAAAATTAATTTTTTTAATTACATATAATTAATATTAATTTATAATATTAATTTATAATTTTATATTTAATTAAACTATTTAATAAATTAATTTAATAATTTTAATTATAAAAAAAACTAAAATTAAAAAAAATAAGTTAAAATCCTAAATTAAATTTTTTCATCGATATTCTATTAAAATATTTTTAAAAATAATTTTTAAATAAATATTTAAAATTAATATAATTAATTAATGAATCAATATTAAAATTTATTTTATTTTTATGTTTTCAAATATTATTTAATTATTAAGTCTTCTTATACCTACATAATTTATTTTATAAAAATTTTTAATTTTTTTATGTATGAATTATTACAATATTAAATAATTTTTATTTAATTTATTAAAATTTTTATTTTATTTATTTAATAAAAATTTTTTTTTTAAATATTATATTATTCATAAAAAAAATAATTAAGTTTATAAAAAAAAGTATAAGAATATTTATTAATAATTTAAATAAAATATTTTTATTTTTCCGAATTTAAAATTATAAAATCTTAAAATTATTTAATTTATTTAAAAAAAATTAAACATATTAAAAAATATTTATTTACGGTTGTTTGAGGTATTTTTTTTTTATTAAAAAAAATATTTAATAAATATTTAATATTTATTAAATATAATAAATATTATATTTAATATAAATATTTTTAATATTTAATTTTTAAAATTATTAAATCTAAAAATTATTAATATTATAAATTAATTTAAATTTTAAATAATTAAAAAAAAATAAATTTTTAAAATTTAACAAAAAATATATAAGATATATAAGTGCAGAAATATTTATTAAATTTTTATATTTTAGTGATTTTAAATTTTATTCAAAACCTTCCAAAATTTTACTAATTAATTAAAAAATTAACTTTACTAACTATTTTTTTTTTTTGGATTAGAATAATTTTTGTATTTTTTTATTTACTTTTTTTTTCAAAAAAATCAGTCGAAAATATATAAACTAATATTAAAAAAGATTTTTTCACCATTTTTAACAAAAAAAACCTAAATTTTTTTTCTGCTCTATTATGAGTAAAATTTTCTAAAAAAAATTTTTTTTTGTAGATTCTCGACAAAAGAAGCAGCCACGCACGCCATCGTCGCCATCCACAACTCCGAAATCAACGCTCAGACCGTCAAGTGTTCCTGGGGCAAGGAAAGCGGCGATCCCAATAACGCACCCTCAATCACAAGTCAAGCTTTAAGTCAAGCCGGCTTCCCCTTCGGAACGACATACGGACAACAAGTTGCCGGCTACTGGTATCCGCCAGCGCCCACGTATCCAACAACGCCAGCACCTGCCGCCCCCTTACAAGGTCAATTCCTGCAGGGCATGCAAGGTTACGCTTACGGGCAATTTGCTGGATATCAACAAGGTTACATGGGGTGAGTTTGAAAAATTTTTAATTTTAACAAAAATTTTTTAAAAAATTTTTTTTTTTTTTGCAGAATGGGAATGCAATTACCCGGTGCATGGCAAGGAGTGCCCGCACAAGCGCAAATTCCCACAGCAACCGCCCAACAAATTGCTGCACAAGGTGTAGGCTCTGCTCTGCCCCAAGCCACGGGAGTCGTCGCCTACCCAATGCAGCAATTTCAGGTGAGCCCGCAGGTACTTGTGACTTATTAACTCAAAAAAAAAAATCCACAACGCATGATTTCAAAAAAAATATTTCATCACATCTCTTAAAAAAAATTCTGCAACTTTTACAAAAGTAATTAAAAAATTCATTTTTAACTCAATGTTTTTCGTTCTCTAGATGTTTTGCATGCCAATAATTTTTTTTTCTGTGTCATGAAATTTTTATGCGATAACCATTAAATGTACAAACCATATAATTTTTGATTGAAAATGGTCACTTGTCTAAAGTGCGCGCCACTCATAAATATATTGTCACAATATTGATGCGAAACGTAAACGAGCCGTAATAATAATAGAACGCTCAAGAATATAATTTAGACATTAATAATGACAATGTGTTTGATAATTCATGCGATTTATTACCATGTTTTACACACAGACACGTGGCACGCGCATACGCTAATAATGTCCTTTCGTCGAGCACCAATTCAAGCACAAAATGTTGATGTTGTGATGCAAAATGACACGACAGACGACAAAATCAATATGTTATCGAATATGATAGGGAAATAATTATTTTCTATATGGATATTTTTTTCTTCCTCGTCATTTGACGATGGACATAAAATAAAAATCAGACTATGAGACGACTTCTGGGACATTAAGCAGTTGAAATGGACAATAGATGACCATTTTTTGTTATTTGAATTTTTTAAAAAAATATAAAATAATAAAAAAATTATTTCTTTATTTTTTAATTAATTTAGAAAATTAATATACATTTAAAAAAATAAATTTAAATAAAATTGATTAAATAAATAAAATAAAAATAAATATTTTTATGTAAAAATTAAATATTTAAAAAATTATTTTTAATTAATTCATTGAAAATTTTCTAATTTCATGAAATAAAATAAATAATTTGTTATTTAAATTATTTATAAATTATTAAAATATATATAAAAAAAAATATTAAATTAATTGGAATAAAAATATGAATTAAGGTAATTTATTTTAATTTAATTAATCGTATTAACAAACTTTTTTATAATATTTTAAACAATTATTTAATGTTTTTTAAATTAATTTAATAAAACTAAAACTATTTTTTAAAAACAATATTGAAAATATATTAAATTTTTTTAATAAAAGAAAGTTTTTTTTTAAATATTAAATTAATTATTAATAATGAAATAATTTAAAAATTATTAAATTTAATTTTTTTAAATTAAATTATTAAATATTAAAAACTTTTTAAAATAGAATAAAGGTAAATTATCAATATTTTTTGTTAAATTAAAATTCAATTTAAATGTTCAAATAAATTACTTTAAGTCATATTTTTATTCCAATTAACTTAATATTATTTAAAATATATTTTAATAATTTACTATGAATAATTTAAATAATAATTTGTTTATCATAAAAAAAATTTCAATAAATTAAATAAAAATTATTTTTTAAATATTTTTATTTCATTTATTTAATCAATTTTACTTAAATTTATTTTTTAAATATGTGTATTAATTTTCTAAATTAATTAAAAAAATAAAGATAATTAATTTTTTATCATTTTATATTTTTTCAAAATTTAAAATAAGAAAAAATGGTTAAATTTTAATTTATTATTATTATTATTTAAGCAATTTATTATATTTTAATAATTTTTTATTATTTATTTTAATTTATATAATAATTTATAAATTAAGAAAATCTATAATAAATCAAAGAAAAATTATTTTTTAAACATTTAATTTTTACAAAAAAAAATTTATTTTTATTTCATTTATTTAATCAATTTTTTAAAATTTATTAATTTTTTTAATAATAATTTTATTTTAATTAATTTAAATTATTTCATTTAATTCAATTTGTTTAATTATTTTAAAAAATATTTTTCAATATGTTAAATTTTTATTAATTTTTTTTTCTTTTAACCCTCGCTTATTATAAATATTTTATTTACCTTGCGATTATTATAAGTCTTTTTTTTAAATTTAATTTCAATCATAAACTGCCCGTTTTTTTATATTATTTTATTTTTTTCGCGTCGCTATAAAATGTGTGGTTAATGTTTTTTAATTAAAAATTGCTCTGAGGCAAAATATTCATTTGATGTCCTTTATCCTTGTATTTTTTCTCCTCTTATACGAATTCTTTTTCCGAATACAATAAAAAAATTCATATTATTTATTATTATTTAACCTTTGATGTCCCGGAGTTAAATTTCGAGCCATTTTATTATGTTATGATATCACTATATATATAATGCAAATAATAATAATGAATAATGAGATTCCTATAAAAAACGAGAAAAAAAAAACGATAATATAATAGACTGTTGTACAATAATTTGTCGAATGCAAAAAAAAAAGTTTGCAAAAAAAAAACAAATTAACGCACAAAAAAGTAGTAATAAAACCGACAACATAAAATATGACCACAAAGGAAAACGTTAACAACATCATAAAAACAACAATGTTCGATTCGTTCATATTTTATCCATTATCGGGGCGAACGTGCGCGCGCGATACAAGAGAAAAACAACAGTAAAAATAACATTATTTTTAACAATATTTATCAGAATAACACCCTTTTTTTAGGTCTCATGCAATTAATTAAAATTTTATTACTATGCTTTTCATATCATATATATATTATTATATATTATACAAACATAACAAAAAATGTATTATCCTTATACTTTTTCATTATTTTGCGACCTATTTGATTTTTTTTTCGCTTTGTTTTAAAGAGCGTGGAACGATTCCTTTGTTTTCTTTCATTAATACACGATTTTATTTTTTTATTATTAATAATAATGATTATTATTATTTATATTTATGATTGCCAATATATATATACAATTTTTTTATTTATTAATTTATATATCGTATTTATTGTGCTCGTTATTCAATATTTGTACAAAAAAAAATAATAAAAAAAAATTTATATAAAAATAATTTTTTCTTGTATTACAGTTAGCTGAAGATGAATGGTTAGCCCCTAGCTTATTGGTGTAGCTGCCTTGATGGCCAACAACAACAACAACTGTGTGTGGCTGTGTTACACAATCAGCCTCATCACAACATGCCCACATCCAACAACAAAATCCACAAAAGTAAGACATATTCGTTACAACAAAAAAATTATTAATTAATTAAAAAAAAAATATTAAACATATTAAAAATATTAGTAAAAGTTCGTGGTAAATAAAAAATGTTGGTATACAAAAAAAATATAAAAAAAACAAAAAAAAAATAAATATTATTTAGTTAAATTTAAATTATTATGATAAAAGCGTAGAACACAATTTTATAGCTTTTAGCATAAATTATATAAATTCAATATAAGAAAAATAGTTGATTTAACAATGTGAATTAAGTTCTTGCAAGTTAATGTTATTTTATAAGTTACGAAAAAAAAATGATGAAAAAAACAACAAAAAAAATGTATAAGGTAATTTTACTCCATATTACGAGGAACAGTTGCTTTTTATTGTAAAATTGATAAATAAAATAAAATAAATAACATAATAGTGAAAAAAAAATAAGAAGTAGTCTAAAATATACATATACCATGCAACATAATAATAAACATATTTTTGTACATAAATCAGTATTATTTTTAGTGTGAATGGACACTCACAAAATAAATTATCGAAAAAAAATAATGATATCATCGGAACATCAAAAAAAAAAAAATATTTGTATCATTAAAAAATATACACCATATTTACATAAGTGTATTCTTATGTGTAACATGTAAGTTGTACGAAACGAAAAGTTAAAAACACAAAAAAATGTATGATTTGATAAAAAAATACAATGAAAGACAATGTCTGGAAAAATAAACTTTTTCTAAAAAAAAAGAGGTTAATGTGGAACCAAAATCGTTACCAATTAATTATTATTATGTTATTTATTGAATTATTTTTAAACAGCGGACTAATTTTATAGAATATTTTTTGACAGAAGAAAATTTATTTTTTTAATTAAAATTAATAATTAATTAATTTTTTTTTTATTTAATTAAAAAAATAATAAAAATATTTTTTTTTTATTTTAAAAATTTAAAAAATTTAATAATATAAAAAACTTTTTTAAATTTTTTTTAAATTTAAATAAAATCTTTTTAAATTAAATAAAATTTTAATAAAAATAAATAAATAAATTATTTTATTTTATTAAATTATTTAATAATTATTTTTTAATTAAATTTGTAAAATAATAAAATTAATAAAAAAATATTTTTTTTAAATTTTAATATTAATATTTATTTTAATATCAAATGAAATTTTAATTATTTTTTAATTTAAAAAATTAATTAATTTTAATAATTAAAAATTAAAATAATATTTTTTAAATTTTAATATTATAATTTATTTTTATATTAAATGAATATCTCAATAATTATTTTACAATTAAATTTAAAAAATAATTAATTTTAATAATTAAAAATTAAATTATTTAAATTAATTATTTTTTAAATTAAATTATATATTATTAATTTTTATTTTAATATTAAATATCTTAATAATTATTTTACAATAAATTTTTTAAAAAAAAATCAAAAAAATAATTATTATTAATTATAAATAAAATATTTATTAATAATTCATAAAAATAAATAAATTTCTGTCAAAATTTCTTCTATAAACTTAGCACCTCATCATACACGGTCATTTTGCACGATTTCTTCTTCATTTTCCTTTCCCGACGCAACAAGTTTCGACGAACGCACGCACATCAACAGGTCTATTTATATTAAATATACACAAAAGTAAACAGGTGTCGGCTACAACAACAACAACATATACTTGTAAATAGTACTAATCATGATCACAAGAAATATTGACTTGGAAAATATATTCATGAGAGTACCATTTAACGGCATATTGCGGTTGATTGCGTGTTTTCCATGCTCCTTCATGCGCCCACTCAATTAAATATTGATTCTCCTTTCCATTTAAAATAATATTTTTCAATGCGAATCTTTTCGGTATATGAAGAAGGAGTAAAAAGGGAAAATTTTATAATTACCATAAATTTTCAATTATTATTTTAGAAGAATTTACATTTTCTTCAGCGATTGTTTGTTCATTTGTTCAAACAAAAACAAAAGAAACGTAAAACTTAATGACCGTGTATGACTGTCAACAAAAGCCAAACAAAATATACCTTATGAAATATTAATTTGTTCAAACTCCAAAAGTTTTGTTGTTTTTTTTTATATTTTTGTTCATTTCAAGGAAAGAAAAGTAACTTTTACCATTTATAAATATATTGAATGTTCATTTTGAGAGCAAAAAAAAATTATAGTGATAGATATACATATAGATTTTTATTAGAAAAATAAAAAAAAGTAATATTAAGGATAAGTATGATAAGTTATAATATATCTTTATATAAATATATATAAATTTATATTTACAATATACTGTTAGATACGTTGTTGTTGTAAAGAAAAAAAAACACAGTAAATAATAAAACAGAAGACATTTATGGGAAAAACACATAACATAATAACAATATATAAATATATAGTATATATATTATAAAAATGACAAGTAGTTGTAATAAATAATAAAAAAAGTAACCATACATAAAAAATAAATAATAATATTATTATTAAAAAAAATCATTGGACGATATTGTCGCGCATCATAAAAATATGTCAAAAAATAAATAAAATATATAAAAACCCGTATTTTATATTAAATATATTATTTATTATATTATATATTATTATTATTAACATTAGAATATGATTACTATTATAATTGTTATTACATATGAATAATCTTACAATAATATACACACACACACAAAAGTATAACAAAAAATATATATAGCAAAAATATAACTTTATGTACAACATTAAACAAAAAAAATATGTGTAAGACATTTAAATGGTAATCATTTGTGTTATGTAAAAATATATAGGTGAAAATGTGAAACTATGTTTGTATATGTAGCAATATATATTATATATAACAACGCATTGTTTAAACATATATATGTTGAAGTACTAAGTTTCCTCCTATAATGATGTTATTTTATCTTTTCGAGCAGCTTAAAAGTTACAAGTTATCAGTTTGTTATGAAAAAAAAAAACATTAACGAAAAAAAAAATAGTTTTTAAGGGTTATTAAGTGGTTGTGAATAACCTGCTAAAGAAAAAAAAATAATTAAAATTAGTCAGAAAACAATGCGAAGTTTAAAATAACTGACCAATGGGAAGAAAGCCTAGTCAAGTAAATTATACCAAAAAAAAAGTATATAATAAAAATGTAGATGACGATCCTACTTACTTAAACAGATTTAGTTAAATTAAACCAGAAAAAAAACGACGATGATGATGAATCTACCAAATACAGCAGAAATAAGGTCCAAAAATGCTTTTGATTTAAAAAATAAAAAAAAAGACGACAAAGAATTATTAAAATTAATATTTAGAGAAATATTATTAGTGAAAGAAGTCAATTCAGAAGAGCAAATGTGCTTTTTATATTCCGTTCTTGAACAAAAAAAAAAGTTTTTATTTCGACATGATGCAAAAACAAAATGCGCCACTATTAAGCAGCTTCTTGTAAATAAAATAGACAAAATATATAATAAAATGTGCAAGCCCATAATTTGTAGTGATGATAGTGTTAAAAATAAAACAGCAAATAAAAGAAAAGTTTTATAAAAAAAATACAAAAAAAAAAAATAAAATAAAAAAATATTCAAAAAATGTGTTAAACGATGCTTGTGTTATATTTAATATGCGAGCAAAAATGGAATTAGGAATTTAAAGATGCCCAATTAGAAATTACCCTTACAAAATATAAAAAGAACGAAACAAATATTGTTAAAAAATATAAACATAAACCACAAAAAAAACATATATATTATTATTATATATTTATGACGACATATGCATATTTTTAAGGTTCTAAACAGAAGAAAAAAAACTAGAGAATGTTTACACAATATGAAACAAAAAAAAACTGCACACTATTAAATATAGAACAAAAAACATAAAATAAACAGCATTAGTATTAATAACATACATATTAAGAAAAAAAAACTAATCATACACAAATAGAAGTAATTATAACGATAAAGCATAGTGATCAACATTAAAGTTTATATATATATTAAAATATGAGTAACATATGAATAAATAAACAAGAAAGTAATATGGTTTAGCGAAAAATGAGAATATTTATAGGAAATGAACGTTTCTAGTAAAAAAAATAATTTTCTATTATTTAAAAATTAATTTGAGCCGTAAATATTATTTTTATGAATTTCTAACGAGATCATATCAAAATATATATTTTTAATTTTTTTTTATTATTTTATTTAAATTTAAAATATTTTTTTTGAAATTCGGCAAAAATGTTTATTTTTTATTATTAATTAATATAATTGTTAATAATAAATTATATGTATGGGAAAATACTAGTTGCTAGGTTCATGGAACAAATAAAATATAAAAAAAATAAATTAAAGGTTATATAATATATAAATATATATATATTACAAACAAATGATAGAAAAATATACAAAAAAGGAAACAAGCATTGCACTTATAAAACATATATAGATGTAGTCAGCACAAAAACTAAAAAAAAAACAAAACATTAGCAAGAAAGCAGAAAAGAAGACGACTCACGTATGATTTAACAATCATAACGAAACAACATTAATCAAGCATTGCAGAAGAAAAAAAAACAACAAACTTATATGTATTGATATACAATATATGATTAAAACTTAGGAGTTAAAAGAAAAATTAGACTGTAAACAAAAAAAAATGTAATAGTTTAACATGACATAGAAGTAAAAAAAAACACAGACATAAACACACACATAACTTACAAGATAATCCTAACCAAAAAAACAAGAAAAAATCAAGAAAGATATTAAAAATAAATAATAATAATAATATATAATTGCAGAAAATGACAAGTATTCAACAAAACACACACTCTAATCAAAATAAAATAAATTTAAAACACAAGAAAAAAAGATAATCCAACAAAAAAAAATATTCAAAAAAATAATATACATACAAAAAATATAATTATGAATAAATTATACCAAAAAATGAAGTAGGTGATGTTCTTATATACATAAATATAACAAAAAAACATAAAATAGTGAAAAAAAATACATGAGTCAGTCAATTTTAACAATTAATTAATTATTATCTGAAAAAACGAATTATTAATATTATTTATATTAGTTTTGATACAAACGATAAACGTGAGTTCAAAACTAATATAAATAATATTCTATAATATAGTTTATTTTCCCTCCACATCCTTGATCGCAGCAGCAATAGAATGGCTTTTGTTCAAATTCATTCACTTTTTTCCATATAAATAAAATGAGAAGAAAAAACACACAAGCAACTGCTAAATTATAATCAAACAGGCAATATACATAAATAAACAAATAAATAAATATATATATATATACAAATACAACACAAGCAAGAATATTTGTACAACAACGTATATAATTATAACGAATAAATATATTGCCAAAAAAAAACATGTCATCAAAAAAGTTCTTTCTTTAAAAAAAAAAATGAAATTTACTAACGTGAGATGCAAGTCAATCAAAAACCGTTACTTTTGGAAATTTTTATTAGCAACATGAATGACATTATGAGCAAAAAAAAACAAATGTGAGAAAAAAGTGTCATACAACAACAACAACAACTTAGAAAAAAAAACGAAAAAAATGTTATAATTACCAAAAACAAGGCCATATTTAATATTATTATATGCTGAAAATATATATATATATATTATATATATATAATAATTATATGTATTACAATGAATGAAACAAAAAAATGATTATCAAATAAACCATGGTGAAAGTAAATAAGTATTATATATGTTCGTTTAATTTGCTACGAAGAGTCTGCTGGCAATACCAAATACCTATCCGTAAAAGGTAAGTAAAAATAAATGAAAACATTAACTTGAGTGAAATTGATAAGCATGTAAGTATAATATTGCGAAGAGAGAGAAAACTTGTATTCAATAAAATTTTATGTTCTAACACTAAATAAAAACAAGAAAATTGTCTGTTGCTTCATCATAACATGTAGTTGTTGTTTTTGTAGTTATCCCTTTTTATTATTATTATGATACATATCAACAACTTATGAAAGAAAAGTTTTCTTGTACTTTTCACGTACTCATTTCATTTGATTCAATATGGAATGAGGGTGATACAATTATTTATATTGTTTTGTGTTTTGTTTCAATTATTATTTTTTTTATTTCAGATTTTTTCTAATTATAGTTTGGACTAATTATAGTTTTTGAAAAAAGTTTGGACTATTCAGTGGTTGAAGCATTTAACAATTTTTTTTAGCTATAAGCCAAAAACTTTAAAATAACTCAAAAGGTAATATCTTACAATAATTTTAAGTTACTACGAAATTAATTCTGTGGATTTTTAACTACTTGCCATTGAAATAACGATCGTGAAGCCTTATTATGTTCAGAATAAACTTCAAAAGCATCGCGAAAAACGAGGTATCTGTGATAGATAAACTGGAAAAGGTGTAACTCTAAGTGTGGACCTTACATGCTCTCATCGGATGCCCCTTTGAATCAAGGAAGGAGGTACTGAAGATCCCGTGGCACTCAAATGCAGGCTCGGTTGGTCGATTATAAGACAAATAACTACAAATAACCGTGTCAGCCAGGCCGTAAACGTAAACGCATGTACGCGCAACAACCTCGATGATATTGGAATCGTTTGCCATCTAGAAGCTCTTTGGTCGTCCGATGATATCCGAGCATAATAATTTTTATTTCCAAACACTCCACAAAAAGTGATATGGAATATGACATAACTTAGCACGCAACATAAATGAGAAATGCAGACGCCGAGAAACCTTTGTCTCTTAACGTGGAGTCCTGTGGTTATCGCGTCTCGCATGAACCTTTGGTCCGAAGCACTTTACCCGTCTAGCATGGGATATTACAGGATTCATCGTTTTATGTCAATAGGATCTTATTTATTCTGCGAGATTATGACAAAATTTGGAGAAAAAGAGTAACTAACTCAGATCGAACTAACTAACATCCAACTAAATTAACAGCAAGAATTTTTTCAAGAATTTCGTTTAGATTCATTGTACTTTTTAGAATTTATACTTTTCCGTAAAAAAATTTTTAAGAATATCTATTCATTTTGCATTTTTAAGATTTCCAAAATATTGAAAATATTTCCAAATATTGTTTTGAAGCTAAAGCTTTATCTTTTAAAGGAATTTTCTTCAACCTCTTTGTAACTTGAAACAATTTTCACAATTGTATCAGCCTAAACTGATAAAATCTTCATGATCATTGAACTAACAAACAAAAACAAGTAAATTTTAATAAAAACTGTGTAAAGCAATTTTCATTGTTTTCACGACAAAGTTATTTAACGAAAAACTCAGGTAAATAAGTACTACACTTGACAATAAATAAAAAATATCAATGACACTCTTGAAAAATAATTCATCATCGTTTGACTCATTTATCATCCAAGCAAGTACTATACTAGCAAAATGTCACAACAACGCTAAAAGTATACTTAAAATTTTGATAAGTTTGTGACAATATTCGGGTGTCCTGTTACCACTTCTACTCACCGTTTTATGTTTCTGCTGCCGTTGATGTTGTTACAAGCCGTTGTTTAAAATATTTCAAAAGTTTTTTTTCTCTTCTTCATTATCATGATGAGCATCATTGTTGCGCAGTAATATTTAATAATTTTCCTCCATATATAAATAATTCATTCGTCAAAAACGTCAAAAATTTACTTTTCCAACAATCAATATCAATTATTAAGCGGCAGCACGCCGTATCGTCAATTCAGCGAAAGACAATTTTAAGAAAAATATTATTTTAAAGGGAGAAAAGGAGCGCATAGAAAATTAAACATAAATATTTATGTTATCAAAAATTTTTGCGATCGGAATGTGTGTAGGTGCGAGATGATGATATCTCTCCCATTTTTTTTTTGTGATAAATAAAAGGAAGACGAGGCAATTTAACTTGTGGTTGTCACATTCGATTTCCTTGAAAACCATTCAACCGGTTTATTTCTTCAATTTTACACCTTGCTACACATCCGTATCCGTACGTCAAACCCCAAATCACACAAGAATCTCGCACACATGACACAATTCGATTGAAATGTGTCATCTTCGAGGACAACGAGCATTAGACTATGAAATGAGAAAATTTTGCGGTAAATGTAAATGACGGACCTAATTTGCTGTGTGTGTGTGGCTTTTGCTTTAATTAGCATCATCAGTCTGTAAAAAAGCTCCATGGATGAATGGTTGCCTCAACCAGCAAATTGTTATTAGATGATTGGATAAATGCAGCACACACCGTTCCGCTGTATCATCAATTTTAAATAAGCACATGCATGATTTTGATCAAAAATTGCTCGCGCACCATGGTGTGAATTGTAAATCTTTTCAAATTTATAACAGTTTTCATACGAGAATGACCAATGTTACGCGTATGTGTGCAACAAAATTGCCTCATAAATTCCCGATATTTTATTATTTATAAGTATTATGTCGCACACGCGAATTACTACCTAGCGTCGCCGAGTTTTTTAGAACAGTTACGATTTTGACTCTTCATCATTCATTGATGGGTTTCAGCGCACATTGTATTGATGGAACAAGCATCATCATAAAATAAGAGGGAAATAATTTTGATGGCAGTGATTTAGAATGCGCGCATTGAAAAAGCACCATGGCACTTTGTTGAATTATGACTTTCGATTTTAGGGCTCGTTTTGCCAGTGTTTTATACAATACAATAAATGTTGATGATGATGATACGCGCGCGATGTGCGGGGGACGATGAATCGCCGTCGTCATATCCTTGATAGCAACAATGGTTCGTGCCAATAATAAAATATTAATTACCGTGATGGTGTAAAAATGATTAGCATAGCATGCGAAATATATATTCTTTGTGTGTGCGAGTGTATTGTGACAAAATTTTCTACGTAATTAATTTTCTTTTTCGCTCTAGCGTTAATTAAATATATTACTAAATGACGATGAATCTAAGCTTAGCTTAGAGATTTTGTAAAATGAAATGTTGAGTTTTCAAACGAAACGCAGAGGATTTTGTTCATATTTTGAGGCATTTAACGTTTTTCACAGGAATGTAGCTTCAAAGTATTACAGGAATTCAATTGTTGACTCTTTTGCATGTAAAATGGAGTTTTTCAGGATTCAATTTCATTTCTCGAAATCAGGGTTTTACTTAATTCATTTAGAGAATTGATATTTTTTGTTTAGGCTGTTGTTGTTGATGTCAGGTCCATCTTGCGATGATTCGGGCAGGTATACTTTTAAACATTCCCATTTATTGCACTTTTCACGTAATTCAGAGCGTTTTTTCTTTAATTCTTGAATACTATCACAGTCTGTTTTATATTGTTTCGACATTTCATTAAAAAGTGTGACACCGTTGTACCACAGTGAATGTTGTTCATTGAGCGAAATTTCTTGTTTTGGTCTCAAATGCGCATAATTTCTTAAATTATATGGCTCAATATTCACAGCCAGGTAGTTCGGAAGTTGATTTTTCGTTGCCTTAAAAATTAGTATCAAAACTTTAAGCGATGTACGTTTATACTAACTTAACAAATTAGTTTCCTGTAACATTCGACAAACACTGCTTTCTATATTTCCGTGCGTCAAGATTCTTAATGCTCTGTTTTGGATTTTTGGTATTGCTTTAATTTCTTCTTTTCCATTCAGGTACAATATTGAGCTGCAGTAGTCAATATGGGCTCCAACCATGCACTTCTATAATGTCAGTTTTGTTTCTTGTGGGAATTTTTTCTTATTTCTATTAAAAAAAACCAACCATTTTTGCCATATTTTGATTAGCATGTTCTGCATTTTTCTTCAAATTAAGTTTGTCGTCAATTATCACACCCAGGTATTTTTTTCCTTCTCAATTTTCTTCTTCCATGAAAATCAAAAAATCCTTGAAATGCCTGAAAATGCTAAAAACTAAAGACAGCTTTAAATCTTCCAATAAGAAAAGGAGGAAAACCTGTTAGAAGAAGAAAAAAGTAAATTCAATCTCTCGTATCTAATTTATTCCCCATCAGATAAAGGAGACATATTACCTTCACCATTATGGAATTATTTGATTTAAGGCCCGATTGATTGATGTTTGTCGTCCTTCCAAGCAAATTCAAACAGATGATCCTCCCAAAGTTTCTCCTTTTTTTTCCTATTTTATACAAAAAACTCCAACAAATCACTCTTTTATTTGTTGTACATTTTTAATTACGTAAATGCCTCATCGCCATTTACTCAGTTTGTTACAGGTGACATGACGAAAAAAGCGAGCATTCCATAAATTTGGTCATCCATCAAATGTTTAACTTTTTTCCGTTGTGTCGTCGTTGATGCTGGATGGAAGGTGGCGGCGTAACTTTACCGGATGACTAGATAAATGGATGGATGGAAAAAAATTGTGATACATTAATCTAACGCATTGTAGTTCAATTTAGGTGCCGTTTTAATATTTCTTTATCAATTTAATTTATAAGGCTCATCAAATTTGTTGCACGCTGCACTCACACACACAATAAATTGCCGTCTGACTTTTATAGTGCAAATAAACAAAAATGTCACAAATAATTGACATATAACAAAATGCAATTGATCAATTTGTGACAGTTTTAACATTATGCAGCAGCAGCAGCATCATCATCACAAGGACACCAACCACGGAGACGACGACGAAGTAATTCACGTGAGTGCATCAATTTATCATCAACAACTTTCGTGACGTGAGTAGATTGTGTTCGCATAATGATCTATTGATTGGAACTGATGATGAAACGGAATGATTGACATAATTATAGACACAATTGACTTTGTGATCTGTCATTCCCTTTGTGTCGTTACGTCACGATTTTACCGATATATGAACGTATGGTTCATCAGGGACTCGTAAAAAAAATGTGCAAAGTCGTTTATTCTTGCTTGATGATTCGCTGATGTGCCCGAAAAAAAAACATGTAATAAAATTTGAATTTGTTTGGCGAATGTGTGGCGTTGTCGAAACAAGATGAGTTATTTCTCGTCGAATTTGAATACAAACATCACTCAAGCTCATGAATTATTGAAAAGTGATCATATTTCATTCGAAAATGTATTTCGAGTGTGTGTGCGATGATGTTTTTATGAGTACTTTTAAAGTTCAAGATGTTTGGAACATGGGCCATAAAAAAGGACTTTATTTACATTAATTTGTTCGACGGAGCAATAACACGATTCTGCCGATGATTAACATTGAATGAGAAATGTGGGTCTTTAAAGAAATGTTTTTTTTACGATCGATCCTTGTAGTGGCTTGCAAAAAAATTGAAAAAGAAGAAAAAGCTTTCGTCTAAAGAGCGAGATTTTGATGTTAAAGACTTACATTTTTTGTACTCCTCATTTCACATTTTTTTACTCCTCGTTTCACATTTTCATACTCCTCATCAGCAATATTTTTCCCATTAAATTCACATATTTCACAATTTCATACTCCTCCTTATCGCCTATGATTTTTTCCAATTTAATTGCACTTTTTACACTTTTAAACTTCTCACTTTACATTTTTGTACTCCTTAGTTGACAATTTTATATTTTTCATCACATTTGATCACTTTTGCACTAAAATTCACTTATCTTAAAAATTTTGTACTCCTCGTTTCACAATTTCATACTCCTCATCAGCTTTTTCCATTTAAAATTCACATATTTCACAATTTTGTACTCCTCATTTGAAAATTTCGTACTTCTTATCACCTTTGGATCCTTTTCCATTAAAATTCTCATATTTTAACAATTTTGTACTCCTCATTAGAAAATTTCGTACTTTATATCACCTTTGGACCTTTTTCCGTTTAAATTCATTTATCTTAACAATTTTGTACTCCTCATTTGAAAATTTCGTACTCCTTATCACCTTTGGACCTTTTTTCGTTAAAATTTCAATCAAAATTACTTATTTTAACAATTTTGTACTCCTCACTTCACAATTTAATACTCCTTATGACTTCTTCACAAATCCGTACTCCTCATAACCAAAGGAATTTATTCACTTACCTTTAGAGTCCAAAATCTACTTTTGAATCAATAAAAAAAAGAACAATTCGAATTCATAACCGCATTTTTTCTGCGAAATGCGGTAAAAAAATGCAACTAGGTTAGAAATATTGCGAAATTATCCAAAAAAAAGTTTACTAACCATAATTTTATTTAATTTTAATAATAAAAATAACACTCGTTTAAAATTGCTGATGAAAGTTTCTCTGCGATGCCATGCCAAGCCATCAAAAAAAAAAAATGGTTTAGAAAAAAGGACAACAATTTTTTGTGTGTAATTTTCTGATTTATCAACCACAAATTGCATTAAACTATGCAACACGAATGCACGGAGGATATTTTCATTTGTCAAATTAAAACTAACTACGGCCAGCTTGCCCGGCTTGCAGTTCGAGTTAGTTACAACGAGCGAGCGCAAGAACATTTCATTAGATGCGAAAACTATTTGGAGAGAAACACACACACGGATGTGCATCTGTTACACAAAATTTTGTGGTTGCCAGTAAATTTGTGTGTGTTTTGTACCTAAAAAATGGAGAGAGTTGATGACACACAGATGCGGTGTCGATGATTATGATTATTTGTGACTGCAGTGAATGCTGCAACACTTTTTTTCTGTGTGTTTTTTGCAGAGATACAGGGAAATTTTAACCTCAGAACTGAAATTATCTAATAAAAAAGTTACATTATTTTAAAATGTATGTTAGGGAAAAAATTGACTTGAATTATGTGACAAATTTTTACTTGGTATTAGATTGAAAGCTAAGTTGATTTTTAAAAAGTTATAATTTTAAACAAATTATAGAAATGATTTAAAAAATAGTTTTAGAATTTTTTCCATTTCAAACAAAAAATAATTCAAAAATATAAATAAATTAAGATTTTTCTTAAATTTTATCATTTTTTTCAAAAAAAAAAAAAAAGAAAAATTAGTTAAAATTTAAATCAAAATAAATTTGGCATTTTTTTGTTTCAAAAAAATTAAAGAATATTAAAAATTAAAAAAAATTACCTTTTAAGTTTTTTCCGCATTGATTTCATATTCCAACTAAAACCGTCTAAAAATCCGATTAACTTGTCCCCCTCCAACTTTCCCACAGCAAAACGAGCCATCACGGACCTATTAAGAAATGAGATTTAAAAAATCAAGTCAAACATTCAACAAATGAACGTCCTTTGAACTACTCCTTGCTTTATGATCCCTTCATGCCTGTCCTTGTCCTCGTCGTCGTCGTCGTCGTACCTGCCACTGAATGAGACTTTAACTACACAACAAACATAAATATTAATTTTAAGAATATCTAAAGAGAAACTCATATATTTCATAAATATTTAATAGATTTTTAGCTTGATTTCATTTTGTTAAAATACTTTGCAGGCAAAGCAAGGCAACAAGAGCGCGTGTAAAACTCACTGGAAGAAGCATAAATGTTTGAATTTTTTATGAGATGAACTTCTTATAGAATAGCTTATTAGAGTTTGTATGTTGTGTATGTGTATGTGTGTTCGCTCACTCAGCTGCCTTCGAGAAGGTAAATGTGTTGTTATGCTATGAGAAATTCATTTTTCGCGTCATTTCTCATAAGGTAAAATATCTGAGAGACACCCTTGATGAAAATTAACTAGATTAGGTACTAAGTAACAAAAAGATTGTGCATTGGGACAAGATTTAAGAATGTGAATTGGGTCGAAATTTTTTAATATGCATTGGGGAAATTTAAAAATGTGCATTGGGACAAAATTTGAAAATTTGCATTGGGGCAAGATCTTAGAATGTGCATTAGGATAAAATTCGTTGGGACATATGCTCAGTTTGTGCATTGGGGCAAAGTTAAGGAATTTGCTTTGGGGAAATTTAAAAATGTGCATTGGGCCAAGATTAAAATTTTGGGTAGGGACAAGGTTTTAGAATGTCAATTGGGTTTCAATTAGTTTCTAACTAATGGCAAAGAGCATTGAGTCAGAGTTAAGAATGTGCATTAGGACATACAAATTTCATCTTAATGTAGATTCGCAAGTTTAACCTAATGCACATTCTTAACTCTGGCTCAATCCACTCTTCCCCAACGGCAAATATTCTTTACTTTCCTCAATGCATATTCTTAAACTCTGACCCAATTCACATTCTGAACTTTTGACCCAATGCACATTTTAAGCTTATGTCCCAATGCACCTTTTGAACTTATGTCCCAATGCACTTTTTGAACTTATGCCCCACTGCACATTCTGAACTTCCTCAACGCATATTCTTAAACTCTGACCCAAATCACATTTTAAAATCTTGTCCCAATGTACAATCTAAAATATTGCCCCAATGCACAAAATATTTGATCTTTGATACCTTATTTTGTAAATTTTCCTGTCTCGCAAATATTTCAACTTGAAAAACATAATTTTCTTCCAGTATTTTTACACAAAAAAAATATCAGGGAGGCAAGAAGACATGAAACGAACAAACATTAGACAAAAAATAACGATACCTGCAATGCCCCAGAATAGCAAAACTTTTTATATTTCATTTTCTCCATCGTCGTCGTCGTCGTCTTCTTATCCATCCCCATATCGTAGCTGAAGTAACCCGTGATATGCAGATTTGGCGTTGTAGCACAAAAAAAAAGCTTAAATACGGAAAAAAAAGTTAAATGCTTCAATACATTTTCAATATATTTGCGTCTTCACATATTTCCGGATATGTTTTTTTGATTGGCAAAACAAGCGAGAGACGAGCAAAGTTTTGCTCCGAAACGACACTTTTATCCAAGTTTAATCGCGTACTCGAGGCAATTTCGTTACTCATTAATTTCAACAAAAAAAAAAAAGTTAAAAATTCATTTTTCGCTCGATGCAAGAACAACTCATGCGATTTTAATGAATTTTTAAGCTCAACTCAATCAACTCTTACTAATAATTACTCTTCGCCTTACTCTCCGTTAAATATCTTTATCATGATGATTAAACATTGTTTCCATCTTTTTTTTTCGAGTTCATAATTTTATTCCAATGTTCCAACAACTTCCTCTACCGTTTTTTTAAGGGTAATGATAATGACGGCAATTCTCGTCTACCGCAATGGTACGTGTTCGTTTTTTTTTCCTGAGAAGCAGCAACAAAAAATGGGTGAATTTATGACCACAAAGTATCTGTACAATTGAAACAGAGTGAAATAAAATAATATAAAAATTATTTAAATTTCTTTCGGAACAAAGTAAAAAAATGTACTTACCTACCACGAACAAAGAGCTGCTGCTGCTGCAGTTCAGTTACCATCATCGCACTACACTTTGTTTTATTTAACGTGTGGAAATGAGTAGAAGTGAAAATTCAAATGCACTCGTCAAAAAATGAAACAATTTTCAAGTTTTTCTTTTTTTTTACTGAATTTATAATAAGGTTACTCTTGTGTTTGTCATTCGGAGTAAAAATTTATGGGAAAAAAAATAATGAAAACATGTGAGATAATTATTATTTTGATGAAAAAAAAATTATATGTGATGCCACATGTTAATTTCCCTAGAATTTTTCTTTTTTTCCGTGAAATAAAAATTATTTTTAAAAAAATTGTGTTTAAATAAAATTAAAAATTAAATGAAAAAAATAGATTAAAAGTAGAAAATAAAGATTCAATAACTGTTTTAATTATTTTTATATTTCGTTCCATTAATTAATTTCGATTTTTCAATTTCTTACTTCAAATAACCATTTATTTTTATAATTTCTTATTTTATTTCATATTCTTATAAAAAATTTTTAATCTAAAAAAAAATTTTGGAAAATTAAAAAAAATAGATTTTGATGCCTAATACAGTATTGTCTCCCAAATGGGTACCAAATTCATGAAAATATAAGTTTTTTCAATAAAATTTTAAATTAAACGTCATTTTTATTAATTTTTTATTAAATAAGCTTAATATTTCATATTTTACAAATAAATTTAAAAAAATAGTAATTTTCTTTGAGAAATTGAAAAACAAAATATTTTCTATGAATTTATCAAAATTTTGAGTGTTTTGTAGTTTATACTCTGTTTATGGCATTGTAGCTAATTTTTTAACCTTTTTTTATTGAAAATATTTAAAATAAACGTAAAACTTGAATTTTTGGTTAAAACTTCATTTATTTCAGTATTTCAAATATTTTTATGTCTTCCTTATTTGTTTCTGATATTTTAGAAAATTTAAATTTTTTTAGAAGCTTTAAATTTTTTTGTATTGAAAAAGCCTAAAATTTTAGTTCTTGACTGAATTTGAATTTTACTGAAATACAGAATCGCTCTTTTAAAATTTAATTTGTAATTACCGTAATGTAGCAAATTCAAAAAGAATTTAAAAATCTCTTCTTTTAATGAATATAGAATTTTTTTTTATAATTCTTATTTTTGAAAATTTTTGAAATTTATTTAATTTTGTTTATTTTTAATACATTTTTATTTAAAAAAAATAAATAAAAAATTATATTATTGTCAAATGTTAAAAAAACAGAAACGTATGACGTCGTAAAAATATGCCATATTCACGATTTATAAATTTTTCGTTTTGAATTATTTATAATAATTTTTGGAGTATTTCAGACTTTGTAATCTTTTTTTTTAAATTTTCATTAATTTGAGTTTTTTTTTATAACTTTTCACGAGCTTTTATTGAAATTTGAACTGGTACTAAAAATTTCCTTTTCAGTGAGGGGGGGGGGGTCATGTTAAAAAACACGTCGTAAATTAGGGGGGTTGTTGAATTTCGACGGTTTACGATTATAGGGGGGGTGAGGGTCAAAAAATGCCCTATTTTTGCCAACGCCATGAATGACGCCTTTGGATTATTTCAATTACTCAAGAACATTTCAAAGCGCCATCTATTGCATCATTAACTAACTCTTTGATCACTAATCTGCAAATCTCAACAAAAAGCACATTAAACAGATTTTCCAAGAAATATTATCAACTTTTTATCTCATCAAAAACAGAAGCTTGCTATATGCTTTCATTATCAGCTAAAAGTAAATGAGTTTTATTTCTGAAATTCTCACGAAAAACCCCCTGGAAAAACATCTGTAAGCCATAAAGCTGCCTTCAAGCCTGAAAAAATTAATACAACGAAAAATTGTTAAATATAATAAAAATGTTTGCACAATAAATCACAAACACACTCTTTTGTTGCAACAACGCGGGATGCGCCTGGATGTGATTGTTTTTCACAACAAAAAAAAAAAACGCCAAATCTCAGCCAACTGAAAGAAAAGAAAAATTCTACAAGAAAATCAAAATCTTTCGGTGGTGCATTCGTGCATTATCATGTTTTTACAGTATTTTGTGTGATTGGATTGGCAAAAGACACACAAGAGAACAAACTGGGAAAGATGTTTCGAAAAAAATGAAAAAGTTTCTTAACAATCAAAGTTCAGCGAGCGAGCAACAATAACAACGAACGAACGAAAAAAAAAGTTTTTCATTACACCACTAATGTGACTGGTTTACCTTTTTTTCCGTATGTTGTCGTTTCCTTTTGTTGCAAACATGAACACGGTGCATTGAGTCGCATCATTTCATCTTCGTTGCTGCCATGAAAAAAAAAAGTTAAAAAGAAACCTGAAACGACGAAAAACAATGAATGCAATCACTTGTTGTACATTTCTCCACTTTGTATTTATATTTATCTCCCTTTAGCTTTGTGTGTTGTTGATTGTTTTAGCTACAAAAAAAAACAGATAGAAGGGAAGATGATTCAATGAAGCAGACGTATTGTTTTGTAAGTAAAAATAATGATTGTTTGTATTGTTATTGTACTCGCGTTCCTGTCTCTCTGAACCATGTGGGACGAAATGACCTTTTTTTAGGCTCTGGGGCTTGAAAATAAGGCTTTTAAACTTTTACATAGAAATTTTTCGAAATTTTTATTTTTTTTAAAAAAAATAAAATAATTTTTTTTCCAAAATAAGGCCGTTCCAAATTTTTGCCGATGTTTTTGTCCCAAAAGATTTTTTTCAAAATGGGGGGGGGGCAAAATAAAAAAAAAGTTTTGAAATACTATTTCATACAAAATGACAAAATTTTATCAAATTTGGGCCCTTAATGAATATTTTATTAGTTTTTGTGGTATTTACACTGAGATTTGATGATTTAAAATTGATCTCAGAGTATTTCAAGTTAAAAATGTAAACAAAAATATTTCATTAAAATAACTGTCAAAAAATTTTGAAAAATAATTTTTTTTTAAATTATTTTTAGAGAAGAAAATTCAAATAAATTTTGTTTTTTTATTAAAAAAAACTTTGAAATTTGAAAATATTTTAAAAAATTTTTGAAAATTTCTTGAAAAAATATAGAAAAAGACCAAAAAATGGTCAATTTTGATGAAATTTTTAACTTTTTTTTCCCTATTGGATTTTCGACTTTTGAAATGGGGCATGGGACAAAAAGTTCGAAAAAAATTTGGAGCGGTCTAAAATTATTTTTTTTTTCCAAAATATATTAAAATTTTAAAAATTCCTTATGTAAAAGTTCAAAAGTCGTATTTCCAAGACTTTAGGCCTTAAAAAAGGTGATTTCGTCCCACTGGGAATTAAAAAAAAACTAAAAAAAAGTTTTCTCGGATTGAAATTTAGTCGTATAATCAGCGACAGAGACAGAGAAAACTTTAAAATCTTCTGTTTTTGATTAAAATTATCGTCAACGAGACGAAATTTTATTTAAAATTTGGGCTTTTCAGCAAAGAAAATTGCAATAAGCAACAAGTTTGTAATTTTCATCAATGGAACAAAACAAAAGAATCTCCAGAACAGAATCTCCAAGCAAAAAAAAACAAATTGCAATTTATTAATTCATTGCCCTTGGTGTCAAAATCATAAATGAAAAGCTTTTTGAAATGAAACAAAGGAAAATGTTCAGAAATGAAATAAAATAATAACACGGTACAATAAACGAAACAAGAAAAAAAAAGAATACAGAAGTTGAAAACGTTCGTAATGAACGACAAACAAATCTCCAGTCAAAGGTACAACAACGTAAAAAATGCATGTACGACCTGTATTCGCAATTATAATGAAAATGCCCAACAGTGTTTAATTTTTTTTTGTGTTTCGCTTTTCATAAGTCGTTCGTTGGTTGGAGTTTCTTGAATTTGTTTATTGAATAACGAACTTTTAAAATTGGAGAAGTTTCAAAAAATACGCAGATAAACGCTAAGTTGGAGTTAGCGGTTAATGATTCGTTTTCATTTTTAAAAAGGGGAAGTATTTGAATTGAGTTTCTGTTAAAATTTTGGTGATTTTTTTTTTTTGGTTCAAGGTCAAGTAATCTAAAAATTTAGATATTTTTAATTAAAAATTGAAAAACTAAATTTTTGATAAATAAATTAGTAAAATTTAGAAAAAGAAGTTCATTGGAATTTTCTTAAAAAGTCAAGAAATAATAAAAGAAAATAATAAGAAATAATATCCTAATTTTTTTTTATCAATTTTAAGCAGAAAGAGAACTGAAAGTTTGAAATAAAAAAAACTTAATTTTCAATTTTTTGGCAATTTTAAGTTATAAAATGATTAAAAATGATAAATTAGAGCCCCCTGACAAATTTTTATCCATTTGGAGCAAGATTTGTCAAAAATTGCTTTGACACAGTTTTTGACACAGTTTTGTTCTTGATTTAGTTTTCAAATCAAAACTGTGTCAAAGAAAAAAAATTTTTTCAGTTTCAATTTTTTTGCAGTTTTGAGTTATAAAATTATTAAAAATGATAAATTAGAGCCCTCTGACAAATTTTTATCCATTTAGAGCAAAATTTGACAAAAATGGCTTTGACACAGTTTTTGACATAGTTTTTGACACAGTTTTGTTCTTGATTTAGTTTTCAAATCAAAACTGTGTCAAAGAAAAAAAATTTTTTCAGTTTCAATTTTTTTGCAGTTTTGAGTTATAAAATGATTAAAAATGATAAATTAGAGCCCTCTGACAAATTTTTATCCATTTAGAGCAAGATTTGACAAAAATTGCTTTGACACAGTTTTTGACATAGTTTTTGACACAGTTTTGTTCTTGATTTAGTTTTTAAAAACTGTGTGACAAATTTTTATCCATTTAGAGCAAAATTTGACAAAAATGGCTTTGACACAACATAGTTTTTCAGTTTTTTCTTGAATTTTTTGTGCAGTTTCAATTTTTTGAGTTATAAAATGATTAAAAATGATAAATTAGAGCCCTCTGACAAATTTTTATCCATTTAGAGCAAGATTTGACAAAAATTGCTTTGACACAGTTTTTGACATAGTTTTTGACACAGTTTTGTTCTTGATTTAGTTTTCAAATCAAAACTGTGTCAAAGAAAAAAATTTTTTTCAGTTTCAATTTTTTTGCAGTTTTGAGTTATAAAATGATTAAAAATGATAAATTAGAGCCTTCTGACAAATTTTTATCCATTTGGAGATTTGACACAGTTTTGTTCTTGATTTAGTTTTCAAATCAAAACTGTGTCAAAGAAAAAAATTTTTTTCAGTTTCAATTTTTTTGCAGTTTTGAGTTATAAAATGATTAAAAATGATAAATTAGAGCCCTCTGACAAATTTTTATCCATTTAGAGCAAAATTTGACAAAAATGGCTTTGACACAGTTTTTGACATAGTTTTTGACACAGTTTTGTTCTTGATTTAGTTTTCAAATCAAAACTGTGTCAAAGAAAAAAAATTTTTTCAGTTTCAATTTTTTGGCAGTTTTGAGTTATAAAATGATTAAAAATGATAAAATAGAGCCCTCTGACAAATTTTTATCCATTTAGAGCAAGATTTGACAAAAATGGCTTTGACATAGTTTTTGACATAGTTTTTGACACAGTTTTGTTCTTGATTTAGTTTTCAAATCAAAACTGTGTCAAAGAAAAAAAATTTTTTCAGTTTAAATTTTTTTGCAGTTTTGAGTTATAAAATGATTAAAAAATGATAAATTAGTATCTCTCTGAGAAATTTTTTGATAAATTCCCTTATTTTTAGATTTTTGATTTTTCAATTTTTAAGCTTCAGAACCATTCGAAAGACATCCAAAGCACTTTTCCATAAATTTTGATCAATTTCAAGTTTATTTTCATATTTATCAATTTCCTGATAAATGATCGAACTGAACTGATCGAAAAATGTATTGATTACAAGAGATCAAGCACGTGTCGAAAAAAGGCGGGATGTGAGATCTTTGTTAGATGGCGCCACTATCATTTCATGATTCAAATATAATAAACGTTAAAAATGTTTCATCAAAATGTCATTAAATGCT
This sequence comes from Culicoides brevitarsis, assembly GCF_036172545.1. Classification (NCBI taxonomy): domain Eukaryota; kingdom Metazoa; phylum Arthropoda; class Insecta; order Diptera; family Ceratopogonidae; genus Culicoides; species Culicoides brevitarsis. The sequence continues at coordinate 11,881,442 of NC_087087.1, read as the reverse complement.
GTTTAAAGACCGTAAATCAATCACACTAAAAATAATAATGCACCTGAACATCGACGCGACAAATGCAGGTGAACGAAAGTAAAAACCACACATGAATTATTAATCCTCACGTGTGCGCTCATCAACGTTATGTTGTCTTTATTGCTGTTATGGTTACGATTCAAAGTCAATTCGACACTTTATTTGCTTTTCCTTTTCATTCAGGTATTCCGATAAGAGACATTGACAAGGACACTCAAGGCATTCAAATTTTTATTTAAAATGAAGCATCAACAGGTCAAAGTTGATTATTGGGAAATGGTAAGAATTTTTTAACTGCATTTACTAAAAATTTCTTGAAATTTTACGTAAATTTTCTTCATAAAAGGTCAAAACATCCAGCACCTACCTTTGCTTAGTAATCTCTGGATGGGTTCTCTTCAAACTCATAAACGCAGTTTTCATCTTTCCCGGCTATTTAAAACGAAACCAAGCGGAATACGAAAAACTTTACGCCAAAATGGAAGAAAAATGCAAGGACCCTGCCGAAGAAGAGCCGAAAAAGGAGAAATAATTCACTCTATAGCAACTTAAATCCATTCCACGTAGAAATCATGTGAATTTTAGTTAAGATAAGGCTCCGGAAGTGTCTCATATCCGCTTCAAATCGCAATCGTAGTTATAAATAATGCAAAAATCTTCGTTCACAAAGCATTTAGTCGCAAAATGTCGTACCAAACAGTAACTCAACAACCCCCAATGTACCAAAACCCGCCCCAGCCGATGCCGTATGGAGGATTTCCACCCCAAGATCAATCGTATCAAGGACAGCCTCCATATCCACAGCCAGGGTATCCACAGCCCGGGTATCAACAACCTACATATCAACCCCCCATGCCACCGACGCAAAATAACAACTCTGGAGGCGGGGGCGCGGGAAGTTGCCTTGCTTGGTGTTGCTGCATTTATTGCTGTATCAAAATTTGCTGTTCGGGCGGCGATGACAACATGGACGATGCTGAGTGTTGCGCCATCTAGAGTCAAATTTTCATAAAAATTAACAACTTTATTTTTTTCAAACATTTTATCGCTAATGGAAGTGTTTCGATATATGTATGTGTACTATATATACGATATATATTATATATAGCAAAAATTATGATATATATAGAATATATACTCAAAAATATAGTGTATATATAATATATATAGTATATATATGCGTATATATGTAGTATATAGTATATCTATGTAATTAATTGACTGAGTAACTATTGTAAAAACGTGTCATGTAACAAGAGTATTTTATGTGATAAGTCATTGTCGTCACTGATTGATAAGAGTTTGTAAATTCCCTAATACTGTTTCCTAACTAAGTAACTTTTTTGATTGTTTAATGAATCTTTTTGCCATTTTGGTGTGCGCTATCACGATTTCCATTCAAAAATCCATTACTAAATTCCTTTTGTTGTTCCCGCGAGAACTTTTCCGCAGCATCTCGCTTATCTTGACGAGCTTTGTACGATTTCTGGTAGAAGTCGTTGAACAAAAAGTAGAAGAAAATCGCATTAGGAAGTGTAAAGAAGATAGACCAGCGTGGAAATCCGCAGTCGTTCCACAAAAGTTGCGCCGAATGAAGGAAACAAAGTCCAAATTGGATCATTTGCATTGTTGTAATGTACTTTTTCCACCACAAATACTTTTGCCACTGTGGTCCGAGGGCGCTCAAAAAGTAGTAAAAGTACATGACGATATGAACCATCGAGTTAACCATTCCGATGAAGGCGGCATGACCTCCGGGGAAGTATTTGGTGCAACCCCAACTAATCATTGGCATTCCTGTGTGATGGTAGAGATGCAAAAAGCTGATTTGTTTGTCTTTTTTACGCAGCACGAAGAACACTGTGTCTAATAATTCCGAGATTTTTGCCAAAAAGTACCAATAAAAAGCACGAGCTGCCTGAAAATTGAAAAAGGTAAGAATTTATTTTAAATTTTTAAATAAAAAACTTACTCTCATGGCTTCCGGACTCCGTGAACGATCAACTGGCTCACACTTGAAACTATATTTGCCGAAAAAGTAAGCTCCGGTAACAGCTTCATACACAAGAATGCAACTGACCACTACCTGAATTGCATTGTAGACAATTAGCAACTTTTGCATCTTGAATGGCTTCCGGTTCGCCATGAATTTCGGTCCCCATGAAGTCACAAAGTACAAGTAGGCAGCAATTATGAGCAAGCCATGTATGGGATTTCGCATGAGAAACCAATCATTTGTTCGCGGATCAGCTAATTCAACAAAGATATGATTCCACCATCGCTCGACTTTGGTGCCTTCAAAGATGTTGAGGCGATTTAAGATGTCCATGCTGAAAAAATTAAAGAATTTACTTGAATGACTCGACAAAAAAGGTAAGTAGAGTATTTTTTTACACTAAAATTAAGTAACAAAAAAATTTTGGTGAGGGAAATTGCGTTAAAGAGTTTTTTTATGTTCAAGAGTTCATTAAATGTTTGTTTTTGATGCAATTTTTGTGTTTGACAAGCACTTGAACTCAAAAATTGACCCGAAATTTAGGAAGTTATGCAATAATACTGCAATGCGGAACTTTTATTTTGACACCAAAAGTGCAACAAGTGACATTTCCGCTTCTTGTTGCTCCTATTTTAATCAATATTTTAACAAAAACTCAATTTTTGTTTGATTTTCTTTTATATTTCACACATAAAGAAGCTTTTAATTGAATAAACTTTGAACGAACCTTTTAATTATTTCACTTAACACTCAAATATTTGTTTGTAAACAATGAAAAAAAAATAAAATTGTGACTTCTTTTCTTCGGGGGAACCTTCCTTAAAACTACAACAATGTACGAGAGACTAAGACAAAATTTTACACATTTTTGGCTTTATATAAATTTGTTGCCATTGCACATAAATTGTGCGCATACCATATTTTAGGGGGGTTCGTTAACGTAGTTCATTCAAATTTTTTTGGTAAACACAGCTGATGAGTTCGTTCACGTTTTGTGCAGCGTTTAAATATTGAGAGGTTACTGTAAATTTGCGATTTTTTTTATAATTTTACTCTTAAAATGAATTATTTTTGAATATAAAGCCAAGTTCAGACTTCTTATTACCTTTAAGTTCAATTAAACTAATGAATCATGCGAAGTTTTGTACTTTTGTGCGACTTCACAGACAAATCTTAGACAAAGTAATAATTTTTTGGTAAGGGTAACTTGCTAATGTACTCATATGAGCATATCTGATAGATCGAAATGATTGAATGTCAAATTCTCGGTCGGACCATTTAGTCGTTTTTTGCAATTGAAGGGATTAAGATCGATTTTTCCCTTTGGGTGACGGAAATTTTTGAAACCTCGTGACTTTTGTGGGCGTTAAAAAAGTGAAAATTTGTTCAATAAGGAATTTTAAAAGCTAATTGTGATACTTGATGAAATGTCAAGCAAAATAAGTGTGTCAAGGTCAAATGCAAAATAAATTGCAATAATTTGTGAATATTGTTAGGAAATTCATTGAAATTTAATTTAATAGAAAAAAAGTGATCAAGGACAGTGAAATAGAGTGAAAAAGTGTTGAAATCTTGAGTGAAGGCTTAAAATGATATTGACATTATGGAATATTGGACGAGGAATATTCAATCATTGGGTTTCCGATATTACTCCACGTAAGTATAAGATTTTCCGTTTTTTATTGTTAAGTTTAAGAGAGGAATAGGAAGTATTTTTTGCTAAGTGAAGAGCAAAAAAACTGACGAGTAAAAAAATATGTAGAATGGATCATCTATCTTCAGGAGTTCTTGATTTTTTTCTTCAATTATTCCAGTACTTTTTACAGCAGAATCGTTGAATGTTAATGATTCTCATAAAAAATTAGGCTTGTATTGGTAATCCAACAAAATTTTCGAATTCAAAAGGAATCTTTGGAAAATATATTGTTTACTTAAATAAAATCTGATGAAATTTTGGTGATACTAAATAACACTTTTAAAAAGTTGTAATATTTTTACGAAATCGTGAAACAAAATTTCTATACTTCTGATTTGACTAAAAGGCTCTTGAAATAAGATCAACCAATTCTTCGACTCAACATAGTCAAGTGGATTTCTACTAGGACTTGCATAGTAATAAAAACATCGGTTCGAGCCTGAACCGGTCCTGGAGAAAGTGCGGGAAATTTACAAAAATCATAAAGAAATATTGAATTTTTAAGAGTAAAATGGGAAAATTTTATAATTTAAAAATTAAAATTTGTAGAATTACTTAGAAAATGTATAAAATTGACTTAATTTGTGATTTTTTTCAAAATCTTGGGGTAAATATAATTTTGGGACATGAGTTTGGTTCCCGGGTAAAAATAAACTTTTTCCATGTCTGGCTTGAACTTCGTCTGAATGAATGACATTTGTTAATGTATTAGTAGCTATGCAAGTAGCACACACATTAGAATCAGTGATTTGTTAATTCATTACAAAATTTTTTAAAATGCCTGTTTTTGCAAAGACAATTTGGTCACAGTACAAATACAAAGCTTAACGAATTATAAATATTATTGGAAATATTTAGAGTATTGTCGAGTAACTGACATACTTTGAACATTTAAATTACTAAGTATCTGTTAATGAAATTATAATTTATATTACATTATTGAGATTGATTTCTAAAGCTTCATAGAACTTTAAATTTTATCGATTTTTTTTTTCTCAAGTTTTTCAAAGAACCCTCTTTTTGAATAAAGATTGATTGTTCCTCGCATTATTTTTTATTAATGTCCAAGAGTACTAAAAATTGACAAAGTTGGATAAAGAGAATCAATAAGCAACGATAACCAATACCTTCTAGGTATATGTCAAGTTAATAACAGGTTAGTTTAACTTACTCTGTTAAAAAGGTGTTAAAATACTCAATGCAATTGTGATAAAATATCCAAAAACTCATGAATATTTTACAAAACAGTATTCAGGATTAAATATTAAAAAAAACTATATTTTATGACCGTAACTGTATAAAAAAATTCACAATACGTTTTGCAAATTAAGAAAAGTGCCATAAAAATATCAAGTTTTTAAGCAGTGATTGATTTTTAGGGCACGTGTTTCATCATGAAAAATGTTTTGGTTCAGTTAACAGATTTTTGAAAAAAATACAATAAAGTTGCGAAAGAAAGCTTTTAAAAAATACTTGACTTATAATTTATTATTCTAAATTTGAAGCTTTTCTGCAGACTTAAACTCAAAGTTAAGCCTCTAAATAAAAAAATATGTCTAATGGTTTTTCGACAATTTTTTTCATGGCACATTCATGCAAAGTTATATTCTATATTTCAAAATCTCATATGATTAAATAAAACTTGAGTTTAAGCACTTCATCTACCTTTTCTTACTTTAAATATATGATCTCATCCTAATTCTAACCTCAAACAAAAATTGGCGCCAAAAAATTCTTGACATTTATCATTTTCATACCACTCATTTAATATTTCCAAGAAAACGTGAAACAGATCAATAAACGTCCTTTCACACAACATGACGAGCAAAAGTTCTCCGAAACACGACAAAAATTGCACCAAAACACATTGACTTTAACAAAAAATTCAAGTTCATGAATAATTTTTTAGAAAGTAAAACAGTTGCGAATTTTTTTTTTTTTCGGCAAAAAATATTATCAATGAAATCCAGAATTCTTTCCGTATTAAACTTTTTGTTTTTACGTCACGAGTTTTTCGGGTGAATTACCTCTTGGAATGTCAAAATAGCCACGTGGTTTTAAATTGCTCGAGGATTCTCAAAAGTCTTTCGCGCTTCTTAAGATCTTATTCGGATCTTACAAAACTTACATAATTTTTGTTTTTGAAACAAAAACCTTCAACATTTCAACACTTTTTTATTTAAGTCTAATTCTGATCCGATTAACTTTTTTTTAAACAATTTTTTTTTTGTTAAAGTATTTAACGCCAGTAAATTCAAGGAAGATAAATATCAAGCAAGGACCGTTCGTTTGCGTTTATGTAATCGGCCTATATTATCACGTTGCTTACGAAAATCCAACATCAAGAATAAAAAAAAGTTGTTACAAAACAGTAATAAATAAATCAATTTACCTCGAAAAGCCTAGTGGGTAAAAAATTATTTTTTCTTGAAGATTTTTTTAAACATTTTTTGAAAGATGTTGCAACGAACCTCTGACGAAGAACGTCTTTATTACATGAAGTCATGATGTCCAAACCACACCGATCGTCCGATGATTTCGACGACGTGCTCGACTCGCATGTTTATGTATTAAATCGCAAAAAAAATCTCTCAAGGTCGACAAGATGCAGAAAAAAATTTTTAAGTTTTTTTCGTCGTACGATGTATATGTTGCATTGAATTTATTATTATTTTTATTACATTATTACGCGACAACAACAACAACAAGATGTACGCGAGAGGTAGGTACGTCGCGCCATGAAAGAACCTGAAATTAAATGCCTTTATGTAAGAAAAATGCACTTGATTATACCTGAATTTCTTATTTACTATTATGTAATCGGGCAAAATGCACCAGTTGCATTACATAGTTCACGCGATCAAGTAAGGCAATAATTTTTTGGCGTTATTTGTTTGTCGAATTTCGGCCGAGCCAAAAGTGCATCACTACAAGTTAAACTTGAAATATGTGTCAAGAATGGAAAGTGCCTCGTAAAAATTCTCTGCGTGGGTGAAAATTAATTTTAGTGTTTACCAATCGAAATATAATTAAAAGTTTGAAAACTTCCGTTTTCCACGTCATTAATAGAACGAAAAAGTAACCTTGCCACAAAAACAAAATAAGTGCAATTATTAGATTAAAATAATTATTTATTAAAAAAATTAAACCATAAATGATAATTACTTAGTGTTACTACAAGTGTTTAGTGCAAAAAAAAAGTTCACATCGTAAGTTATTTGTAAAGTTGCCAAAGTTCTCTGATCGTGTTTGTTGTTAATGAGCCGCTTAATGTACCTCAACTCATTTTCATGCAAGGTTATCACAAACTTTAAGCAATCTTCCGAAATTCTTCAGAACCAAAGTAGCTCAATGTCGTTCGAAATTGTTTCTTCTCAACTTTAACATTTTACCCCCCGAACCATTTCATAACAACTTGACACTTTTTTCGCAAACGACGTAGGTGACAAATGCGCAAAAATGTCATTAATTGCGGTCATTTACCTTCGGCGGTCATTCGGTTCACCGTGCACTTGAAAAATTCGAAAGGGAATTGCGTTTTTTTCTTCATATTTTTTTGTTCCTTATTGCTGGTTTATTTATACTTTTTTTTATGATAGCGAACGAAAACCGTAACATTCACAGGGAAGTTCAGCGCAGAAGGTCATCGAGAAGTTTCAATGATCGTTGGGAGACGGGAAAATTGCCTTGATATTCTTTCTTCGTCTTCTTTGAAAGACGTTTTTTTTTGTGCATTCTATCAAGTCGAGTCTGGTTGCGTAATAAAAATAATAAGGGCAGAACGGAAGAATGGAATTAATTTTGTATTTTAGAAAGGAGCTTATTAAAGGTCGTGTGAATTACCTTATCAATCATCAACAAAATGGATTTTTTTCATAAAGGGTTGAGGATTTTTGTGATTTGAGGGGTTGAAGGTTAACGTGCTCGATTGAAGCTCGAGTATTTCGTTAAAAAACTTTAAACATAAATAGGACTTAAACTTTAAAGAAATCTTCAAAAATTTTGTTTTATGACGTAAAATCGGAAATATTTGACCATAAAAACTTTTTTTTTTTCTAGAATTAATAAATCAAGAAATCAAAAGGAACATAACAAAGCGTCAAGAGTAAATCTGAAATTTCAACATATAGAAAGAGCTAAGGCAAAAAATTCTAAAGTTTTAAATATAATTTTACAATCCATCCAGAGGGCTTTTTTAGTCAAATGAATTCAAAAATCTAAAAGATACAGAACCAAGCAAGCAAACGGCTTAAAAATGAATTTTACTGGCACGATATCAAAAATGAAATTAATTTAATGGTCCTCAAACCTCAAGAGATATCAAAAAAAATTGTAAAATCTAAGCAACCGTTCTTCATAATGTTGTAGGAAAACTAAAGAAACAATTAATGGAACATTTATGGAAAAAATGTTTCAAATGTAAACAAAAACTTAAACAAGACAAAGAAAGCACTGAACATCTTATGAGAAATTTTACAAGGAGTCCAAATAGTAACATGCAATTTTATGTGAATAAATTCCACTGATCTCTTAATATATCTAACCCTGGTATGTAAATCAAAAAAAAGTAATTCCATGCACCAGAGATGCCCAAAATATGTTTGCAACCCACTCTAGTAATACGCACATTGCTGTTTGTGTAGAAAAAATGAAAAATGCCTCAAAAGAATCGCAATAGTTGGTCTTAAAGGCAGCAGATTATTTTTTCCTAAGTGTCATTAGACCTTTTAAATTTTAGGAATACAACTGATCCACAAAATTTGATTAATTATATTTTCATTATTCTATTCTATTGGATTAAAGACATTAATTGTTCAAATTTAGTTTAATTCTATATTAAACTAGCTGTTAAAAAGAGACTTATAGTCCTTATTTTTTTAACTCTCGGGTTTTTATTATGTTCTATATTCGAGCATTAACAAGTCCGAAAACTTGGATTCCCTTTTGAAATCAAATCATGTTAACATTTTATTTTGTTTATCCCAATTTAGCACAAAACCCTTAGAACAATTTCAGCTAATTTTAAACAAAACAATTTTATCACTCAAAATCCATCGTAGTTAAAAATCTAATTAACTCAAATCACTTCATTATGAATATTAAGCAAACAAAAAAAATATATAAAATAATAATTATCTCTTTAAATCAACTTCTCAAGTCATTAAACGTTCATAATGAGCATCATGCAAGAAGTTTACGTGTTATCACGTCTTGTTAAACATATACTCAAAAATTAAAGAGATATGGTAGGTCAGTACTTATTCACGAATTTACGATGATACATTTAACCATGACACACTTTCTTTCTTCTCTTTTTGTCTCATTCATCCTCTGATTCTCCTTTTTTTGATGTCGCTCGTTATGAAATGCAAAATGATTTCTTTCCATTGTCTCATTATCATTAAACAGATTGCCCTGAGGGCGCGAAAAAGTTCATTAAATGTCGATCAATATGCACAAAACTTTTCCGAGAATAACAATTCAATTAAGTTAATCCGAGTTGAATGGGTTATAACGTCATTGTGTGGTCTCAGCCGGAGACAATTAAAAAGTGAATCTTGATCTAATCGATGGAACATGCATAAATTGACGCATGTGACCGAGCAACGGTTCACTTAAGTGGCTTTACATTGTCCAGTAATTGCATTTAACAAATTGCAAGACAATTACATTTTTTTTTCGCGTTACGTATTAAATTTTGTTATTCACAGTTTACTGATAAAATAAATACGGGAATCTACCAAAAAATCTCTAACCTTCAATTTTGTTACAAAATTCAAGTTAAAAAAATTTGGTTTAGAAAAAAATCAAATATTTGCGTGAATTTCATACAATTTTAAGTTGTTTACCTTTTTATGCGATTTTTTTCGTACTCAATGGCTTGGTAAATGTAAAATAATTACAAAGGTCATTTAACGTGTTCCTGCGCACTTTACATGACACGATTCCTGTTTCAGTCCTTTGAAACAATAAAAACACGCAAATTAACCCGAGCTCCAATGGAATCCGGAAACGAAAAAAGTCATTATGTCTCATCCCTCGTTGAATTTACAAATTCAATTAACTAATCGTAGAATTATCAATTAACAGTTGACAAACAATGAAAATTTAAACTTGATCACCTCGTGAATTAAAAACGTGTAAAATTTTGTAATATTATCAATCCTGTTAGAATTTTTTTTTATGTTGAATGAATTGCTACGCAATTTGTTTATTTATTTATTTATGGAAATCCACGGAAATCAACAAACTGATGAAAAATAATGTCATCGGAAGCATTTTGATGGATCACGAGTTGATAAAAAATAACATTTTTCGCAATTTTTCGTTGAAACAGACAAAAAACGACCTTCTTAGCGAAAATAACTCATCCCAAAAAATTATTGATGAGTTCGATACGAAAGACATTTTTATGCTGACTTCGTTCCATTTTATCATCGTTAAAGGGCATTGTAATGACATACCTGCGAACCAGTGATTTAAAGTATGCAAAGTCCGTCAATCATTTCATTGTTAACAATTTTCGATGTCTCGAAGTTGAGTAGTATAATTGTTGTTTTTTAGCTGACGATGATCGTACATTAAAAAAAAATGTTTATATGAATCTTCATTCTGGTCGTCCTTGTGATATTTAATGTCGTTTTTTTGCGCATTTTTGTGCAATTTTTCATAATTTTTTTCTTTAAGTAAATTTCTGTTTATTTTTTTTTTTTTAAAGAAAGAGTTAATAGATGATGACGTCTTTTAGTATCCGGGAGAAAAATAACTTCATTAACCCTTAATTGGTGCAACACATTTTTTATTCGTTTTTTTTCTTCTTTACTACGGGAGAGTTTTTATTGATGAAAAATTACTTTCGATTGTTACCCCATCGAGTGAAATTAATGATTATAGTCTAGAGCTCTGACGTAAATAAATTCCCTTTTTTCTACCAAGAACTTGCAATTTTGTTCTTTCTTCTATCTTTGTAAGAAGGATACGTGATATGATGAATAAAGTTATAATTTTTAATATTTAACAAGAAAAATAAGAGATCAGAATCGCAATTCATTGAGAGGTTAATTGCTCTTTTGTGAGAAAATTTTCCATTCAATTTTGCAAAAATTTGTAAATAAAGTTTAAAAGAAATTTTATAAAAAAAAAATTAAGAAAAAAAAACATATATTTAAAAAAAAAATAATTAAATTTCGTAAGCATAATATTTAAATATTATAATTAGTTATTTTTTTTAAATTAATTTCAATTAATTAAATTTATTTAATTAAATATTTTTTCAAAATAAAACAGTTAACTTTAGAGATTTAACTGAAAAATTTGTAAATGTCAATTAGCCGTTAAAAATTTGAAAATCGTTTTTCTGCTGATTCAAGCTATTTTTCTTACATTTACAATTTTTGTCTTATCATCGGCATCATATTTTTTTTCCTTCCACGAATGATAAAAATAACTTCTGAAGAGTTTATTATTAAAATTTCGATGGAAATAGAGGCAAGAGTTGTGAGTTATCTGAAAACAATAATAAAAAAGTGACAATTTTACAATTTTGTACTCCTTAGAAATTTTTTCACCAAAATATAAAAATTTTACATTTTTTAACTCCTCAAAATTGAATATTTTCAACTTTATTGGTTTAAAAAAAGCCAAGTTCACATTTTTGTATACATCACAATGAAAATTCTCAGAAAATTTGTTCGCTTCTCAGTTTTGTACTCCTCATTCACAAATAATTCATGAGGAGTACAAAAATGAGAAAATAATAAATTTTCTGAAGAATTTTATTTTTTAAAAAAATTTCAAGTAAAAAATTTTTGCCAAAATTTGGTATAAAAAAAATTACTAAAATTTTTAATTTAAAAAATTAGGCAAAAAATTAAAGTAAAAAACTCAAAGCTAAAAAAAATATTAAAAATTTCTCTAAAAAGAAACTTTAAATTTTTTTATAGATAATTTTATAAAAAAAAAATAAAAATACTGTAAAAATTAATTAACTAACGAATAAAATCTCGTAATTTATTATAAAAAGCTTTTATTTACCTATTAAAATTATGTTTAAAAGAGCATAAATTTTCTGTTTCAAAAAAAAAAAATAAATAAAAAAATTGTCATATTAATTCACAAAACCACAATAACCGTCATTTATTTATTTATTTAGTCAACGAGTGTGGTTTCATTGTCTGCTTCTTTTCATTACAATTTTTCTAGATGAACTTTTTGCATGCAGATAACCGTCTCGATTATTTTCTTTTGAAAAAGAACAAAAAATAAACAAGTTTTTTTTCTCTTAGTCCTGATTTATTTCTTTATTTCGTCTCAGACACAGTTTCAGACAGTTTTTAAGTTCAGAAGTGGTCTAGAGATCATGAACCGCGCGAAATGTAAATTATTATTGTAATTAAATAAAAACATATAAATTAACATAAAAATGATTTATTTGCGATTTACTTTTGCATTGCGAGCAAAAAAAAACCTGTTGCTCTCATTATTTTCTTTTCCGTTTGCATGTTTTCGAATTCCTGTCGGGGTAGGTCGTTTGCAGGAGATGTTCTGACCTCGATCTCCTTTAAATAAGGAAATAATTTAAAATTAACAGAAAAAATCAATTTTTTCATGTAGCATTGAGCCCTTTATTGCTCGAAATGAAATTAAAGTACGCTAAAAACAATAATTTATAATGTAATAAATTTATCAATATTGACACCACACCTCCTCCTTTTAGTGTTGCTTACGTGCGTAAATTCAAGTTTTTTTTATTTATTTTTTTTAGTTTTATTTTAATTTTTTTTTATAATAAAATATATTAAATTAGGGTTCGAAGTTCGAATGACTTTTTTTCGTTTTAATTTTATTTGTATAATTTTTATTTAATTTTTTAAATAAAAAAAATATCGGAAATTAGGGTTCAAGTAAATTCATTTTTATTATATTTAAAAAAAAATATTTTTTTAAATTTATTTTATTTATTTATTTATTTTTTTTAATAAAAATATATTATCAAGAATTCAAGTAAATTCATGATTTTTTTTTTAAATGAAAAAATATTTAAAATTTTGTATTGTTTTATTTATTTTTTTTAATTTTTTATATTTTAATTTAATTTATTTATTTTTTTTTTTATTTTTTTTTTATTTTTTTCAATCAAAATATCAAGAATTTGGGTTCAAATAAATTTATTATTTTTTTTTTTAATAAATAATTTTTTTCATTTAATAAATTTAAAAAAAGTTTTTAATTTAATAATTTTAATAAATTTAAAATAAATTAATTTAATTAACTATTTTTTTTCTTTAATAATAATAAAATATAAATTTGGGTTCAAGTACTTTTTAAAAAAATTAAAAAATTTAAATAAAAAGCTATATTTTTTTTAATAAAAATAAAAATTTTCAAGATTTTGGGTACAAGTAAATTTTATTTTTATTTTTTATTGAAATTTAATTTTTTTTAAATAAATTTTTTAACTATTTAATTTAAAACTATTTAATTCATTAAATTTATAAATAATTAATTTTTTTTTTTGAATAAATTTTTATTTTTAATTAAACTTTAAATAAATGAATAAAAAAATAAGTAAATATTTAAAAAAAATAAATATAAAATAAAACAAATAAAAAAAATCATAATTCGGGTTCGTTGCTTTTTTTCAAGTCTTTCGTGTTTATTTCTACTTTCACACTGGCAAAACATAAAAAGGAAGGATTTTTCGAGAGAATAATAACAACAATGTTCGCCACGTAATTATTTCTTCCTTAATAAGTTGTTTATTTTTTTTTTTGTGCTTCGTACAAAAGCAAAAAAAAACGTCAAAAGTGGGGTAGAGCTACTTACGGTACGTGCAAAGCACAACAACCTCAGTGTATGGGCATCTACAGTTTTTCTTCAAGGACGCGTCGCGCGGTACGTTCCGTTGCTTTACACATTATTTCATGATCACATGCAGTCAATTTTGAAAACTTTGTGTACGGTCGTTCTACGTTCTAGACGTCCATTCTCGACAACGACACGAAAAAAAGCAGCAGCAGCAATATCATGGGGTATATCACAAAAAGTGCTCCAACAAAACGATCAGTTTCAACTTTGACGGCAATCGATTCGGTCTAACTTTTTCTCAGCTCTTGAGAAGTGGAGACTAGTCAAATAACTTTACAAGAGTCAATAATTAATAAAAAAAAATATTTTTTTAAAATTATTAATTAGGACACGAAAAAAAATTTTTTATAAAAAAATAAATAAAATAAAATTATGTCACATCTTTTATGATAACTACTGACAAAAATCTGCAATAGTGTTTCAAAGGTGTGAAATTTTAACGTGATAAAAGACACAAAGTGCCAAAACTGAATAAATAATTAATTAAATAAAAAAATAAAATAAAATACAAAAATGGAAAATGTTACATTTACCGATTTCTCCGTGGCAACCGACTTCGTGAGGGATGCCATGGACGAATTTTACACAACAAAAAATTACACGGGACTAGTTGAGAGATACTGGATGATAATTGAAGAACAAATCGGAGGTATGTAGGTTGATCGTTGATCCTTCGACAATGTTCAATTAGCTGTAAATAAATAATAAGAAAAAAATCAGGAAATGCTCTAGATATTTTTTTATGTCAAAGTTCAAGTTTAAGAATTAATTAAAAAAAAAAAAATTTTTTTTTTTCAGATCCAAGAACAAAAAATTATCCAATGATGGATACGCCAATTCCAACAATTACATTAGTGATAAGTTACTTAGCGTGGGTGTTAGTTATAGGTCCAATGTATATGCGAGACAGAAAGCCAGTGAATCTAAAGAATACTCTTATTGTTTATAATGCTGGTCAAGTGCTCCTCAGTGCCTACATGTTCTATGAGGTGAGTTAATTTTTAAAATATTTTTATTAAATTTATTTATTTTTGCTAAAAAAATTTTTTTCTTTATTATTTATTTTTTAATTTTATAAAATTAAATTGTTTGAAGTTTTAAATATTTTTTTTTTATTTAAAAAAAAAAATTAAATATTTTGTGTTAATTCATCAAAATTAAATTTTAATTAATTTACTCCAAATTAAAAATTTAATTTTAATTTTTAATTTAATTTTTTAATTTAATTTTTAATTTAAAATTTTGATGAATTAATATACAAAATATTTAAATTATATTTTTATTTAAAAAAAAATATTTAAAACTTCAAACAATTTAATTTTATAAAATTAAAAAAAATAAGTAATAAATAAATTAAATTTTAATTTTTTAATTTAAGTTTAAATTAAAATTTTAAATCAAATTCAATCAATAAATGATAACGATGATAACGAAAAAAAATAATTTTGATTTTTTTTACAAAAAGTTTTTATTTTTATTCAAAATTTACTTGCAATAATATAAAAATTCTTGATCAATAAGGAAAGAAGTTATTTAATATTGTTTTTTTTTTAAATATTAATAAAAAGAGCATAAATTTTATTATTTAATTTTGTATAAAAATTAAAATTATTAAAAAAATCTAAATCTTAAAATCTAGGTCAATATGATAACTTTTTGGAAAAAAAATTCAAAATATTTTTTTTTTAATATTATTTATTTTTTTTATCATTTATTTATTTTTTATAATTACTAAATGATTTTATTATTTTTTTAAACATATTTTTTTTTAATTTTTATTTAATTTCGTCTACAAAAAATCTTAAAAATTAATTTTTAAACAATTTAAAAAAAAATTAATTCGAAGAATTTTTTAAAAATAAATTAATAATTTTAAAATAAATTAAATTAATTATTTATAAAATTTATTAATTATTTTTTTTAAATTCAAATAATTAAAAAAATTTAATTAATTTTAACCAAAAATTTTACAGCACTTGATGTCTGGATGGGCCCGAGGCTACAGCTACACATGTCAACCTGTCGATTATTCCGATAGTCCATTATCGCGAAGAGTAAGTAAATATTTAACAAACACACAAAAAAATAAATATTTTGAACTTGAAAAAAAAATCAGTCTAATACTTAGACGATAATCACTTGGCAAAAGAAACTTTTTCAACAAGCAAAAAAAAATTAAGTTACGAGTAAAGTAAACATTACGTGATGAGACATTACGGTTCATTGATGAACTTTAGTGACTGTAGCAAAAAAAAACTTTAGTGACGTTCCACATTTAATAATAAAGTAGCATTTTTCTATAAAATTCCATTAATTTTCCGTCATTGACCTGTCTCGACGCGTAATTCTAATGAAAATTACGTAAAATGTTTTTCTTTCATTTTTTTTCTTGTTTTTTTTTTGCAGATGCTCAACTTGTGCTACGTTTATTATTTTTCCAAATTATCCGAATTCGCTGACACAATCTTCTTCGTGCTGAGAAAGAAAAAGTCACAAATCACCTGGCTGCATTTGTACCATCACTCGCTCACTCCGCTCGAGGCGTGGATTTTAGTTAAATTCATTCCAGGTAAGATTTTTTTTAATATTTTTTAAAAATAGTTTTTGTTTAAAAAATAAATTTTATCAGAAGAATTCGTGAATTTTTAAAGTTTCAATTTTTGAGGCAATTTTTTATTAAAATTATTTTTTTTTTTATATATTTATTTAATTTAATTTAATATTTTATAATTAATTATTTATTTAAAATTATTAAATGTAAAAAATTATTAAGATAATTTATTTAATTAAAAAAATAAATTATTAAAAAGTTTAAAATTTAATTAAAATAATTTTATAAAATTAATTTAAATTAAATAATTATTTTTTATTATTTTATTTATTTTTTTAAATTTTTTTTAAATTCATTTTTTGTGAATCCCAATTTTTAGTATTTTTTTTATTTAAAAATCAACAAAATTCTTTTCTTATAAAAAAAAAAAAAAAAATTAAAAATTTTCAACAATTAAAAAATTAAAGTATTCTAATAAATTTAAATTAATAAATTGAATAAAAAAACTAAAAAAATCCTAAATGCTTAAATATTTTAAATTTTTAATGAAATTTTAAAATAAATTAAATTAAATAAATAAATAATCTTCTTCTCCTTTGCTTTCATTAAAATTTTTCGTCTTAAAACTACACATTTTTTTGTCTAAAAAAAATAATAAATAATAATAAAAATAAATAATAAATTAATATTAATATTAAATAAATAATTAAAATAAATTTATTTAATAAATCAAAAATTAAATAAATAATAAAAAATAAAATTAATTAATAAATAAAAAAAAATTAAATTAAATTTTATTTTTTTTTTTTAATTTTTAAACTAAAATTCTTAAGTCATCAAAAATAATTTTTTAAAAAATTTTTTTACTCATTTAATTTTTTTAATCCATCAACAGGAGGCAACGCCACATTCCCCAACATCTTAAACAACTTTGTGCATGTTCTAATGTACTTCTACTACATGTTATCTGCCATGGGTCCACAATACCAAAAATTCTTGTGGTGGAAAAAATATATGACTGAACTCCAAATTGTAAGTATCTCTGCAATAAATTTTATTTTTTTTTGCAAAAACAATCACAAATCTAACAAAAAAACAGGTTTCAAGTGACTTTTATGCATACGATCCAAGTTTACATTTTTTACGTAATACCATGTGCTCGAGATAAACCAAGACAAGACGTTGACCCAATAAAATAAAACGAAACTAAAAGTTGCTGGTCGACCTTGACGTGTTTGGTGCGTGCGAAAAATTATTATCCCGCGCGAAGAAAATTACGCAGGGAAAACGGAACTAAAGTCGATTATCGCCGTTCCATTAAAATTATCGCGCATAAATTTTTATGACGAAATAACTTAATCAAAAAGTGTTCGCCAATTAAAATTTAATATCCAGTAATTTTTTTTTAATTTTATAAAAAAAAATCGCAAATTCAACAAGAAACGGCAGTAAAAACAGCATTTAGTTCTAAACTCGAGGAAAACTAGTTTCGTGAAGCTAATGAACGTTCGCCACACACCTTACAGTTACTCGTGTGTGGCGCAATAGAAGTAAACTTGAAATATGACAAATGCAGCAACGATGCTCGAGAGTGCATTGCCTGCACTCAAGTTGCAAGTTTACTTCCACACAGCTATACTTTAACCTACTTTTACGGAAATCGGAAACAATATTTAACGAATGCGTTTGAATTTGCGGTAGTTGAAAAACTGGATTTTCAATCGAAACCGAGAGGTGAATAAATCTTAATTTTTTATGCGTTTTAGGAATTTTCCGTAACTTTTGATTTCTTTCGGTTCGGAATTCAATGAAGAAGAAGAATCGAGCAATTGATCATTAAAAAGGCATTTTATAGACAATCACGATTCAGAACGCATCGATCTGGCACACATGGGCATTAAATCATAGCAATAACTAGGTCATGTGTATTCTAATCGCATCATTTTGCGATACAGACATAATTCTTGATCATTAGAGCGATTTGTTGGTGTGCATTAATGAGTCAAAAGAACTTGAACAAAAAATGTTTTAGAATGGCTTGTTAAGTACAAATGAACGCGGTTTGTTTTAAAACATTGATCAAGAATTTTTTTTTATTAAATTAAAAAAATATTATTCATGGTAATTTAAAAAAAATCGACAATTTTGTATTTTTTAATAAATTCTCGAAATAATTTTTAACTATTTTTTTTTTTAATTTGAATTGAATTATTTTTTTATTTAAATTAGATCGTTTTATTAATTTTTATTTAAAAAAAAAATAATTAATTTTTACTAATTTAATTAATAGTTAATAGTTAATAATTAATAGTCAATTTTAAATATTTTATTTAATTTTTTAAATTTATTTTATATTTGATTGTTTTTATAATAATGAAAATTTCAATAACTTTTTTGAAATACCTATTGCTCATTGAATATTTATTTTTTTAATTTTTGTTTTAATTTTTAACAAATTAAGGCTCTAACTAAATACATATTTTACAATTTCTTTATATTTAGTTATAATTTTTTAAATAAACTTTATTTTTGAATTTTAGCAATTTTAATTAATTGAAAAAAAACATTTTAATTAAAATTATTATTTTTTTTAATCCTTTAAAAATTTTATCTGATTCTGAAAAAAATTTCTACTAAATTTATTTTTAATAAAATAAAATTTATATTTTTTTTTTCATTTGAATTTAAAATAAATTATTTTTTATTTAAATTAGATTATTTTATTAAAATTAAAAAAATAAATTAATTTTATTAAATTTATTTTCTTCAATTTTTATTTTATTTTATCATCATCATCAAATTAATTTAAAGTTAAACATATTTTATTTTTTTTCACAAAAATGTAAATTTTAATGAATTCTATTAAGTATTGGTTATTATTCATTTATTTTATTTTATTTTTTTTTGCAAAAAAAAAAAAATCTTTAATTATTTAATTTTTATTTTTAACAAATTAAAGCTCTTAATAAATATTTTGCAATCTCTTTTTTATTTTTTGAATGAATTTTTTTTAACAATTTTCAGGAAAAATAATAAATTTTATAAAAGAAAAATCAAAATCGCTTTTAAGTTAAATTATTATTTTTTAAAAAATATTTAAAAATTTTATCAAATTTAAAAAAAATCTTCTATTAAATTTATTTTTTTAATTTATTTCTTAAATATAATAAAATTAAATTTATATTTTTTTGCTAAATTTTTACAATAATAGATTAATATTAATATTAGATTAAAAAGTTAATTCAAATAAATAAAAAAAAATAATTTGTAATTAAATATTAATTTTAATTAATTTAATTTATTTATATTATTATTAATATTTATTTATATTTTATATTAATTTATTTAAAATTTAAAATTATTTCTTCACATTTTTACCAAATTTTAATTTATTTATTTTAAATAAATTTTTAATAAAAAAAATAATTTTATAATTTAATATTAAATAACGTCCGTTTTTCTCATAAAATATTTTTCTTTATAATGTTGCTCAGTAACATGCCAATAAATAATTTTTTTCAAAGTCCTTCAAAAAAATATTAAAATTAAAATTTTATAAAGTATTTTATTAATTAATGATAAATATTAATCATAATATTATTTAATAAAAAAATTTTCACATTTTAATTCATTAAAAAAATTAATTACTTGAAAAAAAAATTCTAAACAAACCACAAATACCGTCACTCATTGGTTAAGCTTCACTTCATCCACTTAAATTTGAACGTGAACTTAGCAAAGTTTCACTTGAGTGCACATAACTTGCAATTTGCCCCTCGCTCGCACACACAAAACAAAAATTTATTGTTATTTCTACTGCAGCGCGCCGGTCTTGCCTCACATTTGAACTTAAAAACACAGAAAAGTTACTTTGAAGCTACCAAAAGCATTTAGCAACGTTTCACATTGAACATTGAAAAGCAAAACTTTAAATGTCTAGTGCATAGTTGTGCAAAAAAATAATAAAAGATTCGACGTTAAATAACAAGAAACATGTTTTTTCGTATTTTTTCTTGCTTGTCTTGTACTAAAATGCACATGTGTTGCAATCGAATCGCCGACAGAAAAAATATTTAGATTCTACTTGAACATGTTATTAACGTCGAAAACGACTTTTAGTAGGTTAACACTTGCATGTAGCTGCGCGCCGTCTAATGATTTCGCAAAAGTTTGGATTTTTCTTGGAAATCACTAACTTTGAACTTAAAACGTCGATTTCGGAAGAAATTACTAAACGTGACATTGTTTTTTCAAGAAATTTGTCCTTGATCTAATTTTTTTTTAATTTTATTTTTTTTTTCTTTACAATAAAATAATTTGTTTTCAATTATTTTTTTTTTAATTTTTGTTTACAAATTTTTTTAACAAAAATTTTATTTTTTTTCTTCAAAAACATTTTAATTATTTTTTTTCTTAATTTTTAAATTATATTTTTTATAAAAATTATTTTTTTTACTAAAATTATTTTTTTTTTCAAAATTTATTTTTTTTTTACTAAAATTTTTTTTTTTTAATTTTAAATTTTTTTAAATATTTTTTTTAACTTTTTTACTTTTTTTTAAATTTTTTTATATTTTATTTTTTTTTTCTTTTCAGGCTCAATTCATTCTCTGCATCATCCACTGTATTCGTGCCTTGTCTGTCGAATGCGAATTCCCGCGCTTCCTCACGGGACTCTTGTTGCTCAACGCCTCGATCTTCTTCGTGCTCTTCATGAACTTTTACGTACAAAACTACAAGAAACAACAAGCAGTTGCGGTGCAACAAAAACTTCTCGCCTTGGAGTCGTCAAAAGCGGCAGCGCAGCTCAAAGCGACCGCCTCATTCATCGCGAAGAAAGTTAATTAGGAAAATCGGGGACTTTTTTTTTAAATTAAATATAATTATTATTTGTAATGTGTATTTATATAAAAAATATGTTTTAATTTATATTTTATTTAAAATGGAAAATAAAAGCGATATTCGTAATTTATTTACTTTAAATAAATATTTTTTTACTTATTTCATTTAAATACGTAA
Organism: Culicoides brevitarsis; assembly: GCF_036172545.1. Lineage (NCBI taxonomy): Eukaryota > Metazoa > Arthropoda > Insecta > Diptera > Ceratopogonidae > Culicoides > Culicoides brevitarsis. Next base: position 11,860,292 of record NC_087087.1, on the reverse strand, counting down.
ATAATAATTAAAATAAAAAAAAAACTTTTTTAATCAAGACTTTAAATAAAATAAACATGTAGTTGACTGCATTAGAATTAAATAAATAAAAAAATAAATTTAGTGCCTTTAATTAGAATTAAATAAAAAAAAGCAGGACGAATAGTATACCGTATTAAATTCCTTTTTAAAAAAATCCCCATTTTTTCTTAAAAAAATAATTAAAAATAATATTTTTTTATTATTTATTAAATAAATATTTAAATAAATATTTTTATAAAAATTATTTTTTTAAGAAAAAAATTCAAAAATAAATTAATAATAATTTCTAGATAGATAGCAACTGCTCAAACTTGTTGATTTTGTTATTTTTTAACTTTATTATATTCATTTTTACATTATTTTTGTGGTTTTGTTTCCTGATGTATTTAATTAAATAATTAAAATAATAAATAATGAGAAAATGTAACCTCAAAATTAGTAAAATATGGAGATTTGTGTACAGTGAATATGTAAAATAAATTAATTTTTTGATAAATAAAGTAAAATTTAATTTGTGTTTTTATTTTTAAATTAATGAAAAATGGCTTCAGTAACAAAATTTACGTAAAAATTTAATATTTTATAGAAATTTATATAAAAATTTTAAAAATTATTATTTGAATAATTTTTTTTATAAAATTTTGATGAAATTGCAAAAATTGTCAAATAAATTTTATTTAAGAAATTTTAATTAAAATTATTTATAATTTATTATTATAAAAAATAATAAAATAAAAATATTCATAATAAAAAAAAATTAATTAATAAATAAATTTAAACTAAATTATGATGTTATATTTTTTAATCAAATTTCATATGAAATTCGTTTTTTTTTTAAGAATTTTTTATTCAATATTAATAATTTTATTTTAGACTTTATTTAATTGACAATATTTAATAACTAATTTTTTTTAAAGATCTAAAGTTAAAAAAAAAACATTGAATGAAAGTTTTTTTATGGTTAAAATCATCAAATAATTTAAGTTACATCAATTCAATAATTTTAATAATAATTTTTGAAGAAAACTATTTTTTTATTATTTTAATTAATTAATTAATTGTTTTAATATTTTAATTAATTTTATTTTAATTAATAATTTAAAAATAATTTTTTTAATAATTTTTTTTTTATTATATTTTTTTTTAAAATTAACTAATTTTTTAATAAAAATTTAACTTACATTTATTTTTTTTTTTATATAATTTTATTAAATTGAAAATTAATAATTTTTTTTTTCAAAAAAAAAATTTTAATAAAAGAAAATTTTAGTAATTTTTTTATAAAAATTTTTAATTTTTTTAATAAAAACGTCATTATTCATTTATTTTATTTTTTTGAAAAATTAATTTTTTTCGACAAAATCCGAAAAAGACAAAAAATGGATATATTATGTTTATTCGCCTAATTAATTAATTGTTTTAATATATTAATTAATTTTATTTTAATTAAAAATTTAAAAATAATAAATAATTTTTTTATAAATTTTTTTTTGATTTAATTAAACAATAGTAAATTTTATTTAATTTTTTTTCAAATATTGAATTTTAAAACCTATGTATTTTTTTAAAATTAATTTTCACATAAATATTTTTTTTTCTATCTTTTCACATTTTTTTTTTTTGATTTTAAACAACACATTTATTTATTTATCTGAAAATTTTTAACAATATTACAAAATTTAATTTTTTGTTGAAATTTCACTAAATCTTAAGTTTTCTCAAAATAATCATTGAAATTTTAATTTTTTATTACTCAACAAGATTTTTCTTACTATTTCATTAAATTTTAATTTAAAAAATTAAAAATTTCTTCTATTTCGCGAATTTTAAATTTTTCTTAATGATTAACGGTTTTCGACTCTTGCAAAAATTCAAATAAAAATCAGCTGTCACTGCGCTGTCAAACGCGAGACGTCACCGTAAACAAACAACAACAAAAGACTCGCGAATCGCCGTAGGAAAAACGCCGTCAAAAACAACAAAAAATCGAAATTTTAATCGCAAATTATGAACCCAAATGACAAAAAATGGCGAAATTTAATAGTTGATCGTTTACGGGACCGCAACCGGACCGAATCATCGAGCTTCAACGCGTTAATCCAGTGCAGTAAGTTTCTTTTTTCACGAATTTCCTTTGTTTCGCGCAAACATATTTCACGCAAATTCCGCTCCTTAGATAATCGTCTCTTCGACTCGAACAGCCAGCTGAGTGCGGAAAATCTCCGTCTTGTCGTGGAAAATGAGAAAATTCGTCAGGGAGCGCGGGGATCGTTGCATGGGTCGCGCGACAGCTCCTTGGACAATGCCAGAGTGCAAAATTTGGAGAAAAAATTGCTCGCACAGCAGGAAGAGCTCACGGAACTGCATAAACGCAAAGGAGAGCACTCGCAACAAATAATTGACTTGAATAAACGCGTGCAGGAACTGCTAAAAGTCATCGCGGACAAAGATGCGACGCTGGCAGACCAAAAATCGCTGAACCAAAAGTTGCGTGCGGAAGTCCAGATGCTCACGTCGAGCATCCAGGAGCTGAAAAACTTGAATACTTGCCTGCGGGACGAACATACTGCCTTGCAACTTGCATTTGCGTCGAACGAGGAGAAGCTCCGGAAGGCGCAGGACGACAACCGAGTGCTCGTCGAGAAAATTGGGCAAATCCAGAAACAAATGGCGGAAAAAATGAACGACGAGAATGAAAGTTTTATACGGTGAGTCATTTTTTTTTCGAAAAAAATTCAATTTTTTAACCGAAAAAAATATTTTTTCAGTAAAATGTCGGAACGCATGCGACGCGAACTCGAAGATGCCGCCCGTGACGGTTCCCGACGCTCCAATAGTCCCGTAATTCAGGATCGCGGCAGCATTGGGGAACTTTTTACGCGCGGCATTGACGCCATTTATATCGATGCCTTGCCCAATGGCGTTCAAATGAAGTTCGATTCGCACGATGGCGAAGTAAATGCCGTGCGTTGGAACCCAATTGAGCAAATAGTCGCCACGGGAGGTGCTGATCGCAAGGTAAAGCTGTGGGATGTGAGCAAGGGAATGTGCGATCCAAAGGGAACTCTCGTTGGGTGCAACGCGGGAGTAAATAGTGTAGATTTTGACTCGACAGGTACCATGATTATTGGCACGTCGAACGATTATGCTAGTCGAATATGGACTTTGAGGTGAGTTTTTTCTGAATTTGCTAAAAAATTAAATTAAAAAAAAATTTGATTATACAAGAAATTTAAATTATAAATTTTTAAAATTATTTTTCGCTAAAAAATTAAATAAATTAAATTTTAAAATTATTTTTTTAAAAAATTAAATTAAATTAATTAAAAAATTTAATTTAAAAATTATTTCTTTGTAAAATTTTTTTTTTTAATTTTTAAATAATTTTTATAAAAGAAATAATTTTTATTTAATTATTCAAAAAAAAATTTTTTCAAAATTTTTAATTAAAAATTATAAAAATTAAAATTTTTAGTTTTTTTATTTTTTATTTTTAGGAAAAATTTTTTGTAAAAATTTTATTTTTTTAAAACAAAAAAAAATTTAAAATTTTTTTAAATTTTTTTGAATTAAATTAAAAAATTTGAAAATTTATTTAAAAAAAAAATTAAATTTTTAATTTTTTTTTTAAAAAAAAAAGCATCTAAAATTTAAATTTTTATTTAAAAAAAATAATTTTTATTTAATTTATTTTAAATTTATTTATTTTTTTTTTTGTTTTGTTAAAAAAAAAAAATTTTTTATTAAATTTTAATTGAATATAAAATTTATTTCTTTATAAAAAATATATTTTTTTTCAATTTTTTAAATTTTGCAAAAAAAAAAATTATGTTTATTTATTTATTAAATTTAAATAAGTGAATTTAATTAATCAAAATAATTTAATGAATTTAAATTAATAAATTATTTTATTTAATTTGAATAATTAAATTTATTTAATTTACTTTTCTTTATTTTTTTTTAAATTAATATTTGAAAAAATAATTAAAAACCCAAACGAAATTTTAAAAAATTAAATTAATTTAAAAAAATAATTTTATTTTAATTTAAAAAAAATAATAATTTTTTTTTCTCTTCCTCCTAAATAGTGACCAACGACTTCGGGTGAGTACAAAAATAAAACACACAAAATTTTATTTATTATTTATTTTATTTTACCGAAGAGTTTCTTAACATTTATTTTCATTCATGTATAAAAAAAGAGGTAATAAAAGTGCTTTCAATTAAATTTTCTGCTAAAAAAAAATTTCTTTTTTTCGAAAAAGTGCTTTGAAAATCTTAAAAGATAGAATTTATCGGCTATGATTACTTAATTTATTTCAGTAATTAAAAAAAAATTAATAAAAGATTGCTTCAAGTAAAAAAATTTAATTAAATTAATAAATTTATTTAAATTGAACGTCTTCTTGACAAACGATAATTTTTTGTTTATCGGATTCAAAAATTTTTTAATTTAAATTTTTTTTCGTGCAAAAAGACACGAAAAAAGGCGACACACCCAAAAATTTGTATTATTTATTATTAAATGCGGTAGAAAAAAGGACAAGTGACTATAATGATAAATATTTTTTTTTTTAAGTTTAAAGTCCATATTTTTTTTTTTTTTCATTCAAAAAAATCACACACAAGTCACTGACATTTCAAAAGTTCATTCACACGAGAGACGCGCGCTGATAATTTAATTAATAATAATGATTATTTTATAAAAAAAAGTTTCTTAAAAATTATTTTTTTTTTAAATATGATTTTTTTAACTTAAATGCTTATTCGATATGTTATTATTTAATAATATTTTTTTATCATATATTTTATGTATAAATATTAAAGAAAAAAAATTATTTTCAGTCGTCCTTTCTTCTAAAAAAATACGTGACCTAAAAAATACGAGTGTGTCCTCTTTTCCTGTCATTTTTGCCGAATTTTCCAATTTTTTTTTTCTTTTTAAAATAATTAATTTGAAAAATACTAGTCACTAAAGTTATTGACTAATAACTAATTTTTTTCGTATGTAAAAAAAAGTTTTTTTTTGCGGCAGTCCATAAATTTTTCCGTTTCCAAAAAAAGTTTTCTGGCAATGATTTTTTTAGAAAACCCGTCCTTGATATCCAGTTTCGTACAATTTGCACATGGAGTCGGTCCGACTGCCTCCGATCTGGGGTCCAGGCACCGTTCCATTGAGAATTGTCTCGTCAAAGTGACTGTGTTTCCGCTGGCGACGCTGATACATGTAGGTCCAGATGGCAATTACCGCTAATTGAGCAAGGAGGAAAATGGCGGCGGATGCAACGAGACCTAAAATTCAAAAAAAAATTATAAAAAATTCAAAAATTGATGAAAATCGATCCTCACCTAATCCATTCACGCAGAAATTATTTGCGTCGGGCGCCAAAAAGACCGTGCCTCCTTGTTGCATGACATCCAAGTCGCCTTGTTGCTTCTCAAAACCGAATTTGTCCGTAATTTTGATCGATTGAACGAGTAACATGTCTTCGTGATTGCGGCTGGTTTCGCGACGAGAGCGGATGTTGACGTCTGGAAGCAAAAAATAAAAAAAAATCACACATTATCAGTTAGTTGCTGTATAATTGAGGTTGTCATTCACGGTGATTTCAGAATGAACCAAACGTATGCCAGAAAACTGACAAAAATATCATCATAATGTGTGTGACGGAACGTGTCTATGGACACAGCGATGTCGATAGAGTCATGAATGTACGAGAAAAAGTGGTTATATAGTGAGCGTAGGGAGTTTTTGGTTTAGCGAGATATTCGAATTTTGTGGGATTTCCCCTCTTTTTGTGTTTGTATGAACGTGAAGGGGAGAATTTTGTGAAAAAAAGAATTTGTTTGAGGAGAATTTTTGAGGTTTAAATAATATTTTATCGATATTTATCAAAAAATGACAAATATATTTTAAAAATTGAATGAAATTTAAATAAAATTGATAAAATAGGTACAAAATTGACAAATTTCTTTAAATAATTTATAAAAAATTGTCAAGTTTTATTAAATTAAAGTAAATTTTAGGACAAAATATTTATTTTAAATAAAATTCTTAGCAAAATTTAATGAATTTTGAATAAATATTAATTTTTTTTAGTAAAAATATTTTTTTAAAGGAGTCTTTAGACATAAAAGCCAAATTTTTCAAAAAAAAAAAAATGAGAAAATTTGGGTATTTTTTTTTTTTTTTTTTGTAAATATAAAATAATTTAATTTTATCAAATAACAAACTTTGACAAAAAAATTATATTTTTACTCAAAAATAAAAATTTTTCATACAAAAAATTAAATTTTTAAAGAAAATTTGTAAATAATTTTAAAATCCGGAGCAAATTTGAATAAAATTGGCTCAAAATTGATTTAATTTAACAATATTTAAAAAATGAACAAAATTAATGCAAAAAAAAAAATTAATTATAAATAAAAAATAAAATTTCAACTAAAATTTTAATAAATTTAAAAAATAAATTCATAAATTTAAAAATATTTGAAATTAATTATGTTTTGGAAAAAAATTAAATTTTATAAGAATTTTTTTAGAATTTTCTGATGAATTTGAATAAAATAATTCCTTAAACAAATTGATTTACATTTTTAAAAATTTCAATTATTTTGCGAATTTCTTTAAAAAGATACAAACTTTGGCCAAGAAATAAAATTTTATTAAAAAAAATAATTTACCTATAACAAAATTCTTTGGAATATTTAAGAATGAATTTTTATTTAAAACGTTAAAAAAATATTTTAAATTAATGAATTTAATTATTTTAAATAAATTTAATAAATTATTTTAATATAAATTATTTTATTTTAATAAATTTAAAATTAATTTTTTTAAGTCTTTAATGAAAAAATTATTTAAATTTTAAAAAACCTCGAAAAACCAAATTTTTACAAAAAATGGTCAATTTTGATGAAATTTTTAACTTTTTTTTTTATTTTGCCCCATTGGATTTTCGGCTTTTGAAATGGGGCAGGGGACAAAAACATAGAAAAAAATTTGGAGCGGCCTTAATGAAAAAATTATTTAAATTTTAAAAAACCTCGAAAAACCAAATTTTTACTCAAACAATTATTTTTTACTTAAAATTTTTAAAAAATTAAACTTTTTCTCAAAAAAAAAAACTAATTTTTCTCTCAAAAAATTATTGAAAAATTAAAAATTCAACCACAACTCACCTGTTCCATTATCAGCAGATCTACGCCTTCTTCCATACGAAACAATCGACTTCAATCCCTCCGTGATGTCATTTTGGTCGCATTGCACCGGCTCACATGTTGGCATGCACGGCGTTACCAAAGCCCTGAACTGCACTTGTTCCGACGACGGGAATTTAAAAGCATCAAAATGCGACAACAAAATTTTCGAGTCATCCCGTGCATTGCTCTTATAAATTGGTCCCATAATAAACTGATCCGTGGGGCATCCTCGCGAGTCAATTAACGTAATTTCCCCACTGTCAGCGCCATCTAGTGCCACAAGTTCCCGCACGAAAATCTCATACGGCGAATTTGGATCCATAATTTGGAAACGCAACGCCAACGCATCTCCGACCGAGGCACTTTGCATCATTTCGCTGCCATCGCGGTTCGTAATCTTCATCACGACATTCGGGGCATCGACCACAACATCTTCATACAGTGCCGGCTCCAAGTCACCAAAAACGCCCATATCATGGTCATTCGTTACCGTGATATTTGTCAAATCGAACTGACAGGTCACGGCTAATCCCAAATCGGCGCTCGTCACAATCGTGTTATGATGCTGAATAACGACGTCATTGATGTACATCCCAAGTCCCGTTTGACGAATATTACATTCGAGGTCGTTGTAGCCCATGTGCAAGCTAAATTCGAGCGAATTATCGACATTAAGTGAACACGAGTTGGGCGAGCCCTTGGCATAGACTTTTCCGTTGAACAAACGCGAAGTTTTGAATTTTGTGACCATTTCCGTGGGTTTGCACTCGATCGTGACGTTGTAACATGAGGACAATTCGTAAGTTGAGGCTTCCGGGACATCCAAGTAAGGTTCCGAGACTTCGAGTAAAGTAGCACGAGCATGATGAGACAAACGACAAACCATCTCGCCGGTGTCTCCGTAGTCGTAAGAACGGCATCTGCGAAAAAAAATGTTAAATTAAGAAGAAAATCGGATTAAAAAAACGAAAAGAAGCTTACTTGTATGGAGAATTCAAACATAAGTCGCGACATTCGTCAACGCTACCGATTTCTTGGTACACGGAATCGACAGTTTTTAAGATTTTGCCGTCCAAACGTTTGAATTCGCATAGTTTGCGGGGCTCTTCGGCGCAGTTGTTTTCCAAGTAGTCGACACCTGATGAAGAAAAAAATAGGAAAAAATTAATTTTTATTGGATTTTACGTTTTTAGAGGTAATTTTGACAGTTAATTCGGATACAAAATTTAAAAAAAATTTGATTTTCAGCAAACTAAGAATTAAAAATTTAGTTTTTGAGTGAATTTTACATTTTAAGAAGCAATTTTGATAGAAAATTACCCAAAAATAATGCGAAAACCTAATTTTTTTGCGATTTCTGGGTTAAAAATTTGATTTTTTAGTCAAACTTGATTCAATTTGATACAAAATTTTAACATTTTCTGTCAAATTCTTTCAATTTTTATCGAAATTTATACTTTTTTATTCAAAAACTGTTAAAAATTTTAAGATTTTATTAATTTTTGAAAGAAAAATATATTTTTTGATCGAAAATGATACAATTTGATACAAAATTTGATGAGTTTATTATCAAAATGTATCAAATTTGAATAAAATTTTGTTCTTTAATACAAAATAATGTAATTTTTATCAATTTTTGGATTTTTTGGAATATTTTTACTAAAAATTTAAATAAATTGAGCCATTTTATGTTAAAATAGAACAACTAAGCTAAAATTTTAAATTAACATTCCAAAAATTCATTATAATTTTAGAATTTTAATTAAAAATCTTAGTTTTTCAAATAGTTGTTGGTTTGAAAAAAATGATTTTTTTACAAAATTTATACGAGTTTGTGTAAAATTCTTAAAATTATTGACACAATCTTTTAATAAATATGCCAAAAATTTATTAAAAATAAGAAAATATAAAATTTTAAAGCATTTTTAAGTGAAAAAATAATTTTTGAACACAATTTTTAATTCAAAATATTATTAACTTACTTAAAATTTGACTAAACTGCATAAAATTTGAAATTTTTATTAAAAATTTATTAATTTTTCTTAAATTTTTATTAAAAATTTATTAATTTTTCTTAAAAATTAATAATATTAATTTTATTTTTGATTTTTAAAATTTGGATTTTAAATTTTCTTATTCAAAAATTACTCAAAAATCCAATATTTAATTATTTCTTATTTTTAATTATTTTTTTAATTTTATTTATTATATTTTTTTAATTAAAAATAAAAAAAAATAAATTTTACCTTCACTGGGGGCAAACGAACTCGTTCCAGCTAATGTCACACGATCCATATCCGACAATTCACAAACTCCAGTTTTGGCATAAAAGTTAGCAGATCTAAAAAAAAAAAATAAAAAAAAATTATTTAAAAAAAAAGAATTCAAAGATTTGTTAAAATTTTAACTGTCTTTGTATCAGATATCATGGATAGGAAATCATTTCGATCATAATTATATGTTCATCTTCATTTATTTCAGACAGTAGAATCATAGAAACCTTCGCTTATTTCTGTATTTGTACTAACCAACGATTATTTTTTAGTTTTGCGAAATATTCCAACTCACAAAAAAAAATTAAAAAAAGGGGAAACCTTACAAATTCTTATTATTCTTACAAGAATCAAAAAAAAAACAAGAATTTTTGTTGTTTTTTTTTCTTGTGAATAAATTTAAACATGATGTTTAACAAGACAAGACATGAATTATGAGAAAAGACTGACCAACGAGGTGGGTGGATCATTAACCGCATAAAAGTTGCTAATCATGGATCGCGCTACGACCGACGTAATATTTTAATGGATAATCCCCGAGGTGAGCCTATTCGTTACTTTACTCTATTTATTCAGTCAGTTGGACGATAAAAAAAAAGGTAAAAAATGGGAGCAAGTGCATGACAAGCAGCGAGCTTTAAATAATTCTATCAATCATGTGTGCAAAACTGCAAGTATTCGCGGAAATTCCAGTAGATTCGAAGCTAAACATGGGCAAACAAATGGCTTGAAAATGATATGACTGTCATAATTATTATCATTTATATGGTTTGTTAACTGTTTTGCTGTTGTTGTTACGTTGCAATTTTTTTTTCTATAAATATGTGACTGGCTATTTAATGAAATGTTACGCGATCACGGAGATGAATTACAGGCAATCCGAAATTTATGATTATGACACTAATGCAATTAACGAGCTGCGGGAGATGCCTTTTGTCGAGGAGAAATTGAGTGAAAAGAAGGAAGTTGTCTGGAAAATAGAGTTAATGGAGCAGAAATTTACAAAAAAGTGACTTAATGGGATTTAAAAATCGAAAAATTCATTAAAAGTGTCTAAAAAAGTTAAAATTACTGAAAAAATTTAAGAAATTTGACAAAAAATATTCAATGAGTTCATGAAAAATGGTTAAAAAACTTAAAAATGTTGAAAAATTTAGTGAAACATCTTCAACCCTATTTCATCGAAAAAAATATGGCATGAGAAATTTTTAATGGTTTGGTGTTAATTAGGCTCAAAGTAGTCGAAAAAACCTTAATTTAAAAATCTGGACTGAACTTCAGTATTTGTATGCACTTTGACCTTGGTTGGGTATGCCAAAGAGGTACTTAAAAACCCCAAAGTCCACTAAAAATTTCAAAAATCTCAAAAGTTTATTCCAGATCTTTAAATTTGGGGTTTTTCGATTACTCTAGGCCTAACTAATACAACACCATAAAAAAAAACTCATGTCATATTTTTTTCCATGAAATATTGACATTGGCGATGTATCAAAAGTATAAAATTTAATCCAAAAACATTAAAAGAATTGATTTTAATTGAACAAATTTTAAATAAAGTGATGTGAAAAAAATCTCTAAGAACTAAAAGTACTTCTAAGAGACTAAAAATTCAGGAAAATTACATTTTTTGATAATGAAAGAGACTAAAAATCATCAAAATGATGAAAAATAACTCAAAATAGCTCAAAAACTGCAAATTAATGAGAAACTAGTACTCGAAAGAAACAAAAACTACAAAAATTTAAAGCTATAGTTCAAAAGAGGATCAATAAGTGACTAAAAGTGGCATCAAAATACTTAATAAACCATCAAATTAACCTTAAACTTGATATCCGAAGATCAAACATCGGTTAATATCACGCAACTTGACCTAAAATCACCACAAATCTCTTAATCCAAACGCCAATTCTTCAAAATAAAATACCTGCACAACTGCGCATACAATGAAACCGATATGTTATCTAGGTAAACATAATTTTTGCGCGCTCGTTAGAAAGATACAAGCACGCAGTTGTAAAAACAGTAGATTTTGTTGAACGTAATTGAGTTAATCATACTCTGTATCTCGCCAATTGACTAACTGACTGTAAATAAATCGTTTACGTCGAAGTTATGCATCGTGCGTTATATTCGATTATTAGGTCAAAAGTTACAATGCATCCGTTAGAGTGCTTCATAAACTGCTTCATTCAACCTATTTTTTTTCCATCGAGCATTTCTTTGAAGTTCGGATCGAATCGAATCGACACGAAAAAAAGCACCTAGATTGCCTTTTGTTCTCGCACAGAAAAATTAATCCAGACAAAAGAAGCGAGAAAAAAAAACACATCGAGAGAGAAACGATGTGAACTGAACCCCTTTTTGCTCTGTGCTGTGCGTTTTTGCGAAAAAACAATGTCAAGACGTCAGTTAAGCGAGATAATGAGAATGTTAATGCTCTAACAACATTTAAATCTTTTTAAATAGCGAGCAAAGTCAAAAGATAGAGAGAGTTATTATTATTATTATTATAGATTACCGTGCCTGCCCTCAATTAGTCGTTTTTTTTTGCGCTCGCCTAAGACAGATGTAGACGCAGACAAGACAAGACAAAAGTGCATTCAGAGGTGTTAAAAATGTTGTTAGTGATTACTTCATTATTGCTGACTGATCGTAGTTGTATCATCATTAAGAGACGTGAAAAATTAAAATCAGGTGTGTTTGACCTAAAGGGAGTTGCGGTGTAAATATGGAAGGAATTAGCAGTATAGAACAAATGTGAAGCTTTGAATTTTATTTTACATAACTCGCCTAACAAATTCTTAATTTTCAGGATTTAAATTCAAACAAAGAGGCAGATCAACGATACTTTCCATGTCAGTCAAATACTTGTACTTTCAATATTAAACTAAGCTAAGAGATGAAAGAATTTTCAATGAAATGTCAAAGCAATATAAAACAGACTGAGATAGTGTTGAAGAATTTAAAAGAACCGCTTTGAATTATGTTAAAAGTGCAATAAATGTGAATGTTTAATAGTATATTTTACCCAAATCCTCGCAAGATGGACCTAACATCAACAACAAAATATTCTTAAAGAAAGTGTTGACCTATCTTGATGACACAAAGTAACTACAGAAAGTATTTGTAAAGACAATCAAAGTTCTCCATTTGGAAAAGAAGCTGAATTCTTTGATTACTGAAGTACGATAATGATGCTAATGAAAGAAGATGACATGAAGGCTATCCAAAGGACATGCAATAAAAGCACTGGGAGCAATCCTTTTTAAGGATCTATGTATATACCAATATGGAGACCATGCTTAAAGAAACTGAATTACTTGACATGAAGCAAAGAGTTTATTTTAATACACTGAAACTGATAGACAAAGCCAAAAATGATTTGCTTCCGGAATACTTGACAGAAAGATTGAAAACGGTGGAAGAACTACAACCTTAAGGAAGGTTTAAGGAATCTCACATTGATTCACTATGGTCTGTGGGATTGTCACCTGCTGATAGGCGACCTGGCATCCGAACTACAAGAAATAGGAATCGACAAAAACACCCCCATACGTAACATCCTTAATGTCGTCATTTAATTTCGTCCCAAAAATTTTTATTTGTTCGCGTCCTGTCTCTAGACCAATTATGCCATTCGCGATAGGTTAATTTTGATGTAAAACATCCTTGTTTAGGATAAAAAAAGGAAATCTTACATTGACAATTTAACCAGCTCAGTATCTCGCAACGAATATGTTTTAACGTTCTAGTCATAATTTACAAAGCAACTATGAATGTGAAATTTATCAAAGCTATCAAAATTTAATTCATCAAATGAATCTCAATTGTCAAAAATTAAGTTTCTTAACGTAAACATAAATTAATTAACCGATCAAGCAACGTTTAGCCCTTCAAAGGACGCAATGTCATTGACATTGTTTTATCGCATTTTTTCTCACATAATGGGAAAGCAAGCACGAAACAATTCACGTAAGAACTAAGCAATAAATGGCAGAAACAAGCAAGGAACTGCATATTTTATTGTTGTTTAACAAATACTACTAGGTAGTTACTCTTTCATTTTTTATTAATATAGAGCAAAAAAAAACTTTTTTTTTTGTATTTTTTGGAATCTAGAAGTGAAATCTTTTCATTATTATTACAGTTTTGGATTGTTCTGTGTTGGTTTAGGGAAGTTGAGTTTAAGAAAGTAGAAAAGAACAAACGATGTAACGAAAAAAAAAATGTAGTATAGAGAAACACCTACGAGAAAACAATTTAAATAGAAAAACGGTGCAAGTGACTCCTTTTGTGTACCTTTTATTGCTTCGATTTTTTTTCGCGTTATTTTTTCGCGAAACAAAACAATGTACAATATTAACAAGAACAACAAGAATGGAATGATTATTTTCTCTGTGTTCCTCTGTGTATGTGTGTTGTGTCTTTTTGTGTTTGTAGTCTAATAACATTTCGCAAAAAACATGCAGATTTAGGAAGAAGACAGAGAGCTACGGAATGTTTGTTATGTAATGCTTCATAAAAAATGATAGTACTTGTTAGAGTAGACTTTTTATGGGCTGCAATTGATTTATGATACATGGCAGTCCCTTTGTCTGTTATTTGCTCGACTATTAAACAACAAAAAAAAAAGTTACGTGAAAAGACACAGTTATGGTCGTTGAACTCGACGTCTTTCTCTTTCCTCGTTGTCTCGTAGCATTTTACTTCCTTTTTCTTTTGTCTTTTTGGCCTTTAATTGAAAAAATGTGCTTTATTACTCTCTTTTTTTTATGACTATCGTTTGTTTACTAGCTGCATCTTTGCTGATCATTATTCCGTTCTCTTTCGTAGCATACGCTGACAGGTCACAGTGGGAAAGTTATGGCAGCAAAATTTATGGGAGAACCATCAAAAGTTGTCACTGGCAGTCATGATCGCACGTTAAAAGTGTGGGATTTGCGTAACAAAGCATGTAGGTTCTTTGCCTTTTTTTCTTTCTAAATCGTAAAAACTAAACTTTTTACTCTTAACAAGGCATCGAAACAAAGTTTGCTGGGTCTAGTTGCAATGATCTCGTCATCACCGATGGATCGGGCTCCACAATAATCTCAGGGCATTTTGATAAGAAGATTAGATTTTGGGATACGCGGACAGACTGTTCCGCGAACGACATTGTGTTAAATGGGAAAATTACATCACTGGACCTCTCGAAGGACTATAAATATTTGTTGTGCTGTACGCGCGACGATACTATTAAACTACTCGATTTGCGTCGCAATCAGATAATTACGACGTATAGCCACGATAATTTCAAGGTAGGATGTGATTGGGCGAGGGTTTGTTTCAGCCCAGATGGCTCGAAAATCGCAGCAGGGGGCGCTGATGGGAATGTTTACGTTTGGAATGTAAATGGAACGCTGGAGACGACGTTGAAGGATCATTCGTAAGTATTTTTTGATATTTTTAGCCAAATGCTATAAATTCTTAGAAGTAATTTTATTTTACAGAATTTTTAATTAAATCTAATTTTTTTGACTAAAATTAGTAAAAAATCAATTTTTGGTTTAAGTTAAAAAAAGATTAAAGAAATCTTATTTTTTTTTTAATTTAACCAAAAATTGATGAAATACAATTTTTTTTGTTTAAATAATCAAAAAATTAAGATTTAATAAAAAAAAATTCTAAAAAATTTAAATTAATTCTAAATCCTTCAAAAAAACTGCTTTGCTTTAAATTATAAAATCAAAAACTTTTCTCAACCCCGAGGTCCGGGGGCTTTTTCATTCGCAGTTCTTCCATCACTGCCGTTAGTTGGCATCCACATTTTCCGGTGCTCGCAAGTGTAGACAGAGCCAAAAAGTGCGTGATATGGTCAAGCACGACAGTTTAAAAAATACTTTTTTTTAGCGAAATTAAGTAAAAAATTCCATTCTTGACTTTTTTTTAAAAAATAAAAAATATTTTTTTTAAACAACGTGTCATAAAAAATTTTCTTATTCTTCAGAAAAAAAAAATAAATTAAAAAAAAATCAGATGTGGAAACAAAATTGACTGAAATTTTGAAAAAAAAAATTAATTGAATTGTGTCAAGAAAAAAAAAATCAAAGAAAATCGATTTTTTTATATAAAAAAAATATTTAAAATAAATGTTAAATTTTTCATGATATTAAATAAAAATAATTTTTTATCGTTCCAAAGAATTTTTTTTAAGTTGTTTACTGAAACTCAACTGAAACGAAGGTAAGATTACTTATTTATTTTTTTCTCACAAAAAAAGAGGATAAACAGCCGTTGTTGCTCTTCTTTTTTTCTCAATCGCTTAACTATCATAGGAAATATATCTTTCATTTCCTACGCTTGCTTCTTAATCATTAATAACTCTTTCTATCAATTTTTTCTCATTCTTTTTTTTTTTGCTTCTTTTTATCGTATGGCAGACCTCAATTAGCAAATCGAGGAAAACATACAATTTATCAATCTTTTCTGTCCGACTGAAAAGAATCTCCGATCAATAAACGAACAAAAGATCTTTTGTGTATTTTGCGTCATGCCTTTTAAAACTAAATTAGCAATAAATACTTTTTTTTGTCCACTTCACCTGTTTTTTTTTTGTAAGAAAGTGTTTTTATCGTCATCATCACTTGTTGTCGTCGCTCACGGGCAATCTCTAGCTGAATTTAGTAGCTAGAAAAACAAACAAGTTCAATTTATTTGAATAAATTGCACGAAAAGGTCAGGGAACTGCGAGAAATTTTCGATTAAAGCCACATCGTACAAAACATAAGGAAACCATAAATTCTATCCATGGAACAAAATTATTAATTTTTTTTTCTCCAACATTTTCTTCAACGCGAACGAAGAAGAGTAAATGGGCTTCAATCAAGTTTGTATGATTTTTTTTTATGGGCAACTCTCATCGGGTGATGAACTTGATAGTGTTGGTCATAAAACTTTCATTACATTTCATTTATTATGAGACAATGTCAAGCAAATTGCATAACACCTCTTCGTCGTTTGCCGAGAGTTGTGACTGAAACATCTTGTACCAGCAACATCCGAGAGAAGAAATAAAATGCGCATGTCAGGATGATCGACACTGACAGCTCACTGACATATTGTCTAAGTTTTGTGAATAAATTCTCAGTTATGAGGCTTCGCTGTTTGTTCTAGGAATACGAAGATGGGGAAGACTCGAAACGGATACGATGAAATATTTTTCTGTATAAGTAGCGGTTTTTATTTAAATTAAATGTTGCGTTTTATTGCATTTATTTAGTTTAATGATGATGATGATGATGGATCTACGAGATGAAGGCGCAAGGCAATTAAGGTAAAAAAGTGATATTTAGTCGTTGAATGGTGTTATTAATTTTTATTTTATTTTTTTAAAGCTCAATTGTTGCAATTTTATGAGAAAATTGACTTTAAAAAAATTAATTGTTATTTTAAAATTAAATTAATTATTTTTTAATAGATTTTTTAAATTAAAAAAATTTCTTTAACGACTTTTTCAAGTTTCTTCAAGGATATTTTAATTAATCTAATATTTTTAAATATTATTTAAAAAAATCTTTTCAAATATTTAAAAAAAAAAGACCGCGCCTCTAGCGGTCAATTTTTAAAATATATATTAGCTCTTTAGAATATTTTTTTTCCTCTTTATTTATAAAATAAGGATGTTTCACATCATTAATTTATTGGGGACATCTCTTTAGAATATCATTTTCTTGAAAATTGCGCCTCTAGCGATCAATCTTTGAACTTCAATGGATCAACTGATCAAATTTAATTTATTTTTGAAGACTTATTCAATAAAAAAATTAAATTTGATCAGAAGGAGGATCAGTTTTGGTTCACAGATTCACCGCTAGAGGCGCAAATGTCAAGAAAATGACATTTGTTCAAAATAATTAATTAAATATTAAATAACTTTGAACAAAACAAAATAGGGATGATATGGATGCCACACTGGATCCAAGATGGCCTGATAACAAAAATTAATGTTTTAATTGATGATTCTCACAAATGATTCTGTTTCTTAAATTTTACCTAGAAGAATAAAATTACATGTTTCTTCGTTCGCTTATTCTTTTAGAGTGAGGTTTTTCTTAATTTTTGTGACGTTTAGCGTAAAAATCTAAATCAAATTGTTCATAGGGCAATTTTTAAAAAAAAATCATCAGGTAATATTGTTCAAACTTTAAGAAACTAAATATCAACTGAAAAAATTTGAATGAAAATATTAATAAGTCACTTTTTAAGGCCCTAACATCAAAATCGATTGAAATTAAAAAAATGCCCCAAATTTTAAAATGAAGTAAATGATCAATAATGGTTCAAAAATTCACCGTTAGGGGCGCTACTTTCACTTAAATTGATAAGTTATTAATTAAAAACAATCAAATTTGGTCTGATTTTGTAAAATGTTAATCGAATTCCTGAAAAATCAAGCATTTACTTTTCCGAATTCAATTCGATGATCAATTTTAGTACTGAAATTCTCCGCTAGAAATTGATCTTTTATTTGGTTAAAAACATATAATTAGTAACTTTAAAAGCTTTCAACTAATTTAAGTAAAAATTTGGAACTTAAAAATTTAAATTTAAACGAAAATTTTCAACAAAGTAATTTTATGGACAATTTCCTTACAAAATCATAAAATCCAAAGCCAGCTATAAAATCCAACTAGACAAAGTTGCTAAAACTTACATTAATTACAGCTTCAATTCTGAATGCAATCATTAATTTCAACACTTCTTGATGTTGTTCTGTTGTTATTTTTATGTGTGTGGAGACTCGCTTTTGACACATGACATGACACTTTTATTCCCTTTTTTGCCATTCTATTCTTTTCCTCTTTTCTTAAAGTTTTTTTTTTTGCAAAAAGAGAGAGGTGTAGTTGCAATCACTCCATCCTCTCCAGCAGCGCTCACAAGCTAACGCAATAAAATATTAATTAACCTCTTGTTTTATTTTACTAGATATGATAACGAAACGCAAGAATTAAATACTTTGTAACTCTTTTCATTTTGTCGCTTCGCCATTAAATTTATTCAAGCAACGAACGAGCGATCTCCACCCATAATAAATATCGCGCAAAAACTGTGTCTAATTGGGAATTTTTGTACAAAAACTGAACAAAGGTTTTAGCACAAAAAAAAAGTTTGTAACTCGAGGGCTATTTAAATGAACGATTTAGATAAATATTATGCGGCCTTGAAAGGTTAATTGTTCCCTTGTGGACAAAAAAAGTTTTTTCAAGGTCATTGCACAATTGATTGCCATCTTCTGTGGTTTTTTCCCTGTCCAAGTCAGGGAGTGTGACTATTTTTTGCATAAAATTGCAAAAAAATTGAAGAAAAACGACTTTAAAGGCACTTTAACCGCCTTCAATCATCATTTTATTGCCCCATTCAGATATCAGATGATGTGTCGGTTTACGTTTTTATTACATTTTTACTTCTCTCATGCTGCAACTTTTTAATATATCCTTATTAAAAATATTCTCGCATACGGATTTTTTCTGTTCCGCTGCATTTTTCTTCATTGTTATCGCGATATTTAAATCTTAATGGGCATAATATGCCTTGAGCCACGCGTGCAAGCCGAGCTTAAATACTTAATTGAATTGCAGCCTTTTTTTATTGTGTTGAAAAATTAGAATTGTTCCGTTTTGTTTGTTCTCGGCAACATTGTAGCGTTTCTTGTGTCATTTCGTTCGATTATTGCATAAGAGCGGCTTCGAAAGAAGCGACGACATGCCAACGCGATCTCATTAGGCATCGGTTAATGACACAAAATGTTGCAAAAATATAAATCAAATTGCGGTTTGTTGTGATTTGATTTGGATTCGACGATTCTATTCGAATAAAAAAAAATGGTGGAAAAAAAAGAACACACACATCGAACATCTGCCAGCCACGTTCGATGAGTTTGATGAATGAAGTACGAATAAAGCCATAAAATTAATTTAAGTTGCTGCATTTTGTGGTCGTGAACTATTTTTTTTTCTTTCTTTCTTTTCATTCAACTTTTTTTTTCACCGCCCGTTGATGAAATGCTTTTTTTCTTTATCAAACCCTGATACAAAGTAGAGTTAACTGTAAAAAGATTGCACTCACCTGCACAAGAAATCAGTTTCGCCTAAGCACATCTCGAAGCAATCGTGTCTAGACACAGCCTGTGCCGATCGCTTTACGTATCCATTCAACTTGTTGCCTAATGCGCGATCGGCGCACCATGGGCGATCGCAGGGACGCATGCTGAAGCATAATTTTTGCGCGTAAATCGTGAAAACGGGGAATTGGGATTTCGTTAAGGCACCTAAAGAATTCAGATTTTGTAAGATTTTCTTTTTCTAAAAGGTTTTAAAGAGAAATTTTACCTGGCAATTTATCGGCGTTTGAGGAGAAAAGAACGCAAAGTCCCGTTTCGTAATTCACGGAGCTGCAGGAGTCATTGTTGGTACAGGAATCCAAACAATCTGTCAACATCAAGGTGCCGGGAATGGAGTCGAGGAGTTTTCCAGGAGCGGAGAAGACGAATCTGTGGGTGAGATTTTGAAAAAATTAGAATTTAATCCAAGAAATATTGATTTTTGAAGAAATTTATGCTTCAGAAATGTGCTATAGTTGACAGATGTCACAATTTATAATGAAATGTCAACTTTTAATCCGTTTCGAGATTGAAAATTACTCAAAAATTAATATTTTATTAAAATTTTGACATCTGTCATTTGACAAAAATTTAAAATTAATTTCTGTAGTTGACAGATGTCAAAAATTTTTATTAAATGTCAAATTTTGAATCCTTTCTTAACTGAAATTTATTCAAAAATTGACATTTTATCAAAATTTTGACATCTGTCAAAGTTGACAGATGTCACAATTTTTGAAATGTCAACTTTTAATCTTTTTTACGAATTGAAAATTACTCAAAAAATTTTACAAAAATGTTAAAATTTTGACAAAAATTTAAAAAATGACAGATGTCAAAATTTTTTTGAATCTTCAAATTTTACTTTTTAATTGAAATTTATTCAAAAATTGACATTTTATAAAAATTTTGACATCTGTCAAAAATTTAAAATTAGGTTTTGCAATTGACAGATGTCACAAATTTTGATAGAATGTCAACTTTTGAATCTTTTTTAAACTGAAAATCATTAAAAAATTAACATTTTATCAAAATTTTGACATCTGTCAAAAATTCAAATTTGACAAAAATTTAAAATTATGACAGATGTCGAAATTTTTGATAATTTGACATTTTATAAAAATTTTGACATCTGTCAAATATTCAAGTTTGAAATTTAATTTTAAATTAGTTTCTGTAGTTGACAGATGTCACAAATTTTGATTAAATGTCAACTTTTGAATCCTTTTAAATCTAAAACTCTTCAAAAATTGACAATTTAAAAATTTTGACATCTGTCATCTGATTTTTTTTAAAGATTTGAAAGTTTTCTTCAGTTGATTTTTTTCAAACTCAAACCAAAGATACTTCAAAATATCAAAGAAAAACTACTCACCCAGTGACAATTTCATATCCAATATTATCAGGCTCACAATCCTCAACCGTAGGCACATCAACGGGCATTTCCGTCTTATCCTCATCCTCGTCACTTTCAATGTCATTCGCAATGGCATCCGTTGCTGATGGCTCCTCTTTCACAGGACTTGCTTCCGTCACCACTTCCTTTTCCTTTTCTTTCTCCTTTAGCGGTTCAGCAACTGCTGGCACAACTTCTGGTTCATTGCCGGATGCCGTGGCTAAGTTGTCCTCCAACGGCGCATCTGAGGGATTCTTAATTGGCAAATCTATTCTCGATCTACGGGCATCTACTGTACTCGCACCAATTACAACGACTAAGCAAAATATTAAAGTTCCTAACGTAAGTCTTCTTGGCAAGAGCATCTTGAATTCTAATTATTATCTATTTTTTTTTGTTGTCTAGTCTGGAATTTGTCTGAAAAGAGAATGAAATGGAAAAAAACTTTAATTTCTTTCTTCTATTTTTTTTTGTTTTTTTTCGATAGATGGAATGGAAAGGAAGATACAGAACATGCATGTCGGTTACTTCATTTGCGAAACACAATTAAATTAACATCTGCCTTCATTTGTGTCAATCACTCATCTCGATCTCACACCTTTCTCATCAGACTCATGCGAAAGTCACGTCTTTCGCGCGTTCAAAGAACTCTGTCCGAGCCAGAAAAGGTCACAAATGTTAATTGAATTAGTTAATTCAACGGAGAACAACTTTCCTCTAACACAAAATTCCTCGTTTAATTAGCGAATTATGGTCTATTAAAAGTGAAAATTATAGATTAGTAATCGTGGCTAAGGAATCGTCTTGTGTGGTTCAATGCTCTTTCTAACATTAATTGATGCAAATTTGACAATTGATTGATTAGCGTCTCTCTAATGATAAAAAAAACAACAAAAAGGCAGCATGCGAACCAAGACATTCCGTTCGTTCGTTGATCCTGAAGAACGTATCGCACCGCAAGCATCTAACGAACATGTTGCATCATCTCGCATGGCTTATGAGACTTGTTCGCCAGAGATCGTTCGACATTATTGAGTAGGATGAGAATTACACGAAAAGTTGTATAATTCTTCCTGGTTTTGTTTCAGGTACCGTTCATATGAAGACCGAGACGACGACTTATCATCATCTTGTGACTTGGAAAGTTGTTAAAAAATAAATAAACAAATATGGAAAAATATCGCTCGGAGGATGCATGGAAAAAATTTGGCACGTGAGCGCTTTTTAGAAGAATTTTGGAATAAGAGCAATTTTTGGTATGGTATGAGGTACTTTTTAAAAAAGTTAACAACAAAATAATTTTTTACAGCTTTTCAAGGATATACTAGGCAGTTTTCGTTTAAAAATCAATTCCTCAAAAAAATCATCATTGATTGTCCAACAGTTGAACGAATAACACATAAAGTCCAGTCAAAAGAAAATTTAAACATAAAAATTAATTAGAGGTAATCCAACTGAACTTCTGCCTAACTTTAGAAAACGTCTCCTAACGAGTATCATGAACTTTTCTGATGGATGTGGTATCATGACAATAATGTAAGGTTTTAGGATTCTATGACTTTCGATGACTTCAGTTCAACAAAGGGATTTATTTCATGAGATCCAGTCGAACATTTCGGTCTATTCTACTCTATGTCAATGAGCCCAACCTATAGGGCTCGGGTGGGTATACCCTTCTGACAATCTATCGATACTCTATGTTTCAAAACTGTCTGAACTCCTCGCAGTCATAATGAAGTCCAATGATCCGAAGTCTCTTAGTTTCCATTAGCTTATGTGGTCAATAAAATTAGGGTTGAATTTAAGAATATTAATCTGTTACTTTAACTTTACACAAATTTGAGATCATATTTAATTAGTTTGTATTAAGACCACCCGAAAAAGTGTGAAGCTCCTGTTCTGCTTATTCGATGCCCATTTCTTCTTCTAAATGATTCTTATAATTGTAAATTTTTGTTAGCAGAGCATAACTATAAGGCTCCATAGAACTTTTGAGCCGCTACTTTCCAAGTAAAATTCTTTTGCTTTTTCAGTTGTGAAACCATAAGTTTTTTTTTTGTATCAAATTAAGCCTTAATGAAGATTTCAAGTCTTTAATGGCAATAAAGAATAAAATGTTACCTAAACTTAAAGTTATGGTTAACTTTAGTAATTTATGAGATTTTAAGCCACAGACAGACATCATCCTCTCGAGTCCCAGTTCCTCTCCCGAAACGCCATTGTGTTATCTTTTCGAAATAAATATCAAAATGCAGTATTGTGCATACATATTTTTGCTTATTGTGTTTTATGTGAGGTACAAAATGCCAATATCTCGCAGCATAAGTTCCTATATTGAATAAATGAACCATAAAAAATAGATAAAAATGGCTCATGTTTCTACACGGGACCGGCATGCTGCAGCTATATCACAGAACGAAGCGTACGTTCGTTTATACTTTTGTTCAAAAGCCCATAAACATACAACAAAAAGGCAAAACGCATGTAAAGAATATGTAAAATGCGATTTTCTCACGGATTGTCTCGCAAAGAGCAGCAAAATGTTTCTCGTTGTTTATTTTTCTGGTGTTTTGTTTGTTTGGGTGCATCTGATATTTAACTTTATGTCATTCCTTCGTCGTTGTCGTTCGCTATACATTTTTACAACACCTTGACATTAACATATTGACTCCATTTTTTTTTTTGTTTGTTTCAAGTTCATGTTTCTTGATAATGTTTACAAGCCGCCGTTGTCCACTGACTGGTTCGCTGCCGCCGCCGCGAATTTGCATCAGGTGGCTCGTTATTAAAACTGTTAATTTCTTATCGGTCACATTCATCAAAAGTACTTCCTTCTTCTATTTTTGTCAGAAACATGTTGTTTGTGCCCATTATTAACTTTATGATTAGCATTGTTGTGCTTGTTAGTGCACTTTTTGCTCCGGCATCATGTTCTCGAAAAACTTCTACGAAAGAATTGAAACAAGAAACGAACCCGAATTAGGATCACAAAGTAAATTCCTCCGTAGATCGTAATAATAAAGCAATTTATTAATTTTAAATTATATTATCTTGATGTTAGATATGGGTCACAATAAATGCCTTGCCATATGTTTTTTTTTTGTTTATCTTTGACTCGCCTCCAGCTACGGAGCGCGTAGATAATTAATAATTTAGAAATTTGCGCTTTTATCGTAACAATGCATCACATTTTGCGATAATCGCCGAGCGCACATTAACAATTCTATAAAAGAAGTGGCACATCGCCCTTAGTCCATTATTATTTCATTTTGAAAGGATTTGATTACTATTGTTTTGTCTGCGTAAAATACTGCGAAAATTTCGCAAATAAAAAGCGAGAAAATCGATAATGTCTGAATATATCGCTCTTTGAATGAAATAAAAAAAAGAAGAATAATGCACTTTCCATTTCACTCAAGGGCTTTTATTCGCACAAAAAAATGTACTTATCTTATTATTATTTATTTAGTAACGGAAAGAGGTAATGCATCTCTATCAGCGCCATCATTAATAAAAATGAACTTGATCCGTGATCATTTTTCATCATTTTCAGAATGAATTGAGAGTGATTAATTATTGTTTATATTGATCGGTAGTTGTAAATAAATGTTTATACAACAAAAGAATGAGATCAAAGGGGGATTTATTTTATTTTAAGAAGATTGCTACTGTGTTACTTGAGATCAATAATATTAATGTCACATTTCTGCTATCTTGAAAAGAAATTAAATGACAGCTTTTAAAATGTATTTTTATATAATGTTTTAAATGTTATTTAATAAACAATTTAGAGCTCTCAGAGCATATGATATTGAATTTAATTTAATTAATTATTTTTTAAATTAAATTTTATTAAATACTTAACTTAATTATCAAAAAATTAACATAACCAAAAAAAACTCTTAATGTAACGATTTTTAGGTTATGTCAATGATTTTGGCGCCAAAATTAACAAAAAATAAATAAACAAATAATTTCAAGGCTGCCAAAAAAAATCGCTTTAAGCATATTCCATTTTGGTAGCCATTTTAAATTACTGATAAAAAACAGAGAAAGTAGTCGTCTAAAGAACAACATATTAAATTATTACTAAAGAACGGTTGCATATGTATCTTTGCTTTTCATACTCCTTATTCCAGATTTTTTTACTCCTAATTTTCCATCATTTCACATTTTCGTACTCCTCATGACCCTTTCACAATTCCATACACCTCACAACCCAAGGAACTGCCCACTGACCTTCAGGGTCCTCAAATAACTAAGAATTACAAAAAAAAAAAATTTTGGGGCACAGGTGACACACACACACACGGACGACAAGTCGAGTTTAATACCGCATTTTTCTTCGAAATGCGGTAAAAAAATTCAAAGGTTACAAAAACAAAAGCCAACTAAATATTTCAATTAAAATAAGATCGTAAAAGATCTAAAGATCATTTTAAGTTAACCTCAATTAATAAAATTTAGTAAATTAAAATCTTAAACTTTTGAAAATTTATCAATTGAAATATTTAAAAATCTCGTTGACTTTTTTACCTTAACATAAAATAAAAAAAAATATTTGAGGTTATGTATCTATAAAGATCTTCATAAAAAAAAAAGATTTAGTAAAATTTCTCCAAAATGACGACCATAAACTTTTTGATTAAATTTCAACTATTAATTCATCAACATAACCTAAAAATTTCACTTAACCACAAATTTGAGGTTATGTTAACATTTTTGCCGCCAAATATTTTTTTACTTGTCAAAATTGACAGCTCAGCATTTAATTGCAGGGTTGCCAAAAAAATATTTCGCTTAAAGCAAATACCATTTTTGGCAACCCTACATATCAAAATTACCCATTAATTCTCACAAATTATCGAATTACCGCCCAATCTAACCAAATAACCGCATGAAGAACCGTTCAATCAAAAAATCTCGAGACTTTAAAAAGATGCAAATTCATCTAAAGACCGTATTCAGAGTTTGTAAGGTAACCTGATTTGCAAATAATTGCCCTTATTATAACTGTCTTACATCATGATCATTTATTATTTTATATTTTTATTACATTCGTCATTATTCTGATGAATAGTTTTTTGTTTGCTGCACTTTTTTTGTTCGCGCTTCTTCTTTTTTTTCTTTCTCTTATCTCCAAGAAATTATCTCCAGTGAAAAAAATTCTACGCGGAAGTGCATAAAATAATTGCATGTTAATGAAACAACACCTTGCGATGATGCTCAGATAAATTAATCACTTTATTTGTTCTAGTCGTCGTTGTTGTTATCGTCATCAGTGAGCATGTCATTTTCCCACCTTCCAGCTGAATTTGACACTCTGCGTTAAACATATGCATGACAAATTGTAATATTTTGCTCGGTAATTTAATTCTGCGTAACAATGATCACAATAATAATCTATTTGGGAAGATCTTTCACCAAAAGAAATGACATGCTTCTTTAAAAAACGAAGCAGAAAAAAAATCTAGATCAAAAAATAGAAACATTAAATTCAAATCTAAACGTTTTTATTCATTAAACACGTTCAGTTGTCCAAAAATAATGACTTAATGATGATGATGTTTCGTGTTTTGTGCGTTATTCTCATTATTTGGCAAGAACAACGTGAACAGGTGAATTATGGAGGAAACAATTATACACGTAAAAATAACTTTTTTCCGTGGAGGTTCAATCAACTCATCAAGCTGAAGTTCAATTTTATGGCAAATATAGAAAATTAAAAAAAAAATCACGTCATAAATAGCTGTAAATCGTAACCAGAGTGATTGAAAAGCAAATAAATGAAGGAAGAGGTCAATTTGCGAATTTTGTTCAACACTTTCGGAAATTGATAGACAGACGTCTGTTCTAATAAGACGATAAAGCGAGGGCATTAACATCATGATAACTTTATGACTTATCGTAAATTATAATTTTTTTAATGAAGTAATAAAATTTTCTTGTATCTACGGAGTTTTCATTTGTATTTTACTCTACAGTTTTTTAATTTTTTTTTTAAATATTTTTGTCTGCTTATTTAAATTTATTTTTTTTTATTTTATTTTATTTATTTTTTATTTATTTATTTATTTATTTATTTAATTATTTTTTTTAATAGAATTAAAATTTTTTTCTTTTGAATTTTTTGATAAATTTTAATTTTTCTTGTTTTCTAAAAATAAATTTTATTTTTAAAGTAAATTCATAATGACAAAAATAATAAATTATATAATTAATTAAAATAAATTAAATAAAAAATATTTAAAATGAGAAAAAATTAATTAAATAAATTAATTAAATTAAAAATTAAATTTTTATATAAAATTAAAGAAATTGTTTTTAATTAATTTAATTTAATATATTTATTTTTTTAAATAAATTCCGAATATTTAAAAAAATTTTTATTTTTTCAAAAATTAAAAAAAAAATATTTTTATTTATTTTAATTTTCTATATATATATTTTATACGTGTTTATTTTTTTTTAAATAAATTTTGAGAAATTTTAAATTAATTTTTTAACATATTTTTTTTTAATATTTAAAATACAAAAATATTTAATATTGTTAAAAAAATTAAAATAAATCTTAAATTATTTGGAATTTATTTAAAAAAAATTATAAAAATAAAATATAGAATAGCAAAATAAAAAAAAAATATAAAATAGCAAAATAAAATAAAAATAATTTCTCATAAGTTTATAATTAAAATATTATTTTGAAAATAATTAATTATTTAAAAAAATTAAAAAATAATTATTTATTTAAAAAAGTTAAAAAAATAATTATTAAAATTAAAATAAATAATAATTGAAAAAATTAATTATTTTTTTAAACTAATAAAAAAATAAATCACAGCTCAAAAAATGTGAAAAAAATAATTTTAAAAAATTTAATTAAAACTGTAGAGCAAAAATTGATTAAATGCACAGTAAAAAATACAAGAAATGCAAATCAGCAAGTGAGCAATTAAAATCGTCCTAAGCAAGCTTTTAGGCAGTAAAATCGCTTGTAAATG
The DNA here is from genome assembly GCF_036172545.1 of Culicoides brevitarsis. Classification (NCBI taxonomy): domain Eukaryota; kingdom Metazoa; phylum Arthropoda; class Insecta; order Diptera; family Ceratopogonidae; genus Culicoides; species Culicoides brevitarsis. The sequence goes on along the minus strand of NC_087087.1, from coordinate 11,832,260 downwards.
ATTGTTAATAGTTTTTATTACAGATCATCGTTAAGAAAGTGCATCGCGAAGGAAATTCACAATAAAATTCGTTCTCACGTCCTCAATAGAAAACGACGAACCAAATTAAATGAAGATAATAATAAAAAATGAAAACGGCGATGTTAACTCACTCACTTTCATCTTCTTCTTCTTCAACAACGAAAAAAAAAACTGACCGAAAAACGAGGCAAAAAATTTTAAAGAAAAACAATCCAATTTAAACGAAATAAATCAGCTACGATTGACGGGACGCGATAGAAATACTAAATAGGTGCTAAAAGTATTTCACACAGAAACACAAAAAAAAATAGCGCATCAGTCGGAATGTAAACCAGAATGACAAATGGGTTTGTTTCTAATTGGATTTCAGAAAATATTTTTCCATTTCCAGTAGAGTTTAATGCAAGTTTTTTCTTTTGAAAAGCTGCACGACTAGACAATAAAACACTGGCTTATCTGTCTCTCTTCTCTTCGCTTCGTCGTAAATGAAAACTGTCATCGTCGTGATGTACACTCCACTCAGTCTTTACCATAATTTACCATTTTTGTGTGTGGCTGTGGTACGAACATTTTTCCGTCTAGCTGTTTAATATAATAATAAATAAATAAATAATGCAATAAATAAAGTGACTTGCAAACACTTTTTGTGTTCAATAATTTTTGTTTTCTTCTCCTTTTCATGCTTTGAAATTCAAACAAACAACAAACAAACAAGGGAACAAAGTTCGATTTATTGGTCAACGATTTTATTTTAAATAAATTTCACGGCGAAGAAGATTTCTTACTAGGTCAAGGTGATACTTTCTCACCAACGTTTGAAGTTACTGACCTTCAAAAAAATTGCTGAAAAAAATTAGCTAGTCATTATTTGCATGCGAATCGTTTTAAAATGGAGCTTTCTTTAAGAAGAAGACAAAAAAATAAAAAAAAATTGAGGTAAGTATTGAAATCAAATAAAGACAAGACTTGACTACTAATTACTTTTTCGTGTGAATTTCTTCATTATTTTAATTTGATTTTTACCGCATTTCGAAGAAAAAATGCCAAATTTTTAACTATTTGTGGACCCTGAAGGTCTGTGGGCAGTCCTTTGAGTTTTGAGGAGTATGGAATTGTGAAAATTTCATGAGGAGTAAGAAAATTTGAAGTGAGGAGTACGAAAATGTGAAGTGAGGAGTACAAAATTGTGAAATATGTGAATTTTAAGGGAAAAAGTCTGTAGATTATGAGAATTACGCGAAAAAGTGATGAGGAGAACGAAATTTTGAAGTGAGGAGTACAAAATTGTAAATTAAGGAGTACAAAATTGTAAATTGAGGAGTACAAAAATGTGAAATATGTGAATTTTAAGGGAAAAAATCCGCAGATTATGAGAAGTACGCGTAAAAGTAACGAGGAGAACGAAATTTTGAAGTAAGGAGTACAAAAATGTAAAATGAGGAGTACAAGTAGTAGTGTAGGTATGCAAAACCAAAATGCGATAAAGTATGTCATTTTTTATACGACTACTTTTTCTATTTTTTTTAAGTTTTTTGAGTTAATCTAAGCCAAGCAAAAATATTTCCTCAAAAAAAAAAAAGCTTGAGGAATATGTAAAAAAATAACCACACGTACAAAATACCATCAATTTGCATGCACGAAGGAGGAAAGAAAGCAAAAGAAATTCAATTACACTTTTACGGTTACCACTGCGGAGTCTTGACAAACAGCAACAAGCAAACTTGTTTCCCCTGCGCTCGTCTTCGATATCATGTTTATTTATAATTTTTTCATTTCAAACAAACTCGCTAACAAACTAACTAACTAGAATCATGTACAATACATGTGTTATTTGTATGGCAAAAAAAAAATTGTAATATCACAGGTAAAAATAAATGTAAATTAACAGGAAAGAAAGAAAAAATTACAGATATAACACACACACAAAAAAGTAGTTACAAAATATATATTTTGATCGCCAGAAGGTAAAAGAAAGTGTTGTGTAGAATACAATTTCTGTGTCTCTTTCATCTCTGGTAGATCTTTGTGTGTGAAACACTTTGAATTGTTTTTTACGAATTATTTTAATGAGTCTATGTTCTTATTTTATTAGCATTTCTTTTATTGTAGTTTCTCATTAAATGCAAAGGATTTTGAAACTGGATTAAAATTTAGGTTGGAATGCGAATTACATATATGAATATATTTGTAGGTATTGCAAGTATTTTATGTGAATTGTTGAGAGTGGACAATAATTTTATTATTATTTAATTACGTTTATAAATTATTTTTTTCAAATTTTAGTTAATATTATTTTAATTATTAAAATTATCGATTAATTAAATTAAAAAATTAAATTAATTTTAAAAATATTTTTTTTTTAATTTAATTAATATTTTATAAAAAATAAATCATTTTAAAAATTTTTATACCTAAAAAAATATAAAAATAATATAAACTAAAATTTTTGTCAAAATTAAAGAAATAAATAATTATATGAAATTTCATTATAAAAAATAAAAAAAATAAATAAAATTTAAATAAATTAATCAATCTCAATAAAAATAAAATAAATAAAAAAAATTTGGAATAAAAAAAAATAAATATTTTCATTTTTATTTTAATAAAAATTTTATTTTTATTATTTAATAAATTTAATTTAAAAAATAAATAAAATTTGTAAAAATTTTAGAAAAATAAAAAAATTAATTAAATTATATAATTATTAAGCAAATTATTTATAAATTAAAATTTTAGAAAATTTAATTAATTTAAAAATCGTTAAAAAAAATTAAATTTAATTTAATTTAAAAAAAATATTAAGGTAGTTTAAAATTAAATAAATAAGTTACTGAATCTAATAAAAAATAAATTTTCAATGATTTTAATAACTAAAATTTTGAAATAATAAAATATTAATAATTTAATTTTAATTAATTAAAAATTTATATATTCAGACTGAATATTTCAGTAAAAATAAAATAAAAATTTAAAACAATAACAAATAAAATTAATTTAATTACTTAACAAATAGTTAAAATACTGAATTCATCAGGAATTTTATTACATTTGCATTCAAAAATTTTTTAATAATAAAATAATAAAAAAAAAATAAATTTAATTAAATTTTTGTATTTGAGTATTTTAAGATAAATAAAATATTTACCCATATTTATGTACGAAATAATTTTTTTTTTCAAAAATAAATAAAATTTTAATAAATTGAAAAATTTATTAAATTAAAAAATAATTTATTATTATTATTTTTATTTTTATTTTAAATAAAACTTTTTTAACAATTTTAACTTTTAAAATAAAATTCAATATGAAAAATATTAAAATTTTTAATTTATATTAAACAATTTCAATCATTATTTTTAATTAGAAAATAAAAATATATATTTTTTAATTTTTATTTTAATTTCTTTTAAGAAAAACTGCCCACACTAAGCAAAATAAAAAAAAAACTACAAAAATTTACAGGAAAAAACCGATGAACAAACATCTCGATACAGGTAGTTTTATTTAGTTTTCCCATTGTCTTAAACCGCGCGCCTATTTGACAAAATTTATGATACACGATTTTTGTAAACTTTAAAAAGAATCTCTCGCAATCTTTTTATTATTCTTTTACAACATGATTTTTTTTTACTTCTTATATTTTCGTCGTCGTCATCGTTGTTGTTGTTGCTGCAGCTCCAAAGCGAAAGCAAACCATTAAAGTAAGAGTACATCTCTTCTTTTTTTCATGCACTTATGAAGTGTACGGAGGATCGCTATTGAAATTGATTTTTTTTTCTAATATTATTATAAAAGTTTTAATAAAAATGTGCATACTTCCTATAAATGTTGCAAAAAAAAACAAACAGATTTCATGCTGGTGATGCAGATTTTTTTTCTTGCAGGCTTTGGAGGAAAAAAATAATAATAATGATAATCATAAAAAAAAATACAAACAACAACAACAATGGTCTATGTCCCTTTATTGATCATATAATGCGCTCTTTAAAAAATATAAAGTTTAATGATCTCTCGTTGTTGTTGTTATTTTACTGCTAAAATCATTTCGTTTTCGTATCAAAATCGATCGTGAGTAAAATTCTTTTTTTTTTTTGTACCATCATTAAAAGATGAAATGCCAGAAAGTGAAAAGAAGAAAAAAAATATTAGACACTCTCATTATTTTAATAATAATGAATGATTGACGAAAATTATTTTTTATGGGAATTTAAACTGTGTCAAGTAATTTAGAAAAAAAAAATATTTTTTGAGGTATTTTTCATTCATTCATTAACGCGGATACCTTACTTTGTATTGTTAAATAGGAAACATCAAATCAACAATAAAGGTGATGATATTCGAGTTGCTACCGTGCAAAAGTTGTACACGTCAAACGATGTTTAAATAATAATAATAAACAAAAGTCATCGTCATAGATGTCGTGTGCTACTAAAAAAATAAGGTCAAAAAGAGTAAAATTTTTTTCATTGTTGAATTTCTGGTTTTTTGTCTTTGCTGCATTGCCAATTGCATGGTAGTAGCTAAGTAGCTATCATTTTTCCCATATCTCTCTCTCTCGCGTTTCGTTTTATAAATATTTTAATAATTTCGCATGCAATGCAACGACGGCAATAAACCAAACACATAAATAGAAAATAAAATTTTATTTGACATGCCTCTTTTCCTCATGATCATCATATATGGCTTCTAATTTAAAAACAAACGACAGAAAAAATTCAATTTTTTCGTTGATTGCTTGATAGACAACTTTCGACGGATTCACTTTTCCTCTTTCTGTAAAATTTTTTTTTTAATCTTCTTCATTTTTAGCTCAATTCTCGATTATATCGATGATGGGTTTATTATTTTATTACTCAAATTCACATTCACTTTTTTTTTCGTACGATAAATAAAAAAAGTCTTCATTTGATTGAAATTCTTTAAAAGCAATCATGTGAAAAGATGTTTTTGTTTTAATTTTTGGAACGTTGGATTTTTTTTTACTTTTTGGCACAAATTCGTTTGAAAGACATTGTCGTCGCCATGTGTGGCATAGCATGCAAATTTAATTCAATAAAGCAAGAAATTGAAAGATCTAATCGAAATTATCGTCATTGCCTCCTTTCTCCAACTCTCTCTTGCTTGATCGTTCTGTGACTTTTTTAATGTTCAGAGATGGAAAATTTAATTTTAATTTAATGGAGTTTTAAAAGCTTCTTTGAATACATTTTTTTTTTATTTTCGAAAATTTAAAGAATCTCTTTAGAAGAAGAAATCAAATAGTTTTCAATTTTCGAAATTAGAAAAATCTTTTTATGAAATTTTTCGAAAATTTTAATCGTCTCTTTAGAAATTCTTTTCATTCAGAAAATAGCTTTTTTAGATTATCTTCGAAAATTTGAAAAGCTTCTCAAGAGTATTTTCGAAATTTGAAAGAGATTCTTTAGAATATCTTCGAATTTTCGAAAATTTGAAAAACCTATCAAACCCTTTAAATTTATAAATGAAATCTGAAGGCATTTTTTCGAAAATTCATATATTGGTTAAAACAGTTTTTCAAATTTTCGAAAATTCGAAGATGCTTTAAAGAATTTCTCTAAATTTTCGAAAATACATCTTGAGAAGGTTTTTAAATTTTCGAAGATAATCTGAAGAAGATTTTTTTATATATGAAAAGAATTTCTAAAGAAACTTTTAAAATTTTCAAAAATTAAAAAAAATTCTAAGAAAATGTGTCAGATTTTCGAAAATTTGAAAAAAAAATTTGCATATCTTCGAAAAATCAATTATCTCTTTAAAAATTCTTAACATTTTCGAAAAACGAATTTTTTTTAGGTAACCTTCGAAAATTGGATTAGCTTTTTTAGAATATTTTTGAAAATCAGAAAGTTTTCTGTAGAAGATTTTTGAATTATCGAAAATTTAAAAAAAAACCGAATCGTTGAAAAATTTTTATAGGATTTTTTTACTTTGGATATTTTTCGAAAATTAAAAAAAATCTTCTTCCTCGAAACTTTCAGGTATCTTCGAAAACTTTCTTTAGAAGTTTTTCATGTTTCGAAACATCTTCGAATTTTCGAAAATTTGAATTTTTTTTTTTGCGAATATTTTTAAAAGCGAAAATTAAAAAATCTTGTTTTTCGAAACTTTCAAGTATCTTTGAAAACTTTCTCTAAAAATTCATCACGTTTCGAGTATTTAAAAAGTTTCTCTAAAACATCTTCGAATTTTCGAAAATTTGAAATCTGATCTTCGAATTTTCGAAAATTTGAAAACTAATCTTCGAATTTTCGAAAATTTGAAAACTAATCTTCGAATTTTCGAAAATCAAACTTTTTATGAATCTCTTGCCCATTAAACATTTATGTAGTTCCATCTCTGCCTTCAAAACTGTGTTTCTATGTCTCTCCGTCTCGCGGCCGAAAAATCCTTTGAGACAAACAATTAATGCGATTATTCTTCATTCATGTAATTTTTTGCTTGTTTCATACCGTCATACGACGCACTTTCTATCTTTCTTTCTCTGCGTTCAATTTTACATATATGGCTAGTTCTTGGGTCATCCAGCAGATAAAAAAAATCGGATAATCGAGAGAAAGAAATAAAATAAGATTTAATCATGTTTCGAGACTTTTAAATAAGAAACGAAGGCATTATAAATAATAAAATAATAAACATTGTGTATGTTTTGTGTGATAAATGAATGAATCAAAAGGAACAAACCAGCAAAAAAAAACTATTGAGTCATTATAATTCCAAACACACATTTAACGTCTTTTTATAAATAGTTTCGCTAATACGGTGGCATGTGGTTTGACTATTATTTTACGAGTCCCAGAGACGGCAAACTATATTATTATTAGCACTGTTTGACAGTAATTGTGTGTTTCTTGCTTTACTTTAAAAAAATCTACGTTAAAAGCTTTTTTTTTCTTCTTCGTCTCAAGCGAAGTAGACCAGGGTTTAATTTAATCCATTTCTTTCGCGATGTGGACTTGAGGCACAAAAAAACCTCAATTCCATTTTTTTTCTGCGTTTTTTCGCGTTTTACACAAAAAACGTATGGAGAAGTAAAATTCGCATGCGGAGATAATAATGCTGCTGCAGTAAGACGCAATCTCGATAAATAATTCAAAGCAGCAGCAGATAAAAGAATGGCATCTATGACCAGAATACATAAGTATACAAGGCAGCGAGGCACACATATAAAGAGACAATTAGCTAATTCCCATGATAATTGAATAATACATATTGGGCTTTGCATTCGTTTTTCTCATCACACACGCGGCTGTACCTCATTTTCCTGCTTTTTTCTCAATTTGCATTGATTTTGTGTGTGTGTGGAGGGAAAAAAGAGAAAAAATTGACGAACAATGGGTAATATCTTACTTATTTATATATTTTTTTGTATTTGTAGCTCGTTACATGTGGACAACGAATGTAACAGTTATTTAGAAACTTTCTTCTTTTATTATTAATTTACTGAGCTAGCGAAAAAAAATAAACAATTTGCACATTTCTTGCCGTTTCTGCATTGATAAGACGCAAAAACTGCTATTTTTAGGCCAGCATGGAAGCTAATTTTTGATGCAGAAACAATGAACAGAACATGACATTTGATTTTTTTCGAAAGCAACCTTGATCTATATTGGATCTCGGCTAATATTTTGACAAGTTTATGAATAAACAACAAATTTAATTGACAGCGCAACAAGACAGGTAGTAGACCTGTCAAAAGCCACGACGAACGACGACGACGATAGACATCAGACGGATATAAAAATTGAATGAAATGAAGGCGCAAGCCATGTCTATCAATTTTGGTTTGTGTCGTGCAGATGAAATGCTGCTGCTGCAACGTTATGATTGAATGTTGAATTGAAGAGAGTGAAACAAACTTGTAAAACGTGCTGAGAGGACACGACGCATAACTGGACTTACCTTTCTTTCGTTTGATTGCTGGCTGGTTGTTGATCAAGTGACAGTTTTCATCCAGAATAACCTAGAAAGAATTAAAAAAAAAAAAAAGAAAAAGGTAAGTTTTATTTTTTTTTTGTTTTATTGGTAAGTAAGTTTTTTTTAATTTTTATTTTTATAATTTTTTTAAGTTTTTTTTCCACAGCCTTACAAGATTTTTTTAAACTTTAAGCAATTTTTTTAAATAGGCCAAAATATTATTCAGGCAAGAACCAAAAAATATTAAGTTTGTTAAACCAAGCTTAAGACGTTTATAATTTAATCCTAACCAAGCATACAAATTTTAACGAATTTTTCCGCAAAATAATTTATTTAAAATCATAAACAAATGCTTACAAAAAGTGCCACAAATTTTTCTAAGTTCTGATAAAAATATAAATTTTTGTCAAAAAAAAAAAAAATAAATTGTTACATTTTTTAAAAATTTTATATATTTTTTTATTTTATTTTATTTATTTTAATCATTTTTTATCATTATTTTTTAGAAAAATTAAAATTTATTTAAAAAAAAATTTTTTTAATAAATAACTTATTATTTTTTAAAATATTAATAAAATTTTTGAAAAATTTTAACATAATTAATTTTTAGAAAATATTTAAAAAAAAATAAAATTAATGTTTTTATTTATTTTTAATTTTGTATTAAATTAAATAATAAATTTTAATAATAAATAATAATTTTTTTTATTTTATTTCAACAATTTTTTTAATATTAATAAATCAAAATTTTTATAAATCGTTAATATTTATACTATATTTAATAAAAAAAAATATTTTTTAAAATTTATAATTGACAATATTATTCTTAATTAATTAATTATATATTTTTAATAAATTTGATGTATTTATTTTTTTTAATAAATTTTTGTTTAAAATTCAAAAATAAATTAAGTTACAATTTATAAAAATTTTGATTTATTAATATTAAAAAAAAAATGTTGAAATAAATTAAAAAATATATTTATTTTATTAAATTAAAAATAAATAATAACATTAATTATATTTTCTTTATATTTTTCAAAAATTTTAACTAAATTTTATTTATTTTTTTTTTTTAAATAAATATTCGACTAAAAATTAATTTTATTAAAATTTATAAAAAAAATTGATTAATTAATATTTAAAAAAAATTAATTTGTATTAAAATATTTATATTAAATTATTTAAAATTTAAATGTTTTAAATAAAATTTAAATATTGAAAGAAAACTTTTTTTTCTCATTATGTATAATGAAAAAAATATTCAAATATTTTTTGACAAAAAAAAATTAGTTAAGAATAAAAAATACATCAGCTTCATTAATTGCATCTGCCTCGAAAAAATTATAATAAAATATTCCTGTGTTCATTAACTCTCAATTAATCACAAATATCACTTATAATTAAAATCAACGTGCGACGCGACATGAACAACACCTTTTTCTCGCTCCTCTAATCTAATCAAACACCGACCGAGAGCTACTTCTCTCGTAGATGTAGAACGGAATAGCGGATTCAACACCACTTAAATACGTGGAGAGTAGCCAACTAATTAGTTTCTGTGATTGCACTGTTTCGCGTTATTTATACCATTATTTATATTTTCAATTAATTACTTCGCAAGTGTACATTAAGTAACAAACACACATTGACCATTGAGTAATTCCATTAATAATAAGAGTCTGGTCGATCTGATAGAACAATTAAAAGTAGATTAATGTTAAAACTACCTTCTACGTTTTTTTTTGTGTTTGTTCAGTTCTCTTTCATAGTTGCATGCAATTCATTACACAATAAGTAATATGCATGCCGAGTAACAGCACCAGAAGACAAGATATTAGAATTTAATTGCAACACAAATTCTACACCTTGTTGATTTGCTGTTATGTTTTCTCAAGAAGGTTTGCATCGATGCATGAACTTTGTTTGTTTGTCGGATCGCACTATACAGTTTTCCATAAAAAAAAATATATATATATTTAATTAATTAAATCTCGTTCTGTTCCATTTGACTTATTCGATTTTAATTGAAATTAGCTGTTTTCTTGTGTTTCGTTATTTGTCCATTTTGTCACAAAACACACTTTTGTCGTTTCTTGTGTGTTTCTAGCAAATTGCCGAGGAATAACATTAACTATCGACGACTTCCAGATAAAAGCAAAAAATAATGTGTCATCATCAATAACAACAAAAAAAACAGTCACTGATAAAGTTATTAGTAACATGTTAATGTACATGTTGCATGTTTCTTGGCGTTCATTAATAAATAAATTTAAAGACAACAACAAAAAAAAAACGAGTTGCTTGTAAAAACTTACAAATGTATTAATCAAAATATTTATTATCATCATTACGGATATTAATTTTTTTTATTATCTCATGTGTGACCATTGATGACCAGAGATGGATCTAAAATATTATTTTTTTTTCTTATAAATAATGTTTTTATTTTTTTTTAAATTAAATTATTTTAAATATTTAAGTGAATTAAATTTAATAATTCATAATAAATAAATCAATCAATAATTTAAGGTGAATAAAATTTAATTCTTCGTCAAATAAATAATTATTTTTTTTTTTTTAAATTATTTAATTAAACTAAATTTAAACAAAAAAAATAAATAAATAATTTAAGTTAAATTTAATTTAATTTAATTATTGAAATTAATTAATTTAAAATTCTAGATGAATTATGTATTTTTTAGAAAATATTTTTTAATTAATATTTTTTAAATTAAACTTTTTTTAATTTAAATTAACTAAACTTATAATTAAATCATTTATAATTTTATTTATTTAAAATAATTAATTAATTTTTTAAAAATTTGTTTTAAATTTTTATTTTTTTTTTTTAAATTAAATTATTTTATAATTTATAATACCTAATAAATTTGTTTTATCAATTGTTCAAAAATAAATAAATCACTTTTTCAATTATTATTTTAATTTTAAAAGTTATTTCCTTTTATTTTAATTAACTAATTACATAAAGTTGATTTATTAAATTTAATTTAAAATAAATATTAATACTGACGTAAACTGAAATAAATCCTTTATATTCAAGTTTTTGTTCTCAAAAATTTTATAACTTTATTTACTTGGCAGTTTTTTCAACTTTGTTAACACAAGGCCCTTGTTTATTCCTTTTTAGTTCGCTTTTTTAATTATTTTATTTTTTTTTATTTAATTTTATTTATTTTATTTAGATATTATTATATATTTTTATATTTTTATTTATTTTATTTTTTTATTTTTATGTTGACCTTTTTTTGAAGTTGAAAACTTCTTGTATATTTCTTTTAATTTACATATTTTTTAAATATTTTGTTTAAATTACTTTTTAAAATATTTTTTTTTAGATAACTGTTGAGTAAATTAAAGCTAGATAACATGCACGTCTTCAAGTACTGTGATATTACTTTTTCTCAAGAATAAAATATTTTGTTATGTCTTGTTATAATTTTTAATATTAATAAATTAATTTTTAAAAATTCATTAATTTATTTCTAAAAATAAAAATAATATTCTTTTAAATAAAAATTTATTTTAATTTTAATAAAACATATATGACATTCAATTTTATTAAATTTAAAAAAAAATAATTAAAATTAAAATTTCAATAAAATTATAAATTTATATTAAACGATTAAAAAAAATCAATAAGAATAAATTTTTTATAAGAATTTTCATAAAAATTTTAAATGAAAAGTAAAATTTCGTTAAAACGCATTTTTAACCACATTTTATTAAGTGTCAAAATTCACACTTTCACAATAAAATAAAATTTTATAACACTACAGAGACGGCCCTTTGTCCCTATCCCGTCTCTGCTTCTTACATAATAAAAATTAAAAACGTACAAGACAACATAAAAAAAACGATAAAAAGTCACACGTGAGACGATGTGAGTGACCTCTCAAAATATTCTTTATGTTTATTAAGATGTAAGTCATTACTAATATCCGACAAAAAAAAAACACAACAAAATGAACGAAAGATAACTTTTTGATTGTGTCTAATTATTATTATTATTAAATTATTTTGTTTTATTTATATGTTTATATCTTTAGGTGTGAGAATCTAACAGACAAGACTATTAATGTTCACTGGTTCTCAAGAAGAAGAACTTTAATCAAATTTAAAACAAATGCTGTTTTGTTATATTTTATTATTATAATAATATATAATGTTGTATTGGTTAAGAAAAAAAATACAAAACAAGAATAAAAAATAAAAAAAGATAAGAGATTCCTCAATATTGTAAGAAAAAATTTTTTTTCTGTGTAAAAAAATTTTTTTTTTATTATTATAACTATTATGATAAATATAAATTACGCATTTATTGCACAGTTATAACATATGAGCTTTTACATCATATCTGCATCATATATATAGCTTAGAGAGCGACCATATTCTTCATATTCTTAACATGAGATACATTATTTAGATATGAAAATGCATGTGAATTTGTTTCAAAAAAATAATAATAACGAGCTTTGTGTTCTAACAGAATTGCAACAACAACAACAACGACGACGACGACTGAAAAATTGTTAAATTACGTACTTTTAGTAACATTCATAATAAAAATAATAAAATAAAATATAAATAAAAAAATATACAGAACAGATTATCATGATGTAAATATTTATAAGCATTCAACTAACATTAAATATATGTAGCATGGTCCACTTTAAAACATATTTATATGAACATACATCACAAATAATAATAACAATAATAATAATAAGGCAATGCCATTAAAGAGATGTTATTGTTGTGTTGCGTTGAAACATTCATGTTGCAAAAATCTACATTATTTTTGCCTACCAAGCATTGTTAAAGCATTGTGCGAGCGAAATTATTATTTTTCAGTGTGTAGGTGTTTTTTGACAATAAGTGGCACGCGTAAATAGTCACAATTTAACAACAAAAACATGAACTTTTAATAAAAACTATAATAATAATGATGATGATAATAAAATAACACATTCAGCTACTGACTAGAAAAACTTTTCTGCTGGTACTTTAAAGAGATATGACAAGACATGTGTGGCAAAAAATACTTTTTTTTTAAATAATGGTTAAAAAGTACTTAATGTATCGCATCGTTAATTGCCTAAAAAAATTTTGGAGGGTCTTAAATATACATTTTTTTAAGTATATTTACACCACCGATAATAATCTCAAAGTACATAACGCGTCGCATCTTAAGCACCAGCGTATCTAAGAAGAATAGTTAACACTTTACGCACGCAATTTATCTTAAAGAGAATCTTTTTCTCGATATTCCACGCCACACACTGTTTATGGAATTGTCATGTTTATATTTAGAATTTACCATTTTAAGACACTTGTCTGTGAAGCGCGCTCTTGGGCACATAATACAAATAGAAGAGATGAGAGTTTTAGTTTTTAAAGGGAAATTTGAAGGGATTTTAATTACTTGAGCGTATTTTAAATTAAAATTTAAAAAAAATAAAAAAAAAATTTATTATTAAATTTAAAATTAAATTTTAATATTTTTTGATGTTTAATGAAATTTTGACGTTTAGCTGTCAATATTTATTTTTAAATTTTATTTTATTTATTTATTTAATTTTTATTATTTTTATTTTTTTTTTTATATTTTATTTATTTTTTTATTTAAACTTAAACTTTAGTGAAAATATCCTTAAAATATTTAATAAAAAATAAATTTATTATTATTTTATATAAAGTTATTAAATAAAAATTTTAAATAAATTTTACTGAATTTTTAAATTCGAAAAAATCAATTAAATTCAAAATGTTAAAATTTTGACATTTTTTACTCAAGAAAAATTATGACAGATAAAAAATTATTTTAAAAAAGTTCAAAATTTAGATCTTTCTCATCTTTATCAAGGTTTATAGAATATTTTTATTCAATATTGTTATTAAATAACAAAATGTGTTTAAGAAATTTAAAATTTCAAAAAAAAAAAATTGGTTGACCTGTCAAAATTAGTGACAGTTGACAACTGACAGTTTCAAAATTTTAAATTATAAAAAAATATTAAATTTGAAACATTTTTTATGTTCATTTGTGAAATAATCGAAGTTAAATGAAAATTATGAAATTTTCAAAAACTTAAAAAATTAAACTTTATCCAAAATCATTTATGACATCTGTCAAGTAAAATGTCAAAAAATTTAAATCGATCAATATTTGAACAATTTTTATTTTTTTGTAAAAATTTTTGTTAATTTTGAATAACTTTTCTGAGTTTTTAATCTTTTTTAGCTTAATTATTCAAATCAATAATTAATTTTAAAATTCATTTGTAAATAATTTTTGACGTTTATCATTTTAGAACCTCTCAATTTTGCTTTATAAAAAAATTTAACGGAATTTTTATTTTTTTGTAATTTTTTTTTTAAATTTTGAATAACTTTTCTGAGTCTTTAAGCTTTTTTAGCAAAATTATTCAAATCAATAATTAATTTAAAACTTATTTGTAATTAATTTTTGACGTTTATCATTTTAGAACCTCTCAAATTTTCTTAAGAAAAAATACAACGGACAGACCTTTTAATCTTTTTTCTTAAAATCTCTCAAAAGGTAAATACCGAGATAAACAAGACAACCGTCCGACGCATTATTTATTCATCATTTTAGAATTAAACATGCATAAGAAGTGTCATAAAACTTAGTGGAATGAAAAATATTTGTCTACATCTTTAGTTTTTTTTCCTCTTTTTTTTATGATCATTAAATAATAATGTTGCTCTCGACTAGACAAGACAAGAATTATCGCTGCATTTTAGACACATTCATATTTACTCATATTTTTTTTCATTTGTTTGCCCAGAGATTTGTTTAGATAAGACACGAACACGCATTCTTCGCGCGAGACGAACTCAGACTCCGACTGTCGACATTCTTTTGCCCCAGAATTGGGTCAGTCCAATTATTGCTTGTGGTTCTCGTTGCCGCTCGTTCCTTCGAAAAAGCGCACATAAAACTGCATTAAATTCCTTTTTATCATTTATTATTATTAAAATTCCTCGTATGCGAAGAGAAAACTGAGTAACCGCAACGTATGCGAAGTGAAAGAAAAGAATTGCACGAAGAAAGAACGACGCGAAGAATAAGGTGAATGGTTCTTCTTTTTTTTTTTTTTTTGTGGTAAAATTCATATAAGTACAGAAACACATGCGCGCATAAAATATTATCATTATTATGTTTTATTATAAATATTTATAAATAAATCGGGAAAAGGAAGTGCAATAAAACTGTTTTGGTGTTACGTTGTTGTTGTTATTGCTGGATTGTGTAATAAAAAACGAGAACAAAAAGTCGTGATGAACGGTGCATTTTGCCACACTCTGAGTCATACATGTATGCGCATGAATCATTTTTTTGCGTTGATCAAGTGCATTATGTAACCTACTTATACTTCCATATATTTTTTTATTATTTTTTTTATAAGACAACGAAGATGCCCGAAAAAAATATAAGAAGAAAGTTTTCATCAGGAAAGTCACGAAAGATATTTTCGTATTTTGATTTTTAATCACTTTGTTAGTCCCAATGCACATTTTGTTTTTCTTTTAGCCTAATTTTTCACTTATCTTAAGTGTAGGTTGTTTTAAATTTAAATCCCAATGCACATTTTTAAATTTTAAGTCAGAACACATTTTGATTTTTTCTCTAATAAACATTTTGAAATTTATCCCAGTACACATTTTAGAGTTTTGGACCGGTTCATATTTTATGTTTTATCCCCAGTTCACATTTTTATATATTTACCCAGAGCGAATCCTAAAATATTAACCAAATAAATTTTCGCCCAAGTGCATATTTTGAATATTATATTAAGCTGATAATAAATTTCTGCTAAATTTTAACCCAGTGCACAATTGATACTTTCACTTCAATAAACCTTTCAGAATTTATAGTCATAAAATTTTTAAATTTTTGAATCAGTAAATCTTTTAAGTTTTTTTGCCCTGATGCACATTCAAGATTTTTCGAATAATAATTTTTTAGCCCAGTGCACAATTTATATCTTCACTTTAATAATTTTTCTTAACTTACAGCAATAAACATTTTGTATTTATAAATATTTTAATTTTTAATAATAATTTTATTTAGATTTATAATTTTTTGCCCTAATACACATTTTTTATATAAAAGTTTAACCCAATGCACATTTTATTTTATTTTTTGCTATTTTTTTTTTAAATTTAACTCAAAGCTAATTTTTTCCTCCCAGTAACTATTTTAATTGTTTACTTCAATTAGTTTCCAAATTTCAATCAAAGTGCATATTTTATTGTATTTTATTTGTATTTTTTAAAGTTTTTAACCCAGTGCACAATTGATAATTTCACTTCAATAAACCTTTCTGAATTTACAACGATGAGAATTTTAAATTCTCGAATCAGTGAACCTTTTAATTTTGTACAAATTACAAATTTGTAATTTTTTTCCCGATGCACATTCTAGATTTTTCAGCTTATAAATTTTTAACCCAGTGCACAATTTATATCTTTACTTTACTATTTTTTTCTCTACTTCTAGTAATAAATATTTTAAATTCTTAACTATTTTAATTTTAAAACGAAGGTTCGCATTTTTTGGCCTAATGCATATTTGAGATTTTTCAAATTCTAAATTTTAAACCCAATGCACATAAATTTCTTCTTTTTTTTAAATTTAATTTTTCAATCAATAATTTTTTTTAACTTTTGTATTAATTTTTTTTCAGCCAGAGCAAATTTTATCCTCCTTACAAAATTTCGCCCCAATGCACATTTTAAAATTTTATCCTACTAAACATTTTAAAAAAATTAACCACGTGACCTTAAACCTCAGTTCCGAGTACTAAACTTGAACTCTTGCACATTACCACATTTTTTCTTCGAAATGCGGTTTTACAAAAAAAAAAAAACATTCACATGATCCTTCACCATGACCTTATTATCGATCGTTACTCCGTGCGGCAGCGTGCATGTATGCCGTTAGGCATTTCTTACGTGTTCAAGTAGGTATCTGACCATACCCAAATTTATCTTGCGTGAGTGTTTTTGGTACTCTAATTTTGATGTTTCCCCAATTCTTTGATGACTTGTTCTCGTTCGAAACGTACGTAGTGAAATTTTTTTTGGTAACCTGATTTTTGTTTTGTCGATCACGTCATTTTTCTCTCTTTTATCGTTCTTTTTTTGTGTGTTTTTTTATGAGCAAGCACCGTTTGATTTGATTTTGCACCAAACAACGTGTGTGTTTTATTTTTTTTTTGTATGTCGTTATAAGAATGTTTAAAATGCCATATTTTACACTTTTTTGTGATGTTATCTGCGCCTTTATTAAATTTTATGAGCTTATGTCATTTGGAAAGTATTTTACTTTCTCCATCGAGAACTTTTTTTTAAAAAATTTGTTGACTCAATTTATTCGCGTTTCATTAATTTTTTGGTATGTTCTTTCAACTTTTTCAATGAATTCTGTTTTTTTTCTTTAACAAATTAACTGTTATTTATTTTTGCTCGTTTTTAACGGGTTTTCGATTAAGTCCTGATGATAAAATATATGTCACAAATTTTTGTATATTTTTCGTTTATTTAGCGAGAACATTGTTTAAAATTTAATCAATACACAAAAATCGCGGGTTTAAGCGGCTTTCATGGCATGGCAGCGGCACGAAGGGCGATGACAGTACGACACACAATGAAACTTCCTCTTTCACTTAACCCAATTTAAATTGGATATTTTTTACTTCTTGACACTTAACTTTTTTTTTGCATGTACAGATCGTTCTGATTTTACAA
This sequence comes from Culicoides brevitarsis, assembly GCF_036172545.1. Taxonomy (NCBI): domain Eukaryota; kingdom Metazoa; phylum Arthropoda; class Insecta; order Diptera; family Ceratopogonidae; genus Culicoides; species Culicoides brevitarsis. The sequence continues at coordinate 11,814,506 of NC_087087.1, read as the reverse complement.
AACATGGCAAATGAGAAAAATTTTTGTAAGCCAAGAAGAAAGAAAGAAAGGCAAACAAAAAAAAATACAAAAGAAGAGAAAAATTAAATGTAAATAAATAAAAAAAAAATAAACAATAGTGAACCAAAAAAAAAAATGTTGTAAGTCTTAACTAGAGCTTCAACTCTTGACTCGACTGACACAAAACACTCTAGCAACGTTCTGGCTGCAAAAATATGTAAAGTGAGCACGGTTATGATTATTGGCTTTTGATAAAAATGTAAAGCGTGCAATCCTAACACGTTTTTCATTACCATGTTGTACGAAAACTTGTCTTGTACTGTCTTCTATTGTTTAATTTACAAAAATAAAAATTTCTTTCTCGATTTCCGTCTAATTAGAATAAATATTTTTTTTTTTTTGCAAACTCATTCATGCTATTTATTTGTTAATAAAATAATTTCATTAATAATAATAAATGTAATAATAATCATAAAAAATAAATTATAATATTGTAACAGTAGCGTAAGTACATGTTGTTACTACTTTGATTTTATTGTTGTTTTGTTGCTGTTGTTAATTCTGGTCACTTTTTATTTATTTATTTGCTTAAGTAACGAGGATGGAATTGATTTTTCTTGTTATTAATATTTAAGAGACACACACAGCGAGTAAGAGCCAGCATGACTTTATGTATTTTTTTTTATTGCGAAATATTTGTTCTGGAATTGTTAATTGAGCAGAGGTGTAACATAGGACTTGATTTTTTTAAATTTTGATACTTGGGTAAGTATTAAATGTTTTACTATTTTTTTTTAATTTTAAAAATTTATTTAAAAAAAAATTTAGGTAATAATTTGATTTTTTGAAGTAATTTTTAAAGATTAGGATATTTAAAAATTTTAATTAATTTAAATGAAGTTAATTTTTTGTTAAATTAAAATTAATTTAATTTTGATAAATTTATTGACTAATTTTTAATCATCATCAATTATTAATTTTTATTTATTTATTATTTTTTTTATATTATTATTATTTATTATTTTTTTTATAATATTATTTTTATACCATTTTTTATATTATATTGTTTTTATTTTAAAATATTTTATATTTATTTATTAATTTTATAATTATATTTTTTATTATTAAAATAATTTATAAAATAATTTTTTAATATAAAAATTTAAAAAATTTTTTTTTATTTTTTATTAAAAAAATTATGGTGAAAGAACTTAGATATTTTACTCAATATAAACTAAGCTAATAATTATATTTATAATTAATTTTTTATATTTAATTTATTATAATTATTTTTTTATTTATAATATAAAAATTATGATGAAAAAATAATTTAAATTAATTAAGCAAGTCAAAAATTATATTATTTTATTAATTAAAAATTACTTTAAATTTAAAAAAAAAATGTAAAAAAAATATTTTTTTTATTTGAATTTAGTTTAATTTTTCATATATAAAATATCATGAAAAAACTTAAAGATTTAATTAAAGTTGAAAAATTCAATAAATTATTGAAAAATTCTAAAAATTGTCTTTCAAATATTTTTAATTATTTTTTTATAATTTTATATTAAAAATTTTTTTAAAATAATTAGTTTTTAATTTAATTAATTTTAATTTAATTTTTTATTAATTTTATTAAATTAATAAATAAGAAAATATTAAAATTAATTTTTAAAATATTTATTTATTCTTTTTCTATAAAAAAAATAAAATGAAAAAAAAAATATTTTAATTTATTTATTTTTTTTTTTATTTATTTATTTAAAAAAAAATAAAAAAAAAATTGAAATGAATTTTTAAAATGGAAAAAAAAAATTGACCACCTCTGATCACAATTGACCATCTTCGTCGTTGGCGGAATTATTACTCAATATAATTTACTTGAACTTCAATCATCATTTACTCATTTATCATTATTATTTTTATTTACTTATTATTTATTTAAACAACAAAAAAATTAATAAAATCCAATCTCAATTAAAAGTCTCTCGTTCCCATTTTATTGTCTGTCTTTCATTACGACGACGATATAATTCTCTGGCTTATTATTATTGTTTAATCACTACTTTGCTTATATTTTTTTTTTATTTTATTCTTGTTCATTTTCAATATCATCCAGTTAAAATTACTGAGTAACTCTCCGTAATTTAGCAACATAAAAAATAATTTGCCTTTATTTGTGTGTGCATCTTCTCTCGCATATCTATGCAAAAAATAAAAGGTAATATAAAATTGCATAAGCCACTCTACTACGAGCTACGAGTATCAACAGACTCACAGTAACTGGGTCAAAATGTTAATGATGTAAAATTTGCATAATAATTTATTTTGAGAAGAAATTCCAGCAAAAAAAAAAATGTGTGTCTGTTCAACAAAGTTATCTTTTTTTCCTGGGTTTTTCTGTGTGTGAGCATCGGTAAATTATTGTAATATAGTGCAAACGTGCGATTTAATGGCAGGTTTTCGTTCAGGTTCAATTCGCATATCAAAGAAATTGGTCGCTTGGTTTGGACGCTGCCAGAAAATTATTAAATAGAGCACAAGAACAATATCCTTCGGGTGTTTAGATCATGTGCAGCGATATTTCTCGTTCTAGAGAACAAGAAAAAAGTTTCAAATTCTTTTCTTGTTTATTCTTCTCAGAAGAAGAAAAAAAAATTTTTTTTTGTTTGCAAAGCAGAAAATAAATGAGCTCACAAAACAAATATTGTTATGACCATTATTACCAATTTGTTGAAAATTATTGCCATAATATTATTATCAGTTAACGGTTCATTTGTCCATTCGGATATTGTTAAACTTTATTATTGGTTCTATTATTGGCATGAGAGCAACAGAAGAGACCAAGAAATTATTACTTACGCGTCTTTTTATCGTCGTCGTCGTCGTCGTTATTATTGCCATTCAAGAAGAAGGTAAGAAAAAAATAAAAGTTAATACAATTTGCATTCATTTAAATTATTTTTCATAATAAATTTAATTCTCTTTTAGCTTGAACGTAAATACATAAGCCGATTGTTATTGTAAGACGACCGCGTGAGGAGGATCGTGTAACAAACATTCGTATTCACGTTTGTTGTTTGTTTGTTCTTGGCATGGCATGGCATGGCGTTGAATGAGAGCAGAAAAAAGCGACAAAAAAGGAATGACGGCGCCTTTTATGCTCGCCTCTGCAGGAGGAAACATCCGAACAAACAGAAGGAGAGTAGCAGGTGATTATTTATGTATTGTTTCAACAAGTCTCATTTTTATTTGCAGCCTTAGCAGAAGTAAAGCAGTGTCAAAACAGAATGCCATCGAATCAGAATCAGAATAGTTAATGGTGTGCCAAACATTGATTGTAATCTATGATTAACGTTCCATTGAATCAATATTTATATTATGACACCTTGCGCAAGGAGAGAGAAGTAGAAAAAGTTTCCTACTGGGTAACATCCCGTTGTAACAGCGACACATTCCTTTCGTAATAAAAAAATATTCATGAATCGTGTGAAGTAAAATATTTATGAGGACACAAAAATCTATTATTAATGATGTACATGATTTGTGATTTTTATGGTGGATTGTGAAAAATTTGTGTTTCGCAAAAGAGATAAACTTACGATTTTTTCAAAATAGAATTTTTTATCAATTATATGGAAGTAAGTATATTTTTTAATGATTTTTCTTTTTAAGACTTTTTGTCCATATTTTTTCAAGTAAATCTATTTTCAGCCCATTTCAGCTCAAGAACATGCCAAGACGTCGAAAGAGTAAATCAAGCTGTTCTAATTGTCTTCTAAGAGCTACCCAATATGCTCCACAACAAAGATCGTACAAAAAGGACGGACAGCTTTTTCTTATAAAATACAAAGAAGCTTGACTTGTATCACATAATGATTTCAATCTCAACGGGTTCATCAATAAATCTCCATTGTACCAGCTCCAGCACCAGTTCCGGTTGAAGAGAAAAACTTCGGGTATTTCCAACAATCATGTTCTTCAGGAATATTTTCAAAAGCGATGGAGAAAGCTTCCTTCTCTTTTCTTACAAAATGAAGCAAAACCAACAGAACGAAAAAGCTTTTCAAAGAACATATCAAATCAGGCAAAATAACACTAACTTTATGTTCGGATAACTGAATTTTAAAAGATATTATATGGAAGTCGAGAAATACTTCTATATAAGACTTCCTATTGATGGGCTGACGGGCGGTATATATTTTTCTAATAAAAATATTCTTTATTAAAAATATTTTTAAATAGAAATAATTTTACCGAATTTATTGCCAGCCCATAGATATGCAGTCTAAAATATAAAAAAATTACCTCGCAATATGGCTCACCCCAAAATTCCCCGTTGCGAAACATGAACCTTTCACACTTTACATTTACACATGTTTTCCAAATTAAAACACTAATCCAAAAGACAAATTCAATAAACACGGGAAGACATCAATATATCAATTAACTCTCGCTACTGCCCAGTCATTAATCCATTTAACTTTGCATTAATCTTAAGAACAAGTTTCATTTCGCTTCCTCCTCACTTTATATACTTTCGAAAATTAAAAAAAAAATTATTAGCAACCATCATCATCATAGAGATTGCTTCAATTTACGAGAATTCGTTTCACATTGCTTTTCCGTTTCTTCAGCGCTTCTTCTTTGAGTATCTGAAGCCCGTTCAGTCAAATAGAGTGTAAATTTCATAATAACAATAATCTACAAAAATGTTCCGAGACGCGAGGAAATTAATGATCTTTAGTAAATAAATATTAATTTATATCTGGAATGGAATGGAATATTTTCGGATAACAGTATCTCCACCTGTGAACAAATTCATATGTTCTGGTTCTGAATTTTCTAGCGGATTTTTTGTTGTTAAGCGATTCTTTATCAGCAATTTTGGGTCATCATCACAAACAAAATGTTTAACACTCTGATTCGTCGTCGTTGTCGATGTTCTAAGAAGACAGTTACCAAAAGCAATAAAGAACCTGATAATTTAATTAACTCCGTTGTGCAAATATCGTAAGATATTTTTTTCGTTATTAAAAGATCTATCTGGCAAAGTTAATGTAGGAAGTAATAAATTCACCAGAGTCATATCATAAACAATATGAAAAAGTTTCAGTAGTTATGTGCAAGTTTATTGCTGTAACTATCTATCTTTCTCTTCTAGTCTACGCTCAAGTACAAAAAAAAATGTTTTCTGATAATAATTGGATTGAAAAGTATTGCGTAATTATGGCGAAAAAATAACCGTATAATACATGTGCTTGACCGATGAAAATGATGATGATTATAAATAAAGTATATTTTATTTTTATTATTTTCATTATTATTATTGGTATTAGTATTAAAGTACTTATTGGGACTTTGCGAGGAAAGCAAATGATGAACAAGAAAGTAAACATAATTTTTTTGCTTTGATAAATACTTACAACAACCGGATTCTGATGATTATTTTTTGTTGTTTATTTGTTTGAGAAGATGCTCGATCGATCAATTCTCTCTCATATGTGATGAAATCTGGAAAAAAATAATGAATTCCAACTTTAATCAAACATAAAACAGTAAGTAAATAAATATAATAAAAATAAATAAATGAAGTTTAGAAGTTTTTTATGAGAGTTTTTGCATTCAAGGTCAATTCGTAAAATATTTGTTTTAAATTTAATTAGAAGAATTATTGATATTAAAATTTTAAATAAATATTAAAATTTTCTTTAAAATTCACTAAAAATATTAAAATAAAGTTTAATTTAATTATAATATAAATTAAATTAAAATGTTGATAATTTATTTTATTTAATTATTATTTATTTTATTTAAATTAAATAAATTATTTTTTTTTCATTAAAATATTTTTTGTTTTTAAAAACTTTTTTTTATTTTTTATTTCAATCAATTTAATAAAATTTTTAAATAATAAAATTAAATTAAATATTTTTTTAATTACAAATAAATAAAAAATTATCAATTTTTGCGAATTAGTTTTTAAAAAATTTTTTGATGAAAAAAGCATAAATTGTATTTCATAAAAAAAATAAAAAAAATTGTATTTTATTAAAAATTTTAACTTCAACAAATTTTAGACTTTTTAATTAAAATTAATTTACTTTTTAAATTAAAATAAAACTAAAATAAAAAAATTATAAAATGCCAAATTCTTGCAAAATTAATTTTTTTTTTCACAAATTCCATTTGTTTTCAAAACATGACACACTTACAACATTTTCACAAATCCATCATTAGCATCAAAACATTTGTATTTTTAGCAAAAGTTTTCCGGAAAGAAATTCATAAATAAAATGGAAACTCGTCAAACCACTTCCAGCATTAAAAAATAATAATACTAAACATAAACGAAGTATGAATAATGTGCCCGTCGTCTCAACAATTTACCCACATAATTTAAAATATAATTTCTATGCTGCTTCATGTGTGATTAAAAACCAGTTGAAATCCATCAGCAGCAAAGAATGAAATGAAAAAAAAAATGCATGAGACCGAAAATGGCGAAAGTAAGTCCCTTTTTATCAACAAGCTGTGCAATCTCCAACGACTAGACCATTATATTAGTAAACTGTCGCTGGCTATCTTATCTGGCAGAACCCATAAATATTGCACCCATTTGCCACACATTCGCAGCAAAGAAGAGACAATCGCATATGGTTTAAAAGTTGAGTAGGTGTCGCGAATTACCTGCTACGGACGACCTGAATTTTACTTTCCATGACATGCCATTAAATGCACTTTTTAACATCCCGCTGAGTGTGATAATCGGGTATACATTATTGATTAGAATTAAGTTATAAATCTTTGACACGGTTTTGCCGTTCACTGGAAAGAAGTTAATGAAGTATGGCAACGACAATGGACAATTGTTAGCGGGAGGAATTCGATAAGCTAGTTAAAAGTGGTTGAAAGGTGAAAGTTTTATGACCATATTGCCACAAAAAGTGTCAGAATATCATGCCAATTAACTCGGAGACAGGCGGATGACATTTTTAGCGGATTCTAATTAAAAGTGGTAAGTTTTTTGAAATTTTTCAAATTTCGCACAAATGTGCATGATTGTGTGCGATATGTGCACGTCACAGTGCACACTTGCTAATTTATTCAGACAACGTTTATATGCTAAATAGATAAGAAGAAAGAGCTTCTCATTGGTAATTTACCGTTTATTCTCATTTTTTATGCGACTATAAAAGCCAATTTCTTCCATATAATCAGACGTGAATGTATTTCCTTTACATTTTTTCGTTTCGTTTTAAAATTTTAAATAAAAAACGAAACTATTTGCGTATCAAAAAAATAATAATAATGCACATGTGTGCTTTCAATGACACACTCACCTGATTTTTACCATTTTTTTTTTCGTAAAACAATGGGAATTAACATATGTCCGTGACACTACGTGCACTTTGTGCAGAAATTCCTAGTAGCGCGACTAAAACAAGACACACGATTTTATCATTTCGCTGCGTTAAATCGACGTTTAATTTATTTAAGCCAGACAATTAGATACGCATTTGATGCATCACGATTTATTTCTGCGCTTATGGACACTTGACCTAATATAAGCCGGTGAAATATTCAAACTTTAGTCAGTTCTTCGCAAATTCTTCTCTTCGTACTTTTCTTTCCTCTTCATACACTGCGAGAGATGAGTGACTGAGACGACCAATGTACAGTTGACGTACGATTGCACCACATATATTAATTAAAATCCCGTTTCGGTCATACCTGACTTGTTCATGCACTGCCACTCGCCGCTATTTATAAATTTATTTTTAGAATCAAATAGAAAAGAGAAGAATCTTTATATATGTTAATGACGCCGGAGATGATAGTGGGACAAATTTAAATGAAATCATATCCAAAACCACACATATATGGGTTTGGTCACTTGTTTATTCTTTGCCACGACGACGAAGGCATAACGGGACTTGTCGATTTCTCAAAAAAAACAACAGATCATCGTTTGAAATGCTAAGTAGCCGCATTTTTGCGTGAAAAAAAAAATCAAAGAAAAATTTGTTCATCGGAGAAAAACTCTTCAAGAATCAACAAAGGAAGTTTACTTAACATAGTTATAATTTTCTTCGTGTCATTGTCTATCGTTCTGATGTCGTCGTCGTTGTCGTCGCGCGTAATACCAACAAAGAACTCTTGCCGATACAGGTAAGTAATGCAATTGTCTTTCATGTTGTCGTTTATGCAAATAATAATAATACGAAGTGAATTGTGCATATAAATAACTTACTGCACCTCAGAAGAGTTATTAATGTCAAAGAAATGTCAACACAAAATATAATTAAATAAGTGGCTCCCGGGTGATATTTAGCTTTAGTGGCTTACTTCTTGGCTTTTGTTTTGTCTTGACTTAACTGCTACTGAACTACTTTTGTCGTTTTCTAGTGCTGGCAAGTGTTATCATGGAGCAAGGATTGGAATGAAGGGAAGGAAAACAGAAGCGATAATGATACTCATTTGTTCGAGGTTTAGGATTGTTAAAGGTATAAACTTTGATTTTGGTTTTTATTAATTTATTTTTTTTCAGGAATTTAAAAGAGGAACAGAAATTTAGAAACCAAACTAATTAATTAAATATTTGTTAATATTTTATGATATTTTTAATAATCAGAAAGTTTGAATTGGTATTTATAATGAACAACGGAAAACTTGCAGGAGGAACATTGTCATGTTATTAGGTATACTAACGAGTTCTATATTAACCTTCGCTACGTGCGCATCGTGTGTAATTAGCGCAAAAACAAATCTATTTTTCAACGCGAAAAATCCCGTGTAAATTTTCCATTTTGCACCCATTTGGCATCAAGCCAATGTCTTGTACATAGGTAAGCCAAATAGCATGTTCAGGGGAGCTGAAGATCGAAGCAAAAATTTCCAATCTGCCGATATCAAACATTTAACTAAATATTTTAGCAATAAAGACTATTGATGAAAATAGCCTTAATATTGATATTCATAGCACTTATAATCCTATTTTGAACTGAAAACAATGAAAAATGCAAAGGAAGATCGTCAATATGTAAAGCCTTTCTTTTTAAAAGACAAAATAACCATCTTACTAAAGATAAGTCATCAAAAAAAAATAAACGAAGCGGTATGATATTTATAAAACTTATAAACATGAGCCATCCATCGGTTTTACGGCAATGGAAGCATGGTCGGATGAAATGCTTGAACTTCTAAACTGTCGATGCTTAAGAATAAGTACGATCCTAATTGTTTTACTTTTTTAACCTTCTGATTTCAACATATTTTATAGAAATATTTTTGTTAAATTTTTGCTTTGTTTCACGTACAAAATATTTCAAGGCATCATTTTTCAATAAGAAAGACAAGAAGTCAAATAAAGTTTTTCGGTAAAATAATTTTTTTTATAGAACAATTTCTTTCCAAATGGCATAAAAAGTTTCTAAAGCAGAAAGAAACATTAAAAAACTGAACATTTTTGACTACAACTCCCGACTTGCCATTTCCGCTAATTCAATCAATTTTTTATGGCACTATTTGCAGTTATTTGTCCTCTTCGTCTTAATCAGAAGTTAAGTGTTAGTACCATTTCGAGCGTTTTACTATATCATTATTAAATGTAATAAATAAATAAACAAACGTTTACATTGTGTCGCTCTTTTGCGTAATATAATAAATTCTCGTCGCCATGTTCGAATCACACTTTAATTATCATCATTGTTATGAGCAATTATTTAATGATGATGATAATGGATAATGTGTTCAAATGTGCCAAGTTATGCGCATCGATTTGTTCGCAGAAACAAATACATCGGAATGCAGCGAGCTTGTTCTCTCGCGCACACAAAGGATTCTTTCGATCGAACGAAAGATTTCAACGCCTTATCAAACGTGGAAACTTTCCCTGGGAGATTTTAATGCTCATTACCGGTTATTTACAAAATTAATAGTGAAATAGCATAAAATGTTCGATCTAGCGAAACAACAGCAGCTTTGTGTTTGCCTTGCTACAGAGACAGAGGAGAAACGTGGGCGTAAATTACATGCTTTGGAAACGATGACACAACGTACTTTCTGCCATTTCATTCATTTAGGGACCGTTTCCGATATAAACTGCGATGATTGTTATTAAATGATAATAATATAATAATAAAACGAGTACATTGCTTGCTGCTTTTGGCTCTACCTCGCTTTTATGGAGGCGATGCAATGTTCTTCGTTTTTTATTTTCGTTGGTAGGTAACTAACTCGCTAACATGCTAACTCTTCGTCGTCGTCGTCGTTCATTCACTATAAATGATGCAAAAAATTGAATAGTGCAGTTATGATCATGCTGAATTTTAAACAGCTAATATTTTATGTGTATATGCTAGTGCAAGTCAGTGTGCAATGTGTTGTTGTTTAACTGTAAAATTAAACAATAATCATCATCATCTTCTTCTACGACTCACATTGTATCGAGGGTACGATCGGTATCTAACTTTTTGTGCTTAATCTACTTCAAAATTATCGAGCGACCTTGAGCACAATCCCCCGTTTTAATCCGTTCCCGCAAACAATACAAGTACCAAGAGCCATTGATCAAAGTCATCATAACACGACGGTCATCGTCGATGTGCTCAAATGTGTAAAATATGCCATTATTAACAGTTAAATGCAATCAATTTTATTGTTTTTTATTGCCGCATTACGTGGAAAACAAATGTCATGTGCGAGCAGCATCTCTCTGTGTGTGCATAGCGGTTGATTAAGCGGAAAATTAATTAAAAAATTCTAGCGATCGATGTACGTTTTTCTTCATGCCCGCAATCGACAAGAGAAGAAGAATCATCGCATCGCATCGATCGTTCTCTATTGTTTTCTTGAATGATGATGAAATTATGGCTGCAAGACACATTTTTACGATCGACTCATCAATGCTACCTTCTAGAACAAATTGATTTTAATTTTATTGAAAAATTATACTGATTGCTACTTGCCACTACTACTACTTGAAAGGCGGATCCAAGGGCGCGCATTAGATGATGGACTTTGAAGGTTAGCGCAGCTTTTAATTTTTTTTAAAAAAAGCTTTAAATCACTTGAGATCGAAAATGGCTCAACTGATCTGAAGATGATTTTAAATCTTGACTCTTTGGAAAGATCTTTTTTGTGACTCGATCTGATCAAAATAAATAGATCTGTCACTTAAGATCTAAAAATTGACAAAATTAGAACAGATCAGGAAAATTTATTGAAATTGATCTTTGAAAAATTCGAAGGCTCAGATCTTGAAAGTTTTTTTTTCAAAAGAATCCAGATTTAAAGTGATCCTAAGATCAGCTGATCCATTTTTGATCTCAAATGATCTAAAGATCTTATCAACTCATGAGTTCATTGAAACATACGATCAAGATTTGAATGAAGTCTTTAATTTTTAAAATTTAACGATCTTGAACTTAAACGATCTAGATCTTTTTTGATCTAGAAGATTGATCTTTCAGATCAGATATGAAAATTTTGATCTAAAAGATTCAAGCAAAAGATCGTGATGATCAGAGTTAACTTTGGATCTGATATTATAAATTTAAACAAAATATCAGATCCAAAAATCAATTCAAAAGATCATTTGTTCTGATCTTAAGATCTTACTGATCAGCCGACGCCATTAAATCACATTTTCCCGCCTTTTTTCAAAAACATTAAAAATGCGTTAAATATCATCAAAAATTACTTCCTCAAACAAAAATAAACAAAAATCTACAAATCCACAAGGTTACAAAAATTGATTGAAAAAATAGGCAGGTAAATGTATCAAATTAGAATTAGACAAGCAACAAATATTTTTGACACGCTCAATCAAAACGCGAAACAAAATTTCAAACAAATTTCGTATACAGTTATATTTACGTCCGTTTTGCTGTTTATTTTGTTTCATTCATACTTACATCCATTCGGAGATGTTAACCGCATCCAAAGAGATTAATGACGACTTGCTTCTAACAACTTGATTTTATTTTTGAATCAGGAAAAATTTTCCATTATCATTAGAAAAAATGATATAAAAAAAAGAGTTTTATTGGCGTTGCAACAAAATATGCGATAATAATAATTATGAAAGTGGATTGCAATTTTCACTTTAATATCACTTTTATATACGGAAAGTAATATGATGAGTGTCATTAATATTCATAACAAAGTGAGTGAAAAATGACATCATTTGACATAATTAATCCACTTTTTCTTTATCGCACAATTTTATGGACACTTTCTCATCGTTCTACGATATTGTGCCACAAAATTGAATAAAAAAACAGCAAGTGGTCCGTTCTAATCTTCAGTCTTCTTCTTTTTTTCAATTTTTTTTATATATGGGTCAAGTATTCCATATATGAATGTTTGAATTCACGCCTCCTGCGATTCTCTCGATAAAAAAAGTCGAAAATCGTGAATTGCGTGGGCGTAAATTATAACCTTTTTCGAAACATATGAGAGAGGCATTTTTATCGCCGTTTATCATTCTTTTCACATTGATTCTCATCAATTAAGGAGTTATTGCTGCGGAATTGGGTCGATCGTTCAAAGGTGATGAAATGTCAGAAAATGCTTCTTATTAATCATCTTTCATTTTTTTTCTCTATTTCTGCGGTAGTCGCGAATCGATCGTTGATACGGCAGAATTTTTTGCATATCATTCCCTTTGGTTTCTAATACAATAATTATTTTGATCGTGTCGTTCATTAGTACGGAATAATTTAGAACAAAAAAAAAAAGAGGTGTACGAAAGACCATTATTAGCAGAACATAACATTTACACGAGTATTACTCTACTCGACAGACTCACAGCGAGCGAAATGCTGAACAAAAAGAACAGAATCACGGTAAAAATATACACTTATTATTCACATCAATTCGTGTTTGTAACCACCTTCAACAAATCGTTTGCGCGCAAAGGAAAGAACACAACGAGCGACAACGAACTGATCGAGAACAGAACAGAATGTTCAGCAGCTTCCGCATCATTATAATATGTACACTAACAACGAAACCTTCCTAAGCTCCTTTTTTCTATTTTTTTTTCTTTTTTTTTCAATTCATTGTTTCTAATGAATTATTTATAAGTTGACCGTTGTTGCAAACGAAAAATTATTCAGTGCAATATCAATAAAACCACTAAATGTCTTCGCTTCTTGCTCGAGATTCAATTTTATGCAAGGTACCTCTTTCGTTCTGGATGCGCACATTTTGCTAATGGCTCGAACATATTTTTCATCGCACTTACGTGTGTATCGACAATCTATTTTGTTACACTTTAAATGCATTTTATTGAATTATTTTTACACACAAACACTTTATCTTGCATCTTAACGCGAGTTTGTTGCTTCTAGCTGTTATTTTTTTCAGCTTTTTTGTTTTATTATGTGACCTACCTAGGGAAGTACATTTTTCTTTTAAATTAAACGTGAAGACAAAAGCTTGTTTAATTTAATATTTTTATAAATTTTTCGAAAATAATAAATTTTAAGGTTTTTTTAATTATTTATCTTTTATTCATTTAATTGTTAATTGTTTAATTGTTTTCAAAAAAATGTTATTTTAAGGAAATGAAAAAATAAATTAAAGAATGTCAGTTTGATATATTTGACAACTCAAAATTTGTAAATCGCTTTTTTGCTAATTCAATTTTTTTTTCAAATATTCTTAATAATTTGATTCTTCAGAAATTTGATAAAAATTATTCCAAATATATCAAATGAAATTCCAAATCAATTAAAAATTTTATAAGATCTGTTCAATTATTAAAAATTCTTAATGAACAAATGAGATCCAGAGATCAACTAAATATTCAAAGATCTGACGATCTTTTGATCTGATCTTAAGATCGCCACAATCCTTAGACGACATTTTGTTATTTTCCGCCTTCAAAAAAAAACGCGGGAAAAACAATCAATGGTGTCTTTTGATCATGGTGATCTTAAGATCAGAAAGATAGTTAGATCTTTAATAAATTAAAGTTGATCTTAAGATCATATTTGTTTACGTTTGTTTATTAAGATCTTTAGTTTTTAAACTTAATTAAAAATAAAAAAAATAAAATTATTTAAAAATAATTATTTGAAAGTTCAAAATTCGTAAATCGTTTTTCTGCTAATTCAATTTTTTTTGACAAATATTCTTAACATTTTGATACTAAAGAAACATATTTCTAACCAAATTCAGAATCATTTAAAAGATTTAAAGAGATCTGTTCAAACATGTTAGATTTGAAAACTAAAGATCTTTATAAACAAATAAGATCAGAGAAACCGAGAGATCAGCTGAATTTTTGAAGAACTAACGATCTTTTGATATGATCTTAAAATCGCCATTATAGACGCCATATTTTCCGCCTTCATAAAAACGCGGGAAAAAAATTAATGGCGTCTATTGATCATGGCGATCTTAAGATCAGATCAGAAAATTCGTTAGATCTTTAAAAAAAATTAAGCTGATTTCCGGATCTTATTTGTTTATTAAGATCTTTAGTTTTAAAATTTTTAAATTCAGAAGAATTAAACAAAATATGAAAAGTTAGTTAATTTCTCTTAAAAAAATTGAGCAATTCACAAAACTTTTACTCATTACTCCAAAAGTCTCACTTTTTCACGCTAAATTAGCAGAACACGAGACCCACCCACAATTTTCTAAAAATATAATTCTGTGACACTCGCACGTAAAGTGACCTCAATCAAAAGCTCATTAGTCGATTGTAAATTAATGCCGTAGCCCGCCAACGACTTAGAAACCATGCTAGCAATTGACTTGCAAGCAAGCAGAAAAAAAGCAAGTATAAGATTTCAATTTCTATTCATTTTCAAATAATAACATCTACATAAAATTTAAATGAAATAAGAATCGGTATAACATGACTAAAGTAGGTAATAAAGTGAAAATTGTTGTAATTATACACGACGACGACAGCAACAGATACACACAGGTGGTATTGAAAGCAAAAGACAAAAGACGAAAAAAACACACGAAACACGAAAAAAAATGTAAGTGTCAAAGTTTCAATTTCATTCAATTCAAGAATGTGCATGGAGATGACCTAAAAGAGATAATAATTTAGGCAAATCTACTTTTTTTTTTCATCTTCGTTTCATTTTCGTTTCTTCTTATGGGAGATTAAACATTGCCGCGACGACAAGTAAATGGCTTGCATCCTCTTTATATGGAAGAAGCACATTTGCAACGTCATCTTGGTTTTTCACGAATTGTACTTTATGAAAATTTTAGCTCTCATGAATGAATGAATTGAATTATTATTAGTGAAAGTGACCCAATAGTGACTTTCAATATGAAGAAAAAAAAGTTTTAGAATTACTTACCAACTTTTGAATTTTTTTTCTGTAAATAAAATAAAAAGAAAAAAAATTAGTAATTGAAATAAAAGTTTTTAAATTAAATAATAAAAAAATATTAAATTAAAAAAAAATATTTTTTATAAAATATAAGGAAATTCAATAAAAATAATAAATTTGGTTAAAAAAATTTTTTATTTAAATTATTTTTTTTTTTTAATTTTTTATCAATTTATTCTTTTATTTTTTTTTAAATCTTTTCTTAATTTATAATTAAATGAAAAAAAAATAAATTTATGAAAAGATTATTTTTTCTAAATTTATTATTAATTTTTTATTATTATTTATTTTTTATTATTATTTATTATTTTTTTTATTTTTAATAAATTTAATTTATTATAATTTTTAGAAATATTTTAAGATAAAAAAAAAATTAAAAAAAAACTTAAAAAATTAAAAAAAAAAATAAAAATTAATTAATTAATTCAAAAAAATGACAGAAAAATATTTAAAAAAAAAATTAAAAATAAAATTAAATTTAAAGAAAAAAATAAATTTAAAAAAAAACTAAAATTAAATAAAAATATGAAAAAAATCAAGAGAATAGATTTTTATTTAATTCAAAGAAAATTAAACAAAATTAAATTATGAAAAAAATATTTTTAATGTCTTTTTAAATTTTATTTTAGAAAAAACTGTTAGAACGAACTTAACGGTCATTAAACATCGACAAAAAGCGACCCCGCGCCAAGAATTGGGTTAATTGATAATAAACAAGCGTATCAATCATAGAGCACGCACAAAATGACATCTTAAAAAATTTTCAGGTGAATTTTCGTGCTGAAACAAAGTCTCAGCATGAGATGTCAGTCAACAAACTAAAAATCACAAAAAAATCACCGACAATCGCTCGTTCATATGTGAATTTCAAGTTCAAGAACCGCAAAATATTTATAGACTCTAGTTTTCTTTCATTATTAATTTTTTTTTGTTATCGTACTTTCATTGTTTTTTTTTTACTTTACGAAACGAAATTATTTATGACCTAAGAGAGTTCACTTGTAAAAAAGTTCTCGTTTTTTTTTTGCCTTGCCATGTCGTGTACTGAATTTTTTTCGAGTCAAGTGAATTTTTTTCGTGAATAAATAATTTTTCTTTCATGTGTGTGAGAAGTGCAAATTGTTGCACGTAGCAGCATTTTCTCACACACTTTCATGCAAAAAAATAAAAAAACGAGAACTTCACTTTAATAGCAAGTACCCACATGAAAAATTAGATAATAAAGTTTTCTGTAGTCGTAAATTAAGAGTTTTTGGTGCAAAAAATGCATTTTATGGAATTAAGTGATTTTTGTTTCGAGGTTATTTATGAATATTCACCTGTTGCAGTCGAACGAGTGAAGTGAACAAAGAAAAGACGGAGAGTAATAACTCATAACTCGCGTTGTCTAAACAGCTTTGAGCTGGTCTTGTTGACGTGCGGATGAGATGTAAATAATCTATCAAGTACAAGTTTTTATCGTGTTTTACTGTTTATTTCCTTTTGCGAAGAAATGTGCGCAGTGCAATCGTTAGTTAGAAGTGGAGTGCGTTCGACGATCGACGGGAGGATGTTTGTTGGCGGTTAAGAAACTCGCGAAATAACGTGAATAACGGTTCTTTTGTTTTATTCTTCGTGCTAAAATGAGATAAGGGAAATTAATCTTATCTCATTTTTTATTTGATTTAAAAAAAAATATTTTCTAATTAATATCTTAATTTTTGTTCCTTAGCATTTAAAATTTATTAATTTTGTTTTTTTTTTAAATTTTTGTACCAAAAAAAATTTTCTTGAAAAATATTTTTTTTTGCAATTTTTTTTTTAAATTAATTTATTGAATTAAAATTATTTTAATTAATAAAATTATTAATTTTTTTAGATTTTTTTTCAAATTATTATTTTAATTAAATTTATTTTATTTTAAAAAAATAAATTGATAAGAATTACAAATACTCGGAAAGTATTTTTAAATTTTTCGTTTTTAATTTTTTTTTTTATTTTTTTAAACTTTTAAAGCTTTTATTTGACATACAAATATAAAAAATATAAGATTTTCGTTCAAATTTGTTATAATTTTTTATTTTTAAACTGTCAAAATGATTTAAAAAACTAAAGATCTCAACCAAAACAAAAACATAATTTTTGGCGGGAAAAATTGACATTTACAGTAATTTGTTTACATTTTGATCAATATTCAATTTTGAGGTAAGTTTTCACAATTTTTATTTATAAGAAGTATTTTCATATATTTTTTAACAAATTTTATTAAAAAAAATTAAAATAACAAATTAGACTTTTTTTGGTTAAAAATTAAATGAATTGTTTTTAATGAAATTTATTTACATGAAAACTAACCTTAAAATTGAATATTGATCGAAAGATAAACAAATTATTGAAACTATCGATTTTTCCCGCCAAAAGTAATTGTCTTTTAATACAAATAAACTTATTAAATACTTTTGGCGGGAAAAACTGACAGCTTCAATCATTTGTTTACATATCGATCATTAATCAACTTTGAGGTTAGTTTTCATGAATTTAATTTTTAAAACACGTGTTTTGCTTCTTTTAAAGTAAATATATTAAATTAAATTATTTAAAATAAAAATTTAACTAAAATTACTTCATAAATACCCGGAACCCAACTTTGATTAAAAATCTAAATATTTCTCTTCAAACAAATTTCTTAATTGTTGTTCAGCGTTACTTGCAGAGAAATTTCTCGAAAAAATTGAAAAAAAAATCACAAAGAAAGAAGAAACGAAAGAAAGAAAAACGCGAGATGATTCAACGATAACCTAAGAGTCGATTTAGCGAGAAATGGGTCACTCGTATGTCAGTACCTCGTTAATTAATTAACGAACTGTCCCGTCTTCATGTCTATTTATTCGCTATTATTTTTCGAGTGAATGAAAGAAGAATGAAGAAACAATAAACAATTCACAAGCGACGAACGATGGACGAGCGACGACTGTTGACGTGGAATTGCTGGAGAATGGAGTCGAACAATTGAAGATGTAACGATTTTTTTTCATTGCTAGAAGTAAAAATTAAAGTTTTTGTCTTTAACACGCAACACGCTGCTGCATGCCAACTTTGTTGCGAGGATAGATCCGGAAAAATTATGTTTTTAGTCAAATATGAATTTCTCCACACGTTCTCGCGTCTCCAGTTTTGATTGGATGCCAGAGATATAATTAATGTGCAAACAATGTTTTCATTAAGTAGGCCTGCTGCCGAACTCTTGCATGAATGAACGAAACGAAACAAAATGAATGGTTATGCGATTAAATTACGAGATAATTAATAACATCATCAACATCATAATCATAAACTTCTTTTTTTTTCCATAACTCATCAAGACAGTCAGAGTGCAGAGAGAGAGAGAAGACAGGTTCCATGCACACGACAACGCGACACGACACGAGTTGACCTCGATTTCGGGATGTGTATAATTATTATTGGTGAATATCATTTCTTTGTTGTTCGGTGGAAAAATGCAACAATTTTGCTTAAGTCATCTCGATTCTCTTTCATTTCTCTGATTTAATTTAAATTAGTTTGCTTTGTAATAATATTGAAGTAATTACTTTTTTTTTGTAGAACATTCTCCAGTTTCCATAATTATCATAAATTTTATGCAATGTTTGTTTCTTGGAACATTGTATGGAAAATTTTTTATGATTGTAATGGAATTTTTTTAACGAAATTAGAGTAAGTTCTATATTTTTTTAGATTTTCATTAAAAATTATTTAAATTCATTTTTTTCCTAATATTTCTGTTATATAAGGGTTTAAAAGAATATAAACTCGATATTTTATTGCAAAATAACAAAAAACTAACCTCAAAGTTGATTAATGATCGAAATGTCAACAAGTTATTAAGCTTGTCATTTTTTACCGCCAAAAGTAGTTAACATGTTTATTTGTTTAAAACATAATTATTTTTGGCGGGAAAAATAATTGTTTCAATAATTTGTTTATCATTCTATCAATATTCAATTTTGAGGTTAGTTTTCATGATCTATAAGAAAAATTTCATTTATTTTTTAACCAAAAAAGGTCTAATTTGATATTTTGATTTTTTTTAAAAATAAAATTCGTTAAAAAATAAATGAAAATACTTCTTATGAATAAAAATTGTGAAAACTAACCTCAAAATTGAATATTGATTAAAATTTAAACAACTTATAAAAGATTTAAATTTTTCCCGCCAAAAGTATTTTATTGGTTTATTTGTTAAAAAAAATACTTTTGGCGGGAAAAAATAATAGTTTTAATAATTTCGACCTATATTCAATTTTGAGGTTAGTTTTCGTGATTTATAAGAAAAATTTCATTTAATTTTTAACCAAAAGTGATTTAATTTGATATTTTGAATTTTTTAAATAAAATTCGTTAAAAATTGTATAAAAATATTTCTTATGAATATAAACTGTGAAAACTAACCTCAACATTTAATATAGATCAAAATGTAAACAAACTATTAAAACTGTCAATTTTTCCCGCCAAAAATTATGTTTTTGTTTTTGTTCATAGAATTTTAAGTTTTTAAATAGTTTTTAAAGTTCAAGAAATTTAAAAATTTTTAAAATACCTAAAAAATAATAAAAATTCATTAAAAATATATTTTATAAAAATTTTTTTTTAACAGAATCAATATCTCTTAATCCAAACCAAGCAACATTTTAACTCAAAAAAAAAAACAATTCGTGAAAATTTCCGCGATCGCCTCAAGAAACATCTCAACTCATATCTAGACATCCGTTAAGAAGAAGAAGAAAAAAAAGCATGAGAGAGAGGAAAAAGTGAATCAATCATGCTCGTGTGTCATCATCGCTGTTGATTTATGATGCAAATGCCTGTCCATTCCAATATAAATCACACATACTGCGAATCATGGGTGAAAACGCTTCCATCGAGCTCAATAAAAAGTAAGTTAAAGTCATGTCATGTCTAGATTTACTTCTACTTGTACCAAAGAACAATAGATGATATTTTGCCATAAGGTCATCATATATCATTATTACAATATATATATTTTATTTATTACATGTTTTTGAGTTATGTAGGACTCTTAGCTCGACTTTAAAGCGAAAATTTAGGCCAATCAAGATATTTTTCTGCAATGGGGAATATTAGCATGCAAGTGCTGCACATGTCGTGTTGTTCTTGATATTTTAATATAATGAAGGCCGTGTCGTGTAGCAAAGTCTCTTTTTACCAGAATTGTTATTATAATTTTTCTATTATATAATTCACATGCAGCCTTTACATGTAGAGCGCTTTCAATATTATTTTATTTACAAGAAACATAATTGAATTTTGTTTGAATTAAGATCTTGGCTTGGTGTGCATTTTGTATGCAACAACACGCCGCCACACATTTTTTTTTCTTTCTTCATAAATAATAATAAATGTATGCATAAAAGAAATAAAGATGTTAATTTACCATTGAAATGTATATGTAATAATGTTATATATATTGTAATAAGACCATGACATTGTGATATATGCAGCGAAAGAAGTCTAGAGGCTTTTTTTTTCATTGTAGCATGGCATAGTTACCTTCATTTTTATACATTTTTCATAAAAAAAATTTACGTTCGAAACAAGTTCATTTCTTCAGTTTATGAGATTGAGAGAAAAAAAACTAGCGTTACATTTTTTGTTTTGTTATTATTATGATATTTATATTACATTATGATTGTTGTTATTGTTTAAAAAAAAATTACGTTAAATATTTTTTACTGGATTCTTACACCGCTACTTATAAATTTTTTTTGTAGCAAAAAAATACTCGAGAATAATTTTTTAGTATTTTTGAGGTAAATGAAATTAGTATAAATGGTTCTTATTTTATTCTTCAAAAAATATATAACTTTTAATTTTATTTAATTTTTATTTTTTTTTTTAATTTTTAGAAAAATATTTTTTTTTTAAATTTTTTAATATTTTAGTATTTATAAAAAATTATAATAAATTTTAATTCTGAATAAAATATTAAATTTTTTTTTGTCTTTTTGCTATGATTTTTAAAATTATAAAACTTTATTTTATTATTTTAAAACTCTTAATTTAAAAATAAAATTTTATGATATCAATTAATATCATAATTAATCAATAAATAAATAAAATAAAAATTAAATTAAATTAAATAATTAATTAAACTTCATAATTAAAAGCAGAATTTCTTAATTCAATTTAAAAAATTTCAGTTAATTTTTTTTATTAAAAAAATAAAATAATAATAAAAAAACAAATTAATTATATATTTATTAACAATTTAAAAAAATATTTAAAACCAATGTTTATTAAAAAAATAAAATTAAAAAATATACTGGTAAAAAGAGAAGAAAATTCGTAAAATAAAGTCATTTTGTTAAAATTAATCTCAATTAATTAATAATATTTTTTTTATTTAATAATAAATTTGATAAATTTTTTATATATAACATAAAAATTAATTTTGATAAACGAGTTAAGAATTAATTAAAAAATTATGTCAATTAAAATTAATTTTTTTAAAAATTTATTTTTTTATTTTAAAAAATATTATTTTCGAATAAACGTGACTTAATTTAAATTCTATTTAATTTATTATTTTAAATAATTAATTAATTTAAAAATAAAGATTTTACATTAATTATAATTTTTTTCATTGCATTAATGATAAACTTTTATCATTAATTAGAACAAATAATTTTTTTTCTCCGAATTAGTAAGTATTTTTCATCAAAATGACAGAAGACTTTCTTTTGACCTGTCAAAACTTAAGCTTCAAATAATTGTTAAAAAATCTTTAAAATGTGAAAGAATTTTCTTAATTGTCTTAACCTAATCAAATCACTTCTTTTCATAAATTTAATATTATTTTTAAAAAATACAGTTTTTAAACAATAACTTCTTAAAAAAAAATATTAACGTGTATTAAACATTGTATGATAATTAATTATTTATATTTCGTTCTTACACTCCGTAAAATATAATTAATGACTGAATTCACTTTTGTTGCTTTTTTTATGAGAAATTCGTCATTTAAAGTTCTATAGAAACCACAAAATTATCACTTTACACAATTTTTTTTATTGTTTCGCATTCTACAAAGTACTTCAGGAATTCAATTTTTTCTTACACTTCATGAAAAAAAGTGACCAAGACAATGGCTTTTACTTGCATACATTAAAAAAAAATAAAGTAAGACAACAAACTGAGAGAGGAACTGAACTAACAGTTGCATGGTTTCCATTACCGTTGATTCCTCCTCGGTTACGATGATTGTGCTAATATAATAATATTTTTCAAACTATTTCTTCGAATGAAAAAAAAAATATATTTATTTAACGCAGAAACAACAACAACAACAAACGAAAAAAAATAAGAAAAAAATTGTACTTTGTTGCAAAGCACATATTTTCTCGTCGTATTTATACGAACTACCGGTATATTCTTTGTACTTGCTGCGGACATCGACGCACGATCCAGCAAATAGTGGTAATGAAAATGTTAAAACTTTGGACTGACAAGATATTAATAAATTTATGTGTTTTGTCAAAAAAAAATTATAACGGGATTTTTATCATTTTTTGCATATTTTAAAGAATTTTTTTTATTTTTACATGCAGGCGCCCCCAAAATTCACAAGAAAAAATTCATCTTTGTAAAAAAAAAATATTTCTATAGAAATAAAAAAAAACTGTTCAAATATAGGCCAATTGTATAACTGATCACGGCACATATTACAACAAACGAGCAACAAACACACTAGCAAACTAGAATAGAGATTAC
The DNA here is from genome assembly GCF_036172545.1 of Culicoides brevitarsis. Classification (NCBI taxonomy): domain Eukaryota; kingdom Metazoa; phylum Arthropoda; class Insecta; order Diptera; family Ceratopogonidae; genus Culicoides; species Culicoides brevitarsis. The sequence continues at coordinate 11,791,368 of NC_087087.1, read as the reverse complement.
ATTTTTTTCTTGTACAGCTTCACATAACAGTACAAATATGCGAGCAAGAAGCGCGCGCTGATCGAGGTGCAAAAATCGACAAACACCTAACCAGAAACTCATAAAAAAATATGGTATATTATTAAAACTGTGAAGCTGGATGGACTGGATCAAAATGGATTGCGAGCTACGGTTTTTAGTATATTACCACTCATTAAATGAGATAAGAAAAAAAAGCGATCTATAAAGATCTCGAGATTATTAAAGCGGACTCATCATCATTTGCATCATTTTATTCATCATCATCAGCGTTGCGGGCGGCGTTAATCATCATTACTTTGGTAATCGTTTTTGCATGGAAAAAATCAATCAGCAAGTTTGTGTTTAGCAATGAGATGACAGTCACGAATGTCATTTCGAAGTTTTTTTTTTTTTGTACAAGAAGAAGACAAAGAATTTTTAATGGGCAACTCGTGCTTTGAGTTTTTTGTTTGCGTTTTTAATCGTTTTTTTTTAGATTTAAAAATTTTTGTGAAGAAGTAGAACAGTTTTTATTTTAAAAGAAATATTTGAAGGTCTTTTTTGTAAAATTTTGATCAATTTCTGCCATTTTTAGTGTGAGAATCTTAGATGTCAAATACAGCTGATGATCTAAAAATGGCGGTGTTGGCAACCCTGAAGGTAAATAAACAATACAGGGTAACCAGTTAAATAATTTTGACACATTTGCCATTTTTATCATTTAAATTTTAAATTTTTTAACAATTTTGGACAAAAATCAATTTTATGTTAATATATTTTTCAAAATATTTGCTCAAAATTTAATTAAATTAAAAATTAATTAATTAATTAAATTATTTAATTAATAAATTAATTAAAAATTTATTAAATTAAATTTTTAAACAAGTTTCTTTAAAATTTTTTTAAAAAATTTTTTAGAATTAATTCATAATTTAACAAAAAAAAAATATATATGACTTTTTTGGCAACTCTGAATGTAAACAATGCAGGGTAACCAACCGACTAAATTTGACTGAGCCGCCATTTTTTTAAAATCTTAATTTTTTAGATCGATTTTGGACAAATAAAACTTTTAATTAAAAATTACTTAAAAAATTTAAATTAAAATAAAAAAAAATTAACGATAAAAAAATTAAAATTCTCTAATTTTTTATTAATATTAATTTTTTTATGAATTAATAATTTAATTTTAGTTTAATTATTTTTATTTTTAAATTTAAAAAAAATACTCAATACTTTTAAATTTTTTGAATTGAATTATTAATTAAAAAAAAATTTTTTTTTGGAGAATTTTAATTTTTTGTCGTTAATTTTTTTTTTTTTAATTTTAATTTAAATTTTTGAGTAATTTTTAATTAAAAGTTTTATTTGTCCAAAATCGATTTAATAATAATTAAATAATTAATAATATAAAATTTAACATTTAAACAAAAACACGTGTCAAATTTATTTAATTGGTAGCCCTGCATTGTTTATTTACATTCAGGGTTGCCAAATTCAGGGTTTCAAAATTTGTTCAGGGTTGCCAAAAATTTTCAGGGTTGTTTTTTTTTTTAATTTTGAACGGATTATTATCAATTTCATTAAGAGAAATTCTTTGAGAATTCTTTTTAAAAAAATATATAATGAATTTTTAATAAAAAAATCTTCAACTTAACTCACAGAAAATGCTTGAAAGGGAAAATTCACAAAGCAAAAAAAAAATTATAACAGAACTTTTTAGGTTCAATCCCGTTTCTTTTGTTCATTAATTAAGCAAAAAAGAAGAACGAACTTTAATGAAGATGAAAATAACAACAAATGGCAGGTACATGACAAGATAAGACACGGAGGTCTCACCACGTTCGATCTTGCCATTTAATGCTTTTAATTAAAATACGAGAAGGCGCATTAACTATGCGCTTTAAACAATTTTAAAAACACTTAGCTGTCGAGTTAATGAGCTTAGCTTATATGGTCTTTCACACACACACACACGAAAAAAAAAACATAACAAAGAATTGCATAATAATAGCAAAGAACTGACGACAACAATGCTTCTTAGTAGCAAACGACGCGAGAGAGGAGCAACCTACACTTTTTTCCTCATCTCTCCTTCGTTCTGAAATAATCATTATCTACTTTTTTTGTGCCTTCATGTCGTCTTCGAAGACGTTTCGAGCTGTTTTGCTATTTTGTATAAATATTTGTGTTTTTTTTTCTTAATTTCACATCACATCGCTGTGCTGTAATAATAAACGCAAGTGCTTAATTGATTTGTATTTACATGAAGGCAGCTACAGTTTCAGTCGCTATGTAAATTTTTTTCACAAAAGAAACGTTTTTTTTTTTGTTCTTTTTCTTGTTTTTACCTCGACGACGAAGCAGAAGAGGAACTTGCTGAGAAGAATAGAACAGAACAGAGGAAAAAGTAAGCAGCAGATGTTCATTATCTTCGCATAATCTTAATTTCTATTTTGTTTTCATTATCATTTAAAAATAATGAGACATCTTCGTGGAAGTTATAAGAAAAACGGTTCTCGAGCTGCTGCCTCTGCTAGAAAAGGAAACGCTTTTGATTTTTATGGCTTTCAGGCATGCGACTTGCCTTTTGCTTTCGTAAGAAGTTTTTTTTGTTGTTGTTGTTATTTTGTTTAACAGTAAAAACAGAACATAACATAACAAACCAAAAAATTGGCACCACTCGTGTTTTGTGTTATAATCGATTGGTTTCATAAAATAACGACTCGCCTTGCTTTTTGGTATTCGATACATCGATCATATGTCAGACAGTGACGGAGAAAAATTTTAATTGATTTTTTTTTATTATTATTTTTTAAATAAAAAAATTACTAAAAAGAATTTACATAAATAAAAATTATATTAAATTTTTTAGTGAATTAAATTTAAAATAATTTATTTAATTTAAATGATTATATTGAAATTTAATTTAAATTAATTATTTTTTATTTTTAATAAAATTTTTAAAAAATTAATTTAAATTAAAAAAAATTTAAAAATTTATTATTTTAAAAAAAGTTTAATTTTTTTTTTAATTTAAATTAATTTTTAAAAAATTTTATTAAATTAAAAAATAATTAATTTTAATGATTAAATTAAAATTTAATTTAAATAATTTATATTTAAAAAAAATATTTTTAAATAATTTGAATAAATAGAAAAATATTAATAATTTTTTTTCTTACCAATAATTATATTTTTAAGTTGATTTAATTTTTTTTAATATTTTTCTTTTCAGTAATTTTTCCTTTACGTTTCTTGAAACTCACACATTTCATTCAAAATTATAATTATATTTAAAATTTTCAATTAATCCAAACCAAGCACAAAAAATTAATAAAATTTATAAAAATTAAACTGAATATTAATTTTTATTTTTTTAAACAAAAAATATTAGTCAAAAAAAAATTTAAAATTTAATTTTAAATTAAAATCTAAAAATTTTTCTTTTTAATATTTAAATGTAAATTCATCTATAAATTTTAATCAATTTATAAAAATATAATAAAATTTTAATTAATTAATTATTTTAATTAATAAATTATTTTTTTAATTAATTAAAAATTATATTTTTTAAAATGGAAGTTTCAAAATATTTTTTTATTTTAATTATTTATAAAAAGTAAAAAAAAATACTATTTTTAATTTTCAATTAAATATTTTTTTTTTAATTTTATCTTTCAATGAATTTTTACTTTAAAAATTATTTTTAAAAATTTCAACGAAAAATTCAAAAAAAAAATTATTTTTAAAGAAATTCTAATAATTTTTAAATAACTACTTCACTGATTCATCTCCTCCCATGAATCAACAAAAATTACGTAGAAAAATGTTCTACTTTAAAACAGACGCGCGAAGAGGTTACTGATCGATCACTCGCTATTTGCACTCTTTTCCGTCTATTTCTCGCGTTCTTCTGTCTTAATTTACTTTTTTTTTCTTATTTTCGGCGAAACGTGTTCACAGGTGATTATAAATTTCATTCGCGACGGTTTTTTCCTCTCATCTCTCTCGTCTCCGCGTCGATCGTAATAACTCGAAAAATAGTAAAAAATATGAATGATGATGAAGAAATAAAAGTTCACGTCTTCATTCGCATTACAGTTTTACACATTCCTTATCCTTATTCCACATCTCCGCTCTGCTGCTCTTGTCATGGCTTGGATTGGAATTTTCATGGTGTTTCATCAATGGCTCTCAGTCAGTCAAGTTTCTTATTTTATTTTTTTTGCGCGAAGAGCGAGTCAAGTGCAATAACGCAATAAAACTGATTAAAGTAACACAAACACTTGCAAAGAAAAATTCAGTACGAGGAAACAGAAAAAAAAAATTATTTCTATTGCTTTCTTGCAGCAAAAATAGTTTTTTTTTTTGCTTATCCCAAAGCCAACGTTCTTCACGAGAGTACAGGAGAGAGAGCAGCGCGATAAGACATACAAATGTGGCAATAAATTACGTTATATATGTGCATGAAGTTTGTCATGGCGTTGTAAATCAAGTAAAACCAGTCTAAAATTCTAGTTCAAACTGTTTACTCCAGTGGTGAGATTTTCTCCTTGCTCATTTGACGTTCGTTACAACAAAGTTTGTTTTTATTATGATTTTTTTCTTCAAAGATTTAATTAATTCACTTGCACTTGAAATTATATCAATTCTCTTTTAATTTTTTTTAAATTTATTTTCAAGCAAATATATTTTTTTTTAATTTTCATCTTAAGTCTTCTTATCATTAAATATAAAATAATTTAATTTTTTAATTATTTGATTTTTTTTATTTTATCAAAATTAAATTATTTAATATTTTTTTTATTAAATTTAATTTATTTAAATTATTTTTTAATATTTTTTGTTTAAATTTAATATTTTAATTGATAAATTTTATTTATTTTTAAATTTATTCTTTTTTTATGAATTAATTTTTTATGAATTTTATGAGTTGACTTAAAGATTTAAAAAAAAATTATGAATTATAAAAATTATAATTCAAAATAAAAAAAATATATTTTTATTTTTCAAAGCATAAAAAACGATAAAATTATGAGTTCCAAAAATGAGGCCTTTAAATTTTAATTTTTCATTAATTTATGTAAAATTTTATTATTATTCAGTAAATTTTCTGTTAAATAAATTTTAGCTTCTCAATTGATTTTTTTAAATTTATTTAACTCAAAATCATTTTTTTAAATAAAATTTTTTTAATTAATTTTATTTATTTTTTTAAATTAATTAAAATTAAAAAAATTGAATTTTTGTTCAGAATTCTTAAGAAAATTATTTTTATTGATTTTTAGTAATAAGTTTCTAAAAAGAAAATGTAAGAAAAAGAAAATTTTAATTAATTAAATTTAAACTTCTCAATTTATTTTTTTTTATTTTTTAAATAAAATTTTTAATTTAATTTAATTTATTTTTATTCAATTAATTTTTTAAATTGATTTAGGTAATTTATTTTTATTAATTTACTTTTTTTAATTAATTAAAATTAATAATGTGAATATTTGTTCAGAAAAAAAAATAATAATTTTCTTTTTTTAATTTTAATTATTTTTTATTTATTATTTTTATTAATTTATAATTAATTTCTAAAATGTAAAAAAAATCATCAACCAACTTTTTTTTAATTTGATTTTTTTTATTAAATTTTATCTTAATCGAAAATCACTTGCACTTCTCAATAAAGTCACAAAAAAAATTATTTAAATAAAAAAAAACTCGCAAAGTCGTTCGTTCTAACTGACTGCCCTTCTTCTCTTTCATTATTTTATTGTTATTATTTTATTATCTCGCACCGAAGGACGGTACCGAAGATACATAAATAACTAACGAAAGAAAGAAAAAAACCACCTTTGCTCGCCATCAGCTTACTGTTTTACGCAATCATCTTTCGCGTTGTGTCTTGACTCTCTGGAAACGTATCATTTCGTAAATTACAGAGATTCGTTCTTTCTATTTGGCGTTTGATTGCAAAAAAAGAAAGAACAATTTTTTCTCGGGTAAAAACTAATCAAAATTGGATAAGAAATCAAGAAATTTACAAATCAGCGTATTGTTGTTGCTGCTAAAATTGTTTTGTTGTTATTTTAAAAACGAAATGATACTTCTAGTTTTTTTTTCTACTTATTTTTTTTTTCATTCTAGACTTCTAGAGCAGCAGATTATTATTATTATTATTTATTTGTATCATCATTAAGGAAAAAAAATACTAAGAGATGATCGTTCATTCACTTTTGCTTCAAGAGAGCCAGAAAGAGAGAGATTATTTCATGCAAGAACACGCATCATTTATTTACTAGCAATTGGCAAAATTTTTTTATTGTTATTTTGACGTAATTTTTTTTTTTTTTTTTTTTTTTTGATTATCACTCTGATCACGTTACCTGTCAAGAACGAGGCACGACATTTAAAATGCACTTCGTGATGATTTATTAAATAATTTTTATTATCCTTAAATGATGAGCGTTTTGTGATGTAATGCGATGTGATGTGATGTATGGCGAAGAAGATGCGAATAATTGCAGCGCAAAACAGTAATAAATGTAGTGAGTGTGTAAAATGATCTGTCGTGAATTGCCTACTAGGAGAGGTAGACATAATAAATATAAATTAGTACAATATTTTATTATTTATTTATTATTTTTTTTACTGCATTTTTTTTAGGCTGATACAAGTTAGATTTTTTTTATAAAAATTCTTAAAAATAAAAAATAAAATAGTAAAAAATAATAAAACAAAAAAATTAAATAAAAAAAATAATGTTTAAAATATGAATATAAAATTTTTAAACTTTTAAAATAAAAATATATTTTTTAAATATTAATTTAGCTTTTTTAAATTAATTATTTTTTAAAAAAATAATTAAATAAATTTGTTACATTTTTTTTTCTTTTCCTGATGATACAATGAACTTTTCTAGTTAAATAAAAAAAAATTTTCACTAGCAAAAATATTATTAAACATATAATTTTAAAATTAATTTTTAATGCTCAAATGTTTATTTAATAATTAATTTAATTAAATTTAATAAAAAAAATTATTTTAAAAAAATCTATTCAAAAAATAAAAAAATTAAAAAAATATAAATTTATTATTTTTCCATGTTTTTGGATTTAAAAATAATAAAATTAAAAATTATTGACAAAACGAAAATTTTTCTTTAATTTTTACTTCAAATGTTTTAATTTAATTAGTTAGAAAAAAAATTCTTTAAAAAAATAATAATTTAAAATCGGTTAAATTTTGCTTAAAAATGCAAAAATTATAAGCTTATGACAATGTGTATAAAAATATTTATTTTTTTTTAATTTTTAATTGAATTTTTAAATTTTTATTCAAAGTCTTTTTATTTTTTAATTATTTAATATTTAAATAAAAAATCCAACATTTTCTTAATTTTTAGTAAAATTTTCATTTTACTTTTTTAAATAATAATAAAAAAATAATTTTCATTATTATTTCAATTTTCACTCAAATTAATATCAATAAAATTTAAAATATTTTATTTTCAATTATAATATTTAAAAAAAATTCTCGAACATTTTGTTAATTATTTATAAAAATTAATTTTCAAAAATATTTCCAGAATTTTTTCATTATTAAATTTTCACTGAAATTTAAGAAATAAATAAATAAAAATTTTAATTTTAAATATTTTTATTTTCACTTTTTTTAAAAAATTTTTTAAAATGCAATTTTTATATAAATTTAAGAAAAAACAGAATTAAATAAAAAATTGCATCAACCTTTTCTAAAAAATGCATGAAAAAAATGCCATAGCAGAGGCATTTTCTGCTTTATTTTCAATTACATTTTTTTTTCATTATTCAATATTATTACGAGTGTAATATAAACGCGATGCGATGTGATGCAAAATGCATTGGTGTCTATCATCGCCGTCACTTTTGTGCACCAGCATTCATATAAATGCAACATCATCACCACATTTATGATAATAAATATTTATAAATACAACAAAAAGGGAAACGAAACAATAACTACAGGAGTTATTTTCGCGTTTATTCCGTGTGCAAGTAATATCGCATGCTATTTTTAGTAGTTTGCTTGCTACTTTGCGTTATGATATGAAATGAAGTGAAAAATTATAGAAACTGACATAAAATATTCTTGCGAGCAATTTTAATTGTCTTTGACAAGAATATAATTGCGTCAAGGACGAGTAATAGCTGCGCAGCTATTTATAGACATTTTTTTTGTTATTAAAATGGAATTTATTGCTGCTTATTGAATATTAATTTTTTCAATTATTTTTTTCTGTTTTTTTAATAATTTTCTGCGAATAATAATTTTTTTTATAAACTTACCAATTTTTTTATTTATTTTTTTTTTAATTTTTTTTAAATGTTTTTTTAATTTTTCACTTTTTTTATTAATTTTCCACACTTGTAAGATTTTTTAATAATTTTTTATCAATATTGATATTTATTCCTTGATTTGATGATTTTTCTTGTTTTTATTTGAATTCTTTGAATTTTTAATTCAAATATTTTTTTAAACTTTTTTTTTGTATCCAAGTAGCTTTTTGGAAAATTCTTTAAAAATATATCCAAATAATTTTTTTTTTTGAATAAAAAAAAATAAACCTTGAGCTACCACACAGTATAAATAAATAAAATACAATAATAACTAAATAAAAGAAGGAGAAATGCGAATGATCTTGACCGTAGAAAGGTTGTAGCTAAACTGAGGCAAACACGAAAGCACTAGGTGATTATATAAGTTTTTCTCCGTTCCTCGTATCGACATTCAATTTACCATTAGCGAGAAGAGAATGAAGAAGAAGTCAATCATATATTCTATGGCACTCACTTCTTCTGCTGCTATGTTTCTTCTATTCTTAGTGCACATTTCTACCACTTATCATTCATCCGCGTACCTGTGTTCACACACGAAAAAAAGAAATGAGAGTCGTAAATGTTATATTTGCACAAAAATACACTCACCTCGACGTCGAACAAGAACGAAATTCCGTACACGAACACTCTAGGAAAAATGGTAAGAGATAGCAAGAGTTGTGTTACTGTCTCGTTTCATTTCATCGTCGAGTTCATTGGACTCGAGTTTTTTCTCACATTACACACATCGCGATCGCGGATGGTTATTTCATATACAAATGTTTGTGGTTTGTATGAGAATTTCTTTCATATACGTTCTGAGTGATAAAAAAATTGTTGCAGTGTCCTTGAGGATTTTTTCTTAATTTTTTTATAAAATTATTTTCTAAATTTATTGATTAAATTTTAATAAAAATTTTATATTTAATAATTATTTTTTTTTATTAATCTAAAAATTTTAAAATGGATAAAAATATTTTTTTATAAATACATTAATTTTTTTCTTTATCTTTAAATTAATTAATTTTTTTTTATTTAATTTATTTTATTAATTACCTTTTATTACTTTTTTTCGATTTTTTTAAAATTAAACTTTTTTTTTTATTTTAAATTTATTTAATTAATTAATGTTTAATTATCATCTATTTTTTTTATAAAATTATTATTAAAATAAATTCTTTATAAATTTTTAATTTTTTTTTTATTTTTTATATCAATTATTTTTACAATAAATTTTATTTGATTTTAAATTATTAAAATTATTATTTTTTTTTCAATTAATCTAAAAATTTTAAAATGGGTAAAAATATTTTTTTATAAATACATTAATTTTTTTTCTTTATCTTTAAATTAATTAATATTTAGAATTATTTTTTTCCATTTTATTTAATTAATAATTAATTACCTTTAATTAATCTTATAAAGTAATTAATTAATTTTTAAATTTATTTAATTAAATTAAATTATTTTTTTAATTAATTAAAATAAACTTTAATTATCATTTATTTTTTCAATTAAAAATTTTCAAAATGAATTTCCAAGAATGAACTCAAAAAAAAATTGAAATAAATTTTATTAGATTTTTAATTATAATTTTTTTTTTTTATTAAAAAGAATAAATCAAGATACTGACAAATAAAAATATATTTTTTTTTAAAATAAATGAAAATAATTAGGTAATATATTTCAAATAAAATTTTAATTAATTAGATTTTTAATTTATTATTAAAAATACGAAAAAATATGAAGAAATATAAATTCAATTTATTTTAACCATAAAATAAAAAATAAATTATTTAAAATATAATTAGGTTAATTCATTGAGATGAAATTTATTTATTTTAAAATTTTTATTATTCTAAAATAACATTTTTTATTAATTTTATTTTTAACTAATTTTATCGAAAATTTTAATTTTTTTATTTAAATATTTTTGTAGGATTTTTCATAAGTTCTTGTTATTTTGTTTATTAAATTTTTTTAATTTTACCTAATCAATTTATTTATTAATTTTATTTATTTATTCATTTTTTTTTATAAAATTTTTTATTCTAAAATATTTTTTGATTTTTTTTTTTTATTAAAAATAATGTCACATATTTTATTTTTAAATTTCCTCACTAAAATAACTTCCTTAATAACTCAAAAACTGGAGCATCCATCAAATTAAATTCCTATAAAAATCACAACAAACCATCAATATCCGCTGCTAAAATTTCTCACAAATAAAATTTATTTAAAATTGACAAATTTTTAATTAAATCTCCATTAAAATTATCTCACAACAAGCAATATCCTCAATTAAATTGATAAAAATAATTATTTAAATGTCTTTTCATATAAAATAAAAAATAAAATATATGAAAAAACTCTCTCTCTCTCTCGCATTTTAGTCTCTCTTTCGCGATCATCGAGCAGCCTTCGTTTTTTCCCTACAGAAACATTGAACTTGACATTCGCAAAGTGTGCAGCACGGGGAATTTGTAAGGTTCCACGTTCAGTTCTCTCTCTCGGGCTGAAGAAGCGGTCAACCTTCACCTACACTCGCAAAGATACTTGAGAAGAAAAAAAAACTCTACGTGGCTGTGCGACGATCGCGTAGAGAAAGCACGAAGAAAAAGAGACAAGGACGGTTAATGCTTCTTTCTTCGCTCGCGTCGTGTGTGGAGTGCATTCGTTCTACGGGAACGTCGTTCAAAAGACAGTTCAAAGCAGCGAAAAAATTAACTGTATGTCGATATATGCTGGAAGAGCAGTGCCTTGCGATGAAGAAACGATGACGACGTCGATGAAAGAGTGAACGAACTTTAAACCACGTGGATAAAGCTCGGACTTGATCGGATTTGACGAATGCACGCATGTTGTACAATTGTCGGAAATGTGTTGATGAAGCATTTTTTTTTTCGTACAAAATTATGAGTCATTACGACGGTCATTAAAAAGAAAATCAGAACAAAAAAAAAATATCAATAAATTTTTTGGACACTTTCGTTTCGTCGTCGTCGTCGTGACCGTTATTTGCTCTGAATATTCCTTTGAGTCGCCTGCATTCGATGCAATGCGTTTTTTTATTGATTGAAGTGACATCAGTGGTGTCAAAAAATAAAAAAAGAAAAAATCGTCTTATGTTACCAACAACGACAAATTAATGCCATGTATGTACAAGTGTTTCTTTATGCGCGTTAATCACGTTCTTTCGACCATTCGAATAATTAATGATTCTTTCTCTTCTTTTATTTTGTTTAATTTTATTATTTCTTTAATCTCGAAGGCATGTTGTCATTATTATCGAAAAATTAATGATAATTCGAGGAATTTTTTCTGGATCGAATTATTGTTTTTTTTTTTATTTTACCGCGTACTTAATTTCAGAGAATTGTTTCGAAAGGTGAAATTTAAATATTTGTAGGTTAAAAAATTTTATTTTATTACATTTAACAATAAATTAAATTTTTAATATACTTAATATTTATTTTCTTTAAAAATATTTGCTAATTTTTAAAAAAATATTTTTATTAAAATAATTTATTTATAAAAAAAATTAAATAAATCAACAAAATAATTTGTAAAAAATTTAGGGATATTAAATTAAAATTAAGAAAATTTATATAATATTTAAATTATCATTATTTTACATAACTTAAAAAAATTGTGTTTTTTCTTAATTTTTTAAATTTTATTTGTTATTTTTATAAAATAATTTAATTTCGTTAAATATAATTAGTTTTTTTTTTAAATATTTTATATTACTTGAGAAATACATTAATTTTTTAAATTTTTTGATAATATTTTTTTAAAATATTAATCAACCATTAATTTATTAAATTCAATTTAAAAAATTAAATTAAAAAATTATTAGTTTTTTTATTAAATTATTATGAAAAATTATTAATTAAAAAAAAATATGTTAAACATAAAGTTTAAATTAAATAAAAAAAATCTCATTGAAGATACATAAAAATTTAAAATACGTAGATTTAGTTAAATTTGTATAAAAAAAAATCAAAAATATGTAATTTTCTTCTTCGTCAAAAAGATTTAAATTTTTATTTATTTTTTTTTTTTTTTTTTTGAATAATATTTTTACTACGTTTTATTTTATTTTTAAATATTTGCTAATTTTAATACAATAATTAATATCTAATAATTAAATAAATCAACAAAATAATTTTTAAAAAATTTAGGAATATTATATTTAATTATGGAAATATATCAAAAAATATTATTAAATTGTATATAAATAATATTAATTTTTTATTTAATTATAATTATTAAATTAAAAAAAAAAATTTAGTGTTTTTCCTTAATATTTTTTTAATTTTCTTTAAATTTAAAAAAATTAAAATATATAGTTTATAAATTAAATAAAATTAGTTTTTATGACCTGACATAAAATAATATTTTTTTTTAAATATTGCTAAAATATTAATTAATATAAATTAAATGTAAAAAAAATTAATTTAAAATTTTTTTTTTATTAATTAATTATCATAAAAAACTATTAAATAAAAAGATATGTTAAATACCTTAAATTGTTTAAAATTTAAAATATAAATAAAATAATTAAACAAATAAGCGACCTTCTCAAATAAAATACGCAAAATTTTTTATATTATGTATTTTATTTTAATTCACAGATTTAAATAAATTTCATTTAAAATATTTTTCATTCTATGTTATTAAAATTTAAATTATTATTTTTTTATATATTATTTTATTTTAAACAATTTTTTTAACTATTTTTTATTTCTAATAATTATTTTTTTTTATTAATAATAATAATTTAAATTTATTTATTTAATTTAATTTAATTAATTTTAAAAAAAAAATTAAAAATAATATTAATAAAAATTATTTCTTATCAAATTAAAATTTTGATCACAAAAAGCTTATGTTAAAAATTTATAAAATTATTACTATAAAAAAATTATTAATAATTTATTTATTTACTTTAAAGCTTTTCATTAGCTCAAAAGTTATATTTGGTCATAAATTTGACACCTGCCATCAATTTCAATTGTCAAGTTTAATTTTAATCCGATAAAACATAATTTAACAATTCGATCCAGAAAAATTCCACGAATTATCATAAAATTATCGACAATAATGACAACATACATATATACAAAAGATTCCGAACAAAACAAGCGACAAACCTCAAGCCTGTTACTTTTTTTGATTGGCATTAATTCGGATAAAATTTTAATTTAGAAAGAAAATGAAAAAGAGAGAAAAAGCGAAATGGATAGAAATGTGTCATTTCACGTGCAATGCGTTTAAATGCAAATAATGTACTTGTTTTCATTATTATCATTATCATTGTAAAATATAATAATAATGGTAGTAATAATAAGTGGTAGTGATTAAAATGCAGTGCGCTCATTCCGTCACATATGTGTCAAGTCGAACATGTTACGCGCGTGCTAATCTGTGCCTCGTTCATGCATTTCTCCGCTAACTACAAATAAATTGAATTATAATAATTTAAATTAATGATTTTCTCTCATTCTCCCGCAAATCTCTCACATGCATTGTTAAACCATTTAAAATATTTTGATAACTTATTTAACATTTTTCAGATAAAAACAGAAAGAAAATGAGATTATTTTTTTTCTTTCATCGTAAATTGCTGTTAATACTGAAATTACTGACCCATAATAACTTTTACAAATATTTGCTCAAGAAAACATTTTTTTTTTTCAATAATTTCAGAAAAAGTAGTCATAAAAAAATCCATAAAATTTGTAAGTTGTAAGTTGCGCTCTAAGCTCCATGCAAAAAAAAATAAACAAACAACATGAGAGAGTGCTTATTTTAATAAAATAAACAAAAAAAAATAATAATGCTCAGTAAAGTAGGATAATATACAAAAACAGCAGCAAACAGTGTTCTTTGACCTCTTAAATATGTTGTTTTCCATCGACGACTACTGCTGCCAACTACTATTTAAAATACCATCTGTACTTTGCACGAAAACAAAAAAAAAATAGACACATGTTATACCACTCCACTCCATATTGCGCTTGCCTGCAATGATTGCACTGCTCTATGAATATAAAATTTATTTTTGTATGATATACTGCTTCATTCGTCGTTTTCGTCGTCGACATCGTCGTTCTTCTGATATTATTAATAATAATATTGGATTTTATTGCATGCATTTTTTTAGTGAGCGAGTATTGAAAAATTTTTTTGAGTTTTGAATTAGCGTTTGAAGGAATTTTTAAATTGTTTGGACTAAAATTCTCTTAGAAAAATTATTTTTATTTGGAAGAAAAAATTTTAAATTATTAAAATTTAAAATAAATACAATTAAAAAAAAAAAATAAAAAAAAAATTAAAAAAAATTTTATATTAAAAAAATTTAACGTTTTTTGCATTTTTTTAATTTTTTTATAATAAATTTAAATTTTTACTTTAATAAATAAATTTTTTTAAAATTTATTTTTCAATAAAAAATTTTTAAAAAAATTAATAGAAAATTTAATTAATTAAAATTAATTTTAAAAAATTAAAAAAAAAATTTTTAATTAATTTTTAATTTAAAAAATTTAAAAAATTTTTTAAATAAAAAAAAAAATATTGTTATTGAAATTTTTTATTTTTATTATTTTTTTGTTGAAGGTTTTTTTTACCTACACATTTTTTCAAATTTTTAATTTTTTTTTAAATAAAAATAAACTTAATAATTTTTTTAAAATTTTTTTTTTTTAGGCTTAAGCTACCTTTTTTTTTTGTTAGTTAAATTTTTTAACGGAAAATTTATTAATTAAATTTAATTTAATTTTATTTTATTTAAAAAATTTGATAAAATAATTTATTATATTTCACCAAAAATTTTAATAAAATTAAATTAAATAACAAACAATTTTTTTTTTTCAAAAAATATAAAAAAATATACTTTTCAATACATAATTAGAAATAAAAATTTTCGAGACTCTTTGCCTTTCAAAAAATTCAGAATCTCAAAAAATTATTGCTTGGCTTTGAATAATTGAATGAATTAATTGAAATTTTTCTTGATAATTATTTTAACGGATTTTTTTTAAATTAACAAATGACAAAATTTTTAAAAAATTATTTAAAATAACCAATTATTAATTTTTTATAATTTTATAATTTTATTTATTTTAAAAAATTATTTTTTATTAATTTTAAATTATTTTTAATAATTGTATTTATAATTAAAATTTAAAAGTTTCTGTCAATTCAAAAAATGACCGTTAAAAATTATTTTTTTTTATAAATGAAAACAAAAATCGCTTCAAACCCAAACATGTAATATTTTCAATTTTTCACAACCGCAATCTATTATGTTATTTGTTTATTTTTTGTAGGTTATGCGAATAACACACGGGCATAAAAAATTCTAGACTGCACTCAAATAAGTGTATTTAAAGTGAAATTATTATTTAGTAGAGAAAGCGTTGTTTGTTGCCCGGTGTCTTTTTATTTCCTATGCCAACAACAACAACAACAACACAATATAAATCGACTACCGGTAGTAAATAGTGATGATGGAACACAGCGCAGCAATAACGAAAAACAGTCATATCGAATAACGATTATTATTTAGAAGTCATGTTCACGTACGAAATACGTTTGTTTACTTTTTCCCCATGTTAAGAGTTTTTTTTTTTTTTGATATTATTTATGGTTAATTTAGTAATCATGATTTTTCAATATTATTACTACTTACTTATGAGGTTAGCGCGTTGGTGTTGCAATATGGTACGTCGTGTTCTAAATACTTTTTTTCACGATCTTCGAATCATACGAGGTAATAAGAAAATCGCAAAGCAATAAAATAATAAAGCAACGATGATGAAAAGAAAATATTTACTTTCTTTTTAATAATCCGTCGTGTTTTTGCTTTTTTTTTGTATGCGGCTCGCGCAACACGAACCTGTTCCACATGCTGTGCTCGATGTGTGTTTTGCAGGATAATTTAGTGCAAATTCTGGTAATCAACACCGAAATGAATGACTAAACGGTCAGAGATCACATCAATTATCTGATTCACCTGCTTCGTCGTCGTCGTTGTTGCTACAAGGTAAACTACCCAGCTAAAAAAGTTTGGGATAAAAAATTATTTAGAATGTTTAAACTTTTTAATTTTTACTAAAAGTGTGGAAAAATTTATGAAAATTAATTTTAAGCAATATTTTATACATTTATAAAGATATAGAAAAAGTCAAGATGGCGCTTTGAAGATAAAAAATAAAATTTTATCCAAAAGAGGGCGCTTTAAAGGATTAGCAGTAAAATATTGAAATTTTTGAAAAAAAAATAAGTTTAATTTAATTTTGAAAGTTTTAAGACAAATAATAAATAAATTTATTTATTACTTGAAATTTAGAAAAAATCTAAAAAAATAATTAAAATTAAATTAATTAAAAATAATTAATTAAAAATAATAATTCAAAAATTAATTAAAATTGGAAACAATTTTCTTTAATTAATTAAACCATTTTAATACTGTTTAAAGAATATTTTTCAAAAAATAATTAAAATATTCCTTAAAAAATAATTAATTGAATTAATTATTATTGATGAATTAATTAAATTAATTATTTAATTAAATTAATTATTATTAATTAAATTAATTAAATTATATTTATTAAAAAAATAATTAAATTTGGAAATGAAAAAAAAAACTCTAAGAAATTTAAATAAAAATATTTTTAAAAAAATTTAATTCATAGAAAATTGACTAATTTTTGTTAACTCAATTAAACAAAAAAACTGAATGCGATTTTTTTTGTTTATTTTTAATTTTTTATCTGAAAAAGTTAAAATTAAAAAATTTAAATTTCTTTACGAATTATTTTTAGCTGAGTAACTTGTTGTTCACACAACGAAGAATTTTAATATTTCACAATTTTACTATTATTATTAATTATGATGATGAGGAAAAACTCGTTTAATTTGTTGTGTGTGCTTAATAACTTGCTTTACAAAATTGTTTACATATCAAAATCGAGGAAATAATCATCATAATTAGCTTGTGAGTATAACAACTTGTTACTGTTACTTGGACAAAATAAACAAAATAGACACAAAGAAAATGTAAAAGAGATCGAATTAAAATTTATTTGTTGACAAAAAAAAACGTTAATTGGAAATTGCTTGCACGGAATTTCTTGCAAAGTTACTAACGTGCTTGTAAGAAAGTGTTTTTTGTGCGAGAATGTTACAATGTTGCTGATTACCATTGCGGTCACACATTCACAATGTAATTTAACATTTGTTGCTTTAGTTTTAACTTCTTGGCGATTAGTTTCATTCAAATATCGTCTTTCCCTTTGGAGGTGAACCGGAGATATTTTGTACACAAGGTTTGGTTTTTACTTTTGTTGAGAAGTTTCTTTTTATTATTATTGAGAAAAATATAAAAAATTAGTTAAAAAAATAATTTTTAATATAAAAGAAAATTGATTAAATAAATATTTCTGAAATGAAAATTAAAAAAAAATTAATTGGTGAAAAAAATTGTTCTAATTAGAAAAATATTATTGATAATAAAATTTTATTTTTAATTTTTTTTAACAATTTTTTATTAATTATTATTTTTTTTTATTATTTTTAAAAATTTTAATTTTATTTTAATATAATATTTTTTTTAATTAAATTTTAATTAGTATTTATTCTTATTAAATTTAACTAAATATTTTATTTTAATTATAAATAATTTTTAATTAAAATTAAAATTTGTATTAAATCAATTTTCAATTATTTTAAAAAAAAATTCCATCCTTTTAAATAAAAAAAGAACAAATTACTAAAAATTACTCATCGCTTCATTTAAAGAACAATTTAAAACCAATTATAAAGATATTGATCGTTAAAAAATTTTTTTTCAATTGAAAACTCCGAAAATGACTTAATTTAACAAAAAAATTCATGCTCTGAATATTTAACTTGTAATTTTAGTAAAATTAATGATCAGTAATAATCCTTTGTTTTTTTTATTTCAAATAATTAAAATAAAAATTTTTAATTTATTTTGAGTCCCTTACTTTATTTGAAAATGAAAATTTTTTGAAATACAAGGAAGCAATTCTATAGGAAACTATCAGTTTGATGGTTTTAAAAATTTATAAAACTTTTTTCTTTGCTGCTGTGCTCCAAAAAATAAACTTTAAGAATTATGATCATCAATCATTTGTAACTAACCCATATTTAACATTGAAAAATCTATAAAAAAAAATACAAAATATATTAAATCAAGAAAAATATCGAAACTCACCAATATGTCGATATTCTTTGCGCGGCAAAAGTTCAAAGAGATATTCCAAAATGAAAATAGATTTTTCAATTTTTTTGTGTTTTACATGGAAAATCATCTTGTAACGCCCTGATGGAAGAATTGGGGGATAATACTCGGTAAAAGAAGCATTTGAGTCAATCCATTCTGACTCAATATGACCCTATTAAAGAATTTATATCTCCAAAAAGCTTCAAATTACAAAGCAAAACTCTTACATTATAAGGACATCCAGTGAACAAACCTGGAAAGACCTTTCTAATCCCAGTCATCATTCTTACAATCACGGCATGAGTCACATCAGTTAAAAGGTTAACAAATTCACAAAAATCCATGGAATAGTCGAGTAAATAGGGTCGAAAGCCTCCCGTGTAGCGATAAAAGCACTTGATGTGAAGCAGGAAATCTGTCATATTTTTGACATCAAATTTGAAAAAAACTAAACCCGTTGGAACTTTCCTCTCTACACGAACTCGACATGTTACATTTTCCGCAACATTTTCATCAATATCGTAGCATCGAACTCCTTTTGTGTACATGTCAAACGTTACTGCGTTATTCAGAATAATTTGGAGCAGCAAAATATAAACAATTGCTTGATATGACATCTTTAACTCCCACAGATTGATCTCTCAGAGTGACATAAAATGACTAAATAAAAAAAACGCAAGCGTTGAGTTTTTAGCTACTTTTTTTTTTTTACATGAAATGATCGACAATTTTCCGATGATTACACCAAAGGTAATTGATCATTTTTTAATTGAGATTCAAGTTGGCTCAAAATCTGTTTTTTTGTTTTCTAAACAAGGCCATTGTAATTACTTAGTTAGTAACTATTGCAAAATGTTTGCAAAAAAAGCAGATTTTGAGCCAACTTAACTTCAAATTTATGTCTCGTAAAGGACTGGAAGCGATGCTGTGATATTTAGTTTTTAACTTCTTCTTTGTTAAAATCTGTGCCTTAGTAGAGTCTCTTTAAAAGATTATAAAATTTTGTATGTAACTTAAGTATAGCCATTTCATGTAAATTAATTCCAGTAATTATTGTTTGAGAGTTATTGGAGACTTTTATTTTAAAGCCTATAACCAAAACGAAACCAAGAACAGGGCTTTTATTTGAAAAGGCAATTGGTATACCTGGAAAGGCGGCACTGAATTATACTATTACCACTTATCTATGTTTGTTCCTTTTGATGGTTGAAGAAGAAATGAAATTAATTTTGATATTTTGAGAAAAAACTGTTAAATCCGGATTCCTATGATTAGTTTTCTTTCGCTGTTAACGTTGATCCTTAACACGTAACTTTCTCAGTAAACGCCTTAAGGAATAATCTTAAGCTTTTTACCTCATCCCAAGCAGGGCCCTTAAATTCACTCACTCCCAGAAGGTCCCAAAGGGTTTTAAAAGATCTCAGTAAACTTTTCATGATTGGTCGAACTCTCGAACCGACGAGGTTAAAGCTAACCACTGTACCAAGCTGACTCCTTAATTAATTTTGATATTTTGAGAAAAAACTGTTAAATCCGGATTCCTATGATTAGTTTTCTTTCGCCGTTAACGTTGATCGTTAACACGTAACACTCGACTTTCTGAGAGGTTAATTTAATCCCTTCAGAAGAGGTTAAATTAACCACTCAAGGGATTAAATTAACCTCTTACTTTACTTTTTACTTTACGCCTTGTCTGTAGTTCGAAGATTCGAAACTATCCTCATGTTGAGCAAAGATAATCCACGAATTGTCGCCATCTGGTTCGTCGATTTGCAAGGTCCTTGTGCAGCTTCCTTGTGGGTTGTACATAAAAGACCTCTTAATTAGTTAATATTTTTGGTCTGAGATTAAGATAAATTCTAACTCGAAACCCAATGGGTCAAAATAACTTTTTTGAAAGCCCTGAGGTCTTGAAAATAAGGCGTTCAAATTTTACCCTCGAAATCTTTGTGTTTTTTGGAAAAATTATGGAATAAAAATTAAAAAAAAATCACAAAAATTAAAATTTTGAAAAATCACTATATAAAAAAGCTTAAGGGCTTTATTTTCAAGACTATAGAGCTTTGAAAAAAAAAAATATTTTGGAAGAAAAGAGAAATATAACCGAACTTTTATGAATTAAGAATTACATATAAAAACTTTTCAGATAAGCTTTTTGCCTTAAAAAATTACTTTAAAAGTTTTGAACAACTAAATTTATTAATTAACCCATATTTAACATTGAAAAATCTATAAAGAAAAATTTGATTAAAAATCTCATCAAGTCATCAAAAAAAGATGAAAACTTACCCATTACTCGATATTCTTTGCGTGAAACCAGATTAAAAAGATATTCGACAATTACAATAGTTTTTTCATTTCTTCGCTTTTTTACATGGAAAACCATCTTGTAACGTCCCGTTGGAAGAATTGGTGGATAATACTCAGTAAAAGAAGCATTTGCATCGATCCATCCTGATTCAAGACGACCCTGAAATAAAAATCTTAGTCTCAAAGAAATTTTAAAAAGGTTTCAAAGCAAAACTCTTACACTATAAGGACATCCAGTGAACAACGAAGGAAAAGCTTTTTTGATCCCTGTCATCATTCTTATAACTGCGCCATGTTTCACTTCAGTCATGTGATTAACTAACGCACAAAAATCTATCGTATAGTCAAGGATATAGGGCCTGAATCCTCCGGTATAGCGATAAAAACACTTGATATGAAGCAAAGTATCTGTCAAATTATTAACATCAGCTTTAAAGTAAACTAAGCCCGTGGGAATTTTCCTTTCTACTCGAAGTCGACAGGTAACATTTTCCGCAACGGATTTATCAACATCGTAGCATCGAAGGCCTTTTGTGTACATGTCGAACTTTGCTGCGTTAATTAGAAGGATCTGGAACATTAAAAGGTACAAAATTAATTTAAATGGCATCTTTTCAAACTCTCTTTAATAACTAAATTTCAAAAAAAAATACAAACCTAGAATTTTTGGTTCAAAAAAAAAAATTAACAACAATTAAAAAATTTGATTAAAAAGATTAACATAAAATTATTTAACTATTTTAATTGCTATTGAAATTGGCTCAAAATCTGATTTCATTTGTAAACTTTTCTGTTGGTTCCTAACATTTTTTAATGGAAAAGTATACAAAAAAAATCAGATTTTTAGCCAACTATTTTTAGCTATTGAAATGTTTAATCATGGGAAAATTACTGCAAAAATTTTTGGTAAAAAATCGAGTTTTGTATTTTTTAGTTTAGTTTAATTTTTTGTGTTAAAAATGTCATATCAAGTAATTTTGTATTTTTTAGTGCTCCAAATTTATAAAAATAAATTTACGAAATTTTTCAATTGAAATTTTTAATTATGAAATTTTTATTTATTTTTGTTTTAATTTGTAAAAAAACGTAAAAAGTGTAAAAATACGAAAAAAATTGCAAAAACTCAAAAATGACTGAATTTCAAAACAAAAAAAAAAAAAAAGATTTGTAAAAAAAATATGATGATTGCAAATCTTTGAATTTTTTTCATGGTCTGATTATTTGACTTGTAATTTTAGTAACATTATTAAGAGAAAATTATCCTTTGATCCAAATAACGTACACAAAAGTCAACTTCCAATTAGAATGATCAATCATAGGAAAATTGCCGTTCATTTTATACAAAAAAAACTAAATTTTACTAAAAAAAAACTCAAGGTTTACAAAATTTAAATTTAGTCACTTTAGAGATGTCATATCAAGCAATTTTGTATATTTTGCTGCTTCAAAGTTATTTTTGTAACGCAGCAAAGTTCGACATGATTACCAAAGGAGTTCGATGTTTCGACATCGATACAAACATTTTGAAGAATGTTACTTGCCGACTTCGTGTAGAAAGAAAAACTCCAACAGGTCTAGTTTTTTTTTCATCTGATGTTAAGAATTTGACAGATTTTTTGATTAATGCAAAGTGCTTTTATCGCTATACCGGAGGATTTCGACCCTACATAATTGACTTTACAGTAGATGTTTGTCAGTTTATGGACAACGTCATTGGTGTGAATAATGCTGTAGTTGCAAGAATTGTTTACGGATTGAGGAAATACATTCCATCTTTGTTCACTGGATGTCCTTATAATGTAAGAGTTTTGCTTTGAATTTTTTTTTTTAATATTCGTTGAGATTGAGATGCTATTGTAGGGTCGTCTTGAATCAGGATGGATTGATTCAAACGCTTCTTTTACTGATTTATTTCCGCCAGTTCTTCCAACAGGACGTTACAAGATGGTTTTCCACGCAACACAGCGAAAAGATGCAAAAACTCTTGGAATTTTGGAATACCTCTTTGAACTTGAATCGCGCAAAGAATATAAAACCATTGGTATGTTTTAATCGTTTTTTTTAATGATTACTATTCAGATTTTTTCCTTTTTTATTTTTAGATTTTACAATGTTGAATATGGGATGATTTATAATGGTTGCTGTTGACCCCCGCCCCCCTATATTTTCAATGTGCCTTTTTGCTTTGGATTTATCAAAATTAAGTTTAAGGTTTACAAATCTTTTTTAAAACACAGTGGGACAAACTGGATTGTAGTATCCGACGAACCCATATAGCGTTCCGACGAACCAAAATTTTGCGTTTACATTAGCGTTTTAGGTTTGTAAGTCACATTTTTGGACAAACGACAAATGTAGGAGGTCATATTTTTTGACAGCTGTCAAGTTTTTTGACAGTTGTCACATGTTTGATATTTTTGGAATTTTTCACATTTTTTTATTAATTTTCATGATTTCTTAAGTTTGTAAATACTTTTCAAAGACGAATAATTTTTTGAACCATTTTTGACAGCTGTCAAAATTTTCGACAGTTGTCATTTATTTTACTTTTTCCAGTTTTGAAAAAAAAAAATTTTGAGGAAAATTTTTGTGTGTGTTGCGGTATTTGTCGTATTTGTCGCGGGATTTTGATAGGCAAGCAAAATCCTTCAAATTAGCTGTTCAAAATTAGCTAAAGTTTACGTCAAATATCTTGGATTTGATCGTCGGGAGGAAAAATTCTGAGAAGATTTTTTCGCGATTTATTTTTTTTTTATTTTTTTCAATTTTTGTTTATCCTATGTGAGCAAAATTGCTCAAATAAAGCCGCGAGAAAATCCGCGGACCCGCGAAAAATTTCTAGGATTTTTTCGCGATTTTTTTTTGAAAATTTTTTAATTCATCGTCCTTATATAAGCCCCATTTTAAGATAAAAAAATAAATAAAAAAATTTTTGAAAAAAAAAAAATCGCGAAAAAATCTTCTCAGAAAAATTTTCTCAAAAATTGACACTTTTTCATGCGTTTTTATCAAAAAACCATTTTATTTCCGAATTTTTCCTCCCGACGACCAAATCCAAGATATTTGACGTAAACTTTGGCTAATTTTGAACAGCGACACACACAAAAATTTTCCTCAAAAATTTTTTTTTTTTTCAAAACTGGAAAAAATAAAATAAATGACAACTGTCAAAAAACTTGACAGCTGTCAAAAAAATGACCTCCTACATTTGTCGTTTGTCCAATAATGTGACTTACAAACCTAAAACGCTAATGTAAACGCAAAATTTTGGTTCGTCGGAACGCTATATGGGTTCGTCGGATACTACAGTCCAGTGTGGAACAATATATAATTTTTTAAGACTCTGGGGTCTTGAAAATAAGGTCTCAAACTTTTACATGAAGATTTTGTGAAGTTTTAGTTGTTTTGAAACCAAAATTATATTTTATTTAAAAAAAATTAAAAATTTGTAAAATCTTCATGTTTAAAGAGCCTTATTTTCAAGACCCCAGGGTCTTAAAAAAGTTATTTTGTCCCACTGTGGCAGCTTTAATTTTTTTTTACAGATTTAACATTTTGCTTTGTAAAGTGACATTAAATGCTTTATAATTGTTACCTTGAACAGTAAAATTGAGTTTTCCTGTCCAGTTTTTATCATTTGTTTAGCAGTGAGTAGAGAAGCTTAATTTTTGGACAGTTCCAAATACCTTTCATTTTTGCCTGAGTTGGATTCGGACACTTTGTAAATTTCCAAAATGACAAAAAATTTTACTACTAAAGCTGAAAGAAAATAAATTCTATGTATGAGACAGAAACTTTAAATGAAATTTGTCTCAAAACTAATAATTTAATTTTCCATTTCTAAATTCAATAATTTTCCATTGAAACTTCCTACAAATTGAGACATTTTTCATCTTCAAATTTGATTTACTTTTACACACGCCATAACTGTCAAACTCCCATATATTTACTAATGAAAAATTATATTGTCGACTACTTGCATTCCCTTCCTCTTCTCTCTCTAAGCTTAGATATATGCGAAAAACAACAAACCAAGTCTATAATAAACTGACACAATCAAATCAGAAATTTATTATGTGTTGAACATCGACAACCGAGACGACAACGACGAATGCGACTGCATAAGTGTTGACAATATTTTACAAAATGCCCAAGAAATACGATAAATAGACTTTTACAACTATAAAATACATGTAATTTGTATATAATTTTATCGGATTGCAAGCCCTCTGCAACATAACTATATGTAAATTATAGATTGTTTTGTTATAAATTTAGTTTAACATTGGAATTTTTCGTTTTTTTTTCAGCGTTAGAGAGCAATAAAAAAATAAGGAGTAATAATAATGTTGTTTATTTTTACTTCATCAGCACAAGTTGCTTTTAAATCAAGTGTACCAATAAATATTTGTAACGCGAGAGAAAAATGTCTTTGGAACGTGAGACGAGTGAAATTATTGATCCTCTAATGCTGACCCTGTGAATAGAAAAAGTCCTCATTATGTTTAAAAAATTTTAATATTAAAATTAAAAATTATTATTAAAATTATTAAATTATTAAAAATAAAAATTAAATTAGGCAAATTTAAAATTATTAAATTTTAATTTATTTTTTTTAAATTAATAAAATACCAATAAATTTAAATATTTTTTTCTACATAAAATTTTTTATTTATTTATTTTTAATTATTTAAAAAATTAAAAAGTTTTATTGAATTTTAATTAAATTTAAAATTAATTATTAAATCATTTAATTAAAATAATTTATAAAATAATTTAAATAAAAAAAATTATTTTATTCAAAATTTAATATTTAATTATTTGAAAATTAAATAAAAAAAATTTTTTTATGTGAAATAATTAAAATTAACCATTTTCGATTCATCGAGCAAAAAGAGAAAGATAAGGAAAGAAGAAGAAAAAAGAGGAAATCATTTATTATACGCAACGAAGTTCCATTTTCACTCCATAAATTATTATTATATACATTTTTAACATTAAATTAATGTTAATCCAATTATTACAAACGATGAACGTTTTTATATTTTATCAGGACATCAAAACTTCCTAGTTAGAATAGAGCTCAAGATATTAGCCAACAATAATATTTATTTATTTATAAAGAAGAGCTTCTAGCGTAATATTACAATTTTATCATTGTTTATGTTCTTTTAATAGAAGCCGCATTCAATTCACTACTCAATTTATTTTCTTCTCTTTTTTTTATTCCATATCAAGTTCTTCTCCATACATCAAGTTTATGCGCTAGAAAAAACGATCATTAATAATAACAAACATTAGAAATTTTATTCATACATTTTTATTTTTTTGGTTATTGTCAAAACTGATCTCTTATTTTCTTTGCCACATTCGCGCGATGAGGATCCGCAAAACGCTATCTAATCTTCGACATACGAGGCAAAAGAAACTAGCCGAGAAAAGAAAAGGAAAATGATAAATTGCCACATTTTCTAGGCCATTAATATTATCTATCGCCTTGACGGACTAATGTATTTATTATTATTTTACTTTTAAGAACACCCAGCGAATTAGATACAGCAAATGTACACCTACAACTTATATATATATATGGATAAATAGCAGAGAGCAATATTGCCCATTTGCCAAATCGTGAAAATACATATATATTTAATAATATATGTGTCAGCAAAAGTTTTTATCATTTGTGATTCTAGAAAACAGTAAAGTTTATTATTTATAAAAAAAAATTCATTTCATGAAATGGAGAGAAATGTTTCTGCGCCAAAAGAAGGTTGAAATTGTTGTTGATACAAATGTTCTTCAAATGTTATTATTGGTATTCATTATTAGTTTGCCTTTACACATTTTTATTATTTTATTGTTATTTAGATAAAAACAAAAAAAAATATCAAATGACTGAAACTTTGATAACGAAAATTTGACTTGAGCGCTTTTCTAAAAGAATTTGATTTTCGTTCAAAAAATTTTTGAATCAATCAAATATTGATCAAAATTTTATTAAAAAATCAATTGTTTATTCAGGCTTGTATGATCTAGATCAAAATCAAAAAATGATTTGATCTTTTTTGAGGCGACAGATCCTGATTTGATTTTTGATTTTTTAAAAATCACAAAACATAATTTATTTGATTGAAAGTAAGGTTTAATAAATTAACATAATTTATTTATTGAAAGTAAGGTTCATTAAAAAAATATTTAACAACCTATCCAGCCTTTCAACCTCCTAGAAAATTATAATTCATATACATAAATATTAATACAAATAGCCCCTTCAGCCTCCAGAAAGTGTCTTTTAATAGACCAAAATCTTTTTTGTTCACGGAACAATCAATGTTTGCTCACTCATCCATTTTTTCATCCACGGAAAAAAATTCCGAAAGCAAGCTGTTATTAGTTGTTTTGTCTTCATTTTGGAAATTTTTTGAAAATTTCGTTGCTGTCGTCAAAATTCAGCTGACATTTTTCAAGAAGGTCAACCCACTTCTTCTCATTTAGTTCAAATTCTTTGCGTTTTTCCTCAATTCTTTTATACAATACTTTTATTCAATTATTTTATTACAAACTTACCACAAACTGTGATTTTCAGATCTGAGTGAAGCTCATAAAATATGAAGTATATTAATTAATTGAAAAAAAAAACAATTGTTTTATAGAATTTACTCCTTACTCGTCAACTTTTCTTCCAATAGATGTCAAATATAGCTCGGGACATTATAATTTCTTGTTGTCTATGTTTTCGGAATGCTTTCGGAAAGCAGATCCGCGGTGTGGCTATGACATTTTTGTCTAATAGTTTGACTTCTTTCATACATTTGTACGCTTGTTTAGTTTATATTTAGTTTAATTTTGGGTAGAAAATTGTCTTATACCAGCTACTTAATTGTTACTTGTACTGTTGATTCATCCTATTGGATGATGTTTGCTTCAAGTCTCTGAATAAGATCGATATCTTGTCCTTACAAATTCACAAGTTTTTTTCTTAAATTTAATTGATAAATAGCCGAATTTGCTAACCTGTAAATAAAATGTTAAAATTCTTTTAAAAAAAATGCAACTTTATACTTACCAAAATCCTCTGCACGGACAGACCCATCAAAGTACCTTACTTACCTTCCAGAACGTCCCAAACCAATTCTGTTCTACATATTGTTTAATAATATTTTTCATGCCTTGCCCAGATGACGACGCGATGTCACTGACTCACAAATACCTTACAAAACACACGTAAATATATGAAGATATTAAATTCATGATGTGAGTAACGATGATAATTTATCTGCTTTTTTTTGTTTTGTGTGGTAGACTCTTTTGTATTATATTACATTTCCACATATTTATTTTTGCACAAAACAGACACAAACATTATGTTGTATGTTAAATAGATGACCTGCGACATTTTTATTGCTTTTGCATGCCATGGCATCGAAGCTGAAAAAGAAAGAACGAAAAAAAAATAAATGTATTTTTGTAGAATTTCGAAAAAAAAAATTGATCTAAAAATCTCTAAGGTAGGTCATCTCGCTAGCCAAATCGCCCGTTTCTCTATCATTATGAATTTTCTGGTACCTCGTGTATTGAGAAAGATATCTTAACTTGAAGATCATAATTTAACTGACAAATTAATAAACATTATTTATGTGCTGAGGCGAGGTTTCCGAGCAGAGTTGGCAAAACGGCGAAACAGAGATGAAAATGATGTGTAATGATTAAAATCAAATGGCGCCCATATACAACGAACATTCATAATTTTTTAACAAGACCCAAGACTCTCTTAATATAGTAATTTATATAATTTTGCTCATACATTTTGCGCGTACGAAATTCTTCAATTTGCTGTTTTTATTTATTTATCTGTGTGCATCAACAACGAACAAAAAAAAAACGAAAAAGTTAACAAGTTAGTGCTACGAGAGGAATATAATCTAGGAGAGATAACTTACGACGCACACACAATGAATAATAGTTGGAAATATATTTATAATACACTTTATTTATTATTATTATTTAAAGAGCATGTGTGTTACTCTTGCTCCGCTCTGGAATACTTTTAACCTACTACAGACTCGCATAACAATGCGGAAATAATTAAAGGAATAAAAGGTTCGCAATTTGAGTCAATAAACATAAATAACACACAAACAATGTGTTCCAACATTCTGAACTGTAACTTTCTTGCTTATCGAGTTTTTATTTTGTTTGCGATTAGATTGAGAGCAGTTACTGATTTTCTCTTTATATTTATATTTTTGAAGCTATTGATGGATTGCGCTTTATTGAAATCGATTTAAATTTAAATAACAAAAGTGATATCTGAGGCAAATATAATTAATTTCAGTTCAAAATATTTAAAAATTGGGTTAAGGAAATTTAAGAGATATTATAAGACCAAATTTAAAACTTTTTGTTTATTAAAGCGCCATCTGTGGTCAAAATCATTAATCTTTAAAGAATTAAAATTTTCGAAAAGGATCTTCAAAAAACAATTATTGACTCATTCGTTCATTGAACAAACGAAACTCAAATCGAAATTTTGCAATATACTCATTTGGGACATCCGTATAATAATATTTTATATCCACTGCCCAGTTATCGGCTTCCATTCAGTACAAAGGAATCAAAACCTTGATATCGGGCTCCCAATCCTTTCTATAGCGTTTTACAAAAGCTGGTCCAACCTCTGAGAAAGACGGCACTTCTTCACATGGCTTAGCATCTTTGAAATATTTTGCTAGTTGATTTCTAAAAATGCTATTCTTACCCAAAATAGTGTCACAAACCTTATGGTAATGTCTCATATTAAGACCCTTCCAAATTCCTGAATAGTCCTGATATGAGATTGCCATAAGCGCAGATATGTCATTTGTAAACAGAATTTTTGTTGTAACATTGCCTGTAATCATTTGAGTTGTCCTATTTTTGCGCTGAACACGCACATAGCATTCTATTCCGGGAAGGGAGTTGTCACAAGTAAAGCTATTGATAGTTTGTTGGGTGATGGGAACTGCACTTTCTGCCATGTAAATCCATCCGATGGCAAGTAAAAAGAAAACTAAACAAATTTTCATCTTATGTTTTTTTTTATTTTTTCGAATATTAAGTTTGAAATTTCTTCAAAGGTAAATTACTTCTGAAGTGAAAATCAATGTTTTGCATTTTTATAATGCAAATTTATCTATTTTGCAGTATCAAAGTTTATTCCACGTGTTATTAATTATATAGGAACTTATACCAACTGGATGTTCGTTATTGCTTAATTATCTGATAAAATATGAAAAAATCCATATTTATAGGTAATAAAATTTTTTTGAACTAATTTTATTTAACCTTCATGATATCACTAATTCAAACTCATAAAGCTTAAAAATTAAAAAAAAAATTATCGAGTATTAAAACTTTCAAAGCGCCCTCTGGTGCTAAAATTTTATAAAAAGCAATTTTTACCAAATCTTTTACTTTAATTTCAATTTTTATTACTTTTAAATATCTTACCAAAAAGTTTATCTTTTTATCCTTCAAAGCGCCCTTTATCGTAAAAAAACGTCAAAGAAATTGAATTTTTATGAAGATTTTTTATACAGAACTAACAACAGCTAGATGTTTTTTATTAAATTATCTGTAAAAAATAAATAAATTTTATTTACCAAGAGTTCAAAAATCTGTTATATATTAATCTTCATCACAATAAATTTACTAAGAATTTAATATTAAAAAATTTTCCAAAATAATTCCGATATTAGCTTAAAAAGTTAAAAAAATAACAGCGCCCTCTGTTGCAAAAATTTTGTAAAGATCGATTTTTGCTATAAGATTTTTTGTACCTTTAAAACTTTCAAAGCGCCCTCTGGTGCTAAAATTTTATAAAAAGCGATTTTTACCAAATCTTTTACTTCAATTTTAATTTTTATTACTAATTAATATCTATGATATCTTAACCATAAATTTTATCTTTTTATCTTCAAAGCGCCCTCTATTATAAAAAATAAAAAAAAATAATTTTTAACAAAGCGCCCTCTGGTAATTAAATTTTAAAAATAAATTTAAATTTTTTTAAACAATTTTCTCAAAGGTGTATCAAAAATAACCATCTGTTGCCGTGTAAAAAGGTCAATAAATGGCACCGAGGTAAGTAAAATCACTTCTATAAATCATAAGCATCGCCTTTCTTTCATTTAATTAACTCGGAACAAAATTATGCAAATAAATAGAATTTTTTGTTCTTTCTTTCCCATTTTTTTCCCGTGTTTTGTGTGTAAGTTGGAGAAAACCACAGAATAGAACAAAACTACAGAAACACATTATTATGTGTAAATTAAATATAACGACAACGACACCCAACAATGCACTAAATTAGCATTATTCTGGGATTATATTCTCCCGTTTTTCTCTTCGGTTTGCTGCTGCAGCAGTGCGGCATGTATTCGTGAGAAAAAAGTGAAAATATCTACTTCCATTATTATTGTTATTATTAATAAGAATTCTTTTCATCCGTGATACCAAATGATGATGATCATCATCTCTCTAGTGTCTTCACAAACTTTCAATGAACAAGAACAATGCAAAAGAGACAAACATAAAAAATAATGCAAATGCAACACAAAACAACAACAACAACAGAAAATCACAAGAATATTTATTTACTTCTTCTTCTTTTTTTCCTGCCATAGAACTACATCAATTTACCGTTAAAAGGTTGAAAAAAAAACAGATTTATCATATTTTGGGAATTAATCCATTTTTTTAAAACAAAATAAAGGCATAACTTAATTAATTAATCAGCGAACATGCCGAACTTGTAATTATTCGAAGTAAATAACGGTTTTGTGATAGTTTTCGCCAAGTCTCTGTAATTAAGTTATTTTTCATGTGTGAAATAAATTATCACTTACCAGCCAAAAAAAAAAATTTAGATGTTTCGTCGTTGTGCAATGTCGATCGTCGTCTGTCGCTGTGAGTTGCCAACAAAATGGGTACATTGATCCCAATTACTCGTAGTGCGGTCCTTTCCGTGTTCTTATTTGCGCGGGCATCGTTCTATTTATTGCTTTTATGTTCTGTTCTTTTTTTGTGTGCGATCTCTGTTAGTTTTTTTTCGTCATTAGGCTGATGCAATTAGTGAAAATGTTGTAATTTTTAATTGTTTTAATTAATTAATAAATTTGATATTTCTAAAATTGTTTAGATATTTTTTAATTGCAAATATTTGAAATAGTTTGATAACTAATCCAATTTTTAACTTTAATATTAATTTAAGTCAAATACAAATCTCAATAAAATATTAAATAAATATTTAATAAAATAATGAATATTTAATAAATAAATAAAACATTTAATTAAATTTATGAAAAAAAATAATTAAAAAAAAATTAAATAAATTACTTAACATTTATAAAAAAAAATTTAATAAAATTAGGTAAATGTTTCTTTTTGTTAAAAAGTTTTTTAAATTAAATTAAATTAAAGCGAATTTTCAAAAATAATTATTTTTTTAAATTTAAATTAATTATTAAAAAAATATGAATAATTAAAAATAAATAACTTTAATAATAAATTTAATATTTATTTTTTTTAATTATAAATTTAAATAAAAAGTACCTACTAAAAAATTTTAATGATTACTGAAAGAATTAATTTAATTATTTTATTAATATTTTTAAAATATGTTAATTAAATTAAATTTAAATAATTTAAAAAAATATTATTTAAAATAAAATAATAAATTAAGTAAATAATTTAATTAAGAAAGAAAATTAATAATTTGAATTTTTAAATTATTTTTAAATAAAAAAATTAAAATTAATCATTTATTTCACATTATGAATAATTTTTGAATTGAATTTAATATAATTTTAAAATAAATTAAATAGGTAAATTTTAAAATTAATTTATATAAATTTATTAAATTTTTAAATTAATTTTAATAAATAAATTAATTAATTTCAATTAATTAAATCAATTAATTTTTAATTGAAATTAAATTAATTTTTTAAATGATTTTTATAAAATTTTTTAAATATTAATTTATTTAATTATTTTAGTTAAATTCTATTTTTTTTTTTGTTTTAAAATAATGAAATATAAATTTAAGAAAAATGAAAAATAATTTAATAACTCAAATGTGAAATTTTGTCACTAATTAACCATACTTAAAAGTAATTTGCAAAAAAAAAAAAAGCAAGCATTTTGTGTCTAAACAAAATTTTTTCCTACATTTTAGTAATGATTGACTCAAAAAGTCACACACTCTGCTAAATGAAACCGAGCCATAGAAAGACACAGAGATAAGATGATGAAAAAATGTCACGAGCTACATTTTTTTTTGCTTTAAATATATTTCTAAATGTTGTTGTTGTTCGCTTCCTCTATTCACTCGGATTGATATTTGTTTTTGCGCGCACGAAATGCCACAACTCTATCACTTGGCAAACATCAGAACTCTTTTTTTTTTCGTTTTTTGCCTACACAATTATAAAAGTTCTTGGGACGAAACGAAACGAAAGTAAGTATAGTTCACAGAAGAGAGAGAGAAAAGAGAATTTTTATCATCATCCTGCTGTCCTTTTAACATAACTGACGCATAATTAAACACACGTGACATTTTACAAACAAGAAAATTAGTAAGCAGTAGAAATGAAGAAATTATTATTAAAGGGCAACGCAGCGCAAAGTGAAGGCCATTCTCGTAAATTTATAGCAACTCACCGGCGCGAAGCACAGAGGAGGCGAATATCTTGATGGATCAACGTAAAAGTAAATTAAAGTTTAAATGAGTTGTGCGTGGTGCGGTGCAACATCAAATGCGTTTGTCTGGCAATTTCATCCGCCCTTTCGACTTGTATTTAGTGCTAATCTGATTTTTTTTCTTCGCTAGTCGTCGTCGTTCTTGCAAGTTGATGATGCACAGTTGGATATAATAATAAAATAAAGTTAATCTAATTAGCTACCACACAATTTTTCCGTCGTGGACTCCACACAAGAAAGTGCGTTATGTTGAAATGATGTGAAATTCATTAAAGAACTCTGACAACAACAACAACGAAAAAAAAACTATTTGTTCACATAATTGTTGGTTCAGTTAGAAAGACGCATTCGCACTTTTTCTTCGTTCTTTTTAGTTTACGAGACACGGCAAAAATTAAGTACATGTCAATATTTGATGTAGACAAAAAATTCTCAACGTCAAGTCGAGAGTCTCCATCGACGTTGTCGGTCATTAGCAGACAATGGATGTTGACACATTATTAGTGTTGCGTTTTTTTGGTGAGATTGTTCAATAGGAAAGAAAACAAAATGATTTATTCAGAAAGCAGTTTACGTTGAGAAAGTAGTTGATTGGTTCTAATTGCATCGTAAAATGTTTTTCTTCAGTGAAATGTTTAGTTATTGATTGGAATTTTTGTTTTTTTTTGTTTCTAAAGTATCTTTAGCTTTAATTTTTGTAACTAATTTGACTTCAGAGGGAGCTTTGAGGATTAAAAAGTGAAAATTTGTGCTCAAGAGGGCGCTTTGAAGGATAAGAAGTGAAATTTTATACTCAAGAGGGCGCTTTGAAGGATAAGAAGTGAAAATTTTGACTCAAGAGGGCGCTTTGAAGAATAAGAAGTGAAAATTTTAGACTCAAGAGGGCGCTTTGAAGGATAAGAAGTGAAAATTTGGACTCAAGAGGGCGCTTTGAAGGATAAGAAGTGAAAATTTTAGACTCAAGAGGGCGCTTTGAAGTGAAAATTTTGACTAAAGAGGGCGCTTTATAAGAAGTGAAAATTTTATACTGAAAAGACAAATTTGAAAATTAACGGGCGCTTTTGAAACCTTTAAAAGTGAATATAAAATTCAAGAGGGCGCTTTAAAGGATAAGAAGTGAAAATTTTAGTCTCAAGAGGGCGCTTTGAAGAAAGAGAAATGAAAATTTTAGACTCAAGAGGGCGCTTTGAAGGATAAGAAGTGAAATTTTTGACTCAAGAGGGCGCTTTTAAAGATAAGAAGTGAAAATTTTAGTCTCAAGAGGGCGCTTTGAAGGATAAGAAGTGAAAATTTTAGACTCAAGAGGAAAAGTTTTGAATGTAAAAAGTGAAATTTTAGCCTTAAGATTGGGCTTAATGGTAAAAAATTACTTAGAAAAGTAAAATTTTAGCCTCAAGAGGGCGCTTTGAAAAATAAAAATTGAAATTTTGTCTAAAGAAGGCATTTTGAAGGTAAGGAAAAGACATTTTATACTGAAAAAGGCGCTTTGAAATATCAAAGTCAACATTTGAACTCGAGCAAATATTAACGGTCCTTTTAGAAACCTTTAAACGATGTTATCAAGGTTGCTTCCTAATACCAGTTAACCTACACTTAAATCACCCAGTTTAATAAATTGCACATTTAAGTACTTCCAAAACAATTTTTCACGCAATATCATAAAAATCAGTGATTTTACAGTAAATTCTAACATCCAATTGTCGAATCATCGTCATTTTACATGCGAATCGATTTCTTTGTTCTTCTCTTCTAGTTTATATCATAATGAAGATCATCATCATTTTTTTGTTTTTCAATATTATTATTTTATATTATTTTTTTTTTTTCGAAAACTAAACAAACAAAAACAGTAAAACGCTTAAAGGCAACAATAATAATGTTTGGGTAATTCAATTTGCATATAATGTTGTTACCATAAGATAAGAAATTGCAGTAAAAGGAAAACTAGCTCACGTAAACACATAAAATTTTACAAGCTCCTTTACTTGTCTTGTCGTTTCTCGTGTTATTTGCGTTTGTCGATTTAGTTATATTACATTATTTTATTTCTCAAAACAGAGTCGACAGTCGATGTGGCCATTGTGGAAAATTCTTAATAATTCTTTGCCATTTAATGCACTATCAAAATCTGACATGGATCATTATGGTTACATGAATACATTTGCATTTAACTCGTTCTGGCTGCTTTTTATTTCTCTTTCGTTGTTATCTGATGATGTTATAATAATATTTTCGCGTTCGTTCGTTCGTTCCAACGGATCGTTCGATGATCGAGTATTGAACCTTTTTTGTCAAAAACGAAAAAAAAAAAATTATTATGCGGACCAATTATTGGTTAACTCCGGGACGAAGTTGGATGAAATGCGGAAGACCATGGAAATTATTGTGTCGCATGCAAACTGACAATGAAGATACCGAATCTCGTTCTACGTTACGTTTTTTTTTATTGGATATTCAAACGCTAGGCATTCAAGTGTTGTTTGCAAGTGTCGAGCTGCTTTTGTCACAAAAAAGTACATTAACAACGATGGAAAGTTACTTTGTTGCCATTTCGATTGTCTTTGAGTGCATTAAAAAGTGTTAGAATCACGAAAAATGGGCATAGAACGGATTTTGTGGGCAATGCCCGGAAATTCAATCAAGTTTGCTAGAAGGGACTTTTCACGTTTTTCAAGCGTAGGCAATATGATGGTGCGCGCGAAGATTCATTGTTATCCGTACTTTCTAGCGGCGCATTTCAGAACAATATTGTTTTTTACTTTAACCAAAAGGTAAAATATACGCGAGTCATGCATCATATTTTTATTATGAAAAGCAGTGGCTTTGCGTTTCATAAATATTTAGTACTTAAAAATAAAAGATGAGGAAACAAAACTTTCTACGGAATGTTGTTTGTTTGCTAACTCAAGCCAATTGTTAGATAGTTTCCAACATTTATTATTGTTTTTTTCGCAACATTGTCATGAGTGGGTGAAAATTTATTGAGCAGCACAAGTGCAACAATCGTGTCGATGATAAACTGGGCAAAAGTAAATAAAAAAATGATAAACACGATCGACCGAAATATCTTGCTTCACGATGAATGACGAAAGATTGGAATCTAACTTTATTTATTGACTTTTTGCGAGTTGACAGTTGTTTTGTGTCAATTTTAGTTCTCATGCACGCGTGAATAAAGGAAATGAGGCAGATGAGGAGAAAGACAAACAAGCGCATTGAACCAGAGTGGAGTTAACAACATCATTTTATCATCACAAAAGATTTTTTCGAAAAATTGTGAAGAGTTCATGTTTCGCAAAATTTTCGTTTAAAAATTATTATGCGGCTCTGACAAGTTTAGGTTTGATTTTTTACCATAATGTAGTGAAAAAATCCGGATTCAAGAGTCATATCCTTTATAAACAAAACTTTTTATGGTCTTCAAGAAGAGAAACATTCCGAATCTTTAAAATTGAAATCCAACTGTAAGAACCTGTCATTCACCAGAAGCTCATTTACCTCTTCTTTACTTAAAAACAAGGATGTTATTTATCAAAATTGACCTATTGCTTATGATATACTTGGTCTAGTGAAAGGATGGGGTGAACAAATAAATCAGAAGCTTCTTGTTTATGCTCAGGTTTTCTAAGCAAATTCTTTCTATCCAAATGTTTTTCTACCCAAAAAAAGATTCACTATCACTTCTCTTACCGGAATGCTAAATAAGGAATATATGTCGTCCAATTATTTCGGTTTGTTATCTTGCAATTTTCTGCTGTACTTGTTAATTAATATTACCGTTGTGTAGCTTAAAGTTCGTAGTTACTTATTTGAAGAAATGGAAAATGTTTCTCTATTTAGATTTCGATGATAAGTTTTGGAGGGATTTTTAATAGTAGAAGGTATGTTTTTTAAGGCGGCTTAATCGAAGATTTGTCTTGTGTCGTCTGTATTTTATAGAAGTCCTCTCTAACGAAAGATACTGTCACAAGTCAACCAATTACGATTGTCTTCATAATTTTGAACAGAAAATTTTCCAAAATTCATATAGTTTAAGCATCTTCGATTCGATTTCGACTTTTCGATTAGCTAAAATACTGTAAAAAAAAATAAAAATATTTGGAAAAAAAATATTAATTACATTTTTAAATTTTTTGAGAAACTTACACTTTTCACACTTCATAAACAAACAAGAATAGTCGAGTAAGTGTTGTTACACAATAATTCTTGCAAACACATATTTCACACCTATTATTTCATGTCCCGAGCTCTTTCTCGTGTTGAATGCAAATTTCCGAGAATTTCTCACCTTGATTTATCATTTTGATGTCTCTTGCTCGAACATCGCATCATAAACGCCACGTTCTTCTTCTTTTTTTATTATTTGCATTTTATGGCATCCAAGCGTTGTCCATCGTTGGTCATCGCGAGTCA
The DNA here is from genome assembly GCF_036172545.1 of Culicoides brevitarsis. Taxonomy (NCBI): domain Eukaryota; kingdom Metazoa; phylum Arthropoda; class Insecta; order Diptera; family Ceratopogonidae; genus Culicoides; species Culicoides brevitarsis. Next base: position 11,753,298 of record NC_087087.1, on the reverse strand, counting down.
AGGGAGAAGAGAGAGAGTTATATAATTTTTGCTCGTAGATTGAACAAGATAAGCAATTTCCGCACTCACTCATGTCTTTCTTGTCTCACTCATGTCGAGAGACTTTATTAGATTTGATTTTGATCTCGTGTGTTCCATTCCTTCGTTGCGTTGTGAACAAATGTGCAAATGTGCGCGATCCTAGATTTCTCCGAATTCAAAACACTTCTAATAAGGTACTTTGCCATGTAGCGTGCGCAAGGTCGTCACACAAGGTAGTGTAAGCGCAAAGGCTCAATGAACTTTAAATGCACTTTTACAGCAGCTTTGCAGTGCTTAACACATAATACAATAAAAATAAATAATAAAAAAAAGCACAAGTCTCTTCTTTAAATTACACCTCATTAACATTTTTCATCATTTTTGCCTCTCTGCCATGCACAGAGCGATCGGACCGAAGGAATGGCATCAAGCATTTCGCGAATAAATTGTTTGTGCGACGTAATGATGATTATGATGATGATACACTTCTTTTTACATATATGCCAATGTAAAATGCCAAAGCGCAGTAATAATAGGAAGAATTCTATTATTTGATTATACAACACCTTCATAACCGCTTTATTACTATTATTATTGTTTACTTTTCTGTAACGACTTTTCTGCTAACTGCTCCAGCCATATAAAGGAAAGTGATGTGCAAGATTATCCGACAGCAGCACAAATGAAACTTTCTACACATCCACACACCGGCTCGACATTAAGTCTCAAGGCTAAAAGTTATTAAATATTTGCGAGGAAAAAAAATGAAAAATTTCAATTAATTCAGAACAAAATCCTGCGATCCATATCTATTGCTTACTTACTTACATGGCATGGCACCGATTTTTTGCAAGTTTTTGATGTATTTTTTACAGTTTACTGGAATTTGTACGTTTTGACGTCCATCTGTAAAAAAATAGAGAAAAATTAATTTTTTTTTTCAAATCTTTGTAATAATTAAACTTAACAAAAATTATAAAGTTCATAAAAATATCTGCTTTCAATTACAAAAATTTTTTCAAACTTCTGCTTTCATTTGCAAATTTTTTTGCTTTCAACTAAATAAATCGTTTGAACCTTCTGCTTTAATCTACAAAAAAAATTAAATTATATGCTATCAATTACAAATTTTATACAATTGATGTTTGACAACATTTTTTCATCTAAAATTTGCTTTCAACTTAATTTTTATTTTTATTTTATTTTTTTAAATTTTGCTTTCTCATAATTTTTTTTTAAATTGCTTTTAACTATTTTTTTAAATTTTGCTTTCTTCTACAAATTTTTCTTATAAATTTGCTTTCTTTTACAAATTTCTCTTTAAAATCTGCTTCCACTTACAAAACTTTTTATAAATTTCTGCTTTCACCTACAAAATTTTTGCTTTCAACTTTACAAAATTTGAAAAAATTTTGCGTTCAACTACAGAAACATATAAATTTGTTTTAATCACAGAAACTTGAAAATAATCCTAAAATGTCCTTCATCTCTTCATGTCTATGACAACTTTCAACCCATATACAATGTTCATTCTAATATTTATTAATAAAATTCTGGAATTTCATATGAACATTTTTGTTGTTTGCGATTACAAATTACAATCTGCTCTATTTTATTCGCGTCTTTTAAGGTTTTTTTTCTGCTGCTGCGCGAGAATTGTTAACATCAGAAGCGAGTAATAACAACCAGCGATTACTAGTCATGTGTGTAAAGTACATGTTTTAAATTAACTTTCAATTAACTTTTTTTTTGTGTTCGCGATGCTCGTCTTCACGTCATATATATGCTGAAGAGAATTAAATAGCAACATCCTCCCTTGTTTAGGAAATCCTTTTTATTTATTATTTTATGCATTTTTGCTGCGAAAAACAATAAAAAATCATGTGCAACGAGATTTTTGCAACGAGCAACAACAATACACGGAATAAAACATGACTTATTATTAACATTCGATACGCATTGAATAAAATCTGAAAAATGGTTCTTGTAATAATTACGCTGCTAGAATATTAATCAAGTGCAGAGTTTATGCATTTCTCGCTATCAGATTCGCGTGTGTCTGTATGGTTTATCTCGTGTGTTCGTTCGTTTTTTTTTTTGCGAAATGAAATAAAATGCAAGAGGTCAAAGATCGGAATCTATAACTGACTGAAAAATGAAGAGAAAAACGAAGCAATCACGTTCTTGTGCTTCATTTTTCCGAAAAACTAGGCTTTTAGGCTGATATGTGATGCAATCTCTATAATTAACGATGAGCTTAGTGCCTCTTAACACTCAACAACTTGTTTGGCGTGCCGGTTGTCATGACGCGTCATTTCATATTTTTACGGCATCTGCCAGCTTTTTTTTCCTTGACTGTACAAAAAGTCTCCGGATGATGATGTCTTGAAGCGATGCGAGGCAAAAGTCAATGATAATTGTTTGTGCACACTTCTTATGTTACACGGGCAGCAGAAGCAACAACAAAACAACACCATGAGCCTTCTTTTGATAAATATCAACAAAAATGTGCATTCTCATTATGCTTCTTGTTATTATTGTTATTAGTATTTATTCAAACGAGATTTACACAACGTCATTTTTTTCTCTTTCTCGTTTCATTTTTTTATGAAATGCCTGTCGTCATCGTTTCATTTCGTGTGTAAAATGTGTAAGTTAGAGGCAATTTTTTTCAAGAGTTTGTTTTATTGGAGCAGGTAAGTCATGATCATTTTAACGCCTTTTGAGTGACGAGCTGGAATAAAAATTATGACAGAACTGAAAAAAAATATAACGAACTTTAATGATTTTTTACAGGTTGTAAACTGCTTACAATCTTCTGGGGATCGTGTTTCAAGGTTGCAATTGCTTTTTGTTGAAGACTAGTATTTAATTTCAATTTCAAGGTCCTTCAGAATCATCATTGGTAAGTCTATTTAATTTTTTTTTATTGTTTGACTTTATCCTCATTGTTTGGTTTAAATTTTATTGCACCAGACGAAGCAAGTGAATATAACATTTTTACTGTTTTTCCGCATTTTTGAATGACATGCTCAACATGTTTCGCAAATGTCAATTTTTGATCCAGTATACAGCCGAGGTATTTAGCGCTGGTTTAATTCAAGGTCCTTCAGAGTCATCATTGGTAAGTCTAAATGTTTATTTCTCTTCAAGTCAGTTAAGATAAACTTTCTTAAAATAAATTAAAAGTCTGAGATAATTGTATTTCTCTTCTCAGTGCATATATTGAATTTATGACCCAATGCACATTTAAAATTATTACCTCAATGAGTTTTTGAGTTTCTGGGTAATAAACATTTAAATTTTTGGCCCCAGTTGACATTTTGAAATGTTTTCCCAAATAACATTCATGATTTTTGACCCATTGAACATTTAAAATTTTTGCCCTAATGCGAATTTTTGAGTTTCTGGGTAATAAACATTTAAATTTTTGACCCCAGCTGACATTTTGAAATGTTCTCCCAAATAACCTTCATGAATTTTGACCCATTGAACATTTAAAATTTTTGCCCTAATGCGAATTTTTGAGTTTCTGGGTAATAAAAATTTAAATTTTTGGCCCCAGTTGACATTTTGAAATGTTTTCCCAAATAACATTCATGAATTTTGACCCATTGAACATTTAAAATTTTTGCCCTAATGCAAATTTTAAATTTTTACCTCAATGCATTCATGAATTTTTGGCTCAATGAACATTCCAAGTTTTTGCCCCAGTTGACATTTTGAAATGTTTGTTACTTCAAAAACTTTAAATATTCAAAAAGTCTAACCCAATGCAAATTTTGAATTTCTGACCAATTTGTAAGCAAATTTCTCACTTGGGATTTTAAATGTAAATTTTTTTTCCTATTTTTTTTTTCAAATATTATTGCTTACCAGAAACTATAAACAAATCTCTTATAAAACCTGAATTAAAAAAACTAAAATTATTTTTTTTTTAATTTTTTAAATACAATTTATAGGAAACTTCTTACCTTCAGGAATTTCAGAACAATTTTCAACCACCAACTTTAATAGTCAACATTCCGCCACACAAAAAAAAAAGTACCCAAGGTAAGTATCAATAAAACGCATAAATTTTATCATTATTCATCCATTTATCGTTATTTATTGCCAGTCATCGGCAGACGAGCAAAGAAGCAGGCGTCATATTTATATCACATGCAAGTCACAGCCGCACAAACGCATGAGATAGGTGCAAAAATCGCAATCAGATAATATCGATGAAGATATTTTTTGTTGTTAATATTTATTACACATCGCACTGGAGACAGAAAACACGAGAGCAAAAGACACACAAGAAATCGACGTGTGAGTAAAAACATTTAAACTCGAATATTAATTATCCGGTGTGCTCGTGCGTAGTTCAGAAGTTTTGCCGTGTGCGGATATCTAAGAGAGGTAAATTAAATTAATTGCGAGAATTTATTTGATTTGTGACTGCTAATTAAGTAAATCAATGCGCTGCAAAAAAATGAAACCCTTGAAGGGACCGAACATTAAATTCGGAAATGATTGAAACGACGCCAAGTTATTTTTTTTATGTTCAGTAATTAGTTATAAAACACGTGCATTTTTAAAAAATGTGAGGACATTTACCTTTCTGATAAATTTATAGCTTATCATTACGCGAAACAACAAAAGTTAATTTAGGGAACGAAAGCTGACGATGCCTTTTGTTGATTAATGCCGTGGCGGAAAAACTTCCGCGGAATTCGTTCTGTGCCATTAATTTGCATAATAATTTCCATATCTCGTAATTCCTTTGTGAATTCCTAAATACACAATGGCCAATGAATGCACTTTATCAAAGAGGCATTATAAAATAATTACAAACACTCACATTAAGAAAAAAAATCCAGATTTAAGATACTATTATGCTGGAAGAATTTGCCTAACATCATCAGTGAGAGATAAAACTAAAAAAAAAAAATCTCGCAGTTATACATATTTTTTTTCTGTGCCAAAGTAATGTTATTTGCACATTATTATCATTAAATCCGGTGCAACAAAGTTGCAAATAGAATACTGCAAAAAAAAAATGTGTGATAAATCAGTAATTGGCAATGTTTTAAATAGGATTTCTTCAGTAAGTACAAAGTTTACTCTTCTTCGTTTTCGTGCCTTGCTTCGTTTTGCCATTCAAATTGTGAACAAACGAAGAGCTTTTGATCCAATTTGCTGTGTAAACATTCGGATGGATTGCTTGGGAATTAATGTCAAGTGCATGTAATGTAAATGAAGCACGAACCTTCTTTCATCAGTTGTCATGTGGGCTAAAGCGTTCGCCCGAACAACGTTGCATCGTTGACTTAAAATGAGTTGTTTACACAACTGAATGAGTGGAGAACATGTGTAGCTAATCGCCTTAATCGTCTTCAACTACCTACGAGATTTTTCATTTTTTTTTTCTCTTTTTCTTTTCTTCAAGAGCTTAAAATTAATGTTTTTTGAAGATTCCAAATTTGAATTTCAATCATGTTGTTTGTTTTCTTTTATTTTTTTCTAAATAGTAAATAAATACTCTTCAATAAAAGAAACATTGAAACAACAATAGGAACCACAAAAAAAAACATCAGTGATTAATTACTCAAGTCATCAATGTAGAGGAAGAATTTTGGCGCTCTTGGTAAGTATTCTTCAAACGTTACACAAATTTATGATTTTTAACCATGTTTTGCATGCCAACTGTGATAATTATTTAATAATTAACATTCCTTCTTTTCTCTCGACAGATTATGTGAGGAGAGAACTTTTACTTTTTACATGCCGAAGTCCGACGTGCGTTCCGTTAAGTCTTTTTGCATAATTAATCATTAAATAGCTATAAATAGATATTTCGTGATCCAATACTTAACGATAAAATGTACCTTTAATTATTTATAGAACTAGCAGAGCGGAGAATTGACCATGGACATAGGCGTAGTAAAAATTGTAAGTATAAGAGGAGACTATTGAATTTGATAAAATTATTACCTTGAAGTTTCTTTTACAGATAAAAAGAAAAATTTCATCGAAATTGTGATCCTTGCATGGATTTATTAGTCCAAAATTGTTTACAGAAGGCAAAGCAAAAAAACTTAATGTATGTATTTTACAAAGTGAGTGAAAAAACTAGATTTCTATATTTAGATGAGAAAAAGGTTTAGAATCTACTATTTTGATTGAATTTTTGGCACTATGAAGCAGAAATATTCAAAATGATTAAACATCTTAAGCATATCAATACATTGTCGGACTTACAAAATGGTATATAAAACTCAAGCTTCAATCAAACACCTGTTCATTCTAATTACGATTATAGCCCTCCTCGGTTGTTTAAAAGATTTCGCTACAGTAATCGTCACTGCTAAAGTTCAATACTTCATGTTAAATGTAGAACACACGGATTGAAGAAATGTACTATATTGCATTTTATTGATTTGTCAAAGACCTTATTGCCCCTGTTCCATCAATTTTTCAAATGATCAAGAACATGCGTTCTGAATTATATAAAGCCCCGGTAACACAATGTTGAGTAATAGATTAAGTCATAATTTCAGCTAAAAGGTATTTTACCTTTAAAAAACAAAAACAGTTTTAGGTACATTTTTTCATTCAACTTATTAAATTATATTTTATATCCTTTGAAAACCTACCCTAGGTAGTAGGGATCAAAGAGGGGAAAAAATTTGTGGAATTGAACCGTGCCAGTTCAATCCTCTTGTGTGCTCATCCTTGTCTAGGGAGCGTGCTGAACGGCTCTCCTTTCAAATGACACAACCATGCATACACGGAACTTTGTTTATATACGAAGTGCCTTTTGCTTTTGGTTTAGCGAAATATACGAAAATGGAGGGGAAATGTTTCTATAGGGGTATTATTTTGCACTCTTTGTAATTCATTAAAAACAGTTTCATTGTTCAAAATCAATATCGAACTGCAGTAATCAATGCATGACCCCAAAGTTTCACCCCCTCAGTATTTCTAACTACGCCGCTGGTTATTTTGATTAATTCTCCGTTATGATGTCACATTCACCTGACTAACGTCGATCTATTTTTAGTTATTTTGACGGCTCTCTTTGGAATAAATTAATATAAAAAATTGTTTATTATTTTTTATTTCATTACATTAAGCCCATCTAAATTAAATATCAAGTTAAATAACGAAGATACAGTTTTTTTTTGTTCTATTTTAGGAGAATGCAAGATGAAATTCAATTAAAATTAAATCGATCGAATAAATAAACACAAAAAAATTGAAGGGAAACCTACTTCTTCTTCGTTCTTCTTACACATATGAACGAACATGCATTTCGTCGAATATTATCGACAATCGAGCGCAAAGTAAAAGATACAAAAATAAAGAAAGATGGATTAACTGAATTGTTGATTCTTCTTATTAATTATATGTATAGATAAATAGTTTGATGCAGATAAGATATTTGTGTGTGGATGAAAAATATAGCGCTTATAGAGATGATTATATGCTCCACGAAGAAATTTAATGGAATATTAACACTAATAATAAAACATTGCAGCATCAACACAACGGCTGTCTTTAATTATACTTACGTGCTATGAGGAACATGCCTCTCTACCTATGAGGCGTCCGGTTATTTAAGACTTTTTTTTTCGCTGGTCTCCAGTTTAGACATCAAAACATAAAATTATTGAAATTGTTTAAATTTACAATCAATATTGACCGATAAGTTTCACATATCTGACGTCGAACAATAAATCTCTCTGTTGCGAAAGAGAGGCGTACATAGGAAAAAGACTTTTTTTTTCGCTCACGGCTCAGGCGTTCGTTCGACATTAGATGTTATCGGTAATAGATCAAGATCAGTTCGTTATTCATTATTCTGCTGTTTGCGAGATATCGACAAACAACAACAAAAAAAAGAGTAAAACATCTTTGTTAGCAAGCCAGAAAGCAAGCGACCGATGTTATTATCATCGATCGTGTGTGTTGCTGTATAAATTTATTATTACATTTTTTGCTGCTTTGATAGATTGTAATAGTTTAGACAAATATTAGTTTTTAATGTGGTCTCATCATGATAATCATACGGCCAGAAATACTTTTTTTGTTTCGCTATAAATTGGATTGTTGTTCTAGCTAGACCTTTTCACGCACTCGCGTCGCCTACAGAGTAATTTAAGTTTTTTTTATTTTCTTTCTCCAGAAGAATTTTTTACGAAATGAAAAGCCATTAAGAATAAATGAAGGAATTAAGTTCTAAGGCAGCAACATCGTTCAAACGAAAAATTTTTACAGTTCAAATTTCAATCCGGATGATTGTTGCGATGAATGCACATTCTTCAAAGCACAGCATAAAAAAAATATAAAACATGAGACACGACATGCAACATCGACATAAACATCAATCGACAAATCTCTTTAATTATGTTTCAATCTCGATTCATTGACCTTTTTGTTGTGAGTACGGACGACGACATATGAACAACAACATCAACGGTCAACTAGAAACAAATCAACTGTCGAATTCGTAAAACATCAACTTCTGTTTATTTCTATTTATTTATTTATTTAAATAATTCACCTTCTTTATGAACTCTGTGCTTTTCAGGAACGGAGCTTTCTAAAAGATTAAAAATGGGCAAAATAGCTTCAAAAGTTGAGGGAATTCGAAAGAAAATGTTAGTAAAGCTCTAATTGAACATTTTTCTCGTTAAAGACAAAAAGAATGTTAACTCCAGAATTGTTCCCCAAAGTACCACTCAAAGGATCAAAGGTAAGTAAAATAAAAATTTCGACCCTTAAATTTTTTTTTACCACTGAACAAAGGATCAAGTATTTTAGACGCTGAGCATTATCTAGAGGAAAATTCTTCAAAAAATCATAAAATATCGAAAACAGCCTATTCTAAACTTTAATCCAATTAATTCAAACCAAGCTAAAAATTTGACAAACTAACAAAATTGGGTCAGATTAACCATCGGGAGTAATTTTAATCGAATTTTAAACCCTTAAGAAAATTTTGTAACTCCTTCGAGAGGATATTGAACTCTTAAGAGGTTAGAATTAGATCTCTTGAAAAGTTAATTTGAAAGGATATGCATAGATTCTTTTAAAGGAAATTAAATTAATCTTTTAAATTATCAAATTAATTTTTCAAAGGATCTAATTAATCTCTTAAATGATAAATAAATCTATAAATGAACCTCTCGAAGGAGTTAACATCTTTGATCAGCAGATGACAAATTCTATAAGGGCTTAAGTTAATTCCATACAGGGTTAAATTAATCCCTCAAGGGGTTCAAAAACTCACTTAAAAGGTTAAACTAACTCGCTTTTCGTCCATATGAAGTTCAACAGAACACCCTATGGGCGAATAACGGGATTAAGGGATCAATCTGATCCCCTTTCGAATCGGTCATCTGCAGATCCAAAATTTTGAATCATTCAAGAGATCATTTTGATACCTTAAGAGGTCAATATGATCCCTTAAGATATCATATTGATCACTTGAAGGGATCAAATTTACGTTTATATTGATCTCTTAAGGTATCAAAATGATCTCTGGAATGATTCAAATTCTCGGGTCTGCAGATGACCGATTCGAAAAGGGATCAGGTTGATCCCTTAAGGGATCAAAAAATTCCCTTATGGGATCAATCTGACCCGTTTTTAGCCCATTGGGCACCTTAAAGCCATTTAAGCCTGAAGTAAACAACTTCAAAGGGCTCGTATACCCTTAAACGCCACAGGACTGCTGCTATAACACACCTTTTGCGTGCACTTTCCTCGCAGTAGCTACCTCAGTAACTAGCAGTCCATTTAAAATTCTTATTAAATAATATTAATAATGAGATGACGACAGGTTGAATGCGGAATACATGACTATTTCATGCCAAATACAGTGTATGTGTGCGAGCCTATTTTGCATGCATTCGGCATATAAACGAAAAATATGTTGATCAGCAGCAGCAGCAGCGTTTTGTATCCACTTGCATATCGCTCGCTTCTCATTCCCTAGCAAATAGAAGTGAACAGAACAGTTAGTTCAATTATAAAATGTATGACTAGTCAAACGTTTGTGCAAAAAAAAATCCAAAATCATTGTGTATCAATCTCACAATTTATATTCTCTTTTGCGCAGCACGCCATTTAACCATTTTTTTTTTTGCCTCTCTTCAACTTCTTCTAATGCACAATAAATTAGCGTGTGTGTGGGTAACTCGGGAGGAGTAATGGCAAAACGAGAACAAGTTCAGGTTAATTTAAGTGACAGTTCAATCACAATTTGATAACATTCAACATTCTCAGAAATTTGTATGCAAAAAGTTTCTTGGTGTCTTTGACGAAAAAAAAAATTGCCTGCAGGAGAAAAGAAATTTATGAAATTTCCGTGTGATGATGGATTAACTGTTGATTTAAGCATATTAACGATTATCATAAATCATCTCGGAGACGCGATTTTCCCTGTGCTTTGTTCGGTTTCCTCTCGAATTTCAGCAACAATTAACAAATGCATCTTTCTCTCACCATTAGCCAGAGAGCACAACAATAACAGCGCATAACAAACACAAATCGTGATCTAGTCAAAAGCCTATTAATGAAGTCGAGAAATGTATGCGGGGAGAGATGCGCTGCTGTCATTAGACTATGGACGACGACGACGACGAACATAAATTACGATCACATGTACTTTCACCTGAAACAAACTCGTAACCTTAAGCGATAATTTTTTTTCTAGATATTTGGAAAAAAAGCAAGATTCCAGGTAAGAAATAATAATATTTGCATTGAACATTAAGTGTGTTGTTGTCTACCTTTGGTACTCTGTGGCTTGTGTATTAACAAGATAATGTTATAAAAATAAAAATAATAATAAATTACGATGAGCATGAAGCAATGAGATGAAGTTGAACCGCGAAGAGAGTGCAATCGATCGATAATTTAATTTCTCGTATCTTCTGCCCGTGTAAATAATAATAAAACGAGTACTAATAATAAATGCAAAAAAAAAAGCGAGGCAAAAGAAGAGGAGCAGATTGCACTACGAGGCATCATCATAGAGAAAGAAAGAGAGAGGGTTAAAGTGAATTATATTGTTTTATGATTTTATGTTGCTTTTTATCGCTCAAGGGTTTATTGAATGAATATTGTCAGTTATGTTATGTGATAATATTTATTTATGATTATCTTGTTATCTTTATTAATATCATTGCACGCGGATTTATAAATGTCTTTTAATTTATTCATCTCGACGAGAGGAATATTCTAGTTTTAAAGGTTAATTCACATAAATCATCGATGGGTTCTTGGAAATTCGAGACGTTTTAAAGTAAATAAATTCTTAAAAAAAATCAAGATATTTGATCAAAAATTTTATTTAAAAAAAAAAGTTGAAAATAATACGAAAATATTTTTATAACGAATTTTCTTATTGAATTATTTGAATTTTGATCGTTAAAAATAATTACAAAAATTTTAAATTTCATAAAAAACTCAACTGAGTTCAAAAGTTAAAATTTTTGCCGCTAGATGTCTCTCTAAATTTGAGTCTTTTTATAAAAAAATTGTTTATGAATTGAAATTGATTGAATTTTATTTAAAATTATATTTAAAAAAAAATAAAATAATTAGGTATATTAAAATAAATCATGACAAATATAAAATTGACTGTTTGAAAAAATAGTTTTAAAACAAATCTTTGAATAAATTGCATGATTTTTAATTTTAGAAAATATTTGAAAAAAATAATTTTTTTAAATTTTTTTACAATTTCAAATAAAATTCAATTAAAATATTTCTTAAATTAAAAATTAGAGAATTATATCAAAAATATCTTTTAAAAATTATTTTTTTAGATAATCAATTTTTTATTTGTCATGATTTTTTTTAATATAATTATTTTATTTTTTCAAATATAATTTTAAATAAAATTCAATTAATTTCAAATCATAAACAATTTTTTTACAGTAATTTTATAGCAATAAATTTTATTTTTAAGTTTATTCACATTTGACCTTTATTTTCAAAATTTAATAAAAAAAATATTGTAAATAACTTTTCTGTTAGACTTTTTTCATATTGATAAAATAAAACTTGTTTAAAATCCTTTATAAAAATAGTTTTTAAATTTTTTTTTTTTTTGAAAAATATAAAAATGATTTTAAAAGTTGAAAACTTCAAAAATGTTTTTTTTTAATTTTTTTTTAATATTTATTTTTATTTTTTTTTTTAAATATTTTTTTTATTTCATACTTTATAGTGTTAAATTTTATAGTTTTTCAATTATAGAACTTATCGATACTTTTCAAATATTTAGCCCAAATACACTTTTATTTAAACAAAGAGTTGAATCCAACAATGTTTTTTTTTAGTTTAAAATATTGAAAAGTTTTTTAATAGAAGTCTCTAAAAGACCTATGTTGATTAAAAATTATCAACAGAGGGCTTTCTAAACTAATACGCTTAATAAATTGCCGCTAGATGTCTCTGAAAGAACAGAATTGACAAAATTTTGCCTTCTGAACACAGTTAAAGCTTTTCTTTGACTCCAAATGGTGAATTAATGGCTATGAAGGCTTTCGAGTGAAAAAATTATCTCTCAAACTGTCAATTAATATAAAATTCTTCAAGAAACTTTTAGATGTATTTTTCATCAAATGTCTTTCTAAAATGATTCCTAAAACTACTTCATTAGAATTTTAAGAAATTTACTTGAAGAACAGTTTTTCATTAAGAAATTTCGAAATATTTCTTTATCATATGACTCAATAAAAACTTCAATTCAAAAATGATTGAAACAGATCAACAAAAGAATTATAACGGTCATAAAAATCCCTTCTAATTCATGCAAAAACGAGACAATTGCAACAACGCCTTCCAGAGAGATGTAAAAGCAACAAATAAAACTAAACTGTTTAATTCAAATGAGGAGCATCGCGCAAGAACGAGTCAAATCAAAAGGTCATAACATGTTACGGACTAACATCGATATATGAGTCATATTGATTAAGTGAGTGTGTGCAATGATTCAATAAAATATGTAAATTTCTCTCCCACAAAATCTGATTGCTGCTCCCGTGGCATCATCAGCAAAACAAAACAAAACAAAAAAACTTCACGTAAATTGGAACAAACGAACAACATTGAAGCGAAATATCGTGAAAAATATGCAACAAAGTTGTTTAGTGGAATGAATTGAGTGGAGAAAAAACTAAGTTAATAGCATGTGTAGAAGACATTGAAGACACCACCATCATCTTCTGTCGTCAACCATCGAGACACATATACAAGGTGCAAATATTTGCCTTTTTTTATTATATATTATTTATCTTCTTTTAATTTTGTTTTGATTTTTTTTTTCTTTGCAGTTGTTTTGCCATTCCATGTTGTTTTGTTAGACAAGACCACGACAATGTTTGTCCACACACGATGACAACCTTTTAGTGACACATTAAAATATGCAAAAAGCTAAATTATATATTTATTTATAACAATAGAGGAAATGCTGAACATGTTCATGACATTGCCCTACTTTTGCGCTGACTCTCGCGATACAAGACGGCGATAACGAACGTAAATTACATTTTAGCTGAGCAAACAACGGAGTGACATGCAAATAACCCGGAGCAGATTCTTCTTCTTCCCGAAAATCTGTCTGCTAAATTATGTAAGTAGTCCAAAGTGCGCGTATTTAATCACGACGAAAGAGAAAAAAGAACAATACACTAATAAAAAGATGTTAAATAACAATAAAAAAAATATAATGTGATACACTTGTAATAATTGTTATCACTGTAAAAGCATCTAAACTCGATGATCTAACGTTACCTCACACAAAATAGAATTTTTTCTGCATAAATTTTCGTATACCATATATTTTATCTATTATCGTGATTCTAGCAAACGAGTGCGAGCGAAAAAAAATACAGAAAAAGATAAAATATGTATCACCTGTTTTCATCTATAAATTCCATCTTTCTCTCTAAATACAATGTTCATGACTGCTTCTAGCTTTGTATTTTGCAGATAAATTTAAATAGTCAACACACTTTTGTTTGTTTTTAGTGTTTTTGAATTGTTATATAACGCAGCAAATAGTAGAAGAAGAAGAAGAAAAGAAAGAGATGAGGGCACACGTAACATTTTACACACGCACTTTTGTATTGTGTTTTATGCTAATCCCAGCAATTTATTATTCTTTAGGTGCTTGCTTTTGATTAATTAGAACGTTTTGCTCAAATTTAAAAATAAAAGATGGAAAAATAATAATAATTGAGAGACTTAAATATGATGATGAAGCTAGAATATGAACTAAAAAAAGTGCAGTTATTTTGCAAATATTTGCATATTTTATTGTTAAACAACCACGAGGCTTAAGATGGTATGTTTGGACTGTAAGAAATTGTTATCTCGCGATAAATTTTTTGGAACATAAATTTTAATAATTTTTTTTCTATTTTTTTAGGTTATCATAGGTTTTAGTTGTTGAAGAAGATCAGATTATTACAAAAATATACAAAATTTATTGAAAATCCTAATGATATTTAAGTTGTGAAGACTTGAAACCATTTGGCTCAAAAGAGGACTGCTACCATAAGTATATTGACAAATTGATCAGTCAAAAGGCCAACAGCTTACAATTAGTACAATTATTGGAAGCGGCATAAAATACTTATTCTACCACCATTTGAATGGAAAAGCATCGTCGATGTCTGAAATACAAAAGTAATGGATCAATGCCAAAGTATTCAGTAATGCAAAGAATATTCAGAAAGTTCTCAGTCAACAAGTTTCATACGAAAATACGTTCAAAGAGACAAAACAAATAATACTGATATAACTTTTGTTGCCATACGTCTTAAATAAGGAAGCAAAATCTACATCAAATCATAACTAACTATTTTCAATTTTTTTTTTTTAAATAAGCTGAGAAAAAGTTTATCTTCGAACTCAAAGAATCTTACTTTAAAAAGCTTTAATTCACAAGTACGATGAACAATTCTAGGACACAATTTGATATGACCGACTGTAACTCGCATAATCTGCCTCATATACAAACCTTATAGTGAACAACACTGATGACGACTTCTTTCTGAATCTGTACCGACAACTACTTGACTTTCCGATGTACCCAGTTTTTTTAGATCTGGCATGTACTTTGGAATTTGTTGTTTCTTACTATTCCAGGAGAAGTCAAATCTTGATTTGACAACTTTACTAATTTTGATAAGGTTCTGAAAAAATACATTTTTCTAAATGTTTTACAAAAAAAAATAAGTTAACCGTTTACAAAAGTCAAGTTTTAATAAAACTTTAAACAAATATCCAAGAGATTAAAAATACAGCAGTCTATGAAAAAAATGTTAGAACACAATTTTTTAAATTTAATAATAATTTTCGTTGTCCAGGTTCAAGAAATTTCAAAACTTTACCTCGCAAAAAATTATAAAAATGCGAAACACCAACTCCTCACAGTTAACGACTCATATAAAGATCACTTGCGATTGTAATATTTTTTTTATGGCAAAACATTAAACAATATGTTCGGACACGATGTAAATTTTTATGCGAGAATTTCTTTCACCTTTCACAGGCAAGAAAACAACGACGACGACAAGAGAAGAAAAGAAGAAGGAATTCAGCTACTCTTCTCTATAACAATCTATCTCTACTCTAAAAACCAGAAAAGAGCAAGCAAACAAAAAAAAAGCTTAAAAGGTTATTTATGAACACAAGTTTTATCACTTTCCACGCGCGATCAATGTGCTGATTATATTAATACTGCGCTGCATCGCATGAACTTTTGTTTTATTAGCATTTTGATCATATATCTCGCGTATGCTACGACGTTGTCTAATACACAAGATAACTTTTCCGCTTACATCTACAGGAAGGAGGAGGAACATCGACGCGAACATCGCAACATCGATTTCCATTGTAAATATTTCTCTACATTTTTTCATATATTTATATTTATTTATAAATATATTTTTAGATAAATACACGATTTATGAAAGAAACGAAAAAAAAATAGCAAACAGGTAGAAAGACTTTCGCTAAATACCGCCGATTTTTTCTTCTTTCTTCTTCTTTACTTGCAGGCAATAAATTGTCGGATAATATTTCATTTTTTTCGCTGCAACGAGGAATCTTAAAGTTTTGAAAAAACAAACAAAAGATCAAGTAACGCGCGCAACAAGGGAAAAAATGTAAAGTTCTCACAAAATGTTAATAATCCAATTAAAATACTTAGTGGAAATATACAATAATAATATAACAAAAATATGCAAACAATAATAAATAGGCAAATAACCATAAATATTTTGATTGAAATCACACAAAGTCTGTTCAGTGCATAAAGGCGAACACAATGAACGGACAACGAAACCAATGAGCCTTATAATATGCATATAAAAAGATATCATTTTGCCTGCTATATTTGTCTAACAACATAAAAAATATCGCATTTTCTGTATTATTTTTTTTTTTACTTTATTTTTTTTTTTCATGAAAAATTGTAATAATAAAAGAGCAATAACAAACGAATAATAATATAAATAAAAGGTTTAGAACAAACAACGAAAAAAAAATAAAAGAACTTACAATGCAATCTTCTTACTTTTAAACTTATTTATATTATATAGAGAAAGAATTCAAATTACCAATGCTTATAAAATTTATTTGTATTGAAAGAGACCGAAGAGAAAGAATTGCTAAGGAATTGTCGAGTTGTTAACTTATTTACTTACATTTATTTTATTAAAAAGTTATTGAATCGAATCATTTATTAAATTTAATAATAAAATAAATGTGGAAATTTATGAGAGGCACTTAGCTAAATGAATTCTTAATTTAAATTTGCTAATTGAAGCGATCTCTTCACTTCAATTCAACAAACAAACAACGACACTTGTTTTCTTCAAAAAGAAAAAAATAAAAATCCTCATTATGGAAAATTGGATCAACGACTCTCAACCACGCACCTCTCGCACAAAAATCATTACAAAGCAAAAATCTTAATGAAGACATTTCGGAATTAAGATGATTTGCCGAAAACATGCAAACAAAGTTCTTTCATCGCATCAGATTTCGACAGAAAATAACTGGATTTCCTTATTGTACTTTTGTGTGATAATAAGTAATAATTGCAGTTCTTTTTTCATTTTTCGAGAAAGGGCGTTAAAATTTTATGCACTTTTATATCATTATTATTATATCTTAATGACGATACGAAGTTGCGATAACGAGTTGAGATAAAAAAAAAAGCAGCAGAAAAAAAAGGTTTTTTCACACCAATCATAAATTTTTTTAAAGTGGTTCGTCCTCATTTTGGTATCATGCGAGTTTTTTTTTTTTTGAGTGTATGAACGAAATAAATATAAATAATTAGTAATTATCATAAAAAAATGTCAAATTTTTATGATTTCTTTAATTTATTTTTTAATTCTTTTTTTGCAAAAAAAAAAAAAAATAACGGTTAGCAGAGTGGAGTATGTTTCTAATTAAAACAAAAGTTGTAATAAAAACAAAGTGTTATAAAAAGTAAAATAAACATAAAGTTAAAAAAGGCAGCTGTCTGGTACTTGAATCATTTTCAAAATTTATTTTAGACATTTTTAAGATTTTTTACAGTTTTAAATATTTTTTATATTTTTAGGTTATGTTTTGGCCAGATCGCAATCTGTTGATGAGGTAAGTGACTTTTAACCTTTTTCATTCGCCCAATTTTAAAATTTTTTAATATTTTTAGGTTATATTTTTGCCAGATCGCGATCTCTTCATGAGGTAAGTGACCTGTAACATTTTCATTCGCCCAATTTAGAAATTTTATAGCAGTTTTAATAATTTTTTTTAAATTTTTAGGTTATGTTTTGGCAGGATTGCGATCTTTTTAAGAGGTAAGTGACCTTTAAATTTTCACTTGTCCATTTTTGAAATTTTTTATCAGTTTTTAATAATTTTTTTTTTATATTTTTAGGTTATATTTTTGCCAGATCGCGATCTTTTTAAGAGGTAAGTGACCTTTAAATTTTCACTTGCTCATTTTTGAAATTTTTTATCAGTTTTTAATAATTTTTTACATTTTTAGGTTATGTTTTGGCAAGATCTGTCAATGAGGAAAACTATCTATATTCTATCTATCAACTATCAACTATCTATCAACTATCTACTATATTTTTATACACCTCATATTATAGATTCTTATCCTTCACAGACAGACAACTAATCAGACTTAATGCCAATTTATTTTCACATCCATCAAAAAACGGTAAAACAGTAAGTATTTAAGTTGAAGGAAGGTCGTTAATCTTGCGATAAAATTTACACCTTTCACGAAAAAACAGTAAACAAAATAAAAAAAAAATAAAAGTCAACAGCTATTCTCTCAGGTATGAAACAAAAAAATATTTAATGATAGTATTAATAATAATTAACAAGCCAAAGTGATTTACGTTGGTGCTTTTAAGAATCTTAGTTGGATTAGTGAAAAAATAATAGAAGTGATTAAAATTTATGTTTGACGCCACTTGTGTCTTGGCGAAAAATTTGCGGTTCCAAGTTCCGTGTTTGTTTTTGTTCTCATGTGCAAAAATAAGAAGATATATTGGGTGATGATGAAGATGCACTGCGATGAGAACACAGCATAATTATCTTACACGGTTCAATGTTTTTATGGAATGATGAAAGACAACAATAGTTTTTTATATTCTTCCTTGTTGGATATATTGTTGAACATGCAGATCACAGATTTATGATAAAAAATTATTATAATAATAAAGTACATAAAATATAAATACAAGGAAAGTTGAGTTCACACCTAATCTGCATTTGAGCTTCATCGCATAAGCAGGCAGCCCGTGTTTGGTGATGAGCTTATAAACGACGAAGGTTAAAGACAAAGGCGAAAGAATATGAAGAAAAAATGCAAAATATTCTTTTGTCACACCTGAGAGCCCATCGTTATAAACACACGGTAGTTGTAGGTGTTCCACGGAATAACTGTGAGTAATTCCAGCTTGCATTTGATTGCAAATTAACCGTCGTTAATGGTTACTGTTTGTCGAGAGATAGTGGCGAAAAAAATAGTAATTGAAATACCTTTCACATGCAGATCTCTCAACTGCATACTCTGACAAGACATGTCAATGTGTAACACATAAAGCACGCAATTTATCGAAAAAAAAGTAAAATAAGAATAGCAGGACATGCATCTGAGACGCCCCTTTCTCTTAACGACCGCGAGTGATGTGTGGATGTCGGTGTCTTATGAAACGCATTAAAATACTTTTATCGTGTTTTGAGCGTGGATTGTGAGGAATGTAAGTCTACTTATGAAACTCGTTAAATTTAAATGGTTCAATAAGGTGATAAAATTTGTTTCTTTTGAAGGTTTGGAGAAATTTCTTAGGATTGTGAAGTGAAAAAAAAATCTTGAAGACTCATATCGATTTTTAGGTAAGTATAAAAACCTATTGAACTGTTCATAAGACTTTAAAAAACCCTTAATAAATATTTGAATAAGCTTTTGTTACATAGGAATTTCATTAAAACTGGGATATGGAAGAATTATGAGTTACTAAATACAATATCAAACTGAGCAAACTGATATCAGCTTATGATGGCAAAATTAAAATCCAAGCAAAATTGTTCTAGATCATTTCACTGACTGATGTGCCTGAACCTAATATTAGGATGATTTCTTTAAGAAACTATTAAAAGAACTGAGGAAAATATTAAAGAAGAAAGTATAATGGAGCTACTCAATTTTTTAAAGGATAAGACACTAAGAGACAATTGGAATTCCAGAACAAGATTTATCCACTCCAAAACTATACAAAATGAGATTACAATCGATATGTTCGAAGAAAGTACGATACAGACAAAACCTTGATTTAAAAACTATTTTTTACACTTAACTTCTTTCATAGAATAAGCTAATTTAGAACGACTAGATATGAACGACGGAAAATTTTTGAAAGAATCTTTAAAGTCTTTATATTCATCAATATTATAAATTTTTTCTGTATTCATTTTTCAATTAGTCCTTCGGATCACTTTTCTTAAATATAATGCCTTTAAAGTTTTCTTAACAATTTTTTAACTTTTTGTAGCTTTTTTGAAAAAAAAAATTTAAAAGAATGGAAATTTTAGTAAATTGATAAAAAAAAATATTTAATTTACTCATATTTTCTTCCTTCCAAAAATTTTTTTTTCGAAATTAATTACAAAAAGTTGGAAAATTGTTAAGAAAATTTTAAAGGGCTTTTATTTTAGACCCTATATGAGTTGAAATAGACCCTGAATTTCCCACTGGGTAGATAAAAAATTTTAGATAAAGTCATAAAATATAAAAAACATTGAAAAGGATAAGATTAGTTACCAGCTTAAGTAGTTCGACACTCAAAAAGAAAAGCCGAAAACATTTACTGCTAAAAAACAAATAAAATTAAGAAAGACATTTTTACATGAAAAAATGAAAGGAGAATCCATTCCTTTCTTACCCATTCCTTCAAACGTGTTGCCTTTCATTATTATCGATCGATCGATCTGCATATCTGCATAAAACGAGAATAAATTGGAATAAATTATGATGTTTATGTTGTTCATAAAATTAAAATAATAATTTAATTAGCATAACATTTCTCCGCGTTTAAAAGTCCATAAAATAGAAGATAAATGCGTTTTTGATGTTTAAATCTATTCTCTTCTTATCCCGTCCTCGTGTTGTCTTTCTCTTGCAATGCTGACCTTTTGCATCGACTTTTTTTTCATTCTTCTTCTCTTTTTTATGAATCGTGAGTCTTGAGTAACATATTTGTTACTGGTGGTGTGAAAAAACACAAAATTTAATTAAAATGCTTCATAAGACATCATCTCTTACTTGCCATTCGCGCGCATCTCGTTCCCGCTTAATATAATAATAATAAATACAAGTAATGAAGATACCGAACGTTAATCTTCCGCATTGTTTATATATTTTGCATGCCAATCTTGGTGCAGTAGAATCTTACACCTAATAATATAATTTTATATGGAGACTGCCGATTGTCGAAGGAATAATTTAATAAGAAGAAAACATGAATATTAAAAGGAGATGCGAGATATTCGAGTTATCTCTTTATGTTTCAATTAGAAAATTAATTCTTGGAGTGCCATGCCGTGCATCGCATCGTCGTCGGGATAGAAAAAAAAGTCGGTTAACGATGATGATGATGATCATGTGAAAAAAGCCTTAAAAGGCAAATTTGATCAGAAAAATGCCCACAAATTGTTTCAATTCACATCATCATCGCACATTGCATCGCATCGCATCGCGTAAAATGCACTTTATTATTTACAACAAACAACTCCAACTAACAAGTAAATAAATGCCCGAAATGTAGGACAACGTTGCTGCTATACATATTTAATCTAAATATAATAAAATGTAGTAATAATGGAACTCTGGGTAGATAGATCTGCTGCTGCTGCTGCCTGGCCTGTGGATATATGGTGAAAAAGATTGATATCACTTTTGGTTTGCAAAATTGTGTTTGATTATAATCACACGCATAATTTCTTCTTGCCTTTGAATTTATTTCTATTGTTTATTCAGCGAGCGTGCGTGCTTCGTGCATGTTCTTCTCTGTGAGACTTTGTTTTGTTTCGATTTTTTCGCTGCTGTTGAGATAATGTTGAATATTTTAACAAAGAAAGTTTATCCTTGGATTGACATTTTTGTGTGATGTGAATTGGAAACAAGTTTGGAAAATAAATGGATCTCGGTCTACAATTTTTTTGTGGTTTAATCTGGTTCTGATTTAAACAATTTTTTACGTTCGAAGAAATTTATAAAAAAATTACTTAAAAACTTTTTAAAAAATTAAAAAAAAAATTAAACTGATACTTTTTAAATTTTAAAATTATTCAATTATTTTTTTTTGAAAATAATTCATTGGTTCATAATTTTTGATATTTTTTTAAAAATTAAATTATAAAAAAAATAATTAATAAGAAAAAATATTTTATATTTAAATTAAATTTTAATTATTTATCAAGCAATTAATTTGTTTAAGATTTTATTTATTTTTCAAAATAAAATAAAAATAAAAAAATAGTTTATAAAAAACTAAATGTTAAACTATTTTATATTAATTATAATCAAATTTAAAAGACTTAAAAACATATTAACAAATTAAAATTAATGTTATTTTTTGAAAAATTAATTTAAAAAAAAATTAATATAAAATAATAAAATTATTAAAAAACGATTAATAAATATTTAAAAGTATTCAAATTAATTAAAAATAATTATTAATTAATTAATTAAATAAAATAATTAAATAATAATAATAAAAATAATTAATTATTTAATAATATTTAAATTAAATAAAAATAATAATTAATTTAATAAAAATAAATTAATAAATAAATATTATTTTTATTATTAAATTTTATTTAATTAATTAAATAATTAAATTAATTTTAATTTGTTAATTTATTTTTAAAGTTTATTAAATTTGAATATAATTAATATTAAATAATTTTACATTTAATTCATTAATTAATTCATTCACATTTTATAAACTATTTTTTTAATTTTATTTTTTTTTATATATTTTTATATATATAAAAAAAATCTTAAACAAATTAATTGTTTAATAAATAATTAAAATTTAATTCAAATATAAAACTTTTTTTTTTATTATTATTAAATATTATTTAAAATAAAAGATTTTTTTACAAAAAATCAACAGCATGAAAAATTTAAACCGAAATTAATTCAATTAAAATTTTAAAAATTACTAATAGCTATAAAAAAAAATAAGTTGCCTGAAGAGAGTTATTTTAATACAAAATTCAATGTTATTTCATTGACTAGACAGAAAATTCCTCAAAAATGTAATTTCCTCATTAAATTATCTCAATAAAAATGTTTATCTCTCTCCATAAAGAAAGTTTGGCCTTGAATTCCTCAAACTGAACTAAATTGCATTTAATCGACATTTCTCATAGTTTTTATTTGCTATTTCTCATTTTCGTTCAGCTAAATACTTTGTCCATTGTGATGACAAACAAAAGCAATGCCCACTTGATTATATATCTTCATCATCCATCCAAAGTCAGACTTTACAAAAAATCCAAATAATTGCCTGCAATTCCGCTACGCTTTGCACATTTTATTATTTCGTTATAAATAATCACAATCAGCAAGTTCATTCAATTTAGGCGCGCGTGCACACACTCACTGTGTCAATGCCAGGCGAGCGAATCAAACGAGCGAGAAACGAAAGATCACAATATTTATTGACGCAATGAATTATTTATGCAGTTTTATGCACAAAAGACATTGTCGAGTAAATAAATCTTTAGAAACATTCAAATATGCTGCGCTACACAGAAAAATCTCTCTCTCTCGACACAGCAGCAATTTAAACAGATTATGATCTACAATTGCCTGACTTTTGGTATGTTATTACAGTTTTTTTCTGCTCCTTGTACAATGATGTTATATTGCAGTTATTATACGAAATAAAACGAATTAAAGAATACAAACAATTACTATCATTTAACGATGTGTGTTGTTAAATGATTTCAAACTCACAAAAAAAAATCGTTTAAACATTAGAAAATTAGGTGGGCGGCGGTTTTACACAAACAACGTCGAAATACAATAAAATCGCATGAAATGTAGGGCAAAATCTGCATCCGCGTATCATTAAAAATATTATTTATTTTTTTTTGTGGATCTTGTTGGAAATTTATCTCATTTAATTAGTCTTTTGATAAAATATTTACCTACTTCCAGCTTCAAGTCAATTTAATCCAAGCCAAGACAGAGATAACGAGAGACAAAATTAATGAAATGAGCCTCTGGTTTGTTAAACAATTAAAAATTGCCAGGAGGAATGAAATCAAGTAAACAAGTAAGTAAGTTGGTAAGTAATTGTAAAGTAAAGTGAAGCGATTAATTTTTATTCTGTCTTTTTTGTACGTTTTTAGTATAAGAACTTTATGTTTCGCAATCGTTTTTCATTCAAAAATTTAATTACGAAAATTTTTTGACCACGTGGTTTCTTTAGTTTTTTTTAACCACGTGGTTACATTTTTTAATTGAATTTTCATTCAATATTTTTAGTCTCATTATTTTTTATTATTTTTTGACCACGTGGTTTTCTTTTACGTTTAAAAGATTTTTTTTGATGAATTTTTATATCAAGTTTCTTTAATATTTTAACCACGTGACTTTTGATTTTTTTTTGTAATAATTTTAGCCACGTGGTTCTTTAAATTTTTTAATCACTTGGTTCCTTCCAGTCTTTAAGCCTTATCTTGTCTTTAAAATTTATTTAATTAATGCTTAACCACGTGGTTAAAACTCATTTTCTTTTGTAGACTTAAATTTTTTAAATCTTTTTAATCACATGATAATTTTTTTTATTAAAAATTCTCTTAAATATTTCAATTTTATCTATTTTATCTATTGATGATTTTTTTAAAATCCAAATTTTTTCAATATATTTTTAGCACGTGGTTAAAATTTAATTTCTTATGTAGAATTAAGAATTTAGAATTATTTTTTTTTAGTTTTATAAATATTTTTAACCACGTGGTTTAGTAATATTTTTTTCTAAATTTTTTTAAAGATATTTTAACCACGTGGTTAAATTTCATTTCCTATTCATAAACTTCTTTGATTTTTTGAAATCTTTTTAACCACGTGGTTTAATAATTCTTGTTTTCTAAATTTTCTTAAAGATATTTTAACCACGTGGTTAAAATTCAATTTCTTATGTAGAATTAAGAATTTAGAATTATTTTTTTTAGTTTTATAAATATTTTTAACCACGTGGTTTAATAATTCTTGTTTTCTAAATTTTCTTAAAGATATTTTAACCACGTGGTTAAATTTCATTTGCTATTCAAAGACTTCTTTGATATTTGAAATCTTTTAGACCACGTGGTTTCTTTTATTTTTTTTAATTAATTTTTTAAAGTAGATCACGTGGTTTCTTTTATTTTTTTTTTATTAATTTTTTAACTTTTTAAATATCTTTAATTTATAAACCACGTGGTTTCTCCAACCCAACTTTTAAGAATTTTGCTTTGAGGTTGAAAAAAAAACTAAACAGCCAAAAATACTTCGTTTCTTGTATCTAACTCTCAGTGCGAAACACTAACTTCTGCCTAATACAAAAACCCGCAGAAATACCTTTAAATTTTAATGAGAAACGTATTCAAAAAGCCCCTACTGAGACGCTTTGCTGACAAGCATCACAACAACACAAAAACTCATTTATTTTAGATAATTGTTTACTACATTTTACGTTATTTCTATTATTATTATTATTGTTATTATTTTATTGCCCATCCACACAGTAGTGGCTGCTGTTCTGGATATTATTGTTTCTTTTTTTGTTTTGCTGATCAAATCAGTTCAATGGCGATGTGCGCGATGTGAATTTATGCGTTTTTTATTCTATTATTATCTTTATAACTTTTTAAATGGGCGCGAACGAGAGATTTAAACGACCGGGCAAGCAACGAACGCGAACGAAGGAACTCAACAAATGATATTTTAATGTAATTAAATGGCAAAAGTTACTACTAGAATTTTCGACAGACATGCAATTGCACAATAAATTTCTTTTTTTTCTCCTGCGCGCAAAATCACGCTTGAGAGAATTTCGAGAAGCTAGTTTGTTGCTTAGTAAGACTTTTCATCATGTCGTTATTGTTTGTTGGGCTATAACGACATGTCGCCGCGTGATATCTCTCTGCACTTTTTTTTTCGCCAATTTTTCCACCACGAAACAAGACAAAATTATTTATTATTTGTTGATAATTTACATTTGTTGTTGTTGTTGTTGTCTTCTTCGTAGTACTATCGCCGAGACATTCAAATGAACAAGAAAAGAATGTTCATAATTGATAATTTGCGTGTCTTTTTATCTTTCTTTTCGATATACATTTCTCTCGCGCCGAACAACTAAATGTGTACAATATTTAATTTTATTTTTCGCGCAATCAAATCTCATCTCTGTTCGTTCCATAGGAGGAGAAAAGAGAAAGAAGCAGAAAGACATGATCGTGACCTTCAAATTAAATGTAAATACAAACAAATATGAAGTGCAATAAATATTTCACATGTTAATTCTTTTTCTTTCTTTCTAGAGTTGCGGAGGCATGTAAAAAGGAGGCGTTCGAGTGCGCGAGAATTAATAGACAAGCGAGTAATTTGCCCGGAATGGCAGAAGACTAACAAAAAAAAAAATTAATGAGATCTTTTAACCCAATTTTCAGCATTTAATTAATAAAGAAGAGCGCCAAGGTGGTCCTCAAGAAGATTTTTTTTTTTGGCATGAATGTGCGTCAGAGGAAGAAGAAAAAAAATGGTTTTGATGAAAATATGAGTGAAAGGTGAGTCATTATGAAATTATTTTTTAAAGAAGGTAAGTGGAAAAATACTAACTAATTTTTTTTTGTGACTCACGATTAACATTTTTTTCTTGAAGGTAAGTTTTGACGTTCAAGGTCAGAAATGGATAAAAAAAAATTTCCATGCAGCGTCATATTGATGATGAATATGAAACTGACCTATATATAAGTTGCAAAAAGTATGAAACCAAACCTAGAGGTCATTCAAGGTCATTGACAGGCTCAGAAAAAATACCAGGATTAAGGATAGAAAAAACAGTCAACCGTTCAGCTGAAAAAATGACAAGAAGATTGATGTTTTGTTTTCGGCGAGCATGACAACGAAGAACAAAGAAAATTAGATGTTGAGTGTGAAAATAAATTTGTTTAGTTAATTAAGTGAAATTTGGGACAGAAAGGAAGTTTGAAATTGAGAGGCACGTGGAAAAGAAGAAAATAGATTCCAAAAGTAGACGAAGTAAGAATAAAACCCAGATTTCAATACCAGATATTTCTCTCGATATCCAATTCCTCACCAACTTTAACACTATGTTTAATCATGGAAGCCTGAATTAGCAACCATAGGCTGAGAAGACCTTACTTCTGAATTACTTTTGACTGATTTTCAAAACTGTAGTTTTTTCAGTCAAGGAAGGGCGAGTACAGTGGATATCGTATCTGACTTATGAGTGTAGGGTCGTCGGTTCGAGACTCGACTTGACTTACTTGACTTAATTCCTTTTCACCCCTTTTCAGAGGCATAGGGTCGCGGTGATTTCCCTCCAATTTTGGCGGTTCGTTGCCAACGTAGCGATGGATCGCATGGTGAGATTTCGATCAATTGTTCGAATTTCGGCCTCCATACTTCGTCTCCAGGTTTTGCGAGGAGCTCCGCGTCGCCTTGAGCCCTGAGGATTCCAGAAAAGAGCTCTTCTGCTAATGTGATCGGCGTCGCGACAAAGTGTGTGACCCACCCAGCCCCATTTTCTTCTTTTCACTTCGGTTTCGACAAGTCCGCCATGTGACGCGAGACTCGAAGTCATGAAAAACTTTTCTGACTCCAATCGTGCTAAAAATTTACTAAGATCTTTTAGAAACCCTTTCTGATCATTTGGGAGAGCTGAGTGAATTTTCAGAG
This sequence comes from Culicoides brevitarsis, assembly GCF_036172545.1. Lineage (NCBI taxonomy): Eukaryota > Metazoa > Arthropoda > Insecta > Diptera > Ceratopogonidae > Culicoides > Culicoides brevitarsis. The sequence continues at coordinate 11,725,775 of NC_087087.1, read as the reverse complement.
CGCCTGCCTGAAAAAAAGCTGAGACCCATTCCTTGGCTTTTACTCATAAAACCTACGATTTCACAGTATGAAGTACAAAAGGACTCTTTAGAGACCGCTGTGCGAGTTATTCAAGAACCAGGGGGTCTAGGTAGTAATTCTTACCCTATTCAATGCCAATGATTGATCAACCAATGAGTCTTGAGAATTGTGTTGACCAAACCTTTGAAGCATAGATCCCAAAAATATTTTTCAAAGCTTTAAAATCATATCCAATTAATTCAAACCAAGCAAAGAATTAAATTCAATCTAAATAAATTTTCCTTTTGAAAAATTTTCCATAATGTCAATAACTCGATACTAAAAATTTTACTACCACTTAGTGTTGAATTTCTCGCATTCACAGACATTCCGACGACTCTAACCACTGCTCGGTCACCTGAAAGAATGCACCAAAACCTGAACATTACTCGTTTTTTTTTCGCAACATATGTATGTCAATAATAAACGATAAAGAAACCAGCTTTTGACATTCTCATGACTTGCCTTGACTCGACATTAACTCGAGAGTACAGTACTACAGGTGAAACTTTTCAATCTGCTATTCCAATATTTCCGTCTTTTGTCCAATTTTATCGATCAGAAACAATCATCATCAATGCGTGTAATAATGATAGGTGTGCTTGCTGCAAAGTTTCCATCACTAAACTGAAAAGAATTGGAAACCAGATAGTAGTGAGGAAAACACAAAAAAAAAGTGCAGTTAATACCCCTGTGGATAAATTAGTGACCAAATTCCGTTGTTAAGCTGCTGCTGCATGTTTGTCGTCGACGTTCTCGAATTTCACTGCTGGATGTTTTGTGAAAAAAAAAGTATAGAAAAAAATACACACGGCACACAATTGAATTGAATCGCCAGCAATATGTCTAAGCGCACCATAAAATTACAAAGCTTGTCATGTTTGAAAGCAAAACATTAATCTATTCTGTTAATCACATTATTTAACTAGATGAAAGAATGTTGAATAACGTTAACTTTTTCTTACTACTTTTATTTATTTTATTCTTTTAAATTGATCTCTCTGTCCGTCGTTTGCTGCTGCTGCTGTTGCCCAGACAATCGCTTGATTAAGCTTATCTCTCTGCCGTTCTGTTTGCTTCTTACAAATAATAAATAAAAAAAAAATTAAACAATACAAATAAATAACTTACCGGAGAGGCCCAGTTGAAGTAAACGCAACAATACCAGCAGCTATGCGTTTACTTTACTAATTTTCCCGACTCTGATTTCCCATTGATAATTACTTCTTGCGTTCCATTTCCTATTCTTTTGCTCGGTTTCTGTACTTTTTCACAGAAAAATAGAAGAAATTAGAATTCAAAGCATTCAATGAGACAAATAGCTTAACCGCATTTCAATGTTTAGCTCTAATTTTTTAAATTTATTTTTTTTTTAATTTTTCATAAGTTTTCCCGAAATTTTTCTCAAGTTTTTATTTTGAACGTTACTTTCAAGAATTATCTGAATTTTTTTTAAGACTTTGTTTTTTCCCAATTTTCACGAGTTTTCACTTTTGACGTTGCTCAATATAAATATTATGTGATTTTTCACAAATTTTCCGAGTTTTCCCGAAATTTTTCATGAAATTTCAAATTCAACATTACTCTCGAGACTGCTTTTAATTTTTTTTAAAGATTTTGAAGTTTTTCGATTTTTTTACAAATTTTCCGAGTTTTCCCAAAATTTTCCATGAAATTTCAAATTCAACATTACTCTCGAGACTCCTTTAATTTTTTTTTTTTAATTTTGAAGTTTTCCGATTTTTTTACAAATTTTCCGAGTTTTCCCGAAATTTTCCATGAAATTTCAAATTCAACATAACTCTCGAGACTCCTTTAATTTTTTTTTTAAATTTTGAAGTTTTACGATTTTTCAAAAATTTTCCGACTTTTCCCGAAAATTTCTATTCAAATTTACTCTTGAGACTATTTTAATTTTTTTTAAAGATTTTGAAGTTTTTCGACTTTCCACAAATTTTCCATAATTTCAGAAGTTTTTCACAAATTTTCAGTTTCAAAATTCTCCAATGATCAAATTTTAAAATAAAAATTAATTCGCCTTCTGCTAATTCATGTATATTGTCAAATTTGACAGTTCGAATTCGCTATCCGCTAATTCATACTTCTGAATATGAAGAAGTTGAATTAGCAAATGGCAAAAAGACACGACAAACGGACAAAGTCACGAACAAATCCGATTTTTTCTCAAAAAACTGAAAATGCGGTAAAAATGTTATATGACTGATATTAAAAACCAAATAATAAATAAAAACAGTTGTTCGTGTCTACTTTTATTACTCTCTCTCTCTCTCTCGCTGGCAAAGTCGCTTTTGTGGACGGTAATTTAATTATTTACGCATGCTGTTACAGTCGCAAATCTTATCATCATCATGTTGCTCGTTTGTTCTGTTTTATTGCATTAGTTCTCGCGCGCAAACCGCAAAAGTGGCAAATGTGTAACAAAAATGTGCATTTGAAACAAAAGAGTCAATCTAAAAAATGGGTCAGAAAGTGACGCATAAATAACTCGCGCGTCTCTTTCTCTCATGAATGTCAAGTCGCGCGCGGCTTTTTTGTGCTTCTTGCGGAAAATTTGAATCACGTACGACTTAAAAATAAAAAAAATACAAGTCGACGACCAACAATTAAATATTAATCAATCCATAAAAAAAAGAACATTTCTCATCCATGCGCTGCCATTTGTTATGATAGTTGTAAATTTTTACGATTCCCGCGCTTTTTTTTCTTCCCAGCCTGTGCGCGCGTTAAAATGAGAGTTAATTAGCATCGCGATAACATTTCAAATTATTACCATGTTTAATTTTTATGTGTATCTCTGTGCTTCTTGTCGCTGATATTTATTGCTAAACGGCAGAAATAATTCTTAATAAGATGCGAGATGTAGCTCCTTCAGTCCGACATTAACTTTATTATTATGAGTGCTATTATGCTGCTTTGTGCATGGAGTAAAGTGCAGCCAGAGATCAAACAACTGGTGATAATGATTATTATGTGCTTCTATCGCGAAAGTCAAAAGGGTCGAAACATGGCGAAATTTTAAGCGTGTGCTAAACGTGCAATTAGCGACTATTTATTAACGAACTTTATGATGGATGTCGGAGCGGTTAAGAAGTTAAAAGTGACCTTTTGCTAATTTTATGTTTTGTTGGTATTTTTTGGCATTTATGGCTTCACATAATTTTCGAGGATGTTTATGGACTTTTCTGACCTTAGAGGTCAATTTGGTTTATTGTGTTGTGAGAAAAGTTGTTTTCTTCTGAAAATTTGCCTTGGGATTTTTTGTTTATTTTTAAAAATTTGCCTTGGGATTTTTTTTGTTTTCTTTTAAAAATTTGCCTTGGATTTTTTTTTGTTTTCTTTTAAAAATGTGCCTTGGGATTTTTTGTTTTCTTTTAAAAATGTGCCTTGGGATTTTTTGTTTATTTTTAAAAATTTGCCTTGGGATTTTTTTGTTTTCTTTTAAAAATGTGCCTTGGGATTTTTTGTTTATTTTTAAAAATGTGCCTTAGGATTTTTTTTGTTTTCTTTTAAAAATGTGCCTTGGGATTTTTTATTTATTTTTAAAAATTTGCATTGGGATTTTTTTTGTTTTCTTTTAAAAATTTTCCTTGGATTTTTTTTTGTTTTCTTTTAAAAATGTGCCTTGGGATTTTTTGTTTTATTTTAAAAATGTACCTTGGGATTTTTTGTTTATTTTTAAAAATGTGCCTTGGATTTTTTTTTTGTTTTCTTTTAAAAATTTGCATTGGGATTTTTTTTGTTTTCTTTTAAAAATTTTCCTTGGATTTTTTTTTGTTTTCTTTTAAAAATGTGCCTTGGGATTTTTTGTTTATTTTTAAAAATTTGCCTTGGGTTTTTTGGGTTCTTTTAAAAATGTGCATTGGGCTTTTTCATATTCCTTTCAATATATTTGCTTTCGGATATTTTTTTTTAGTGTTTTTTTTTCAAATTCGCCTTATTAAAATATCATCGCTAAAAATTCAAAATCCATTAATAAAAGAATTATTTTTTGATGACAACTTTTAATTCTCTTAATGTAAAAAAATTGAAACTTCGATCATAATCCTTCTACAAATCCATCGTCACCATGTCAAAACTTAACAAAAATTCAATTAATATCGATCAAAATGTCACAAATCGACCCAATTTCCAAATCCTTTAACGCGATAATTTGTTCAAGCTCACACCTCTCGTTAAAAATTATGCTTTTAACGACAAATAATCACACACAAGCATCAGACTGTGAGAAGACATCCAGCGCATTTTTTTCATTTCATTGCAAAACTGTGTCAGATATCAATCAAAAAAACATTACTTTTCAATAGAAATCAATTTTACCGTCTGGCTACATTCTACTTGCCTTGTCTTTCTTCCCCACATATCGATCGCGCGCACACACGGTGACGTGGTTATGATTAATTCATAAATATCTCTGCTCCACGTATATCACACTGACCCATCTCTTCGTTATATTCTTTGCCCGTCAGTCTGCTATTGTATTTTTTTAAATGAAAGGCCAATCATCACAGACAATACTGAATTATTTATGAATCAAAAAAGCAAAAATAAAAGACAAACAACTTACATCAATTTTTTTCATTTCATTTAAAATTTGTTTTAGAAAAAATAAGGCATTTTGTTCGTCCGTTTGTCCGTGTGTCGTGTCTTTTTGCCATTTGCTAATTCAAAATTTTTATATTGAAGCATGAATTAGCGGGTTAGCAAATTATTTTTAAATATGTCAAATTTGACAGAATTCATGAATTAGCAGAAGGTGAGTTCAATACTTAAAATAAATGAACAATGAAAATTCAAAGGAAAGTGAAAATTCGTGAAAAATTTCGGAAAATTTTTGAAAAACTCATGAAAAATCGGGAAAAATTTTAATTTTTTTTTAATAAAAAATTAAATTAAATTAAATTTTAAAAAGATTTAAGAGCAACTTTGAATGTGAAAATTCGTGAAAAATTTCGGAAAATTTTTGGAAAACTCATGAAAAATCCGGAAAAATTTTAAATTTTTTTTTAATAAAAAATTAAATTAAATTATTTTTTAAAAAGCCTCAAGAGAAACTTTGAATGTGAAAATTCGTGAAAAATTTCGGAAAATCTTTGGAAAACTCATGAAAAATCCGGAAAAATTTTAATATTTTTTTTTAATAAAAAATTAAATTAAATTATTTTTAAAAAAAACCCTAAAGAGAAACTTTGAATGTGAAAATTCATGAAAATTTTCGGAAAATTTTTGGAAAACTCTTGAAAAATCCGGAAAAATTTTAATATTTTTTTAATAGAAAAAATTAATTAAATTAAATTTCAAAAAGCCTCAAAAGCAACTTTGCATGTGAAAATTCGTGAAAAAATTTTTGGAAAACTCATGAAAAATCGGGGAAAATTTTTACTTTTTTTTTATTAAAAATTAAATTAAATTAAATTTTAAAAAGCTTCAAGAGCAATTTTGAAAATGAAAATTTCAGGAAAATTTCAAGAAAACTCATGAAAAATTGAAAAAAAAAGAAATATTAAAAAGCGGTTAAGCTATTTGTTTCAATGAAAGCTTTTAACTTTCGTTTCATTTAATTTCAAGTTCTTATAACGAGCCGATGATTGACTCCGACGATGCGTCATTCACTGGTTAAGTTAAGCTAACAATAAAAGTGCAAATCAATTTTGTTCCTTTAGCGCGGAAGCTATTGTTTCATTGTTCGCTTAACCGAGCAATTTATAAAGTAATCAATTTTTGCGAGAGGAAAGAACTTAATCGTTGCATGAGAAGAAGACGTTCCCGCCGAAGAAAAAACTTTCTCAAAGATTTTGCGATAAATTTCACAAATTGGACCGTAATTCTTTCAACAATGCCTTCCTTCATCGGCGAATCTGTGTCAATCTTGTCTCTAATTACTTCGACACGTGTTTTCTTTTTGTGCCAAAATTGACCTTTTAGACAAGTCTACAAAAAAAAAATTGTCAGAAAAAAAGTGATTTCTCATCGTTTACTTGCAAATTCTTTTGAAAAAGTAAAATTCCAATTAAAATTTTGTATACAAACAGACAAATCAATAGAATGTCGATCAAACAATGGCCGTATCAAATGAAAGTTTTTTTTGCTTCTAAAGGCCTCTCCTAATAATAATAGTAGTAAACAGAAATGCCAAAAGCAGCAGCAGCAGCTGAAATGACAGTAATTGGAAGTATTTTTCTGTTCTACATACGCGTGCGTACACTTTCATCGCGGATTTATTATTTATTTGGAAAATGATAATTTCCTAACAAGTCCGTTATGTTTTTTTTTCTTCTGTTTTTTGACCAAGCACTTGAACACGTCTCGTTAAAATTTTGTTACATTGTTGCCAAATTTGTGCAGAATTCTCGTAAAAACGGTTGTTTTCTCATTGTTACGGGCAACATGACAAGAAATTTCGGTAAATCTCGCGGTAGGTGTGCGTTCTCATCATTTACTATACTTTCGTTCGTTCATTCATTGATTCAGTAAACGGTCGAGATAATTAATTTTTCCTCTATTTTTTTGAAAGAGGCTGGAGCAATTAGCGAAAATAACTAAATTTTCTTATTTTATTTTTTTTTAATTAAAAAAAATGAATCAATTTAAATAATTATAATACTTTTTATTGATTAATTTTTTTTAAAAACGGTAATTTATTTATTTTTTTAAAATAAATTCATTAATTTAATTATATTAAATATATAGAATCATTTTAATTGAATTCAATGTTTTAAATTTTTTTTAATTAATTTTAAATTAATTTTAATTATTTAATTTTTTATTTAATTAATTTAATTTTTTTTTAATTATTTATCAAAGTTTTAAATTTAAAAAAAAAATATTTAATTTTTTTAAACAATAAATTAATTAAAATAAAACTGTTTTAAGTTTAATTTGTCATATTTTAACAAATAATTAAATAAAAATAAATTTATTAAAAATTTATTTTTAAATTGAATATAAATTAATTACTTTTAAAATACTTAAAAAATTTTAAAAAAGTTTAAAAAATTTGTAATAAATTTAAAAATATTTTTAAAAAATTGTCAAAAATTTTTAGAATATTAAATACAGTAAAAGATTTTGATCTTTAAATTTTTTATTAATAAATTAATTTTTTGTTTGAGAAAATACAAAAAATAATTGAATTTTCTTATTTTTTTATTTTATTTTTTTAATTAAAAAAAAATTAATTAAATTTAAAATTTTTTTTAAAACTTAAATTCTTTTTAATTATTAATTAATTTATTTGTTTGATAATTTATTTTTTTAAATAAATTCTTTAAATTTTATTCATTTAAAAATATAAAAGCATTTAAATTAAATTCGAAAGTTATATTTTTAAAATATTTTATTTTAATTATTTAATTAATCAAAGTTTAAAATATTACAAAATACTACAAAAATACATATAACAAAATTTAGAAAGAATAATTAAAAAAAAATATTAATTAAATTCAATATAATTCTTTTGAACACTAAATTAATTAAAATAAACCTGTTTTAAGTTTGATTTGCAAAATTTCATCAAAAAAGTAAATAAAAATAAATTTATTAAAAATTTATTTCAAAATTAAATTTATATAAATTAAATACTTTAAAAAAACATGTAATAAATTTAAAAATATTTTCGAAATATTGCCAAAAACTTTTAGAATAAAATTACAATAAAAGATTTTGATTTTTAATTTTTTATTAATAAATTCAAATTATTTTTATGTTAGAAAAAATAATAAAAAAATAATTAAATTTAATATAATTCAAAAAAATTTTATGTGATATTTTTCTAAAAAATTCAGTTTTGGTAATTTTTTAAAATAAAAATTTTGGAATTAAAAAAAATTTATTAATTATTTTTTAACGTATTTTTAAAAATATTTTATTTAAATATTTTTTTTTTAATTTCATGAAAAAATTAAATTTAATTTGATTTAAAAAATTAATAAACTTTCTATCATGAAACATTTTTCCTCATTGCTTCAGCCTTCCGGGTACTTACCATTACTCGTCGTTACACACTGCAAAACAATAAACTACTAAAAATTAATTTATAATTAATGTACGGTGGGAAAAATTCTTCTTCAACATTTATTTTTCTATTTCTAATTTAATTTGACCGTTTACACAATTCATTCCACGCGTGTTCCCAATTTTTGCAGTGATTCTAGCTTAGACCGTTGGTCCGTTTGCCGAGTCATTTGCTGTGATAGATCGTTTTAGCGCGCTAATTTATCATCGAACGGGCAAAATTTCTGTTCTGTCATCGCGTGGCTGTGGCGGCGGCGTTGCGATTCGCATTTGCGGTGAACGGCTGATTGATGAGTTATTTGAAGCGGCTCGAAAAAAGTACCTCGAAAAAATTATTTGGTGCTTTTAAAAAATTAAAAAATACTCACAAACAACGCACAAAACTTTAATGAGTCCATTAAACTTTTGACGAAGACACCGACACGTGATTTTATGTGCGTTTGCGAGCACTTCTAAATTACAAAACAAAACAAAAGTAGCGAAAAAAAAATAATAACAAAATTTTTGTATTAGTAACCAAATAATTGCTTTATTTTGTTGCTTTTACGAAAGAATTGGTAGAAGCAGAAAAAAAGTTGTAACTGTAACTGAAATTCTTGTTCCTCTCCGGCTTATTAGAACAAAATGAATAATAGAAAAATAACATGCTAATGACTAAAATCTCTTCCTCTGTCGTTTTTTCTTCAATTCTTTAAAAAAAAAAGAATAAATAAATAAATAATAATGATGATTTTCACACCTTAAACTCGTATTTGTTGTCGTAGCCACTTTTTTCTTGCATTATTTATTTGTCTATCGACAGCTATCGAAGACGATCCACGACAATCGACGACGACGACAATAAACAAGAAAATTCAGTTAATGACGAGTAAATGATTCTTTATATTTATGGTTGACCCCGATAGGAGCAACAACATTATCGAATGATAAATACATATTGACTTCGAGAGAATATAACAACAAAAAAAAAATCCGTTACAAAATGACATAATCAAGTCAAGATCCAAAGCTAATAAGGTATTTTTTCTTAATGATTGCCAAATCTGTCAGCAGTTGTTGGCGAAATACTGAGGAAGTGAATCAGAATAAAAAATAAATAAAAATTTGGTGAAAGTTGTCGTGAAAAATTGATAAAAGTACATTTTAAGTTGATATTTTATGTATTTTATCAAAAAATTCAGCTTTAGTAAAAATCACTTAAGTATGACTTAAGTCAAGTTAATTGACTTAATTTACTAATTTTTTTTTAAATTTTCAAAAAAAAAATTATCTGAACCAAAATTTGGTCGAAATTAGTAAAAATCATTGCTAGAAAAATTTTTAAGTCAAAAATCATTTGACTTAAGTTGGAGAAAAAATCACTTTATTTTGACTTAATTTCCCAAATTGCTTAAAAAAATTAAAATTTCAAACTAAAATTTTCAAATTTTCAATTTTTTCAAATTTCAAAAAAATTGAATTGACTTTTGATTTAATTTAACTTTTTTTAAACTTAAGCTTTAGACAAAAGTCTATTAAGTCAAAATATTCTTCCTTAAGTTGATTTAAGTTAAAGTTTAAGTCACATAAGTTTTGTAAGCTTAAGTTTAAGTCATAAGTATATTCAGCCCCGTTTTTCAGAGCTGCAAAAACTTAAGCTTACAAAACTCAGATGACTTAAGCCTTAACTTAAGTTAACCTAAAAAAGGATATTTTGACTTAAGAGACTTTTTTCTAAAGCTTAAGTTTAAAAAAAAATTAAAATTAATCAAAACTCAAATGTTTGTTTTTAAATTTCGATCAGTTTTTGGAAAAAAAAATCAATTATTTTTTAATTTGAAGAAAAGTAAAAATTTGAGTTTGAAATTTTAATTTTTTGAAAAAATTTGGGAAATTAAGTCAAACTTAAGTGACTCTTACTCAAGTTTAAGTCATTGGTTAAATGATTTTTGATTTAAAAAGTTTTCCAGCAATGATTTTTACTAATTTTGGTATATTTTTGTGAAATTTTTTTTTAATTGATCAATTTAAAGCTAATATACGAATAAATTAAGATTTAGAGTATTTTTCGAAAAAATTATTTCTTTTCTAATTTTAAAAAGCATTTCTAAAAACAAATTGTTGATTTTTACAAACTTTTTAGTTTTTCAGAAAATTTTCTAAACAAGATGAGATTTCAAAACGAAGCTCCTAAAAAAGTTTAAGATTTTGAACATTTTAAAGTATAATTTTAATTTTTCGACAATTTTCCGAGTTTTTCAAAGGTTTTTCATAAATTATAATTTTCCGCGTGGTTCTTATTCAAAATTTTCGATCAACTGATCACACTGATCGTATCCAATCTCTTATATGAATGGCGCCATAAATAGGTGACGTCATAAATGGATGTCGCCATATCTTGAATTAGCAAAGGCAAATTGAAACAACGTTACGGACAGACAGAACGACGAAGCATTTTATTTCAAACAAATTTTCAAACGTGATAAAAAAATGAGTTTATTGACCAAATTCCGCGCAAATTTCAAAAACAGAACAAATAAACCAAAACCAGAACGAATGAGTAAGCGATCGAGATCGAGATAAGTCTCACTTTCTTCATAATAACTGAACAACGTGGGACACTTGATTAGCATACATATTTACCGTACCCACATGCATCATCTTCTGTATCGGAATTGGTGACAAGATTGTATGACAAAATCATCGATAAATGTCGCGCGAAACTGGTTTATGGAAGAAAACTGATGCGAGCAAAAATGGAATCAATTACAAAAGTGAAGCGGATAATCTGTAATTGAATTTAATTGCTTTCGATAATCGCACGGCACTTGTTACTTTCGTGTTTTGACATCTTTTCCCACCGCGTCATTTCTTCGGAAATCTACTGCGAGGTGCGTTAAAGAGTTTTTTAATGAACAAACTTAATTGCAATCGATAGACAATAAAAAAACTTTTTTTTTTGCGTAAATTGATTAGTGTCCGTTAGTTGATTATTATTATTACAACGATGGCAGTTTTTACACGCGGGACACTAATGATAATGTTGTTGTGCAATAATCAGGCACTTAACCCACACTCACATGCGAAGATGCGGCATACGGTCAAGGCAATAATTTAAAGTGGATTAGGACCATAAAGTGGCGGAAAAAGTGTAACAAAATGCATCGTAATTGAATTAAATGGAGCAATTTCGGAACAACGGTAAGTTTCGGCTAAATTACTGCGCGAGGAATGTTTCGCATGCGAAATGTCAATATGTATTAAATGTGCTTTTTATGAGAAAATGGAAAAAACATAATGAAGAGCTAATTGATGGATATTAAATCAAAATAGCAAGCGGTCTCTTTCATATATTTTAGTTGTTTGTTTAAAAAAATGTTACAATGATTTTTTTTCACAGAGAAGATTTTTCGCGAAAGTTTCTTCAGTTTTTCTTATTTTTTAAAACTTCTTTAATCAATTTTTTAAAAAATAAGTTTAAAATTTTAATTAAGAAAAAAATTTAAAATTAGAATTAAATTGAAGAAAAAAATATTAAAAATAGTGAAATTGAGAAAAAAACGGGTAACTTAAGCTTCAAAACTTAAGCTTTAGCTTTACTTTAAAAGTTAAAAAAAATTATTCAATAGACTTATGACTTAAGCCTTTAAAAAAGAAGAAGAAAAGTTAAAGTTAAACGAAAAAGTTAAACAAGTCAAAAGTTAAACTTTTTTGAATTTCCAAAACGATTTTGAAAAAAAAGTAATTTTTTGAAAAATTTTCGTAAATTAAGTCAATTTAGTCAACTTAAGTCAAACTTGACTTAACTTAAGTCAACGTGACTTTAACTTAAGCTTAAATCTATTGACTTAATTTACGAATTTTTTTAGATTTTAAAAAAATGATATTTTTTTCTCAGAATTTGGTTAAAATTAAAAAAAAACTTTAACTTAATTTAATTTGTTTTTAAACTATACTTTAAGTCAACATATTCCTTTGACTTGAACTTAAGTTTGCATAAGTTTTGTAAGCTTAAGTTTAAGTCATAAGTTTTTGTAGCCCTGCAATTAAGTACAAAAAATAATTATTCTGCAGGGCTGCAAAAACTTATGACTTAAACTTAAGCTTAATAAACTTATGTGAATTAAACTTTAACTTAAGCCTAGTCAAATGAAAATTTTGACTTAATTGACTCTTGACTAAGCTTAAGTTTAAGTAAAAGTTGAATTAAGTCAAAAATCAATTTTTTTTTAATTTCGACCAAATTTTGTGAAAAAAATTTTTTTTTTAATTTTTTTTCTTTTTTTTTTTTTGTTAAATTAAGTCAAATTATTTGACTTAAGTCAAACTTTTGTAATTTTTACTCAAGCTTAAGTTTAAAGTTAAAAGTCAAAACCAATTGACTTATGACTTAAGCTTGAGTAAAAATCACAAAAGTTTGACTTAAGTCAAATTATTTGACTTAATTTAAAAGTTTTTTAGTTCTGAAAATAATAATTAATTAACTTAATTGACAAAAGCTTAAGTTAAAAAAAAAGTTCAATTAAGTCAAATGTAATTTTTTTTCAAAATTTCGTAAATTTTTTTTTAATTTCGAAAAATTCATTGAATTAGAATCCTTAAATTCTTTAAAATTGCAAATTTATTGAAATCGAAGTCATTTTTCAAAAGTTGAACCATATTAATAAGGCATATTTTGAAAACAATTCTTGTCATTTCCACTCGAAAATCTCGGAAAACATTTTCTCTCAGTGTGAAAAATAACAAAAAGGACCGCTATGTGCTTCAAAAACCGCCTGCATGCAATCCTATCATTATTATTCATTAACTTATTAATTAATATTTTTCCATCTTTATTATTATTATCCGCTCTCAATCGCTTTTCTAACGTCCCGCACCAGATATATCGCCTTACATCTGACGTACCATTGTCTCATTCACTCTCGCATTACACTTTTACAACAATTTAATGATCCGATCATTCATTTGTATAATATTTTATATTTATTACCTTTTAATAGCAGCGCGATCCACGTTCTCGAAAATTGATTTTCCTTCTCATGATTTCATTCATATTACTTTTTTTTTCTCATTTTATTTTTTAACAATTTTGCCGCTTCTCATGTTAAAATTCACATACAACTGGCAAGTGGGTGTTTGTTATTCCTGAATGAAGTCTTGCTCTTTCGTTGCAAATTGAATTTAATTTATTGTTTATATGCGCAGTGGGTGGCACACTGGCAGGCACACAAGGAGAAGACAGTCGTTGTCAATAAGGTGTCGACTTCTGTTTTTATTATTGTTTTCCTTCCTTCAATATTCCTGCCACAACTTTTGCAACATTAATTAATCGAGTCTCGTCTCTTCGTCGTCGTCGTCGTAACTTGCCATGTAAATTGGTGTAAAATGCAAAACGAACGCATGTAACACAGAAAATCAATTATACCTCTTGAGGTTGGAATGATGATGTAAAAGAAAAAAATTATGAAAAGTTCGCACGAACACGAATGACAAAACAAACAAGTGTCGTTAGCTTTACTAATGTCTGGTAATTACAACATCATGGCAACTGATGGCATGACAGAGCAAAGCTTCAAGGCACCGTTATCGAAATTCCAGAAATTAATGTCCTTATGGAGTGATTTATGACGCCTATTGTCTCCTTTCCCTTTTGTAATAATGTGCGAGAAGCTGCGAAGCAAATGGTGTGAAGCATTCTATCAAATTACAATAAAACTCAATCCAATAATAGTTATGGATGACCGTAAATACTTCAATCCTTCGCGCATGCAGTAGTTGCCCGTTAAAAGTAAGTAATAATTCGAGAATTTTAATGTTAATAAATGTTTCTCATAAATCTCAATTTCTGCTTGTCTTTTGCAGTTTTTCTGCGTTGCGATGATATTGATGATGATGACGACGACGACGAAGAATTGCAGCGTGCGATGATAAGTGAAGAAGTGAAGAGAAGAGGCTTTCTAATCCTCTTTCTTCGCATATCTTTTGTGATGATTATATTATTACCACACTTCCAAACAAACAATAAATAACTCTTTGTCCAGTCTCTGTGATAGGAGGAATGAGGGATTCTAGTTTGGTTGATTGATAGAAGCTCGTGGATTTGACATTCATGAAGGTAGTTTGTGATAACGTGACATAATTTCTTGTATATCTGTCAAAGTTACTTAAAAATCTGGTTCTGTTTTGGTTTCAGTAATTCATGGAAAAGTATTAAGACTGAATATCAAGTTCAATAGGAGTTCAAGCCTTATCAGAGGTTCTATTATGTTGTTCTTAATTGTTTTTGTTGTTGATATTTCTCGATGATTTGATCATTGCACTTCTCAGGAAATTTTTCTTGAATTCATTTATATTATCACAGTTAGTTTCCTAACCGAACATGCAAGATTGAATAAATTGATGAGTAAAATGGGTTATGGATTCAACAGATTGCAGAATCTATCACTCAGCAGAAGAAACAGCAGAATACATTTTATTCGATTTTCCTTATTTGGAACACAAAATAATGTTGCTTTTAGGTAGTGAGAATGACAATATAGATCCTGAAGAATTTAGAGACTTCTCACTGAAAGAAATATTTTCTTTCTTAAAGAATGTTAGCACGGTTAAAGAAGAATATGGAACAGGTTAAGAAGAAAGAAAACCCACAGAAAGCCCTTTTTGGTGACATTGACATTTTGACATGCACAAAAAATTTTTTCCATATAAGAGTTGCGAAATTATAACGGAAAATTGTACCAAACTGATCCTTGTTCATTGTTAAATATGACTTGTGTTAATCCTAATCGTTACCTTACTTCCTAAATTGTATTGCTGTTCTTAGTTTTTATCGATTGTTAAGAAAAAAGCCGTTTCATAGCTCAAGCGTCTAATGACGGCTTATAAAACCTAAAAAGGTTTATTTATTTAGTCGTTATTCATATTAAATTCATTAAAAAAATTAAAAAAAGTTAATTCGACTTACAGATGACCTTGACATAATAAATCTTAATTTGCCTCGTTATTTTGTCTTTTGCTCAATTTTGAAGTCGAACCTAAACTATATTAAATATATTAATGATTTGAATAAATTGTTAACCCTTAAAAGTTAACCCTTACTAGTTATTTCTTCTCTAAAAATTAACCTAACACTATCGAACACTCTTATGCTGAAGCGACTTTCAAATTTTAAATAAATAAGTTAGTTCGTAAAATCGATAGTCCAATGAATCTTGCTATAAAAAAGATCTGATCTGATGTCTTTGGAAGTTATTCCTTTACTGTTCTGAATTTAAGGCAAATTACTGGTCTTTCTTTTAATTCAATAATAATCTTATCGAATAATATTTAATGGTTAATTGTTGATCTTGTGGTTGTTCTAGTGATGTTCTTAATTGAGGTTAAAATAAAATTCATGTTCTTTCGAAACTTGAGGAATTTAGAAAGTACTATAAATTATTCATAAATCATCAATTTCTGTAGAGCTTTTCTGAGACTTACCCTCAAAGGTAAAAGTATCCTATATACCTTGACTTGCTTCCAAGAGTTAAAAGTCAATTTCAAATACTTTATTTTCTTCTCATTTTCATTAAAATTAGACTTAAAGGTTAGCTTACCTAAGTTGCAGGTGATATTTTTTTCAAGATATGCTAGATTTTCTTTAATAGTCCTAAAAATTTGAATCATGTTAATAAATATCTTCAATTCTCAAAAAAAAACTTACCTGACAATTTGTTTTACAAAAATAAATCAAAAACTTACCACTTCTGAAACTCGAGCTTTTAAAAATCCCATTAAATTCCAATCCCTTCGGAGGACCATGGTGCCATATCAGGTAATAAAAATTGATTCGTTGATTAATGAATGTGAGTGGGAATTTATTCTTAACACATTAAAATGCCACCATTTTCTCTGTTAAGACAATCCGTCCTCATTTCGCACTTCTGTCATCACTTTTCTCAGCACCAACCAGCAACTAAATCCAACGGGACTGTTATCAACCATTGTGTATCAAAATTCCAAAACTTATACATCATTTTTTTTTTCGCGAGCAGCAAGCAGAAGAGAGCGCAGCGCCCACACAAGAATTTTGCATTACATTACAAATGCGCCTATTTTTGCCTCTCATCTATATAAGTTTTTTTTTAAAAGCGAACATAAAGCAAGTTTAATTTATGATCTTCACATATCCGTTTTTGTTTGCCTTTTTAATGCCATTGCCACACGAAAATAAAAAAAATTACGGCAAAACAATATAATAGTAAGTAATAAATATATTTATGGGGAACATAAAAACATGAATGAACTTGAACATTTATCATGTAAAATATCCCCGCCTGCCATGTATGAGCTTCAATGCAGCTTCAATTGTTCTTGCGCACAAAAAAAAAGCAGCAAAAGAAGAAAAAACTCACATGTGTGTGTCAATTGCAAAGTTTTATTCTTGCTGATGTGCCAGGCAACAAAGGAAATTTAACGTTATTATTGTTATTACAACCTCAAATTGACTTGCTACCATAAATTTATTTGCATCGCCGATGACAAACACATGTTTGGTCGTGTGTGCGCAGCGGAAAATGCAGAGAAAAGGGCCGCGCTTCAATATATGAATTATTGTCATTATAATAATTCTTAATATTTTATGCACAAAGGCTTTTACTTCCATTTTTAATGCAAATGGGAAGCAAAAAATATGGCAAAAACATCGCGATGACATTGAAAGAGAAATTTTTCGCGATGTCAAGTTCATTGAATAGAGGTAATATCGGATAAGAGAGGAAGGAGAAAAAAGCGCACGCTACTTGTTTTACTCGCCAAACATTTTGTCTTGTAAATTTTTTTTGCATTTGTTTGAATATAAGGTCATCATATTAACGATTTTGAACATTGAACATTAGTGACCTATAGCCCAAATACATTTTAAAAACAACATTGCCTCCGAGCGATATGTTGTTGATTCATAAAATGAAATAAAAAAATCTTGGCTACTTAGTGAAAGAAAGTGAATTTAATGGACCTTCAGTTAAATTTAATTTACATAAAAATTTGTTCAAGAGAAGTTATGGAAGTTATTTGAGAAGAGACAAGTTAAACTGACGACAAATTTTGAAGTTCATTCTTTTAAGAAATTCGTTTTGTAAAAAGTAAAGGGATCTTCAATAAATGTCAAAAATGGTAAGGATAACCCCTCAGGAAATAATTTGACTTCACATGAGGTTAACCTGCCCTGAAGGGGGGGGGGGGTCAAAAAAATAAAAAATTGCCTTTTTTGTCCATTTTTAGGTCTGTTTTGACAATTTTCGGGTCTTTTTTGTCAATTTTTGGGTATTTTTTATTATTTTTAGTATATTTTGAGCTGAAAGGGGGGGGGGTCCGTTGGATCCGCCCTTGCCAATTCAGAGGTAAATTTGACCCCTTAAAAGGTTATTGACCCCTTTTGGAATATGTTTAAGGATAAAAATTTCCAAAAGGGTTCAAATTAACCTTTCTAAGGGGTCAAGTTAACCTTATAAGCGATTAGATTAATCCCTAAAAAGGTTTGTAAGAGATTATATTATATCCCGAAGGTTTAATTTAATTCCTTTTTTACCCACAGGGTAAGCTTATGAACTGTTACCTTTAGAATTCATTCAGCTTTTTCAGAAGGTCTTAAAGGGTACAAGTACCGAGAGACAGAGAAATCTTAATCTATACAGATCAGTGAAAATAACTTATTCAGATTATAACTTAAATTTCTCAGAACACGTAGAAACGTAAAAATATCAGAAAAAAGTTATCGACATAGACATCTGGAATCGAACCAAAGTCTTCATTTTCATCCCGGATCCTATGATTTCATTATTTATCAACCAATGCTCAAATAGTTCGGGTCTTCCAGCAACTTGAAAGTTAATTCAAAATGATCGGAATCGGAAAAGTTTTTTTAAGGCTTTGATTTCTAACCAAAAATTTGATTGAACTGATCCCAAAATAATCTTGAACTGATCCCAAACTGATCTTAAACTGATCCTCTGATCCAACCAATATCCTAAGGCACAAAAAAAATAAACAACTGAAATGTACAACTTTTGCACCACAGCATCCGCAAAAAATTCTACAAGTCATAATAAATGACTGAATAAATGAATAACTAAACAAACAATCACTGCGCTTAGCAAAGGTTATGAATCAACTCTCACTTTCCTCATAGGAATATTCGCCGTCGTCTTCTTCTTCGTCATCAACCTGTCTTCTGCAGCAGCGAAATGCCTCACGTTCCGCTCAAAACCTTTGAAGAAAATAATAAAAAAAAATGTATAAAATTCTTTGCATATTTTTATACTTTTAGTATTACATTGAATGAAACGAGAGAGCAAAGTGATTTGAATCGCGGCAAGTTTCCCTTTTGTGGTCTCTAATGGCATATATCAAGTGCCTACAAGTACAAACAAACAATCGAACTGTCTTAATAAAGATGCAAGAAGAAAAAAAAACGAGCGCGCACTGTGAAGAACGCGAAATTTTCGTTCGCATATAACTCTTACCTCGCTTCTCTTTATTCTCACTCGCCAATATCTACATAATTTTACTTATTTTCTCCCATAAATATTTTTGCGCAAAACATGTGTGTCGTCTGTTGATATAATATCACAGCATTTATTGTTAATAAAAACCGGAAAAATTCTGCAGTCTATACGTAAAAAAATAATAATATAATAATTTTCTTCGCACACACAACAAAAATAAAAATTTATATTACTTACTAATGTTAAATTGTATATATTTCGCGGTTTTCACGAGAAACGGTAGATTTTGTGGCACACAATTGATAGACAAATACATAGTTTTTCATTAGTTGTTGCTTTGCGCGCGATACACAATGCTCTATACTACTGCCTGCCTGCCGACGACGACGAAGAAAGGCAAATATAAACGTTAGTTGTAATACTTTTTTTCTGGGTTTGTTTTGTGAAATGCATAAATTAAATTAAGTTGGATCATATGTGAGCTCCACATCACAGACACAGACACCGCGCTGAATGAAGACAATGATAATTAAATTACTTTGTATCGCACTTGAAAAAATTATTTGACTTACTTACGAGAGATTCGTATCATCCATCAAGGCGAAGTAAAAAAACAATTTTTCAATTAAATATTACGTTTAGTAGATTTCCTTCCACAATCCACTCTTTTACAACTATAGAAGAGGTTACAACTCTAAGAAGAAGAAGGCAAATGCAATCAACGGCTATAAACTGTAATTATTAATACTCTGATAATTATTTTATAGCTTTTACTAAATAGCCGGGCAACAAAGCAGCCAATATTTATTATGATAATGATGAAAAAAGAAAACTGAAATCAATTTAAATGAAAACCACCTACCTCTGATCTCGGTCTTGTGTTGCAATGTTTAGAGAGTGAATTGTGGTCCAGATAGACAACGAGACTCCCTTTCTTTTTGTTCTGTACTACTCCCTGTTTTGGTTGCTATTTTGCGAGAAAATTGTCCAAAAATTTAAATAGCTTGAACAAAAATAAATTTTTCAGATATAGAAAGCTATCAAAATTCTCTGAATGGGGAAACCTTTTTAAATTTTTTTCTTTTTCGTAAAATTGCGGATCTTTTTGTAATTTTAAGTAGATTTTAAGACTCAGAATTTTTTTTCAATATGCCAATTCAAATTATGCTGATTAAATTTATGATATTAAAATTTGTAGGTTTTAGATAAGATGTTCTATTAAAGTTATATCGTGGATGCCCTTCTAACATGAAAATCTTGGTATGAGACGATTTGATTCAAAAAGACATTTATGAAGAAGCAATTTGGGTATGATCTACCATAACGACGCTCAGTGTTACTGCCAAGGCTTCAACTGCAATGCAAGTTCTCCTATATTAGTAAACGTCAAGGACAAGTCTTTGCATAATGTTTTGACTTCATCTTCCGGGACTTTCATGTGAGGTATTCGTTGGGTACATTCATAGTTTTTTACAAATTTTTATTAAGTATTAACATCTTGAATGTCTCTTGTCATCTCATCTTGTTATATCATAAAATCGGCTAAACCTTGGAGACGTTTTTCATGTATTTTAATATTGTTTCTAAGTTGGTGGTTCTTTTCGTATATCTTTCTAAAGAGATAATATTTTGCCATTTAAATATTTCAACAGATTTGATGCTAAATTCAAACTTTTCGATTAGAACTTCCATGTTTCCCAATTGACAAGAACTTGACTATGAATAAAGAAAATTCGGATCAAGGAACTTATGGGAACTGATGAAAACTTTTATTACTTACGTTTGATCAAATTATGAGCCATCTGAAACCTAAAAATGAAAATTATTAAAATTTTTAAAACTTACCAAAAGCATTGGACAATTTTCTCACAAAATCGCAAATCTGCAAATTCTTCATGACTCAGTCGATGATCAACGGCAACGACAAAGTGAATGTTCCTCCGGTGAAGGTGCGATGTATTTTCACTGATTTGTTCTTGTCTTTCATTATCCAAAAATAAAAAAAAAATGAGATCGCTTCGGGCGAACATCGCACTCCAAAAAATGTCGTGATGCAAGTTTTATTCTTATTTTTTTTCTTCTCATTTTATTTTTATTTGGGTGTGAATTTAACGATGTGATCTATGAATGCTTGTCCTACATTACATTCCCTCCGCTATACGAAAAAAATGGCAAATTAATTTAAATCACGTTCTGCGATTTCACGGCTTTTCTAATTAATTTCTCGTTGCTCCGCAGTCGTTGTTGTCAAACGAGAGGTCTCTTTCTCTCTTTCTATAATGATCTCTATCGATCTATCTACCTATTGCCTTTGTGTATTCGCACATCATTAGATCAATTTTGGAAAATAACAAAACAACGAAAATCAACACATCCATTATGTCGCTATGGCATGCACGACTCGTCGATTATTAGTTTGGAAATTGAAATGCAAAATGTAAACCAATATTGTGCTTAATCAAGTGTGTAATCAATATGCTGCTTAGCTGCTTTTATGACAATGATCGTGGTTGTTTACGTTGAGAGATAGAAATCGAGTTTGCTTTCCACGGAAAGAGAGATGATGCTGCAGCATCCCAAAAAACAAAAAATCCCATGAATCAGATAAATGCGCAGAGAAACAAAAAGCACGTTGGATTTGGATCATATGCACGATACATGTGTCCCGCTTGTTGTGAAAGAGTCGTAAATTTAATAATAGGCACTGCGCTATTCATTTGTTACATTGGCGAATATACATCTATAAAACAAGTATTGAACGTGATCATGAAAATATTTCATTGTTTAACCCAGTTATTTCTTACTTACCTGTTTTGTTGTCTTCTGTTGTTATTTTTTTTCGAGGCAAAAATGGAAAATAAATTTTATTGCTTGTTTTTAGTGTAAAAAACCTGATTGCGTGGCGAATTTGTGTCTCTAATAATATTGATATCTGATAGTTATTTTCACCGAAACTGCTGCGCGCGTCAAAGAAAGAAATTGCACACACACCATGATTGAGATAAAAGTCTTTACCCACAGTAATTTATAACAGCTCACTAGATAAATTATCGCTAAAACTATCAATTAATGTGTGTGCGATATATGTTTGCTGCTGCTGCAATTCATCAATATATATACTCTACTTCACATATTGGAGAGGAAGGAATCTTATGGTAAGTAATGTATGTCGCCTTTATCGCTCATTTCTTTCTAGTATGACGTTTGCTGGCACATGAAGAAACACAAAACCTAATGAAAGCATCATATCATCGGGTACCAACATAAATCCAAGTCATCCTAGTTTTTACTTGCACATTGCGATCGCGACAGATAAGACATCAGCGAGGAAAAGCATCAATCGTCAAGAAGCTGATAAAATACCGCGATAACACCTTAATAGTGTGAATTATCATGAGTGCAGATCATCATTATCGTCGTCATGATTTAATAATAACGCATCGTCGTCGGGTGACGACGTTCACTCAACTTTTCCTTTGTGCCTTTGACGGTGCGTGCGATAAAATCATCCACCTCCTTCTTCTTCTCCCGTTGGATCATCTCTCTGAAATGGAAACAACCGTTATTTCTCATCCAAATAATGGACCGTTAAGCCATTAAGAAAAGTTCTTAATACGATCTTACCTTATCATTGTTCTTTATTAAAAAAGAAGAAACTTGTACTTGAAAAAAAAATAGAAGGAAGTATAAGTTCAATGCTTTTTTTGCGTAAGACGCGCAGTTCTTAGACAATATAATAAAGATTATCTATCTGCATATCCTCATTCATTTATAAATTGCTTAAGTGACAGCATAAATAATAAACATTTCCATAAATGATATTCATAACGGATGGCATAGATGGAAATTCATCTGCCGCAGTATGAAATGTGATTCTGAAGTGTTTCGATGGAATTTGTGCAAAATATGAAAAATAAGGAACGAACCTTAAAAAAAAATTAAAAAAAGGTAAGAAATCAATTTGAAAAATTGGAATATTTTCTGATTTGTAATTGTTTTTATTCCTCATTGTTATTTTTTATTAGGGCATTTCAGGAAAAAAAAATTTGCTCTTTTGGAGGTTTGCATGTCTGTCCGGAAACACTTGGGTAAGTAAATTTCTATAAAATTTTAATTATTTTTTAATTTTTTGCAGGTAGAATCTTTGAATTGAGCAAATTTTTATGGATTTTGTATAAAGAACATTTTTCAAACTCTTAATGATCCATCAAGTACTTTGAATGAAGTACTTTTTCTATTGAACCGAATCTATGACTCTTGATCTTATATGAAATACTGATTTGTGCTTTATGGAAGTGTTCTTACAAAAAAATAAGCCATGGGCAGCGCACTAAATGTTCTAACTGGAAACTTAGCAATAGTACATAAACTCGATCCAGACCACGAAAACAAAAATGCAAACCTCGTTTGTTTCGCAAACTTAATTAACACTTAAAAGTACGTTTCAAAGTCTCTGGACAATATTTTATTCCAAAAATATTTTCAAAATATCACCTCAAAAATTAATTAAATTTAATTAACAAAACCGAGATGATAGCCACCTGCAAAGTTGTCATGATAAAGACTTACCCTACTTAGCAAGTCTTTCATCTTATTAAGAAGAAGGTGAAGAAGATACTGGTAAGTTCAATGGATAAAAACCATCTAACATTAATACATTAAAGGAGAATTTGGAAAAAGTAAGAAGCAACGTAAATAAGGTTGATGTGTTCTATTACAATGGTAAACTATTGAACGACGAACTATTCACTTCTTCTTCTTTATTCAAAGACATGTGCTGAAGCATTAAAAAAACTATTGTAATTCTTGGTTGAAACTTTCGAATAAAGTTGCCAGCTTTTTTTGTAACCCAATTTGTAACAGTCGAAGACCTTCACAGAAAATTTTTCCTTGTAATGAAAAAAATGCGAGTACTTATGATAAAATCTCAAAGATTCAAAATAAGTAAAAATTTAAGTTTTTGAAAGAAACAATAGGACCTCTAGTTTTTCAAAAGTGCAATTTTCAAGCAATTTTAAAATTATTTCAAAAATGTATCAATTCAAACTAAATTCGATATTTTTGACAATTTTCGGTACAAATTTAATGATCTGAGTATTTCTATACCAAATGTAATCTTCAAAAGTTTATTCTAAATCAAAAAGCGCTCATGTCTTTCTGAAAACATGTTAACCTTGAACTCACAATTCTCAAAAAGAATTAAGGAACAAGAAAACTTTCGTTGATATTGAAATTTTAATACAACATTGTGTGCGAAATGACATAAATTTAAATAGATACACACACCAAAATTAGGTTAATAATATAAGAAATGAACTCATATAAATAAATCTAATAATAATAATAAGTTGCAACTTGCATCAACTGCGTGTTTTATACAGTGGTAATGCATGTAGCAAAATGGTAATTTAAACCTGTTTGCATGCAAAAAATAAATTCAATTGTCTATTTGCTGCAACACTGAAAATAAAAATAAAAAAAAAAACTTTACGACAACATTACCATTATTATTACAATTTTTTTTTTGCTTGTTGTTCTTGTAACTACTACGAGACTCACGCGAAAATTTAGTTCGCTGTCATTTAAACTAGAGTATCATTTCCACACTGCACATTTCTTTTACTTTATTTTTGTTTGTAGGTTTATGTCACTTTTCCCAGAGAGTTCCAAACATATATCTCAAGTGTGTGAAAACGAACAAACAATAATCAATCACCGCCGTAATTGCAAAAACGGCACGGCTATATATGCGATTTCATTCGATGAAACGAAAGTAAAAAGAATAACAAAGAATGACAAGAGTTGTGATGTATCTTCCGATAACTAGTTACTTATGCTTACTTACCGATTGTTTGTTTTCCCTTTTTTGCTGTAACTTTCTAAGATTTTCACACACGTACGTACGGCGAAATGTGCAATACGGAAGAGTAGCCCAAATTTACTTTTAATAGATTTTGACCAGAAGTTAACACGTTGCCGTTTTTTTTTCTTCTACGCTAAAATAAGAGAAAGAACTCTCACTTCTTATGTCGCTATCGCGTGAAGGTAACTTTTTTTGGTCATGAACGCGGTGCTAATGTAAATTGTTGCACGAATCGTGTAAATTAATTGCTCTGTCTCTCTCTTCGCGGTTCATTGCCGATTTGTTCTATTGTCTCTATGCCAGCAATAAAATTGAAATTAAGCAAAAATTTCTTAATTTTTTAAATTTGCACAGAAAAAAGTCGCGTGTATCTTGACACTCACCTATCTGGAGGAAAGTATCTTTAAATTTAATTTCATGTTATTAAAATTGGTTAAAAGCATGAAAATAATTTGAATAATTTACTTACAAGTAAAGTACAAGCCAAAGTAGTAGCTGGATGATGACATGAGTAATTGTTCGCTAGAGGGACTCATGATGGCACAATTTCGCCCTTTTTGTATAACGGCACCTTTCATTTGTTTATCTCTTCCGAAAACTAGAACATCATCTTCCCAAAATAATTGCTCTTTTCTAAATATGTAACATTCAAAGGTAACAATAGCTCTCAACACTTTTGTTTAGCTAATCATAATTAGAGAAGTGACCCTCTAGCAACGCCTCGCAGCGAGATCTGTTGTTTTGTATTTTGTTTTTTTTTTCTAAAACAAAGGAATCTCTTTAGAAAAAGTTTAAGTCAAAACAAATAAAAATCTCATGTGACTAAAAAAGTCGCGAAAGATCCACTTCATGGCAGTACTAACATAAATTTTAAATATAATTTGGGTCAAGACAAAATAAAAAAAAAATAGTAACATTAGTTTAGTAACCTAAACAGAAAATTTTAAAACAACAACAGTTGTCGATATCGAACGAACAATACGACATGTATTTCGTAAAGTGATACCATCTTCAGGATATTTGTTCTTGTTGTTGCGATTCAATTCAATGGCAGGCCAGGTAATGTTAAAAGATAGATTGAATAATATAATGATGGTGTATATTGGTCGTTAATGGTTTATTAAAGAGGCTGGGTTGCAGTATCAAAGGGGCTTAAAGATAATTTTTTAAATTATTTTTTTTTTTCTTTTAATTTTGATTTTGTCTATTCATCGCCCATTTTTTACAAAATATTGGAAGACAAGGAATTTCATTCAAAAAACTTTGATTTTCAAGTTTTCAATTAAAAATTTCCCGAATTTTGGATTTAAGATAATTCTCAGCCCATTTATGCCCCTTTGGGCATTCATAAGAATTTTCTCCAATTTTTGTCTAATTTGAGTAATTTAAAAATTTTTGACCATTTGCTACCCATTATTTCTTAAATATCGAATTTCATGGGCAAATTTTTCAATTTTGCCCATTTATTTCCCATTAAATTATTGCCCAAACATTTAATTTCAAATAGCAAATTTAAGAATTATAAAAAGACATTTGTAGGTGATTTTTGAAATTTTCTGCTCATATAACAAGGGCAATTTTGCCCATTTCTAAATTTGCTGCAATTCTTCAAAAGGTAATTTAATGGGCAATTTTAATAATTTCAAATACCCATTTTTTGATCATCAAGGGCAATTTTGCCCATTTTTACCCATTTGCTACCCATCTATCTTAATGAGTTAAATTTTAGGGGAAATTTTAAAGACATTTTTTATTTGCAGATTTTTCTTTTAAAAACTCAGAATTTTAAGAATAATTCTCAAAATTTTGCCCTTTTGCTGCCCATTTTTCTTTACGAGTAAATTTTGAAGGGCAAAATTAAGGATTTAGCCAAATTTCTATCAATTATTCTTAAGAAGCCAAATTAAAAGGGCAATTTTTAAAAAATGCCCATTTGTAGCCCATCTTTTTTTATTTTGCCCATTTTCCGCCCATTTTTTTTTTTAAATTGTTAATCCTAATTAGAAATTTAGAATTTCAAGAAATATGTTGCCCTTTTTCTGCCCACATTTGTTCGAAAAGAAAATTCAATGGGCAATTTCAAAAATATTGCCCTTCTTGCTGCCCTTTTTGTCAAAACTTGGAAAAAATCCAAAATTTGCCCATCTTAAAACAATTTTCTTAGCTACACATCTGTTTTCATCGCATCGACTCAACGAAAAACAAAAGTTGAACATATTTTATGCTATTTAGCGAGAAACACAGAGAGAGATTCCAATAGACAGACAAATTCGAATGAAAATTATTCGAGCCGAGTAATATTCAAATGAGAAACATCTTCTATATGGGATTTTTCGTGCACACAGATGAGTCAGCGGAACAATATGCGCGACATGTTGATTGTTTAACCAGTTAAATACCATTGAAATTGGAAGATGCAGGGAAAAATTGAATATTTATTTGACTTTTATTTGGTGAAAGTATTTTTTTTTACGTTATATTTTATTTATAATATGCATTTTTCTCCTTATCCGCCGCAAGAATTTCATCCATTGACTGTACTTGTGAGAAAATGTGACTTTCTATCTTCTTCACGTACAAATGGTGCAAATTTCCAAACTTAAAATGCATTTAATGCGGGATATTAGCATTTTATCCATTATTAAGTGCATTAGAATAGCGCGCGAGACAGAGACAGCGCGATAAAGTGTAACACGTTGATTTAATTGCATGTGCCAGTTTCAATGCATTTTGTGATCTTAATTTTCCGCAGAATTGCAAATCCCGTAAAATGAATGGAGAAAAAAAAATGTAAAGAAATTGATTAAAATCACAAGACAAGATCTCCTCACCTCACCTCTTCAAATGTCAAGCTAGGAATCGCGCACAAATTTCGCCGTCATGAAAATGTCGTCAGCTGATGGCAAAAGTTGTAAATTATTAGCGGCGATGTCTTCATGATGCTCATTTTGTGTCTCGGGTGTTCCTTCTTTGTTGGGCAAGTTGACGACTGCAGCAAGCGACATTGATTGAGTGAAGTAGTGAACGGTATCTGGAGTAAAAATCTTAAGAAGCCGGCAAATTGTGTTAATGTGCTAATCAAGTAGAGACAGCTACTTTGCGGAGTTTTTCACAAATGAGAAGCCGAGCTGTCAAAACGATTATTCGACAAGTAGATGCATATGAGAAGCAAATTATTGGTTTTGAGAGTGAAGTTTATTGGAAGTTTGCGGTGAGTTAATTAATAAAATGAAGAATTTTAGAGAAAAAGTTTTTCTTAAGATTAAAAATTGGCTTTTAGAAGATAAAGGGATCTTAAAATTTCTTCAAAACAAAAATTTTGGGTTAAAAATTAATTTTAAATTTAAAATTTTGGTCACTGAAAAACCAGCAATAAGCTTTAAAGCACTAAAAATAACTCAAAAAGCAAAATTTTGTCATTTCGAGGATTGAATATTAGCTTTTAAAACAAAAAAAAGTATCAGAAGCCTTAAAATGCTCTAAAATTAAAATAATTTTTTGAAAAAAGTTAAAAATAACTTTTAACCCATAATTTGTCTTCAAAATTTTTTTTATCCCTAAACAGAAAAAAATTAAATTCTTAAGCCAAAAACTGCAAACCTTCTTAAAAAGGCTTTTTGTTAATAAGGCCGCTCCAATTTTTTTTTTGAACTTTTTGTCCCAAAAACTTTTTTTCAAAATGGGGGGGACAAAAAATCCGATGGGGCAAAATATTTAAAAAAAATGTTTTGGTCAAAAAAAGGCTTTCAAGTTCAAAAATTTCATAAAATTAAAAATTAAAATTTTTGGTCTATTTTCATATTTTTTGGAAAAAATTTCATTGAGATTTATAAAAAAATTTTTTTAATTTTCAAATGGTTAAAAATTTTTTTTGTCAAAAAATTGAAAAACTTTTTTTTAAAATTTTTTTCAAAAAAGAAAATTTTTCAATTTCATTATTAACAAGAAGTTATTTTTATAAAATTTTATCATTTTGTATGAAAAAGAATTTCAAAATTTTTTTTTTATTTTTTGGGACAAAAAGTTCGAAATAAATTTGGAGCGGCCTAAAATGATTTTTAAAAAATGTTCCAAAATTTTTTTTTATAAAAAAACTCAAAAAATAAAGTTAGAGTAAAGAGTTAAAGGAGTTAAAGGACAAAAATTGACTTCAAAATCATATTTTCGATACTGAATGGGTAAGAAATTGGCTCATAAAGCAAAAATTTGTCACTCAAATGGTTAAAAATATTTTTTTCAGGATAAAAATTGGTAAAAAACGATTTAAAAATGTTCTTGACATTAATTTCTGTTAACAAACAGAGTTAAAACATTTATTTAACGAAAATTTTTTTAACGGGAGAGCAAAAAATTTCTTCAAAAGCTTTGTAAATCTCTCAAATGGCGAAAAATCAACTTTTGAGCCAAAAATTGTCATTAATTGAACTGAAGATCACCCTCAGCAAGAAATTTTGGATACCATTAGAACAAAAAGATGAAATGGCAGACAAAAAACTCACTTCGAGCCTAAAAATATCACTAAAAATACCGAAAACAGCCTAAAACCCCATAAAATGCAAAAAACTACACTTTCTATGCAATTTTCTCCTCACCCGGAAACACTTTCTTTCTCTGGCAGAACTTTTTTTCATCGTTCATGTACCTCTGCACTTTCGCAAACCACTCAATTGACGTTGCAATTTACTTTTGACTCGAGTTACTGCCTCCGCTAATGATATCATTGACTTTACATTTTGCGGTCAAATTCCTTTAAGTGTGTGCCATTACGTAATTTTTCATTGATCAATAAAATTATTCCTCAAAGAATTTCTCAAGATTTTGCTTTTTCTCTTCTTTGCAACTCTCTTCTCGGCAACCACAGGGACACAATTATCTGCGACAGAACATGCGAAAAAAAAACAAGACAATTGACAAGTTTCACATCTAACGAAGAGAAATGAAATTAGTGGTTGATTTCGCATTAAAATTACTCGAGGAGTAATTTAAAAATTCTTCATTTTTTTGTACGCGACTAAATTAAAATGACGTCGACTTTTGTCTTTATTTTGTAATAATAACTTTATTTATTTTTTTATTGGATTAATATCATGCTAGATTATTATTTTTAGTTAATGAGTAATAATAATAAATTGTACGATAATAGAAGCTAAGCAACTAATCTCCTAAAATATTTTTTTATTTATTTTTTTTTAATTAATTAATATTTGATTAAATCGTAAATATTGTTATATTATTGTAATTATAATAATAAATATTATTTTTTTATGATTTTTTAGCTTATAAATGATAATTTTTTTCTTATAAAAAGTCCTCCGTTTACATATTTCGTAGTTTATTGGGGTCGTGATAGTGCGATGGGATTTGTGTTGGATGAGGCGGCGGCGGGAAACATCTCACGTGTTCCACATTCGAGCCTTCTGCTTCGCCACTCTTCAAATATTTGTTCAAAATTGCGAAGATTTGCGAGTTCAGTACTTGGAAGCGGCGAATTCGGTCGACCATACGTTTGAGGTTCTAAAAAAAATTTAAAAAAATAGTTTAAATTTAATTTTTAAAATTAAAAAAAAATTAATTTATTAAAAATATTAAAATTAATTAAATATATAGGTATATAAACTCTACATTAAATTTATTTAATTGTATAAATAACAAATTAATTAAAAGCAATTTTTAATAAAAATAGAATTTAATTTAATTAAAATAATTAAATTAAATAAAAATAAAATTAAATTAGAGAAAAAATTAAAATTTATTTAAAAAATAAAAATTAATTAAAATATAAAATTTTACTTAAATTCATTAGGTTTTAAAAATAAAATTAATTAAAAATAATTTTTAATTAATATAAAATTTAATTTTTAATTTATTTAATTAATTAATTTATTTAAAAAAATATTTTAAAATTATTTTTAAAAAATTAATCAAGTAAAATTTTGATTAATAAATAAAAAAATAAATTTAATTTAATTAATAATAATTTTAATAAAATTTATTTTATGTATTTTTGAAATAAAAACATTAAAATAATTTATTTGACTATTTAAAAAAATATTGAATTAAAAAAAAATGATAATAAAATAATTTTTATTAAAAATAAAATATAATTTAACTAATTTATTTAATTTCATTAAGATTTCCATTAATTTTATTTAATTAATTATTTTTATTTTAAAAATAATTTAACTAAACAAATTAAATTAATAAAAAATTATTTTTAAATTTATTTTAAAATATTATTTTAATTATTAAATTATTATTCAATTAATACTTTTAAAAAATTAATTAAATTATAATTTTATTAAATAAATCTAATTAAAAATAAATTTTAATTAATTTTATTTAATTAAAAATTAAATTAAAATTTTAAATAAATAAAAATCATTAAAAAATAATTTTTTACTCACAATTCCCTTCACAGTATCATCCTTTCCATCCACACGTTGCACCCTAAGAATGTGATAGCAAAAATCGAGTGCCTCGAATTTCCTCTGTTGATTGAGCAAAACGATCATCGTGCATCCAGCCCAATGCAATCCCTCGCCAAACAACTCTTCCGGCGTATATTCGTTATTTCCCACTGGAATGCAATAGACAAATTGCAACGCGGACCACAATCGATGGAATTCCGAGCACTCATCAATATGCATAACTCCGTTCACTGGCGGCGGTCCTGCCCAAATTGGATCGTCCAAACACATTTTAATCCTGCCCAAAATCACCTCGAAAATACTCAAGCCGCAACACAAACGTTCACGAGTCAATAAATCGCCTTCCCTTGCGATCAAGGCTTGTTTTGTCGTTCCGAGCTTCTCGATGTTCGAGACAATTTGCAAGGAGGCGTATTTAGCTTCGAGTCTTTTTTGCTTTTGTTCCGGCTTTTCGCCTTCTTTGCAGTAAGGGCGAGGCAGAATGTTCTGGAAGGGAGCCGCGTGCAAAAGATCGCAAACTTCTTCTTGCGACAACGCTTGTTCGATCAGCAAACAGAACAAAATGGAATTTCCCATTTCACGGAAGAGCTGGAAGAGTTCCGTTTTGGCGTCGGGATATTGAACGATGTCAACCAAATGGGCCTGATAGTAGCTGAGGACGCCTGGTGATCCGTAATCGCAGCGCGGTAATTTGCATTGCTGGAAAAAAAAATTTAAATTAATTTTTGATTGAAAATTTATAAATTTTTACTTAAAAATTTAAATTTTTTTACATTTTTTTTGCTATTTTGACAAAAATTGAACAAATTTCATAAAATCTTAAATTTTTTTTTTTTAAATATTTTCCAATTAAAAAATATTTTTTTCAATAAAATCTTGTAAAAAATAAAGAAATTCGATAAAAAAAAATTGAAAAAAAAATTACAAAATTTTATTAAAAAAGAAAAGAACACAAAAAAAATTATTGAATAGTTTATGACAAAAAATTCAGAAGAATTTTTTTTTTTTAATTTTGAGGTTCTTTTTTCTTTTCGTACTATTTTTTTTAATTTCTTTAATTTTTAAGAAAATTCTATAATGTTTCTACGAAAAAAAAGTAATTTAGAAATTTTAGAAAATTATTCAAAATTAGTAAAAAAAAAATTATTCATTAAATATAAAATTTCAGTCCAAAGTTTGATACGAAATTATTTTTTTTCCAAAAAATTAGCTTTTTTAAATAATTTTCTTTAAAAATTTTTAATTTTTTTTTAATTTTAATTAAAATTTTCGATTTTTTATATGAAAAAAGAATTAATTGAAACTTTTTTTGATTAAAAAAAATTTTTTTGATTATTCTCACCTTCGGCATCGCCGACATCAAAGTTCTCGTAAATTGCAACAAATTTCCTTGAATTAGCGGTTTCACAATGTCTTTCATGATAATTTCCATGACGACAGCAATACCTTGATATCCCAACAATCTACAAATAAAAAAGCATAAAAAAATTAACAAAACGTTAATAAAACAAAAAATTTTCCATGAAAAAATTGACGTCATTGGAAGTTCGTTGACATAGAAATTGAAATGCGACTCGATTTCGTAAGACGATAGACGAAAGTGAGTCATTTGCGTAATTGAAACTCTTCTATTACATTCCATTCGAATTGAATCGCAACAACTAGAAGAAACTGCAAGATCAAGGTCGTTAATGCAACAAAAGCATCTTCTGTTTATTCAGCTTTACGCGTCGGAAATTCCCAACATTCATTCATTTATTTTAAGCCAAAGTATACGAGAAATAGAGAGAAAACATAAAAATGAATCGATTGGAGTACGAACGAGAGAGGGAGAGAATAAAGTACGCATTGGAAGTTGTTTTTGCTTTGCCTTGCTTTGCTTGTTTTGACCGGTCTTTGTTTGTCAACTGCAATCATTTTTTCTCTTCGGTGGTATATAAGACGTTAATCGAATAATAGTTGCATCAGTTTACATTTTTCGCTTTTTACATCCAGATCTATCCAGAAAATAAAACTTGTTTTTTTTTTCAATTAAAAATGTTTGCAAAAATTCTCATCGCTGTAACAATTTTTGCTTGTTTTGCTGACCAAATTGTCGCGCAACGAGGTTTTTATGGAGGCTCTGCTGGCACAGGTTACAAAGATCGTTTTGTGGCAGGTCAACAAGCGATCGGGGATAGATTTCAAGCATCACAGCCCGTTGCAGCTCAAGGTACGAATCCAGCTCCAGCTCGTCCCGCTTTGCCTGTGAATGCTCATGGTGATCAACAACTATTCGATCGTTTGAGTCAATTACCGCGGGAACATCAACCTTTCTGGTTCTTGAACTATCAGCAATTGGAAGCGCAACGAGGACAGGCATTCCCTGCCTTGCCTGCTGGACAAATGCAAAATAATTTGCAAGCACCTTCAAATAATGCCCTTGACAATCGATTTGGAGCGCCGTCGTCACAGCCTTTTGTTAATTCACCGTATCCAATCGTGCAAGGAGTGCCCGGAAATATTTTTTAAGGCCGTAGTTTTAAGTTTAATTTTTTGGTAGAGATTAAAGACTTTCTTATTTTAAATTTTATTTGAAATCACTTAAGTAGTTTTATCTTTTATGGGTTGCTTTTGCTCCATCTCCTGCACTTTGACGCCAAATGGATCTTTTGTGCTCCCTTTTGAGTTTACTTTAAGTCTTTCTCATCGAAAAATTTAAGATTGTTCTCATGTTGAGCAAAAATGGTCTACGATTTGTCGTTATCTTATTCACCGATCTGATTTCCGATCTCAAAGGTCTCAGTTGCCTTTATCTTTTCTAAAGGCCTCTAATACAGCAAACTTATGTTGATAGAAATCAAGCTCTAAAAATCTCAAATTTCTCAGTTGTCGTGTTGAAGAACTTTAGTTTACTCAAAGTTCAGGACATTCGAGGTTAAAAGCAAAAAATTCTTTACTGTTTTGTTCCATATTTCTTTCAAATCTTTTGTATGGGTTGATCTTTCAACCGAATTTGGTTCTACGTATTTCCATATTTATGTTCTTCATAAGAGAAAATCATGAATTAATTTATCACCTTATTGATTCCTTCGCGGAGAATATATTCTTCATTTTGGCTTTTTTCAGTAATTATTTTTAAGAAGTAAGAATTTAAGAAAAATTCATCTCAGACAACCTCCTTTTTTGTCTTTCTTCCTCCATGTTCTCTGTGAAGTCGTTTTATTTTTATTCTACTGCTGTTAAATGAAAAACTTCAAATACTTAAAACTTAGTGTCATAAGAGCTCCTTTGGACTCCTTAATTGTGTATGAAATATATCTTATTAACTGAATAACTATTAAATGTTTCAACTTCCTTTTATACTCCAACCATGGTAATCATCATTTTTAGTTATAGTAATGTTCAGAGGTTCCTTAAACTTTCTTTCGACAAATTCTGGTCTTCGTCATCTATCCCAAAAGTTCCCCTTAGTATCAAAATTTCAAAAATAAAAATAAATGACGTTATGACCTTATGACTTACCGTCGTACATTATCAACGTTCTCATGAACATTCTTCCAGTTTTTGTTCATTAGAAGTTCATTTCAATCCGGTTGATGCACAATAAATAGACAAAACATCAAGTCAGTCTCTGTTAGAATTTCACGACGATTAGTCAAGCCGAAATAATTCGCAAAAACAAACAAAAAATATGAATAAACAAACATTTCTTGTTTTTGTCATTTTTGCCTCTTCTTCAGTTTTTGCTCAGCGAGGATTTTATGCCGGTTCCCGTTCCCAAGGCTACAAAGACAGATTTGTGCCGAAAATTGAAGACACAATTAACAATCGTTTCGATTCGCAACCACAAGTTGTTAATACCCCAAATGGACGAGTGCCGGTGAATGCCAACAACGACATCTATCTCGTTAATTATTTGGCATCCCTTCCGCGGGAAAAGCAACCTTTTTGGTTCCTGAATTATCAACTTTTGGAAGCGCAAAGGAATCGACCTCAACCAATTTCACAACAACCTCAAGCTGCCGGAAGATCTCCATTTGCTGGAAGCGGAAACAGTTTCAATTCTCAAGCAAGTTCTCAAGCGAGTGCAAGTTCTCAGACGCAGCTTTCGAACAGATTTGGGTCGTCATCGAGTGCGTCACCAACGAACGATGGGCAACAACGGTTTGGTCCATTTAAAGTTGTTGTGGGAGTTCCAGTATCGAGTAGTAATAGACTGTATTAGGAAGTGACAAACAATTTTTTTTATATTCATGGAAAAGAATAAAATTTAACGACATTTTTTTGTAACGGGAATTCCATGTCTATTCCAGAGACTTGATGAATGAATGTGGTGACAATGAAACATATACAAATTAGTGACGTCGTCAAAAAACCACAATTATTCTCTCGTTAATGACTCGTTTCAATGATCATGTACAAAGTCGCTCTTGAAAAAAAAATTTTTGTTAAAAAATTTATTAAAAAAAATGCGCGGTAAAAAATTGTTTTGAATTTTAAAATTATGAAAAAAATTATGATCGATTTTCGAAAATTTAAAAAATCTAATAGAAATATTTTCGAAAATAATCAAATTAAAATAAAATTTTTCGAAAAATTGTGATAAATTAGAATAAAATTTAAAATAAAATTTTGAATTAGAATAAATTTGAATAAAACTCGAGACAATTTTCGAAAATTTGAATAAATTTCGAAACAATTTTCGAAAATTTGAATAAATTTCGAAAAAATTTTCGAAAATTTGAATAAGTTTCGAAAATTCGAAATTATTTTCGAACATAACGACAATTAACAAAACTCATTAAAAAGCAATTATTATTTTTTTCATTTTCGAAAACAAAACAAAAAATTGATTACGAAAAAATATGTTCAGTTCAAAGTTGACTTTCGACCGAAACACTTCAAAAAACCATTCGATCTCTCTCAACAAAAAAAAAATGCAAACAAAACTCGTCTTTATCTCGCTTCTTCTCGTCATTGGCGTGCCCTTAATTTTCGCGCAACGCGGTTCCTATGCGGGCTCCCGTTCTCAAGGCTACAAAGATCGTTACCGTCAACCAGAAATGCGGGTTTCCGATAGCACGGATCCCATTCCCGTAAATGCTCATGGCGATCGTGGCTTAGTCGACCGTATCGCGCTCATGCCACGAGAGAATCAACCGTTTTGGTACATCAACGCAAAAGCCTTGGAAGCACAACGACAATCTCCGTTCCCCATTTTGAATGGCGACAACTTACAGAGCTTGGATACTGGAGCTTCTACCATGCAATTTGGCTCTCACGCATCCGGTAGATCGCCATTCGCTGGTTGAAAATGTTTCGCTTCCTTATCGTTCTTATCAATAAAATACAGAAACAAAAAAAAAGACAAGAGAGTCGCGTTAATAATTATTTATTTACAAAAGATTTTTGCTTCTGTTCTGGTTGAATCTAGATTCGATTTATGAATATTGATGAAGGAGGAGGAATGCATAAAAAGGGGCAACACACGAATTTTGTGATGTCATAACGTAGTCGCGAGACATTTTGTCGTTATATAATCGATCATTAATTCCTCGTATTTACGAGTCAGAGCAAACAAAAGAGTCGTCAAGTGTTTCCAAGCCGTAAAAATGAGTCATTTTCATGTGAGTTGAAGGTAGTTTAATAAAAAGGTAAAAAGTTTTCATTAGGATATCGACTATTGATAATATCGCGTTTTTAAAATTAAACCACGTGACTTAACCCAGTAAACATTTTACATTTCCTCCTCATGCGCATTTCAAAATAACAACTCAAATTTTTATCCCAATGCTTTTGTTCCAGTTAACTTTTAAAAATATTCAAAATTTTTAACCAATTGATTTTTCCCAATGAGCAATTTTTACTTTTATCCCAGTGAGCATTTTAAAAAATTTAAAATTTTCAACCATTTTAATATTTTAATTAATTTACATAATTTTGACTGAATAAATTGACTTTTCTCCCAAAACACAATTCAAGATTTTCAACCTTTTTGAATTTTAATTCCATTGCGCATTTTTTGCTTTTGTCCCAGTGAGCATTCTTAATAATTCGAAATTAATTATTCTAACCAATTGACATAAATTAAACTCAAAAAACAAATTTTACGTTTTTTGTAGTTGTTCAAACTTTTTAAATTTTCATCCCAATTGATATTTTTAAAAATTTTCACTATTTGACTTAACCCAGTGCACATTTTCAATTTAAAAAGATTTTAAAAAATTATTTCAGAGCTGATTTTGATAAATTCAACGTAGCAAATCTTTATAAACTTTGATCCTAAGGATATTTTGGAATTTTACTTTAGCGTAAAGAAATTTAAGTTGCAAAATAATTTTTGACCCAGTGTTAAAACAAAGTGTTAAATGTGTAATTTAAAATTTTTGCATTTTATATTAAAATTTTACATTTATTCGAGACAATTATCTATTTTAACATATTTCTCTCAATAGTTAAGGCTTTAGAACACTTTTAGGGTATCCATTCCGAGTCACATTTTAAAATTTCACCCCAATGGATATTTCAAAAAATTTAAACCACGTGACTTATCCCAGCGCACATTTCAACTTTTAATCCCAGTGCACATTTTCAATTTAAAAAGATTTTTAAAAATTATCTGAGAGCTGATTTTGATAAATTCAATTGTTTAATTTAGCGTAAAGAAATTTAAGTTGCAAAATAATTTTTGACCCAATGCGTATTTTAAAAAATTTCTCAAAATTAGAAAAACTGTAAGAGACTATTTGACGCTCCATTCCGAGTCACATTTTAAAATTTTCATCCCAATGGAAATTTCGTAAAAATTTAACCACGTGACTTGACCCAGCGCACATTTAAAATTTTTATCCCAGTGCACAATTTGAATTTTTTCTTTAAACAGACAGACGTCAATTTCTCCAAAAAATCAATTTTTTCTTTAAAATACTTTTTAAAAAATTGACTCACCTGCAAATCGAATGAAAATGCGGAGGTCCAATAAACCCAGTAAACTGTCCAAATTGCGTCGAAAATGCCATATTCAATTGTTTCGAACCCCACAAATAATGATGTGCCATTTGTGGTGGTTTTTCCCTCAACGGCTGTTGATTCGGCAGTAAACTATATTTCCCGCGTACAAACCGATTTGTCGCCGCATTATAGCAGAAATTCGACAAGAAATCGTAATTCAATTCGACAAAGACGTGCAACGTGATTCTCCCGTACGGAGCAAGAACATTATGATTCGCTTCCTTCAACATCGTTTCAAAGTCATCGAGAGCCAAGTGTTGCGACAGGAGCTTGTGACACAATCGATTGACATTTAGCAGGGCTTCGAGTTCGACGACGCCCGTCAAATCGGAGGCTTCAAAACGACTGATTGCCAATTCCAAGCTGTTTTGCATATTGGCGTTTATGCGTTGCGTGATGAGTTTATTCAAGTCAATGGAACGTCCGAGAAGTTGGACATGGCGTTGTTTCAACAAAGTCTCGTAACGGTTCGTTTTTGGGTAAACTTGGAAATTGAAGCCAAGTACCTCGCATTCGACACGGAATCTTTTATCGAGACAAATACTTCCGGCAAGTTGTTTGTAATAAGCGAAAACTTGTTCGCTGAGTTTATAGACGAACTGATCGAAGCACAAATTGACCTCAGCTTCGACTTCGTCATACAAAAATTGTTTGCGGAAAATCGTCAAGGCATACAAAGCCGAGTCGTTGTACAAGTCCAGGGGGTACAAAACGTACTCCATCATCGACGGTTCCTTCGTGCGCAAAATATGGTCCGTCAAAATCCACGGCATCGACATCTCAATGGGGAACTGAATCCGTTTTTCCATCGTTATCAAGTCGTTACACTCTTCGTTGTGCTGATGCCGAACCGTGCATTTGTTCACTTTGCGACCCATTGTCATTTCCAAATAAAATTCCCGGTACCACAATTGCGACAAATCGCAGCATTTTTGCAACGTTTCGCTGAAACTCAACAAAAACGGCCAATAAAAGCTCGTTTTGTGGAATTGATCGATGAGAACGAGACAAGCGCCGTCAATGTCTTTGCGGAGAGTTCGTTTGCCGCCAGATTTGTCCGCGATGAGACTCTCGAGCATCGTTCGGACCATGTAGAGTTGCGTGGAAGAAGGACCGACATTTAAACGCGGGACGTTTACGTGAAAGCCGCCGTCGGGATCTTTTTTGCCCTTTAAGGCGGGATCGTTTTGGGCTTCGGCTAAGCGATGCCAGTCAGCAGCAGTTTCACGTACGGAGGTGATGATGCTCCGGATGAGGTCTTTTTTGTTTTTTACTGCTTTGCGGAGGGGTTCGCGGAGAGTTACCTACGGGAAATAATAGAAAATTTTATTAAATTTTTGAAAAAAGAAAAATTTAAAGTTTGGAAAATTATTTTGACAAAAAAATTCTTTAAAAGTCATTAAAATTTGAATTTTAAGCAAAAAAATTTTTTTTTACCTATTTTTTGATCAAAAAGATGACAAGTTTTAAAAATTTTGGAATTTTAGGCAAAAATGATTTTTAAAAAACAATTTTCAACATAAATTTCTTAAAGCTGCGGACACAATTAATTTTTTTTAAAGAATTGTCAAAAAATTTGATTGCTTGAGAAAATTTTGACAGCTGTCACTTTTTTTTGCCAACAAAATATGAAAAATTTCAAGAAGTTCTTTGAAAATTCAATTTTGTGAGAATTTTTAACTAAAAACAGATAAAAAATCTTCTAAATTGCTTCAAAATTAAATTTTCAGCGAAAATTTGACAGCTGTCATTTTTTTATTACAATCAAAATATGAAAATTGTCAATTTTTTGTGGAAAAGTTTGATCTTTAGGCAAAAATTGAGCTCAAAATGTGATTTTAAACTAAAAAAATATCTTCAAAATTGCTAAAAGTTTTAATTCTTAGAAAAATTTGACAGCTGTCACTATTTTAACCATCACAAAATGATCAAATGTCACAATTTTCTCTAAAAAAAATTTTTTTTTATACTTTTTTTAATCAAAAAGTTTAATTTTTTGTCAAAAATATTCGTTTCGAGACATATTTAAACTCAAAAATTGATGTTTTATCGAAAACTGTCAAATGTTAAATGTCAAAATTATGACAGCTGTCAATTTTTTAAATAAACTTTTGTTTTTTGACCAAAAATAAATTTAAAACTGGTTCAAATTTATAATTTTCACATAAAAATTTAAAAATTACTGAAAATACCTTTACATTTATGAAAAAAAAAATAATTTTTAAACAAAATTTTGACAGTTGTCAAAAATCTCATTGTCAATATCACGAAAAATGTCAAAAATTTTTTGAAGTAAATTAAATTTCTAAGAAAAATGGAATTTCAAGTAAAGATTTTTAACAAAAACTTACTAAACATGTTTTCTAAAAGGCTCAAAAATTCAATTTTTAAAGGAAATTATGACAGCTGTCAATTTTTATATTTTTGAGTAAAATTTGAGTTCAAAATAGAAATATCATCTAAAAATGCCATTAAATATCATTAAATTATTCTAAAAAAATAATTTTTAAACAAACTTTTAAACAGAATTGACTTTCAAAGGAAATTTTTGACAGCTGTCATTAATTTTTCTTGAAAATTAAGGAAAAAAAAATTCAAAATTGTCATTAAAATGGGTTGAATTCCTAATTTTTCAGCAATTTTACGAATATTTTGACTTTTTTTGTTAAATTATTCAATTCAAGCATCATTTATGCTTCAAAAATTGAATTTTTATCGAAAATTTTGACAGCTGTCAGTTATTCTACTTTAAAAATATTTTAAAACGTCAAAATTTTCGAAAAATTTTAATTTTTAAGCAATTTTAAATATATTTTTTGTCTTTTTCAAATTAAATTGTTCATTTTGAACCAAATTTTATCTAAAAAATTTAAATTTTCGTCAAAATCTATCACTTTTCTCTTGTCAAAATAATTTTCCCCACTCTTTCAATAAATTTCCCCTCACTCACCTGAACAAAATCCTGCAACTCCGCATAAATATTCCTGCGAATCGCCTCACTCAGCACCGTTTCAATGCGTCCCATGAGCACTTGCAGTCCCTTAATCATCGCAATCACCTCAATTAGTGCAAATTTCTCATCATCCGAGTAATTATACCGCGTCGCTCTCTCATATTCCTCCGCCTCTTGCGGACACTCCTTGTTCTGATGATGATCTGTCGGATGCAACAATTTCCACGAATACAGCTCCGTGACAACTGACGTCCATTCCGACAACAATTGCAGCCCTCTTAACGCCAAATCCGCCGTGGCTCGATTTTCCGCGTCGCTTGCCGTGTCTTTGTACGTCGTGGTCACTTCGTTGCTGTAACGCGACAATTCCGAGATGTATTTGACGTGATCTTCGCGAATCTGGGGCAAATGAACCATCAGATCAGCTTGCGGCGAAATGGCGTTGCTGCTCGAAAGAGGCCATTTACTGGCATCGAAATGTTTGGAGCGTTTGATGTAGTTAAAGGGAGCGATTTGCATGTCGCCAAATAACGGAACGACCTCTAAATTCTTGAAAATTCTGTCAATCCGATCGAGACGAATTTTTTTCTTCTGATCCAACTTGTTGATGTTGCACAAATCGGAATCCATGAGAAAAAGCCCAAATCCCATGACTTTCACGAGCATATGTTTCTCCTCCGGACTCATATACATCTTTGTCTCGAACATGTGAACGCAAATATTGACGACGTCACACAATAAATCCTCGTATCCATTAATTTTCTCGAGCGTATCTTTCACGGTGTCCCGAATTTTGTTCTGTGTCGCCAAAAACATGGATAAATTTTGCGATTCTTGCAACGTATGCGAGTCGCTCATCACTTTTAGGAACTGGGCAGCTCTCCGATACGTCGAATAGTCATTTTTCACACTGGATTTCATGTTTTTCAGCTCATCCAGTACCGCGAACATGTTAATGAACTTGCCCAGGGTCAGCAAATACGCCTCCGAGACAAAATCTTTGCGTTTTTCGACGTGACACAAACGTTTGACCTCACCGGAAAACGCTTCGATGGCCTTTCGCTGGAAATACATGAAATTCAGGAGTTTGTTGACCTCGGGCGCGAGCACTTCTACGGTTTTTTCGTAGATTTCGACGCGATTTGGCTGCTCATTGGACTTTGGCTGGGGAATGGCGCGAGAACAACACCTCCAGGTATATAGCATAACCGCATGTTTTTGTCCCTCATCGAGAAGTTTGTTCTAAAAATGCAAAAAACCGTCAGTTTTGTTAATCAAGAAAGCAGAAAGACGCAACGAAGCTTACCAAATTCGCGTGCGTGGTCGCTTCTTCGATATATTTAGCGATTCCCGTTACAAAACCATTCCGGTCTTCGAAATTTGTGTCGAAATTGGCTTGATACACGACGGAGCAGGGCTGGGCTTCGATGCAAGGTTGCTCATCGGGCAGCGGAAGTTCGTCCAGTACCTCGACATTTGACAAAGCATCCGACAAAGTGATCTTTTCTTGTGCCATTTTCACGAAAATCTGAAAAAAAGTTAATTTTTTAGTCAAAAACCAATGAAATTTGCAGAATTATTTTCAGCCAATCACGGAAAAGCTTCGTACATCTGTGGCATCGAGTGTAGTGTTTACAAATAAAGTTCCTTTGTGTTAGTTGCGGGCTCGTATCTGGACACGTACCAACACAAACAAAGGTAAATTGATTTTTGTCGCTTGCGTTTTTTGTATTTTTGTCAAAAACTAACACGAATTTTACGGATTTTTCATGTTAACGAGGTGAAATGCGGGTTTAAGTGAATTTTGGAGATATTTTTAAGAATTTTTTACCTGTTTTAACAGATTATTTTAGCGAAAAAACACTGATGACTCCACCCACACTGAGATTGGATGACTCACTCGGCTTCTTTGACACAGCAAACCGCTCGGCTTGGTCCAGTTGTCAATTTTTTTCAAGTGTCAAAAATTATTTTTTTGTACTTTGGGGCGAATTTAATGTTTTGGTGCGATAAAAATAGTAAATAAAGTGAGTTTTTAGGCAATTAAGATGGATTTAAAAGAAGTTACCGTACTGAATTTGGAAAAAATCTGTAGAATATGTCTGGAAGTACCGGAAGAAGCGATTCATTTGTCGACAATTGTTTATTCGACGTTTTTGCAGGAAGCGACTTCTTATGATTCGCAGTTAGCGGATTTGATTCAAATGAATGTGAGTTTATTTTATTTTGTTTTTATTAAATATTTTTATATTTTTAGATAAATTTTGGAGTTTTTTCTGAGGATTTTTGTCTCAAATGTTCGCAAATCATAGAAAAATATAAATTTTTGAAGAATTAAAATATTTTTTTCATAAGAGCAGTGCGCTTTATGCGGGTCAATAAAGAATTTTTTGGGGGAATCAAATTTAAAAAGCGATATTTTTGAACAATTCTGACATTTTTTAAGCTCAAATCAAAAATATCGCATTTTAGCTTTAAAATTGTTGCTTATCAGACTCTTGAAGTAAACTGAAATTTATCAAAAATTATGAAAAAAAAATTTTATTTCACAAAAGAAGTGAAGAAATATTGATAAATTTCTAAAAGTTCGTTTCACCAAGAGCTTTCAATGATTTTTTGCGTTAA
Source organism: Culicoides brevitarsis (assembly GCF_036172545.1). Classification (NCBI taxonomy): domain Eukaryota; kingdom Metazoa; phylum Arthropoda; class Insecta; order Diptera; family Ceratopogonidae; genus Culicoides; species Culicoides brevitarsis. Next base: position 11,682,359 of record NC_087087.1, on the reverse strand, counting down.
AAAATTTTATTAAACTTAAAAAAAATAATAATTTTAAAAAATTTTTAAGTTTTTTCGATATTTCTAGGTAATTTTTATCTCGATTGTGCTAAAAATATACTGAAACCTTTGAAAAAAAAATTGAAAATATTAAGAAATTTGAAAGAATATTTTTGTAAAAAATTTTTTTTTGATTTCTGAAAATTTGACAAAAAGCATAAAAATTTACCAAAACTTTTTTTTTCTGTAAAAAATAAATTTTTTTCTGTCTATTGAGTTAAAAAAAATTAAAATTTTAATTTAAAAAAAAATATTAAACTTTTTTAAGTGAAAAATTTTATTGAATTTTCTTTCACTTTTTGTCTTACGTTTTTTTATTAATTTTTTGACAAATTTTATTTTTTTGAAAAATTTCTTTAAGAAAATTGAAATAAAAAATTGCAAATTTTTAAATTTTATAAAAAAAAAATATTTTTAAGCAAATTATTTTATTTTATAATTTTTCAAAATTGAATATCTTTTAAAAAAAGTATCTTGAAAATATCTGACAAAAAAACTTTAAAAAATAATATAAAATAAAAATTTTAAAAAAAATTAAATTAATTTTTTTAATTAAGGCCGCTCTAAATGAAACTCAATAGTTTTTGAATAATTTTTGAAATAAAATGGGGGAGGGGCAAAAAAAATAAAAAAATTTGAAATAATTTTTTCATAAAAAATGTCAAATTTTTTAAAAATTTTCGATCGTTTATCGTTTTTTAATTTTTTTTAAAATTTTATTTAATTAAAATTGAAAAAAATTAATATCATAAAAATAACCGTCAAAATTTTTTTTGAAAAAAAAATTCAATAATTTTCCTGAAAATTATTTTTGAAGGAAAATTTTATGTCGAAATATGATTTTGAATACAAAAACTACTAAAAATTGAAAAATTTTCATTAAAATTTCTTGAAAAATTATGATAATACACCAAAAATAGGTAATTTTTGATGAAATTTTTAATTTTTTTTTTTTATTTTGCCCCATTGGATTTTCGAATTTAAAATGGGGCATCGGACAAAACTTTTGAGTTTCATTTGGAGCGGCCTAATAAATTTTTTAAGAAATAATTTTAATTTAAAAAATTTAATTTTATTATTAATAATTTTTTTAATTATTTTGCTCCATTCAACTTTTGAGCTAAGAAAAAATTTAAAATAATTCAAAAATATATTTATTTTAATTTTTTTTTAATTTTAGATCAGCACCGATGACATCCTTCCAAAGCAACTTTGCAACCCATGTGCCGTAAAACTGCAGGAATTTCACATTTTCCGCACAAAAACTCTAAAAAGTGAAGAATACCTCCGAAAAATTGTTGAAAATATCGAAACAACCACAGAAAATGCCCCAGAAAATCCAACCAAAGTCCCTTACGAAACCCTCGATCACTATGACGAACCTTTTTACCAAAACGAGGAATATTTACTTAACGAAGAAACTTCTGACAAAAAAGAAATCGATCCAAAAACTTCAGAAACAAACCTTAAAGACGAAGTTTCTACAAAACGAAACACAATAAAAAATTCCGAAGCAAAATACGAATGTCCCGAATGCAAAAAACCCTTCGTCAATTTGAAAGCCCAACGCGTTCACATGCGCTTTCATACGGGACAAAAATTAAAATATTGCGAAAAATGCAACAAAGGCTTTTTGAAACAAGCTCATCTCGAGTGTCACATGAAGAAACATGGTCAGATACGAAAATGCCCGTATTGTCAGGAGGAATTTGACATGATAAAATTATTTAGGGCTCACATGAACAGCAATCATCCGACGGAAATGGAAAAGGAACGATCTTTTAAGAGGAAACAGCTTCGAAGCACGAAATATGGGCTTGAAACGGAGAAAAAACTCGCCCAAAAAAGTGTTTTATGTAAAATTTGTGAAGAATCTTTTTCAAATATTGAGAATTTAAAAATTCATTTGATGCAGCATAGTGATCCAAATACGCTAAAAAACTTAAATTTCGCAGAAAAACCATTTTTGTTCGATTTTGAAGACATAAATAACATAAATGAAAGTGCTTTAATCGAATTTATATGTGAAAAAATAAAAAATGGCGAATTGACAAGTTTTTATCAAATCCTGTCACGAGATGGCGCTGAAAAAAGTTTATCTGATTCGGATTCCGACACTGAAAACGCTGACCGTTCCTATATTTGTACTGTTTGTAACGCAGTTTTCCCAAAATCTAAAGAAATTTTGAAGCATACCGAAATTCATCACGATTTGGAACCCTTTCCCGACCAATGTCAACATTGTCAAAAGCAATTTCCGTGTCAATCGCTACTGGAGCGCCATCTACGACAACAGTGTGAAAACGACTCAAAACGTTTCGTTTGTTCTTCCTGCCCCCAAAAGTTCTTCTGGCCCGATAGTCTTCAGATTCATACAAAAATCTACCACGAAGAAGAGGAAAAACGGAAATTTTGTTGCGCCATCTGTAGTCGACTTTTTCAGCGGGCGGAACATTTGCAGCGCCATCTGGCGATTCATAATCCAGTGGCGCAAAAATTCGAATGCAACGTCTGTAAAAAGTTGTTTAAGCGAAAGGACAATTTGGGAGTTCATATGAAAATTCATGAGCCGAATCGGGAAATTAAGTCGGAATTTTTGTGTACGTTTTGTGGAAAGAGTTTTTCGAATTCGTCGAATTTGATTGTTCATACGAGACGACACACGGGAGATAAGCCGTACAAGTGTGACATGTGTGAAAAGGCTTTTCCGAGAAGTTCGGATCTGCAAACGCATCGGAGGACGCATACAGGTAAATTTTATTTTTTTTAATAAATGTTTTAAGAATTTCGAAGAAAAATTTTCTTAAGAAAATTTCAAAAATAAAAAGTTTTTAATTTTTTTTAATTTAAAACTATCAAAATTTTCTTTCATTTTCGTTCATTATTTTTTTTATGTTTTCCAATTTTATTAATTTAGAGAATTTAATTTTAATTTTATAGAAAAATAAATTATTAATTTTATAGAAATTTTATAAAAATTAAAATTTTATTAATAAAAAATAATTTTTGTGCCTTAACAAAATTATTAGTTTGACGTATTTTGGATATTTTTATTTTTTTTTATTAATTTTTATTGCAAAAATAGCTATTTTTCTGTTCAAGAAAAAAAATTTTCTTCTCAAGATTTTTTTTAATCATTTTATTTAATTAAATTTATTAATTAGGTAAAATTTTTTAAAATAATTTATTTAATTCAATTTAATTTATTCATCAATAATAAATTAAAAAAAAATATTAATTAAAAAATATCTTAAAAAAATTTCATTATTCAAACATTTTTTAAAACAAAATTATAAAAAATTAGAAATATTTCAATTTTAAAATATTTTTTAAAAAATATTTTTTTATAAAAAATATTTAATAATAAATATTTATAATATTTAATTAAAAGGAACTTTAAAATTTATTATTTTTTTTTTAGATTTTTTTCATATAATTTTTATAAAATTTTTAAACGAAATTTTTTTTTTATTTTTTTTACAGGTGAAAAGCCCTTCGTTTGTGAAACGTGCGGCAAAGCATTTTCCCGCTCCAACAAACTTTTGCGACACGAAAGAATCCACAAAAATATCCGTCCTTATCAATGTCCTCATTGCGAACGTAGTTTTACCCAAAGTAACGATTTGACGTTACACATTCGACGACACACCGGAGAAAAGCCTTTTCAGTGCGAAGTTTGTGATAAAAAATTTATTCATGGAACTGCTCTAAAAACGCACAAAAAACAACATGAGCAAAATAATCAAGCTGAAAATTCCGACACAAAAACTGTAAAAAAGATCAAAAGGCTGGTTTCGGAAAATAAAAAATCAGTTGAAGAAGTAAACCAATCAGAGGGAAAAACAGCCCAAGTACTTCCTTATAATCCGTCAGCGAGTTATGGCGTGACTTTGTTATCGAATGGAACAGTTTTGATGGCTGAAATTCCGCCAAATACAAATGTGTACAAAATTGAGCAATCTTAGTGACTGTAAATAAAGAAAAAAATAAATATTTGTCAAAAAAAATATTTGTTTTAATTTTTTGTTAATCAAATAATTTTTTAATTGTTCTCAAAGAAAAAAAAATGTTTATTTCAAAATTTTTGTCAAAAAATTGAAACTTAAATCACAAACTGTGTCAAAGCCATTTTTGTCAAATTTTTCTCTAAATGGATAAAAATTTGTCAGAGGGCTCTAATTTATCATTTTTAATCATTTTATAACTCAAAACTGCAAAAAAATTTAAACTGAAAAAATTTTTTTTCTTTGACACAGTTTTGATTTGAAAACTAAATCAAGAACAAAACTGTGTCAAAAACTATGTCAAAAACTGTGTCAAAGCAATTTTTGTCAAATCTTGCTCCAAATGGATAAAAATTTGTCAGAGGGCTCTAATTTATCATTTTTAATCATTTTATAACTCAAAACTGCAAAAAAATTGAAACTGAAAAAATTTTTTTTTCTTTGACACAGTTTTGATTTGAAAACTAAATCAAGAACAAAACTGTGTCAAAAACTATGTCAAAAACTGTGTCAAAGCAATTTTTGTCAAATCTTGCTCCAAATGGATAAAAATTTGTCAGAGGGCTCTAATTTATCATTTTTAATCATTTTATAACTCAAAACTGCAAAAAAATTGAAACTGAAAAAATTTTTTTTCTTTGACACAGTTTTGATTTGAAAACTAAATCAAGAACAAAACTGTGTCAAAAACTATGTCAAAAACTGTGTCAAAGCAATTTTTGTCAAATCTTGCTCTAAATGGATAAAAATTTGTCAGAGGGCTCTAATTTATCATTTTTAATCATTTTATAACTCAAAACTGCAAAAAAATTGAAACTGAAAAAATTTTTTTTCTTTGACACAGTTTTGATTTGAAAACTAAATCAAGAACAAAACTGTGTCAAAAACTATGTCAAAAACTGTGTCAAAGCAATTTTTGTCAAATCTTGCTCTAAATGGATAAAAATTTGTCAGAGGGCTCTAATTTATCATTTTTAATCATTTTATAACTCAAAACTGCAAAAAAATTGAAACTGAAAAAATTTTTTTTCTTTGACACAGTTTTGATTTGAAAACTAAATCAAGAACAAAACTGTGTCAAAAACTATGTCAAAAACTGTGTCAAAGCAATTTTTGTCAAATCTTGCTCTAAATGGATAAAAATTTGTCAGAGGGCTCTAATTTATCATTTTTAATCATTTTATAACTCAAAACTGCAAAAAAATTGAAACTGAAAAAATTTTTTTTCTTTGACACAGTTTTGATTTGAAAACTAAATCAAGAACAAAACTGTGTCAAAAACTATGTCAAAAACTGTGTCAAAGCAATTTTTGTCAAATCTTGCTCTAAATGGATAAAAATTTGTCAGAGGGCTCTAATTTATCATTTTTAATCATTTTATAACTCAAAACTGCAAAAAAATTGAAACTGAAAAAAATTTTTTTCTTTGACACAGTTTTGATTTGAAAACTAAATCAAGAACAAAACTGTGTCAAAAACTATGTCAAAAACTGTGTCAAAGCAATTTTTGTCAAATCTTGCTCCAAATGGATAAAAATTTGTCAGAGGGCTCTAATTTATCATTTTTAATCATTTTATAACTCAAAACTGCAAAAAAATTGAAACTGAAAAAAATTTTTTTCTTTGACACAGTTTTGATTTGAAAACTAAATCAAGAACAAAACTGTGTCAAAAACTATGTCAAAAACTGTGTCAAAGCAATTTTTGTCAAATCTTGCTCTAAATGGATAAAAATTTGTCAGAGGGCTCTAATTTATCATTTTTAATCATTTTATAACTCAAAACTGCAAAAAAATTGAAACTGAAAAAATTTTTTTTCTTTGACACAGTTTTGATTTGAAAACTAAATCAAGAACAAAACTGTGTCAAAAACTATGTCAAAAACTGTGTCAAAGCAATTTTTGTCAAATCTTGCTCTAAATGGATAAAAATTTGTCAGAGGGCTCTAATTTATCATTTTTAATCATTTTATAACTCAAAACTGCAAAAAAATTGAAACTGAAAAAAATTTTTTTCTTTGACACAGTTTTGATTTGAAAACTAAATCAAGAACAAAACTGTGTCAAAAACTATGTCAAAAACTGTGTCAAAGCAATTTTTGTCAAATCTTGCTCTAAATGGATAAAAATTTGTCAGAGGGCTCTAATTTATCATTTTTAATCATTTTATAACTCAAAACTGCAAAAAAATTGAAACTGAAAAAAATTTTTTCTTTGACACAGTTTTGATTTGAAAACTAAATCAAGAACAAAACTGTGTCAAAAACTATGTCAAAAACTGTGTCAAAGCAATTTTTGTCAAATCTTGCTCTAAATGGATAAAAATTTGTCAGAGGGCTCTAATTTATCATTTTTAATCATTTTATAACTCAAAACTGCAAAAAAATTGAAACTGAAAAAAAATTTTTTCTTTGACACAGTTTTGATTTGAAAACTAAATCAAGAACAAAACTGTGTCAAAAACTATGTCAAAAACTGTGTCAAAGCAATTTTTGTCAAATCTTGCTCTAAATGGATAAAAATTTGTCAGAGGGCTCTAATTTATCATTTTTAATCATTTTATAACTCAAAACTGCAAAAAAATTGAAACTGAAAAAAATTTTTTTCTTTGACACAGTTTTGATTTGAAAACTAAATCAAGAACAAAACTGTGTCAAAAACTATGTCAAAAACTGTGTCAAAGCAATTTTTGTCAAATTTTGCTCTAAATGGATAAAAATTTGTCAGAGGGCTCTAATTTATCATTTTTAATCATTTTATAACTCAAAACTGCTAAAAAATTGAAACTGAAAAAAATTTTTTTCTTTGACACAGTTTTGATTTGAAAACTAAATCAAAAACAAAACTGTGTCAAAAACTATGTCAAAAACTGTGTCAAAGCAATTTTTGTCAAATTTTGCTCTAAGTGGATAAAAATTTGTCAGAGGGCTCTAATTTATCATTTTTAATCATTTTATAACTCAAAACTGCTAAAAAATTGAAACTGAAAAAAATTTTTTTCTTTGACACAGTTTTGATTTGAAAACTAAATCAAAAACTGTGTCAAAAACTGTGTCAAAGCAATTTTTGTCAAATTTTGCTCCAAATCGATAAAAATTTGTCAGAGGGCTCTAATTTATCATTTTTAATCATTTTATAACTCAAAACTGCCAAAAAATTGAAACTGAAAAAAAATTTTTTCTTTGACACAGTTTTGATTTGAAAACTAAATCAAGAACAAAACTGTGTCAAAAACTATGTCAAAAACTGTGTCAAAGCAATTTTTGTCAAATCTTGCTCCAAATGGATAAAAATTTGTCAGAGGGCTCTAATTTATCATTTTTAATCATTTTATAACTCAAAACTGCTAAAAAATTGAAACTGAAAAAAATTTTTTTCTTTGACACAGTTTTGATTTGAAAACTAAATCAAGAACAAAACTGTGTCAAAAACTATGTCAAAAACTGTGTCAAAGCAATTTTTGTCAAATTTTGCTCCAAATGGATAAAAATTTGTCAGAGGGCTCTAATTTATCATTTTTAATCATTTTATAACTCAAAACTGCTAAAAAATTGAAACTGAAAAAAATTTTTTTCTTTGACACAGTTTTGATTTGAAAACTAAATCAAGAACAAAACTGTGTCAAAAACTATGTCAAAAACTGTGTCAAAGCAAACAAATCTTGCTCCAAATGGATAAAAATTTGTCAGAGGGCTCTAATTTATCATTTTTAATCATTTTATAACTCAAAACTGCCAAAAAATTGAAACTGAAAAAAAATTTTTTCTTTGACACAGTTTTGATTTGAAAACTAAATCAAGAACAAAACTGTGTCAAAAACTATGTCAAAAACTGTGTCAAAGCAATTTTTGTCAAATCTTGCTCCAAATGGATAAAAATTTGTCAGAGGGCTCTAATTTATCATTTTTAATCATTTTGCAACTCAAAACTGCTCAAAAATTGAAACTGAAAAAAAATTTTTTCTTTGACACAGTTTTGATTTGAAAACTAAATCAAGAACAAAACTGTGTCAAAAACTATGTCAAAAACTGTGTCAAAGCAATTTTTGACAAATCTTGCTCCAAATGGATAAAAATTTGTCAGAGGGCTCTAATTTATCATTTTTAATCATTTTATAACTCAAAACTGCTAAAAAATTGAAACTGAAAAAAATTTTTTTCTTTGACACAGTTTTGATTTGAAAACTAAATCAAGAACAAAACTGTGTCAAAAACTATGTCAAAAACTGTGTCAAAGCAATTTTTGTCAAATCTTGCTCCAAATGGATAAAAATTTGTCAGAGGGCTCTAATTTATCATTTTTAATCATTTTATAACTCAAAACTGCTAAAAAATTGAAACTAAAAAAAAATTTTTTCTTTGACACAGTTTTGATTTGAAAACTAAATCAAGAACAAAACTGTGTCAAAAACTATGTCAAAAACTGTGTCAAAGCAATTTTTGTCAAATCTTGCTCTAAATGGATAAAAATTTGTCAGAGGGCTCTTATTTATCATTTTTAATCATTTTGCAACTCAAAACTGCCAAAAAATTGAAACTGAAAAAAAAATTTGGAGCAAGATATGACAAAAATGGCTTTGACACAGTTTTTGATTTAGTTTTGCTTTTGATTTAGTTTTCAAAACAAAACTATGTCAAAGAAATTTTTTTTTTCAGTTTCAATTTTTTGACGAAAATTTTGTCAAGTCAAAGTTTTAGTCAATAAAGTTTTTTAAGCAAAAGTAAAATAAAAAGTTTTTTTGGCCCTGTATTTTATTAAATATTGTATTTATTTTTTTAAAATTTTTTACTCAATTTTCAAAGAAAAAAAAAATATTTTTCTCATCCTTTCCTAAAATCCTTTCATTCGAAAATACCTAGATAGAAAATTTTTGAAAAATCATATAAAATAAAAAAAAAAATTAAAAAAAAATTTGAAATTTAGATTTTTATAAATTTTATAAAACAAAATCAAAATAAATTTAATAATTTAATAAAAATAAAATTATTTAATTAAATGATTAAAATAAAATTATTAAAAAATTTAAAAAATAAATAAATTTAAATTAAATTAAAATTTATTTAAAAATTATTTTTAAATAATTTTTTTTTATTAATATTATTAATTTATTTTTAATTATTTCAATTATTTTTTTAATATTTTATAATATTTTTTTTGTTCCCGAGCAAAAATAATTCCAGACATTTATCACACGAAAGTTTATCAAATTGTTATTAATTAAACCTTATCAAATCAACAAAAAACTGCAAAAAAAAAATATCTATCTATTATCGACTCTGCCTGTTTTTTATGGCCGTTGCACCCATAAAAACTGATAAAAAATGTTCTATAAAGGGAGACATTTTTCACGCAATCGACATCAGTACACTTTTAGCACTCAACAAAGTCAAGATGGTTACTTACGAGGAAATTTTCGCCAAAATCGAGGCTTACATCAAGAAGGCCGATCCCACCAAGGAACGCAAAGTCCCTCATACCTTCTTGTTCCACATCACCCAGAATGGAACAGTAGTTAGAACTTACTGTGAGTAAAATGTTTGACCTTGAAAAGTGAGGTTAGGATAAAAATTTTGACTTTTTTCGACAGATCTTGACTTAAAGAACTTGAAATTCGCTGTCGGCGAACACCCAGCTGATTGTACGATCACTTTGGATCACGCAATGATGGTAAAATTGGGAACTGGAGCCGTTAAAGCTGCCGAAGCCATTGCTCAAGGTCACGTGAAGGTCGATGGAAAGAAAGAATTGGCTGCCGCTTTGGATAAAGTTCTCGAACTTTTGCATCAATAAAGAAGAAATTTTGCTCATTTTTGAGTAATTAAAATATCTTTTTTTATTATTTTTTTAGACAGACAATTTTTTTTATGGAGTACAAAAATAGGAATTTTTCATCAGTTCAAAATTTCAAAAAATTTATTTCTTCCATGATCGTTCCAATTGTTCAGCGATCGCTTTGAGGAAGTCTTCGGTGTTCAAATACATGCCTTCCTTGACGTTCGGCAGTCCGTGAATGCAAGCTGCCAAATCTTTCGTCATTTTGCCGGATTCCACGCAATCGATGCACGCTTGTTCCAAAGCGACGGAGAATTTTGCCAAGTCTGCGTTGTTGTCGAGTTTTGCGCGGTGCTCCAAGCCGCGAGTCCACGCGAAAATGGAAGCAATGGGATTAGTTGAGGTGGCTTTTCCTTGTTGATGTTGGCGATAATGACGCGTTACGGTGCCGTGAGCAGCTTCGCTTTCGATAGTTTTGCCATCGGGACACATTAAGACAGACGTCATCATGCCGAGAGATCCGTAGCCTTGCGCGATGATGTCAGATTGCACGTCGCCATCGTAGTTTTTGCAAGCCCAAACGAAACTAAAGGAAAATTTTAGTTAAAATTATTTTAAAAAATGGGGTTAAAGGTCGTTTCAAATTAAATCGAAAAATAAAAAAAAATAATTTTTATTAAAAAATTTTTATTTTTTTTTAAATATTTTGTTAATTAAAGTTTAAATTATTTAATTTTTTTTTTCAAAATTTCTCAATTTTTTTGAGTTTCATACAATTTTTTTTTTTTTTTTTTTTTTTTTTTGAAAAAAAATTAAATTAAATTTTTTAATTAAAATTAAAAATTTTTATTTTAAAAAATTAAATTAATTTTTTTTTAATTCGAGAAAAAAATGTTGAATTAGCAAAAAAAGCGATTTTCAAATTTTTTAAATGTCATTTTTTGAATTGAATTTTTTAAATTTTAAACTGAAATTTAATAATTATATTTATTTTATAATTATATTAAATTAAATTTTGAATTTATTTTTATCGATTACGAATTTTTGAGTATATTTATTTTTTTTCATCAAAAATTGAAAATCATTTAAAAAAAAAAATAAAAATAAAATTAAAATAAAAATTGAAACAAATATACATATAATTAAAAAACTTAAAATTTAAGAAATTTAATTTTTAGAAATTATTTATTCAGATTTTTTTTATTTTTTTTTCTATTGAAATTTTATTTATTTTATAACATTTTTTTTTTCAAAATAAAAAAAATCAAAATTGGCATGGTTGGTTTGTATATCGTTCAGTTCAAATAAAAGAAATATTTTGCACTTTAATTTGAGTCATCTTGAATAAATAATTTCTAAAAATTAAATCTCTTAAATTTTAAGTTTTTTAATTAGGTATATGTATATTTTTTTAATTTTATTTTGTTTTAATTTTATTTTTTTTAAATGATTTTCAATTTTTGATGAAAAAAAATAAATATACTTAAAAATTCGTAATCGATAAAAATAAATTCAAAATTTAATTTAATATAATTATAAAATAAATATTATTATTAAATTTCAGTTTAAAATTTAAAAAATTCAATTCAAAAAATGACAGTTAAAAAATTTGAAAATCGCTTTTTTGCTAATTCAACATTTTTTTCTCGAATTAAAAAAATTTAATTTAATTTTTTAAAATAAAAATTTTTAATTTTAATTGAAAATTAAATTTAATTTTTAAAAATATTTTTTTTTAAGAATTAAAAAATTAGAAAAAAATAAATTTATTTTAAAAATTAAAAAAAAAGAAAAAGTCGTAATAAAATTCAAAAAAATTTAAATAAAAAAATATTTTGCAAAATTATTTAAAATATTGTTAAAATTCGTTCATCTTTGTGATATTTTAATAATTTTTAAATTTTTTTTCTTCATTCAAATTTTTTAAATTTTTTTTTAGAGCATCAGATCAAAATTTTCGAAAGAAACCTTATCAAATAATTGTCTTTTAAAAACTTACCCGCCTGCACTTTTGAGTACTTGAGCTACCATGTCGTCGATCAAGCGATGTTCATACCAAATTTTCGCCTCATCGAATTGTTTCTTGTACTTTTCTTCGAAAATCTCAGCGAAAATGTCCTTGAAACGCCCATCATACCGCTTCAAAATCGTATTTTTCGTCGACATGTACAACGGCCACTTTTTCGACAACGCATACTGGAACGAAGCATGAGCAAAAGACCGAATTGACTCGTCTGTGTTGTACATGCCCATCGCGACGCCGCCATCCTTGTACTTGAACAACTCGAATTTCTGCTCCGTGCCGTCATCGGCTTTGTAAACCATCGTCACGGTGCCTGGCTTCGTGATGACAAAATCTTGCGCCTTGTATTGATCGCCGTGCGCATGACGTCCCACGATAATACTTTGGGTCCATCCGGGCACCAGGCGCGGAATGTTTTTGCACAAAATGGGCTCGCGGAACACGGTGCCGCCCAAAATGTTGCGAATTGTGCCGTTCGGACTGAGCCACATGCGTTTCAGGTTGAATTCTTCGACGCGTTGCTCGTCGGGCGTAATTGTGGCGCATTTGATGCCGACGTTGTGCTTGAGAATTGCGTGGGCGGCATCGATTGTGACTTGATCGTTTGTTTGATCGCGATGCGGGAGACCCAAGTCGTAGTACAGACATTCGACGTTGACGTACGGGAAGATGAGCTTTTCTTTGATGAATTGCCAGATGATGCGCGTCATTTCGTCACCGTCCATTTCGACGACGGGCTTGCTCACGGGAATTCGCTTGTCAGTGGAATCTGTAAAAAAAAAAATAATAAAAATTTTCAAAGTAAATTTAAAAATCAATGAAAAATAGTGTAAAAATTGAATTTTTATCAAGGCCATTCAAAAACTCTGAATTTATTGAACATTTATTTAAACATTTTAACATTTTTTTTCTTTCAACATTTGGTTTTAAATTTTTTTAAAAGTTTTACCAATTTTTCAACATTTTTACGAATATTTTCATCAAAAATTTTAATTTTTCTTGAGTTTTTAATTTTTATTTTAAATTTTTAAAGTATTTTCGGAATTTAAAATAATTTTTTTTTACTGTCAAAAAATATTTTAAAATATGGCAAATGTTAAAATTTTTCTCAAATTTCATATTTTTAAAAGATAACTGAAAAAAAAAACTAAATTCAAAGAAAAATTTTAATTTCGATTTCTTGAAACAAAAGAATTTTTGACAAGTAAAAATTTAAAAAAAAAATTAAAAAATTTAATATAACTGATATTTTCATACATTTCAATAATTTTTTCATAAATTAAAAAAAATTATTTCTAAAAATTCTAATTTGATGAATTTTTATTTTAAAAAAATTGATAAATTGTCAGTAAACGTTACTTAAATTTTTAATAAATATATTTTTTTTAAATATTGTGGCTCGATTTTTTTTAAATAAAATAACAAAAAGGAATACTTAAATAAAAAATTTTAAAATATCAATAAAAAAAAATGACACTCGAAAAATTTGAACATCGCTTTCTTGCTAATTCAACATTTTCAAAATCAGAAAAAAATTATAAACAAATAAAATAATTAAAGAATAATTAATAAAATAAAATAATTATTAATAGTTTCCAATAAAAAATATTAAAAAAAAACATAAAAAAATAAAATAAAATCATATACCTAATAATTTAAATTAATTAAAATTTTAACTTAATTTCTTTTTTCATTCGAAGTTCAGAAATTAAAATTGATAAAATTTTATTTAGGTAGCTCCAAATGAAAATCAAAAATAAAGTCCAAAATTTTTTAAAATAAAATGGGGGGGGGCAAAATAAAAAAAAAAGTTTTAAAACTATTTTTATACCAAATGAAAAAATTTGACAATTTTGAAAAATTTGAACATCGCTTTCTTGCTAATTAAACATTTTCCAAATCAGAAAAAAAATATAGAAAAAAATAATTAAAGAATAATTAATAAAAACTGGAAGTTAAATTCTAAAAGTTTTTAATTAAAAACAGTTTCAAAAGAATAAATTAAAATATTAAAATAAAAATTAATATACCTAAATTAATAAAAATTTTTTAAGTTTTTTTTTTTTGGTTAAATTTTTAATTTTTTTTAATTGGATTTTCGACTTTTAGAAAACTTTATTTTTGATTTTTTTAGATCGGCCTAAAAAAAAATTTTTTTTAAAACAAAAAAAATTCTTCTTAAAATAAATAAAATTTAAAATTTTTTAAATTTTTGGATTTAAAAATGTTTAAAAAATTAAAAATTAATTTTATTCAATTATTTTATTTCAAATTCGTATGAAAAAAAAATGAAATTTAAATTAGAAAAAAAAAATAAAAATTTTCAGAAGTTGAAAGAAAAAGAAAATTTTCAGAAAAATTAAATTTTTATAGAATTTATCTTTTATAAGATTTTTTGGAAATTTATTATTAAAAAAATTCAATTAGAAAAAAATCAACAATTTCCTTTAAATTTTATTTTCAAAAACAAGAGCAAGGTCATTATCATTTATTACACACTTCCACAATTTATTCGCGATTCGTAATATTTACATTCGCAATAAGTACAAATTATATAAGAAAATGACATATCTTATCATCTGTTCCCTCCATCAAACATTTACTGAACGATAACAAGCAATATCTCAATTAAATAATAATTTTTTTGAACTAATTCCCCACAAATTCACGCACTTGACGTTAACCATGAAATTTTGCACAAAAATAATTTTTGACCTGAATATTGATTTCATTATCAATCGTTTTCAAATAGGAAACATATCAATCAACTCTTTATTTTATTTTTCAGAAAAATTAGCAAAAACAATTCCTTATCACTTTTAATTTATTTCCAACGTAGATTCTTTACAAAAATTTTTCTGTACACAGCTGTGCTAAAAAATTAGATAAACATAAAAAAAATATTTTTTTAAGATAAGAAAAAAAGGCAGACGTGACTTGGAAACTGTGAATTAGTCTAATTTTTGCAAATTAAAAGTAAAATTTTTCTTGAAGGTCATAAAAAATGCGAAAATTGTAGCATTGACGCATGAATTTTGGAGAAAAAATTAATTTCTAGTCGCTAAAAATAAAAATTTTCATCACATTTGCTTGACTAATAGACAAAAATTCGTCTGGAAGCTCAAAAATTTTAACAAAGAAGATTATCTGAGCTCCAATTTATTTATTATTGTATTATGTAAGCACAAACAGAGTAAGCTGATGATAACAAGTGTCTTATCAGCGAACAAAGAATTGTCAAAAATTTATAAAAATAACTCATTACGTGGACCAGGAATCCACAAAAGCGACAAAAAACTCATAAAAAAGCAGTTCATTGACCAATTTTGCCGAAAAAAACTGGTTTTTAATTCAAAACTTGATTTGCATTCCTTTTGTTTTGTTTCGCGTTTGGTCCGGGAGACGTTTCAAACACTTGTCGAGTGCATTTTCGGCACGAACAGACATGCGTCGCATCGGTATTCAGACGTACTCCAGACACTTGCCAAAGGTCATGAACCTTTTCGATGCAAAAAAATGAAACGGAAAGTCACGTTTTCGATGTTTTTAACCTTGAACGCTCTTCTTAATTTATTTTTTTTTTAATTAATTTGTCTGCGAATTTTCCGCATCTGGCGTTGACTTACATTTTTTGTTGGTGGCTGCAATGATGCCAGCTTGTTGTGCCTTGAAAGCCTTTTGCTGCAAAACAGCTTTGCCTAAATTTGTTAGAGCTCGAGACATTTTTTTTTTTATTTTTTTGACAAATTTATTTAATGCTCAATTTATGCTGAGAAGAGACGAGCGTGTATGACACAATTTATTCAATTTGTAAAAAAAAAGTGGAACAACACAGACCGAATTCAGAGTTAAAAACAAGACCGGCGTAAACTTGAGCAGAACGCAGACTGACGAAATTTCGGTGACTATGTTTTGCGGATTCTCTCTGTTTCTCCTTAATGATTTGTTATTCACTCATAGTCACTCATGCCGCAGTCCCATTGCAAAAAAAAAATAATTTCCGACAAAATCCCAGTGCAAAAAAAAAATACGTTAATTGAGTCAGGGATGGATAAAATTGGGGCTCTGTGTAAATAAAGAAATTTAAATTTTTATAATTTTTTTGAACAAAAAATTATTTAAAAAGAATTTTCATGCATTTTTTATGTAAAAATAAAAAAAAATTAAAAATAAAAAAAAATGAATAAATATAATAAAAAAATTAATAATGAATTTAAAAAAAAAATTAAAAAAATGATAAACAAATGACAAAAATAATTTAATTTTTTGAATTTTTAATTAATTTTTCTTTGTTTTCATATTTAATTTTTAGACCTTTTTTTTAAGGAATAATTAAATAAAATATTAAAAATCCAAATGAAACTCAATAGTTTTGTCCTCGGTTTTGTCCAAAATTTTTGAAATAAAAATACTTTGGGGGGGAAATATTTTTTTCATGCAAAATGTCAAATTTCTTAAAAATATTGATCGTTAATCAATATTTTTGTTTTTTTTTTTTGTTTTTTACATAGTTATTTGTGTATTAAAATTGATTTAAAAACAGTTTAATTAAAATTGAAAAAAAATAAGTATCATAAAAATAACTGTCAATTTTTTTTTTTTTTTGAAAAAAAAATTAAAAAATTTTCGTGAAAATTATTTTTTAAAGAAAATTTAATGTCGAATACGATTTTCAATACAATAATTAATGAAAATTGAAAATTTCTTAAAAAATTATGAAAATACACCAAAAATCGGTAATTTTTGATAAAATTTTTAACTTTTTTTTTTATTTTGCCCCATTGGATTTTCGAATTTAAAATGGGGCATCAGACAAAACTATTGAGTTTCATTAAATATTTTAAAAATAAAAAAAAATTTCAAAAATAAAAAATTCCAAAATAAAATATCATTAAAATTGACTGTTTTTTGATAATTTTTTATTTTTTTCAAGAAATTTTTAAAAATTTAAATTTTTAAGAATTTTTGTATTGAAAAACGAAATTTAATATGAATTTTTTTTTCTAAAAATTATTCCAAAAAAATTATTTTTGTTTTTTTTTTTACATAATTTTTAATAATTTGTTAAATTTTTTGAAAAATTCGTAAATGCAATTTCAAAAATATCTTATCGTTAAAATTCAATATTTTTTCTCATTCATCGAAAATATTTAAAATTGTTTGAATTTTGTCTTTTGTCCCCCCATTTTGAAAGAAGTTCTTGGGACAAAAAGTTCAAAAAAAAAATGGGAGCGGCCTAAAACAAATAGAAATCTCTAAAAAATTTCGAATTAAATAAATTGTAATATTCAGAAAAAAATAGTTTTTGATACTTACTGATACTTACTTTTACGTATTCAAAAGAACAATAAAAAAATTTTAAAATTCTTATGATTTTTTTTTTATAAAACAATTGAAATTAAATAAAAGTTATAAATAATTAATTTTGAAATAAAAAAAAATAAAATAAAAAATCCTTTAAACTTTTTTTCATATAAATTTTTACTTTATTGATCATTTTTGTCTGTTGCACAGTTTAATTCCTTCTTATTCATCTAATATTGTAGTGTAAGGTTAACAGTACTTTTTATTTATGACAATTTTTTTTTCATTATTATTATTAAGTCTAGTTCATATTTTTTCTTTTAATTATTTCTTAATAATTTTATTCTAATAATTTAATTTTTTTAACCCTTTTCTTTCATGATATTAACTTTACTTTACTTTGCCTTAACTTTCTTTTTTCACATTAACTTTTATTTTTTTTACTTTTAATTCCAATTCAATTCAAATTTAACCAACATCAAAACTGGTCTTAACAATTTTTTTTTCTAACAACACTCCCTTTACCTTTTTTTCTTTAATTTTTTTAATTAATTTTATTTAATTAATTTTAATTAAATTAAATTTATTTTAGTTTTTTTTTATTTGAAAATAAATAGAACAAACTCGAATATAAGAAAAATTTTCCACAATTTTTTTTGAACTTTAATTTAACTTAGAGTAAATACTTTTTTTGATTTTTTTAGGGGGGATTTAGAAAATAAATACTTTTATTTTTTTTATTATTTAATTTTTGGACTTAATTAAAAATAGATTTTATTTTAATTTTTGAAATATTCTTAAAAAATATATTTTAATTTCATTTATTTGGCATGTCCCTTAATATTTTTTTTTTTATTTTCGGGCACTTTTTTATGAATATTTTTTTTAATAATTAATTAATTATTTTTTAAACAAATTTAATTATTAGTAGAAGGAACAAAAATAAAAGTGTAGAATGAAAAAAGTGATTTTTTGTTTAAATTATTTACAATTTCATGATTGATATTTGATTTGGCAGGATGAAAAATCTTGGAAGCTGGTGGGATTCAGTTTGGAAGATCTTTTAATAAAAAGGATGGATGATACTGAACAAATTTAATAATTTCCTTTTCAATTTTTTCTATCTTTGACACAATTTTTATATCTTTTTTCTTCAATTTTACTTCATTTTTTAAAAATTCTTTTAATAAATGGACGTTTTCTACTGAATTTATGCTAATTTTCTCGAATTTGATGAAAAAAGTAGAGGTAGCTTCAATTTTTTTGATGATTAAAACGTGTGAAAAGTTGTTAGTTAGGAACTTATCTAAACCTTAAGTCAAAATATTTGATAGTTTTAGATGCGCTAATACGATATTTTTTACTTTTAATTTCATTACTGTCCCAATAATCATCTAATGTGTGATAAAAACTAACAATATTTATGATAAATTTCAATTAAAAAAATAATTTTGGTAAATTTCCCTTTAAATACATTTTTTTCGCGCTCATGCGGGCGTTTTTTCGACGCCATTGGGTGTCCCGACGGGCGATTGTTGTCCCGCTTGTTGCTTCATTTGCTTATCGAAGAGCGGCAACTTTGATCTAACCGCACCTTCGCACACCATAATCCGCTGCTGATGCGGTTTCTTCTCCAATTCCAAGCAGAAAGCCTCGTAATCGGCGCGCGTTTTCAAATCCGCGTATTTTCGCGTCAGTCCCGAACTCAAATTGCTGTAATCCAAGTAGCAATCGGGAAAATGGGTTCCCGTCGTGGCCAACGGAGGCGGGCGATGTGTTTGCGTCGGTGAATTTGTCGCATATAAACCGCCGCCCGTTGACGAGGCACTCGATCCCGTGGACGGCGACGACGTGAGACGCCCCGAACTGGCACTGCTGCTGCTCGCCGTGTGTCGCATCACGTACTCAGGTACTTGGAGTGGCATGAACGCCTGATTTTTCCGCTCGAAATACTCGACAATTTTGGCAATTTGGGCGGAACGCGTATTCGGGATCGTCGTGTACGAGCGATCGTCCCACAGCAGGGAATCGGAGCCGGCGAGACTGCTGATGTCGTCGCTGCTGTCCGTGTAAATTGACGAGGTGCGGTTTTTGCAGTACAAAAGTTGGTTCTGGAATTGACTTCGTTGCATCAAATTTTTGATCTCAGAGTCGAGTTGGAGGCGTTGGATGAGGCCCATGTCGATGGAACGCGCATCGATGTCGATATTGCTCAAAATGTGGTTGCGACAAAGAAAGCGTTTGCGCGATTCAGCTAGTTCTAGGTCGTCGAACGAGCGAAGGGAGCTCACGGTTGTGCTGCTGTCATCCAAGGGCGTGACGCCGTCATTTAGAGTCAATGTGGACAAGTCCAGGTCGTTGTTCGGCATCAAGCAGTATTGGCACAGCGTCATTTTGGAGGATTTTGGACCGTCTGTTTAGGAGAAAAAAATTAAATTTGATCAAAAGGCTCATTTTAAATTAAAATTTTCGAAAGAAAAAATTATTTTGATTAAAATTGTTAGTCTTAGATTGAAATTTTAGTAATTTTCATCAAAAATTAAAAGTCAAAAATTTAATTTTTTGAAAAAAAAATTTGGTTGATTTATTTTACATAAAAAAATTTAATCAAAAGGTTATTTTTTTTAAATTAATAGAAAATTTTTACTCAAAAATGTAATTTTTTGACAAAAAAAAAAGTCTCTATTAGAAAATTTTTCATTTCATTTAATTTAGGATTTTCAAAAAAAAAATGTTACTTTATTAATATTTATTTTCGATATTTTTCATGAAAAGATGATGGTTCTTTTTTTTAGGAAAATTTTTATAACAGAAATTTTTTTTAATAATAATTTTTAAATTTTTTATTGATTTCACATGAAAAAATTTAATTAAAATAATTTTTAAATAATTTTTTTTTATTCAAGTTTTTTAAAGAAAAAATCTCTTTAAGAAATTTTTATAGTTTGTCTAAGATTTAAATTTTAATATTTTTCTTCAAAAATTCAAATTTTTGGAAAAAAATTTTTGAACAGAAAAAAAAATTTTTTTATTTTTTTTTTAACATTTCATATTATTTTACATAAAAAAATTAATTAAAATAATTTTTAAATTTAATTTTTCAAATTTTATTCAAAGCAAATAATTTTTTTTAGTTATTTTTGAAAAAAATATTTTTTTTTTTATTAAAAATAATTAAATAGATAACTTTTTAAATTTCTCCTAATATTTTTAATTTAAAATTTTAATATTTTTAATTAATGAATAATTTTCTTAATAACTTTTTACTTTTTTTTATGGAAAAATTTTATGAGAAGTGTTCAACTTTTGAAATTTTCTCTATGATTTTTAAATAAATCAAAATATTTTGATTTTAAATAATTATTAAAAAAAAAGTACCTAATTTAAAATAATTTTTTACAAAAAATTGTTATAAAAACAAAATTCTTTTAAATTTTTTTTGGAAAAAAAAGAGTCTTTTTGAGTAATTTTTAAGAAAATTGTTGGTCTAAAGAAGATTTTCGAAATCTTTCAAAAAATTGGCATTCAAAAAGTTAACTTTTTCAAAAAATTTTAAAATTCATTATTTTGTTTGTAATTTCTGACTAAAAAACTCTTATTGAGTAACTTTTTGATGAAAATTTTTACTCACAAGCTCTTTTTTCAAAAAATTTTAACAAAAAATATTTTTATGAGTAACTTTTTCTGAATTTTTTGAAAATTTTTTTCCTCATATAATTATTTTTTTAAATTTTCAAAAAAATTTTCAAAATTTTCGCAAAAAATCATAAAAACTCACCATTAAAAGTATCCAATCCCAAATCAGGTCGTTGAACATCCGTGCAACAACATCTCAATTTACTACCGGATGCCCCAAAATCTTCATTCAAGCACGAGAAAAAGCCACTTTCGACAGATCCGCGTCTCGTCAACACCTTCGACGACTCCATTATTTCCGGCAAAATCAACGGATCGCCATTCTGCGTCTTTTCCGTCGCATTTTCAGTCACATTCTCTGTCAAATTGCCATTTGGTAGATCGCTCGCTGCACTATTTTTGCGCGATGATGTCGTCAAACCGCCATTTTCAGTCTCAATTTTGCCACTCTTGTAAAGCGGATGACTAGAAAGTTCATTAAAGTTCGCCTTGTACTTTCTCGCTGCTGCAGTTCCGAGTTGTTTTCGCAATTCCTGCACAAATTCGTGCCGATCTGCTGTATTTGGGGTTGTTTCTTCGGGCAATTGGGCGTTGCGAAAGTCTTTTCGCGCAGTTGGCGGCGTATTTGGAAGACTTTTTGGCATTGCGTCGACATTTTCTTTGTCGCCCGCTTTTGGGTCTGTGACGAATTTGCCGAGTTCCTTGAGGAAAGGCGCCGTCATTTCGAAACACGAGCTAAAAAGATCGCCCGTTCGCGACATGTAAGCCGACGCATTGGCTCCGATGATCTTTTTGACGCCCCGCAACTGCGCCAGAGCCGTAAACGGATTCGATTTGGCACTCGGCAGATCCTTGCTGCGCGGCTTGTACTGCGGATCTTTAAGGAACATCGTTTCGGCGACTTTTTGCAGCGTCACATTCGAATAGGTAACGGGTTGTTCGGGTATGGAGGCTTCGGGTGTGGCGAGACGTGATGCGGTGCGAACCAACATGTGACAACGCGCCTTGTCGCTCGGGGTTGTGTGTGGCGGAAACATGATAACGTCTTCGGACAAGGAGCGACGATGCTTGTTGAGGCCGCTGTCGTCGTGCGCGAGGCCATTCTTCAGTCTTAAACATTCGGTGCTGTCACCGTTCTTTTGTTGTCGCATCAAATTGCTGTCGATGGACTTGCGTTTGCTCACAAAAGTGCTCGTTTTGCTGCCGCTGTTGTCGCTTCCGTCACTGCCGCCCGAACTATGACCGGAATTGGTGCCGCTTGTGGCACATGAACTGTTGCCGTTGCCCGAAATGCTCAAGTTGCTTGCATGGAGATCGACGTCACTAAGTGCTGAGGAGGGGTGTTGAATTTTGTCGAGGAGTAAACTCAACTTTTTCGCTACTTCCACGAAGGTTGGACGACTCTTTGGATCGTACTGTAAATGAAAAAAATTAAATTAAAAATTATTTTAAAGATAATTTTTAATAAAAATTTAAAGGTTCAAAATTTGAAATATTTTTTTTTAACTAAGCTTTAATTTTTTAATTTATTTAATTTATTTTTTTATTTTAATTCTTAATTTTTTTCTATTTTTTATTTTATCCTTTTGAATAATTTTTAAAAAAATTTTTAATTTATTTTTTTTTATTTGGAAATTGAATCATTTTTTACATTTCATTACATTTCATTATTTTTATATTTCAATATTTGAATAAAAATTTTTTCAAATTATTTATTTTTTTTATTTAGGTATTTAAAAAATTTATTTAATTAAAATATTCTATTTAATTTGAATTTATTTTAAATCTTTGAATTTTTAGTTTGATTTAAGCTTTTTAATGGCTTTAAACTTTTCAATTTAATTTTTTGAAAGCCGTTGAAAGTTTAATATTTAAATATAAAGATAAAAATTTTAAAAAATATAAATAATTTTAAAATAAAAAAATTAGTTAAATTGAAATTTAAAAATTCAAATAAATAAATTCTGAAAAAATTATATTTAATTTTGATTTATTTTTATTAAAATTAGAAATTTTATTGAACATCATTTGAAATTTTTTGAATGAATTTTTTATAAAATTATTTTTGTAAATTTTCAATTTATTCTAATTAAATTTTAAGAATTACTTTGAATTTAATTTTATTTAAAAAAAATAATAAATAATTTAAAATTAAAAAAAATAATTAATTAATTTCAAAAAAATAAATGAAAATTATTTAAAAATTTTATTTATTTTACTTGTTTTAATTTTTAGTTAAATTAAATTTAATTAATTTTTGAAAAATAAAATAATAAAAATAATTTAATAAAAAAAAAATTAAAATTAAAAAAAATAAAAAATATTTTCAAAAGTAAAACAAAAATAATTAAATATTCAAAGAAAAAAAGAATGAAAATTTTATTTGAATTTTATTAATTTATTTTAATATATTTAATTTTATCTTTAATATTAAATAATTATTTTGAATTTAATTTTATTTAAAATTTTAGAAAAAAATAATTTATAATTTTAGTTATTATTTTTTTTAGTTTTCTGATTTTATTTTTTTTTATTTGAATATTTTTTAATTTTAGTTATTATGATAATTTTAATTCTATTTAAAATTTATTATTTTTGAAAATTAATTTTTTTATTCTTAATTTTTTTTTAATTTTAATTCTCAAAAATTTTATTTCAAACGAAAAAATCTCAACTTACGATGCAACAGTAGAAAACCAGTCTTAAAAATGTTGGTGGCGTGTCATTGGGACACAAATCCACGAAGCCCATGTAATCCAGGCCAAACGAATTTGTTCGCGGCATGATATCTGGATCAGCTTCAATCTAAAAAAAAATAATTTTTTCATTAAAATAAAGTTTTTAGTCGATAAAAAATTTTCTCACCCTCGCTATCAACTCGCACATGATAATTCCGTACGAGAAAACGTCACTTCTCTCATCATACCATTCTCGTTTTAGGCACTCCGGACTCATCCAATATGGCGACCCAACGGTATCGAGTCTTTTCTGGCTTTTTCTCGGAATTTTCGCTGCTAGGCCGAAATCTCCAACGACAGCTTCCCACAAACCGTCATGCGTTCTTCGAACAAGAACATTCTTTAAAAAAAAAAACGAAAAAAAATAAATTTTTGATTTTTTAAAGGAAATTTTGCGAAAAACTTACTTTACTCGTCAAATCTCTGTGAAAAATTCCAACTTCATGCACGTACGCCATTCCTCGAGCAATTCCCAAGGCGAGAAAGATTTTCATCTGGGGCGTTAGCACGATCGACTGATTCTGTATTAGCTGCTCCAAAGAACCCTCCTCGATGTATTCCGTCAACGCATGTAACTGGCCTTCTTGCACACAAACTCCCATGAACCTGAAAAAAAAAAACAAAAATTAAAATATTTGCCGGTCGTCTATTTATTAAAATAAAAAAAATATTAAAAAAAGACTCAAGAGAGAGAGACAAAGGTACGTAGGTTTCAATAATTGCTTTTTTTGTCACGTTTCCATAATTTTTAAAGAAAAATCAAGAATTGTCTGTCCGTTTCTGCGATTTTTTAAAAGGAGAAACAAGTCACGTTGATGCACTTTTAGCAGCAATAAAACAACCGACCGGTGTCTCGACTCTTGTTGATAATAATGCATTACATTGTTAACGTTTTGATGTTTGTTCAGAATTTATTTACTCATGTCATTCGCATTTATGCATCACAATTCAAACTTTAGCCGGCGCTTGTTTTATTTATATTTTTTTTATTTGCGTTCTACACTTTTGTTGAATGTAATTTCTGCAATGCATGCAAAAAGTTCTAAATTTAGACTTGAGTGGACCTTCATTCTGCATAATAATTCAAAGAGATTTATGAGGATTTTTATAAGAATTTATGAGTGAAGGAATTTTTGACGCTAGATGGCACTGACAAATTTATGAAATTAATTTTTTGGCACTAGATGTCTCTTTATTTTGTGACAGTTTTTTACAAGATTTCATTAAAATATGAAATTTTTTTAAAAATATTCTTTGATAGACTCGCAGATAAAAATAATCCGCTAGATGGCGCTGAAAAATTTTGAATTTTAATTTTTGACCGCTAGATGTCTCTTAAAAGTTTATGAAAGTTTTTCACAAGAATTAATTAAAAATTTAAAATTAAAAAAAAACCGCTAGATGGCTCTGAAAACTTTTTAAACCAATTTTTGCCGCTAGATGTCTCTTAAGTTTATTAAAAATTTTCACAAGAATTAGTAAAATTATGTTAAATTTTTCTTAAAAGATTCTTTGATATCCTCACAGATAAAAAAAATCCGCTAGATGGCTCTTTAGATTTTAAAAGATGGAAAATTTCGGCATAAAAGGACTCTGCAGTTTTATTAAATTCTCCATAGAGGTATTGAAAAGCCTGCTTTGATAAACAAAAATTATCAATAATTGGCTTAAAAAAGAAATATGTTTATAAAAGTTGTCGCTAGATGTCTCTGAAGTATCAGGAACAGACAAAAATTTGCCTTTAGAGCTCAGTAAAAGCTAATAGTTGATCCCAAATTTTCAATGAATTATTCTGAAGACTTTTGAGTGAAAAAATTTAACTCCCCAAGTTCTTAAAAATTATTTCAATTAAAAAAATTGACGCTAGATGTCACTTCTGAACTTCAATTAACTAAGAATAACAGAAAGATGACTCTAAAAAATATTTTAATTAGAAGAAACTCTCACTAGATGACACTTAAAAGTTCTTTTATGAAAAAAAATGCCGCCAGATGTCTCTGAAACATCAAGAATTGACGACAAATTCCCTTCAGAGCTCAATCATTGGTATAAGTTGATTATAAATTGTCACTAAATGGTTCTGAATGCTTTCAAGATGTTCAAAATTAACTTTTTAAGTTTTTAGAAAATATTTTAATTTGAAAAAATGCCGCTAGATGTCAGTTATGAATTTCAAATGATAAAGAATAACCAAAATATGGATCTGAAACGACTCTGAAAGATCTTTTCTAAAGAAGAAATCTCCGCTAGATGTCACTTAAAAATTTTTATTGACTAAAAAAGCCGCCAGAGGTCTCTTTAAATTAATAAATGTTAAAAAAATACAATTATAATCCATTATTGACCAAAAATCATCTTGAAATAAATCTTATAGAACTCAAACATGCAAATTTTCGTTCTGCATAACAATTTAAACAGATTTATTTGACTTTAAAAAAAAATACTTTAATAAGAATTTCATGCGTGTAAAAAGGAGCAAAGGCCAAAAATAAATCTTCTTGACTTTTATAGCGCATTTTCAAGGTAGACCATTATTGTAGCTTGCATGTTCCTCACATGCTTTGGCATATCACAAACAATAATCTAGTGCAGAAAAATAAAAAAAAAACAGGAGACTAATTATTTGCTTGTCTAGGGAAAGAAAATCCATTTAAAAATCAGCACGAAACGGAATTTTTAATTAACTCGTTTGCAGCTGCTGCTGTTCTAACTAAGGTCAAGAACATTTGGATCTCGTTGGTGTCCAATAGTATAAAATTTCCCTTTAGTCCAGCTTCATTTTTTTCTCTTATCTAAAACCGAATCTTGTAAGAGAAAAAAAAACAACAAAGTAGAAAAATGATCGATATAAATTGCTACTGCAATTCCCACTAATTACTCTCTACCTTAAGGGCTCGTTTTTATTGCTACATCTCTTTTTTATTTTTTTTCCCATTTGAATAAATTGAACTCTTTTTTTCTCGTGAAAGACGAAGTAAGGCGTGATTTCATTCCAACACAGATTTTCAGGTGTTGATAAAAAAATAAATAAAAAATCCTTGATCCACTCGACTTTGTAGCGAAACAACAAAAAAAAATCATGTCGTCGTAAAATTGATTATTTTTCGCAAATGAAATATTAATAAATGGCGATATCATAAATATAAACAGGTCATCAAATGCAACAACATCGTCGAAACTCATGAAGATGATTCATTATTCAGTAATTTAATCACGTTTATTGTTGTTTGGGTGGCGATTGTCTGTGCTTTTGTTTATGACTGCATAAAGTGTGTGATGAATGGCAAAAGGACATGATCAATGAAGTTATTAATTTAAACATATAACGTGCAATGGTTGGTGTGTCTGATGTAACAATAGTTGAATTAATGAAGTTGTCTGCGTCGCTTGTTATTTATGTGTGATAAATTGACAGCGGAGTGAAATTTTTATTGATTTGAGCAGTTGGAATTTGTAGGAATTTCTGAGAAATTGGCGAAGACCTCCAGTTGAGTTCTGTGATTGATGAGTTTAAGACTTCAACTGCTTATAATTTGAACGCCATCTAGTAGCGATTTTTGGAACAAATAAAGTCTATTAGAGTCATCTGATGATAGATTATCTTCAGTTGAATATCTTAAGCGACCTCTGGAGGCAAATTTTTGATCAATTGAAGTCTCTTAGAATTGCTTGATTGATCTATTTATAATTTTTAATCAAGGAATTCTAAGAGACTTTCATTGTTCAATAATTTGCCAACAGAGGTCGTTTAAGACATTCAACTGAACAAAATATATCATCAGAGGACTCTAAAAGGCTTTATTTGTTCAATAAATCGCTACTAGATGGCGTTCAAGACAATTTTTGAAAAATCTTTAAAGGCCTTTATTTAATTTAAAAAAAAACTATCAATAGAGGTCGCTTCAAAAGTTTCATTTAGAGAAAATTTGTCACTTGAAGTCTCTAAGGGTATATAATTTTTGCCACTAGATGTCGCTGTAAAAAATAATTTATTTAATTTTGCCACAAGAGGTCACTTCAAAGATTCAATTGGTTTAAAACTCATATCAGAGAATTCTTAAAGCTTTAAATTAATGAAAAATTGCCACGAGGGGGCGTTCATCTGAAAAAAATTGTTTAAAAGTTCTCTTAAAATGTTTAAAACCTTTCAGTTAATAATAATGTTGGCACTAGAGGTCGCTATAAACCTTTTTTGAAGCAAATCTGGGCTCAATGGCTCTTGAAATTTTTAAAAATTAGTGACTAGAGGTCACTTTAATGGAAAAAATGAAGGAAAATTTTAATCAAAAGTTTTCTCAGGTGTTCATGTTTTAAGAAAATTGTCACTTGAGGTCTCTTAAAGATTAAATTTCATAAAATTTTTCATTAAAAGTTTCTATTTAATAAAATTATTACCACTAGATGTCGCTGAATAAAAAAAATTATTTAAAATTCCCGCTAGATGTCTCTTTAAAAATTAAATTACTTCAAAATTCACAAAAATGACTCAAAAATCCTTCAATTTATGAAAAAATTGCCGCTAGATGTCTCTTTAAAAATTAATTTGATTTAAATCTCACATCAAAAAGATCTAAAATCATTCAATTTATGAAAAAATTGCCGCTAGAGGTCACTTTTAATAACTTAATGCTATTAAATAATTCCTCGAACATTCTCAAACATAATCCAAAACTTTATGTACCATCACTCTCCCCTCACAAAGTAATAAAAACAAAATAAAACAACTACCTACAAAATGTTAATTAATGTTTATGAAAGCATAAAAAACGATACTTATCGATATTATCATCCATTTCATAATAAACGAAAAAAAAGCTACTGTACTCCACAAAACATTTAAAAAAAACTTACATGAATTTTATGTTCATTAACAAAAACACACAAAAAAAGTACATAAGAAATGCGTGCAAATTACCAAGTAACCGTGTATGTGTACTTTTTGACAGTTGCGTCGCGATAAATATCTTAAATACATAATTAAGAGTCATTTTTGATGCGTATAAACTGACAATTTTGCATAATGATAATTAAAACCGACCAAAAAAAAATTGTACAACCAAAGTTTTATGTCTTTAGTGTTAATAAAGTATCACAATTAACGATGTTTTGCATTCAAAGTTACGGAATCATTTATTATTAAAAAAATACCAAAAGTAACAATTATTATTAATGTTTAAAGTAAGGTGACTCTCTTAATTCTCCCTGGGTAGTAATAAATTTCTTTGTTTATGTAATTATTATTGGTATTGTCATGTGAGTGTAATATGATTATTATTTTATATAAATGTAATTTTTACATGTTAAAAAAAATATTTCTGGAATGTAAATTATTTTATTGATATTGCGTTGCCTAAGGTGATCATATGTCGAGATATTTACGATGATGTATATGAAAATAATAATATGTAAGAAAAAGGGCGTGCACAGAAATATTTCTTATCTCGTGTGAGTTTGTGGCTTGCTGTCCCTTTTGGGACCCACAATTATTATTTGTTTTGCAGTTTTTGTTTGATAAATGACTCTGAATCACATTGACCAGGGTCAAGAAAAACTTCAAATATCTGATTACGAAAAAAAAAACTCTCACTTGTAAAAAAAACAAACAACGCAACGTTAAAAAAAGGCGGAAAGAGGAAATATAATAAAATAATAAATTTTTCAATGCACTGCTTTTAAATAGCCAGCAACATATTATTTAGTCAGTCACTCAGGCAAGCAACTCGTATATCGATGCGATGGATGGATATTATATTATTACTTTATTAGCAACAAACAATTTCTTTATAGTATAAATTTGCTGCAGGAAAATGTTACTCAAATCCAGGACCACCTTCATCCACGATAAAAACAGGTACTTTGTGCAATATGCTATTATTATAAAACAAACTCGCGAACATAACAGCGGAATGTTGGTATCGCGTGCAAATTTAATTATACACCAAAGTTGACCTCTAAGTTTATTTTAAACTTTATTTATTTACTTCGTGGTGATATAACGGTTCTAATGTGCTTATGCCATGCGGCGGTGTAGAGTCATAATATATGAAAAATATATTTAAAAATAAATTATATTGATAATAGGTACTCGCGGCTAAATATTCTGACTAAAAGTCTGTCTGGCAGAATTAAAATAAAACGCGACAATATTAAATGTAATTTATGCATGTAAAGCTTAAATCTGTGTCTAAATGCAAATTTTGTCGTGTTTTAGTTGTCATTATTTTTTTTTTTTTGCCATTTTTCGTGTCGAATATATGGGTAAAATGTAACTCAACACGAACTTTTGATATGAAGTGAAATATTGAGTAGTTGCGGATCTGTTTGAGGTTTGGAAGTTTTCGATCGAGGTTTGGATGAACATTTTAAAATTGGTATGTAAAATTTTATAAGAAGTTTTACTTAAGTTAATATTTTAGAAAATCTTCTTTAATGATCAGTGGTGGATTCACAGGTAGGCTGATAAGACTGAAACCTTAGGCCTTGAGTATTTTGTTAAAAAAAATAAAATAGGCCCTAAAATTGTTGAAAAAACCCAATTGCCATTATTTTCACAATGTCTATTGTCAAAATTCAATTGATTGGACTCAATTTACTCAGTTATTTAGGCTCTCGATAATCGTCACATTCTGGAGTTTCACAAGTTGCACATATGGAGATACTTTGAGTCGATCCTGCCACCCAAGATCACGCAAAAAGAACAACAAATTAAAGTCGATCAAAGTCACACTAGTTTGCGAGTCAGTTGTTGAAAAGCGTTTCATTTTTTTCAACATTTTGTATATTTTGAACAAGAATACTTTCATAGACATTTTTTCATACAAGTTGTCATATAAAATGAGAAGGTTCTTAAATGCTGGTTTCATTGATAAGAAATGCAGGTTTGAATTTTTCATTATATCTTAACTTTTTTCTATCCTCATTCCTGTTTTGAAAATCAAATGATCATTGCCTTTTTGTACGGCTTATCCCGATCCTAAACAGATGCGGTCTGCATTCGTTGATCTATTTGAAACCAAAAGACGAAAATAATGAAATATTGTAAGAATCAAAATCTTGTGAACAGCTTCAGTTTCAGTTTCATAGAACTTTAGTTTCAAAAGGAATTTAAGTGTGACTTAGAAGTTATCCAAACATTGCAGCTTCTCATGGCATCATCATAACTTGAAACTCTTGAAGCTGCTCAGTCTATTTCTAAAAATTTTTCTTCTCGTTTAACTAAAAAAGCAAATATTAAAAAAATTAGTAAATATTTTTTTTTTCATATTGATATAAACTTCAAAAGTAACCTTCCCGCTAATTCAAACTTTTTAAATACAAATAATTTTTAATTTATTACTTTAGAATTTTTGTGACAACAGGACAAAACTACAACCAGACCAGAGCTCCTTGAAACAAATTTCAACAAAGTTTTATTAAACATGCCCTTAAGTTAACAAATAAATAAAATCTACAATGTATTAGTAAACACGTCACGGTAAAGTAACAAAGTTTTAAAAAACATTCAAATTCATTCAAAAATCGCATGCAATTTTAAACTTTTTCTTTTTTGCATGCTTTTTTAACAAATAAGCTCATAATGAGCTAAGAGAGGTTATTGATTGAAAAACATTGAAAAGGTGCCTTTCAATCCTCCTTAATTACATTAATTATTATTTTTATTATTTTCCGTCTGAAAATAGAAGCCTCTTAACTGTTGCTCACTTAGATAAGTCCCGGGTTGACGTAGAGTGACAAATATTATATAATTCTTGACGACGACAAAAAGTAGTCGTAATAAAAAACGAGGAAATCGATACTTTTTCTGGTTGTGCACTCAAAATATCAAGTATCCAATATGTATATTTATTAAAGATCATAAAAATTCGTTTAAAAAATTAAGAGCGTCAATCACTTGAGACTTGAAAGATGCAGAGAGGCAATGCTTTTACTTTTTTTCTTCTGAACAATCACTGCAATAACAGTAGCAACAGCGGTTTAAATTATTTATTATTATTTTTGCATCCTCATTTACTTTTTGAAGCATGTTGTGCAATTGGATGCATACGGAGTAGTAGAGTAAAGACCATTTCCGAGATTGTTTGACATACATTGTTAGTTAATTGGAAAAGTATAAATAAAAAAATGTATTTACCGGTAGTGAGTGTAGTTCTTCAGAGATTTTAAAGTAAATATGCATTATTACGAAAAAAAATGTTTTTTTGTAATAAAATGTTGTTAAACGTCGAAACATGAGAAATTTCCATATGGTTCCTTTCTTTTTTTTAATTTCTTTTTTTAACAACTTGTAATAATATTTTTTTACAAATTACAATTACTAATTACAGCTTGTTACCAAAATCATCGAGCTGTCAAACAAAACACGCGCTGGGATGTTTATGTCAATGGTAATTATGATCAACAGCAACACCTTTGGTACGAAATTTGCATAAAAAGGTTCAAACGACCTTCACCTGAGATTAAAGATTTAATTACTCGGACAAATTGTTTCGCTTAATGTGGTTTAAACTTCTTCTTCAATGATAAAAACTATATAAAAAACCTGTTGCTGTCAATTACCTTACTTATTTCATTGCAGAAAAAAAATATCAATTTGTGGTTACAAATGTTGTTGAAAAATATAAATATAAAGGGAGACCCTACGCATTACATTGTGTGGCATCGCTTGTGGTTGGACAGAGATGGTAAGTTAAAAAAGCGCAAAGTCTTTTTTGATCAAAAAATTTAAAATTAAAAAAATTTTTTTTTCCATTTTTAGAAGTTGATGTTAAAGAATTTTGAGGTTAGAATTGATTAATTTTAAAAAACTAACCTCAAAATATTTTCGTTTTGGAAAATTAGTCAGTTTTAAGTCACTAATTGGTAAGTTTTTCTTTTTAAATCAAAATTTCTAATTTATTTCCCAGATTTGCTGAAATTTGTTGACATTTCATAAATTTGGCGCCAAATTTATGATCGTGTCTCTTTTAATCAAAAAATTTAAAATATTCTAAAAAAAAATTTTTTTCAGCTTTTAAAGTTGATCTTAAAGATTTTTGAGGTTAGAATTGATAAATTTATAAAAAAATTAACCTCAAAATATTTTTTTGGTTTGGAAAATTATTTAGATTTAGATTCACTTTATTGGTAAGTTTTACTTTATTAATAAAAATTTCTACTTTATTTTCTAGATTTGCTGAAATTTGTTGACATTTCATAAAATTGGCGCCAAATTTATGATCGTTCGCGCCTTTTGACTTTTAGTTACGCCCCTGTCGGTCGTTACACGCATTAACGTCCTGTCAACATTTCAAACCGAGTTTTTGCATGAAGCATAAAAAATTGCAAAATCGCATTTATTTAAATTGAAATCGAAAAAAGGACGTAAACGCCACTTTTCCAAGCATAAATTTAAATGCAACTCGAGAGATTATCATCAATTGAATGCAAAAAATAAGTAACGACCACATTAAATGTTGTTCGCTCTCGAAATAGATCCCGCGTCATTTCTATGATTTCACTTTCAATTAATGTAACAAAACTCGTACTTATGCAGCATATTTACACAAAAACATGTTCGCCACATGTATCAACAACATGACTAACCTATCTAGCAACAACGATCTTCAGCGCGAGTGCGATGCATAAACGAAAAGAAAGACGGGTAATGATTGCTCACTACCTGAATTTTCGTCGTTTTGCGATTCGTTTGAAATTTTGCGCGAAAACAGGCTTGCGAATTGTGAATGAACCGAACGCCAAACCATGATACGAGGGGAAACATGATTTGATCTTGACTATAAAAAAAAAGTAGTTAGCAGAAAAACGTGAAATTATAAGTTGAGGTAGGTTCGGCTCTTTTTTCGCGACTTGATGATGTGTGTGGGTCATAAATGTCATGTTATTAATTGAAATGTGATGTAAATGGGGTTTGTTGATAACATCGACGACGACGACGAAAACGACGAAAATTGATGGCTCTAATAATTTGTAACTGATGGAGTAAACACGAAGTAATTAGCTGGCATGACTCTGTACAATATTTAACATGCTCAAAGGTATTGTGAAGTTGTCAGTCAGTCCCTTTTTGACCGATAGACATCTTCATCATCATCATCGAGTTGAACAAATATTGCTCATGTTCGATAATGATTTGCGTTTTAAATTATGAAAAAAAAAATGAATTTATTGATCATGAAGGTCTTTCTCGTGTGTAAGTATGTTATGTCAATTTTTGCCCTTGCTGATATTTTTTATGATTTTTTTTCTTTTTAGTTAAATATAGGACAAGACAGTTGGTCATCATTTACACTGCAAAAAAAGTTTTGGGGGGTATTTCGCAATCAGGAGGCTCAGCTTTATATGGTAAGTTGTTTTTTAGCAATATCTTATGAAATTAGCAAAAGCTATGCTATAAAAGACCACAATGGACTCATTTGGTTTACCTTGTTGAAAAAAGGCTCAATTTGTAATCTAAGCTATGCCAAAACTCGGATTTGTTCGAAGAAATTGAGTCGATTTCAAGGATTCAGTTGATCTTGGTGAAGTTTTTTCAGCACATGTAAGTATCATGACATTACAGGAAACTCAGAACAGGAAGCGTAAGTGAAATGTTACAATAAACTGAATAATTGGCAGAGAATTGGAATAAATGTTAATTTTCAAAGCGACGAAAAATTTACTTCCAATGTGCCTGATAATTATCATCGAAACAACAAGAATCATTTTGTATCACTTGTTAACGCCGTTAAGCTGTTTAAAAAAAGTTAAATTAAAGCAACCATGGAGTATAATGCCTTCAATAAAAATTGGTCAATAAGCGGTATTTGGATTATGACATCAAAGCTGTAAAGAAGTGTTTAAAAAGTTAAGAAAAATTCAGGTACATCCAAAAGGCTTTCCATTCAAATAGTTTTCTTTCATACATACAGTGTGGTACAAAGGTGTCAAAATATTCAATGAAATGTCAAGACTTTACTTTAACTGGGATTGCAGTTTTTTATCGATGGATTCTCAGTCTCAGAGAATTTAGTATTAGAATCATCAAAAGTCTTTAAGTCACTCGATTTCATCATTTTATCGAAAAAAAAATGTGATTTTTTGATGATTTCGGGTTAGTTAGTTCTAAAGTAGTCGAAAAAACCTAAATTCAAAATTCTGGAATGAGCCTAAGTGTTTTTAGACACTTTTAAAGAGTCTAAAGAGGTACTCCAAAACTCAAAAAAATGTTTAAAATCTCAAAAGCTAATTCCTGAATTTTAAATTTAGGACTAACTAACACGA
This sequence comes from Culicoides brevitarsis, assembly GCF_036172545.1. Classification (NCBI taxonomy): domain Eukaryota; kingdom Metazoa; phylum Arthropoda; class Insecta; order Diptera; family Ceratopogonidae; genus Culicoides; species Culicoides brevitarsis. Next base: position 11,647,585 of record NC_087087.1, on the reverse strand, counting down.
AACAATCAAAAAATTTCATGCTAAAGTTCAAGTCAGCTCATCTCAGAATTACAAATTCTTATAGCAAATTCTTTTTTTACCATCAAGACATTTTAAATTTAACCGCCTATCAACATTGTCCCACGATTGCAATTTATGACTTGTTGCTTATTGAATTTATTTTATGATCCATTATTTCCGATTGTTCTGTGTTATCAACACAAGTCAACGCCATTTCAAGTACTCTGTCATAAAATCCTTCTATATTTATTGTTATAAATAAACAAACATTCCAGGTATTTATTTTTAACGTTTTAAAGCAACAAATTATCAATTTAGAACAAATTTTAATGCGAAAAGAATTCCTTATCACTAAAGTTATAAAATATTTATTTGTGTCAAGATTTTTTTTTTTTGCATAACACAAAATTTAATTGTACATTCCTGAAATGTGTCAAGGTGTGACATTTTTCCCTCAACTTTTTCCTTTTTTTTGACAGAATTATGGAAAAAATGTTTGTCAATCCATAAAGCACAGAACAAAAAAATGAAAAGTGACACAAAAAATACAATCACGTATCAAGTTAAATAATTTTCCATGACATGCCACCATGAAAGCGTGATAGAAAATAAATGTCGCAAACTCATTGAGTCAATATTTGTTGTTGTTTTTTTTTTGTCACGATATTAAGTAATATCTCGCGAGTTGGTAAAGAAAGAAAGAGACTTTAAACTAGAAATGAGTCAGTCCAGACAAAACCGCAGCATATTACTTAATAAATGTTTTTTTACTGATTCATGTTTTCGGTAAAAAAAAATCATTTTTTATCAGGAATTAATAGAAAAATCCCAAGATTATCACAAATATTTTGTAACCTATCTGACTACTACTTTAAAGACCTTTTTGGAGAAACGTGACTTTGCTTCATCTAGCAACATATTTTTGGACATCTTTCATAGATCAATAAAGATTAACTTCATCTCTTTTTCATATCAATTTCAGCTTTTCGTGTTCTTTCATCTTTTTTAGTCGTCTTCGACTTGTGTCATGTGCGTGTAACGCGGCGATTTACTAAAGATTAATATTTTTTTTATTATTTATTATAAAATTACGATGAATCATTTCAAATATTTACACTACAATGCCACGTTTTTTCTCCTCTAAAGCACTAAAGATCGAATCTTGACCCATTTATCTATATTTTATTGAGTTATTAGTAAGTTTAAAGTACACTTTACTATTTGTTCAGCTTAAAATTTGACGTTTCATGAGATCCGACACGAGGAATGTATTTTTTTAAAACAACCTGAGTCATTCTTTGTGAATTCTTGAAAAAAAAAATTGTAAAGATAATATGGCTAAAGATAAAGCTAAGAAGTAATGATAGTAATTAACCGGGCGCCGTCGATAATTAATCCCCTCCGCGTCAAATTAAATTTTATCTCATTTTTTGAAAAACCATATTTTGTTACATAATTTTCCCTTCTCTTCTTCAGTAATAATTCTTTTTGCTCAAAAAGTCGCCTCGGATCACTCTTAATTGATTTATTGCCTCTGAGCATAATAATTAGAAACGAGCGTCGGTATATTTTTGTGATGCTATTACTTCATTCTCTGTTTAATTGTTTAATTTACGGAGCATCTCTTCTCATCTCGAACAAAAAAAAAGATTAAATAATTGTCACTGACATTGACACTCTTAATTGTACAAATTAAACAATGAGAAGTTTGTTTTTACTTTGTTTTCGTTTCGTTTTGTTTTAGATTGAATATGTTGAGAGATAAATATTACATAATAAATAAATAAGAGTATCTTTGTCGCTATCTTTTGTTTTAGTTGATAAATGTATTAGATTGAAAGGTTTAAATGACAAATTGAGATGGGAAAAAGGGTCTTTTTCAGTCAAAATTTTTAGAAAAATCTATTAGTTTTGTGATTATAATGAGTAGACCCGTTTTTTTTATGAGTAAAATATTTTTTTCAATTCTAGAAAAAAATATTAAATTGATATTGATTTAAATAAAATTTTGTAAATCAGTAAAATTTTTAAAAAATTATAAAAAATTATTTTTAAATTTATTAATAATTTTTCAAAATTTTTATTTTTATAAAATTTTAGTTACAAAAAAATTATTTAAATTAAATTTTTTTTTACTTAATTAATTTTTGAAAAACATTTAAAGATTTTTTTTAAATCTATTCATTATTGTTTTATTCAAAAAAAATAATTTAAATATTTTAAATTAAAAATAATTAATTAATTATTTAAAAGTAAATTAATAATTTTTAAATTTAATTAAAAATAATTAATTTTTAAAAATAAATTAATAATTAATTTCAAAATAAATTAATAATTTTTAATTTGTAAATTTTTTTTCCAGAATTTTATTTTAAAATTTTTAAAATAAATGATATTTAATTTATTTTTTAAAAAATTTTATGTAATTTTACTTTAATTAACTTTGATTAAATTTAAAATTAAAATTTCCAATTAAAAAAAAATTAAAAAATCTTAAAAACCACTTTACTTGATTCAACGAGAACAAATAATTTCCGGAAACCCTTAAAACAAAAAAAAGCACTTTAATTGGTCATTTTTTTCGTCCCACAGCTACCATATGCGACATTACAGCAACCTTGCCTTGACTGTTGTTGATATTTTTTTACTCCACTCGAGTATCTCACATGTGAGAAAATTTCCGCATCATCATCATTGGCTAACATTGAGCCATTACTCAGTTTGTTTATTACTTAACAATTAACTTAACGTAAACAAAGCTCGGAACATTTTTTTAATTACTTCATCAGAAAATTGTGCTTAGAAATTTCATAAAAGTTGACAAATTTTTTTTCTCAACCTGATTGAATACAATGCGAAGATTTTTTTTGCACACAAAAAGTGTGAATGAGGACGCTTGACGTTTTTTTTTGTGTCATTTTTTGTTTGCTTCATTGGACAACAAAAAAAAATCGCACAACGTTCCCTTGAACTTGACTCGAAAAATAAGCGAAAATAAAAATAACGATCATTGTTTATTTCGTTTCGTTTCTGTTCTACATACAATAATAAAATAAGCATAATTGCATTGCTGCTGTTGCACCGTCGTCATAGTGCAAAAAGATAATAAAAAATAACAATTGTATAAACAAAACAATAATAAAAAAAATAAATACTGTAAAATGTCTACGAAATCTCTTTCGAGAAATCATTCTCGTTCAAAGTCAATGTACAGATGAGGAGGCATGACTTTACATTTTTTGCTTCATCTTCTTTTTTTTTCGCGTAATTCGATGCAAAAAATATTTTTTTTAAGTTTTTCACGAGTTTAGATCTGTTCGTGAAGGACTCTTGTAGTGAGAAGGAGTTGACGTAATTTCTTCGTAATCCCTTTTACTGTCATCTTAGCAACGTAACTTCTCTTCAAACCAACAAACAAAAGAGTTTAGCTGCAAGTTCTCGTGCTTGGCAAGACAAATCATGATCATTTTCTAATTAGACCGTAAAAACTTTGCATGATTCCTGATGAATGGATCGTTTTTGCTATCTAGCTCGCATGTTACAGCCTTTCTTGCTTTTAAGATGCAAAAAAAGTGGAGAGTAAAGCTGCTGCTTTTGTTGAATTACATGCGCATTACAGTTTATTGGGAGAGATTAACAGAAAAAATTTACTTAGGCTGTTAAAAGTATTGAAAAAGTTTCATTGTCATTTTAAAAAATTACCGTTAAAATTTGAGATTTGCCTTTTTGCTAATTCAAATTTAAAAAAAATCTGATTCAAAGGATTAAATGATAAAAACTACTTAAATTTTATGAAAACTTTGAAAAAAAAATTTAAATTTAAAATTTTATCAAAAATAATAAGTTTTAATTTAAAAAAAATTACCGTTAAAAATTTGAGATTCGCTTTTTCGCTAATTCAAACCTTAAATTTTTTCTTGTAATAAGAACATTTAATTTTTAAGAAAATTCAAATTCTACTAAAGTTTGAATTAGCAAAAAAAAAATTTAAAAAAAAATTTTTAACAGAAATTTTAAACATTGAAAATCTTAAATATATTTTCAAATCGAATTAAAGTTTTAATTTTTAACCTAATTCAATTATGAATTTTTCAAAAACCTTAAATTTTTAAAATTTGAAAATTTTTAAAAAATTTTAATTAATTTTTTAACAAAAAAAAATTTAATTAATTTTTAAAAATTTGAAGGCTAAGTCTATTCTATATTTTTTCAATTTTTTACTCAAAATTCGAAATTTTTAATTCAAAAATAAACTGTCAAAAATTTGAAAATTGTTTTTGCTGATTCAAAATCCTAAAATAGAAAATTTTGCCTGAACAGTAAATATTTAATATTTTATTTTAAATTGTAAAAAACCTTTCAAAATGTTAAAATTTTTTTTTATAAAAATTAAAATTTCAATAAAAATTGTCTGTTAAAAATTTGAGATTCGCCTTTTTCGCTAATTCAAATTTAAAAAATCTGATTTTGAAATTTTACTAAAGTTTGAATTAGCAAAAAAGCGAATTTCAAATAATTTTAAAATGCCTGGGCCTTTACATTTTTCCAATCCTTTTAACAAAATTCAATTTTAAATACTTAAAAAATTTCAAAAAATTAAAATTTGTTCGTTAAAAATTTGAAAATCGCCTTTTTGCTAATTCAAACTTTCAAAAACTGCTAATTATGTAGAAAAATGTTAATTTTCTCTAAAAAAAAATAAAGTTTCAAACATTTTTCCTTATTGTTACAGCCTTAATCGCATTGTTATTGTACTCTTTACTTTACTTATGAAAAGGTGTACATTATTAGCATTAATAATAATCATAGTAATAAAAATAATACGAATATTTACATTGCACTTTTCCTCGTTTCGTCGTTCGCATTTTTTTCGCTTGTTCGTTGATTTTTTTTTCGTTTCGTTTTGTACGAAACAATTGAATTTTTGAATTTTACCAAGAAATTTATAATCGCGCTGTAAAGCACTTAATCGGTAAACACTGCAAATTATTGTGTATTGCTATCAAATTAGTGACGCTAATGGTTTTTAGCTACGTTCTTTATTAACGCTGTTTGCCATTCGATTCATTATTTAAAAAGCTCACAAATTGGATTCGAGCTGGGATTTTCTCTTTCTCGCTGATTTTATTGCGATTTGACTTCAGCTTGGATTTACAAAAGGGAAGAAAGATGAGAATTGTAAAAAAGTAATAAATAGGACAACAAAAAAAAGTATCATATTGCTCTCTTTGCTAGCTTAGAGCTAATTGGAATTGAATTCAATCAAATTGCTATTATTTTTTGACTCACGTTTCTTCCTTTCTCCCTTGTCTTGTCTGATGCGATGAAGGCACAAAAGAGCGGATTTTGCATGGGATTTATGGCGAAAATGGTCATCGAGCATCATCGTCATCAGTTTACATTTAATGACAAGACATCTGATATTGTTATGATGAGACGTTTCAAAAGAAATAACAAAATTTCTTCTTTCAGGGATGGAGATGGACTTTTTTTCAACAAGAAAAGTTTCTAACTTTGGCAGAATTGGGTAAGTAAGTCATTATAAATTAATCCAAACCAAGCATATAAATTCTAAAAAAATCCGGCCCTGACATCAAAGTATCAATTCCAAATCCAAAATTAGACGTTTCGCTTACAAAGTTGCCCACAAGCTCATTTTTCCTATAATTTTAAATAAATAAATAACAAACGATCTGCGAGACACAAATAAAATAATAATAATAATAGCCTAGACTTGTGAAGAAGTGAGAGAGTTGCTATTCATGTAAATAAACATTTTCGCAGAAAAGCTAGCAATTACGTATACACACGCTTCTATTGTCATCTGAAAGCAACTGCAGCATTTCCACTGCATGACAGACGACAATCGGAACAATTTACATGATTGATGGCTATTTTCTTCGACGACTTTACGTCAACTGGCAATAATATTATCATCAATTTGATGATTATTGTTATTATTTTCAATAAAAACTAGAAAAGAAATTCAATTATAGCGAGAATCTGGGTGATCTGTTGAGTGAAAAAAGAGATCAGCTTCTTCTTACATCACTCCTCGTCGCCAATTTTTAATGATGCATGTTGTTTGATGAACCACGAGACACAGAAATGCAGAGAGAGAGAATGGAAGTTTCGCAATATTTTAATGACCCATATGATTATTAACTTTTTTTTGATGCATTTAAAAGGAAAAATTTCGGTTTTATGCTGAATTGTTGTCTTTGTTGAAAAAATGTGCATTGGGCTAAAAATTTCGGGTTTGAATTCAACATTTTCATTAAGAGTTCATCTAGAATAATAAGAGTAAGAATCTTAAAAATTTATAAAAAATGAAATTTTGAACTCAAAAAGAGCCGAAACTCTGAAAATGTGCACTGGGCAAAACTTTAGAAATAATTTTAGGTGAGATTTCAAAAAAATTTCAAAATATGCATTAGGACACTGTAAAAAAATGTTCATTAGGATATAATTTCAGAAAAATGACAAGCTAGAGGTTAAAAAAATGTGCATTGGGTCAAAATTTGAAACAAAACTTAATAATTTTAGAGCTAAAACAAGCCAGAAGTTAAAAAATTTGCATTGGGTCAAAAATTTTTTGATATAATTCATTTAGTTTAAACAGAGAAATCAGGGTCATAACCTAAGAAATGCATAAAAACAAAATTTTAATGCAAAAAAAAACCAAAAGTTTGAAATGTGCACTGGGCAAAATTTAAAATGTAATTTTAAGAGAGATTTCAAAATATTTTTTGAATAAAAAGTCGAAAATATACATGAGAACATAAAAAGAAATGTTTATTAGGATAAAATTTCAGAATTGGACCAAGCTAGAATTCAAAAAATGTGCATTGGGTCAAAAATTTTGGGATATAATTCATTAAAAATGAAAATTTAAAATAAAAATAAAATTTGCATTGAAATTCATAAGGCAGAAATTTTAAAATGTGCACTGGGCTAGAATTTTAAAAGAGGTTTTCTGAACGATTTTAGAATGTTTTTTGAATAAAGAGTCAAAAATATACATTAGAACATAATTAGAAATGTTCATTAGGGTAAAATTTCAGAATCGGACCAAGCTAGACATTTAAAAATGTGCACTGGGTAATTTTTTTTCACATTATTTAAAATCAAAAAGCGATTTCATCATTTCAAAAGAAAACTTTCTTCAACATAATTTTTCGAATCAAATCAAAAATCGGTAAATATTTTTACTGTTTCTCGATCCGCTATACATTTCAATTTACCTTTTCATGTAAGTAATTCGATCAAATGTAAAACTACTGTAAGCAATAAATGTATAACTTTGTTGCTCGCTACCTAAAGCAAGCGGCTTTTTGAGCGGCAGCAATTGAATATATTTTTGTTAACTTCCTCATATTATTTTTTTTTCTTTATTTGCAGAAATTTTTTCACATATGGTTAACATATTCATTCAGTCGTGTACTTTGCGCGATCGGAGTATTATATAAAAAAAAATATGAATAAATGATCATAATACTTAATAATTATTATATAGAGAGGTACTTATTCGAACAATGTAGTGCATAAAAAATGGATTTTTGCATAAACCATTGAATTCTTTGCCTGTTTTTTTTACTATTTTAGGCTCGTAACATGACTACGACATGCTAATGTGCTTGCAATTATTGAAGCATACATCAAGCAGTTATATGACTTTTCGTTGTTTTTGTTATGATAGAAGATGTTACGTTACTTTTTTGCAAATTTTCATCTAGAGCACAATGATGATGATGAGATGTGATGTTTGATGAAAGATGAATTGAAGGGAAAAAACGCAATAGACACATCAATAAGGTAACGGTGATCTTTAGATCTTTTTGATGTTTTGCGATATGAACATGGAAAGTTATCGTTAGATAATGTTGCGTTATGATGGCAAGTGAAATGCAAGAATTTTGCTTTATTGTTAAGTTTTTATGGAGGAAGACGGAAATTTTATAAGATGTTATGATTGATTTTCAATGTTTCTTGATAAAAAGTGATAAAAATTGATTTTTCTTCAAAATTTGGTCAAAATTAATCACTTTTTGGTACAAAAACTGAATTTTGTTCGTAAATCCACTTTTAAAAAATGTTTCAAAAAATCCATCAATCCATCCAGGAAGTCAAAACACCACAAAAAAGGAACGAAATTGGGTCAACAACACAGTTAATCCACGTTTCTTAATAATAATTTTCGCGGCGCGAATTCCTCACCGAACGTGGCGCAGAGAAAAAAAATCGATATTTTTGACTTTTCTGAAGCAATGGTAGGTTTGCGGGCATATTCTTCGAAAAATGATTGTGAACTTTTAGAGGAAAAAAATTTTCAAAAAATTTTACTCAACTTCGATTTTTTTTTCTTTTTCAAGTAATTTTTCAATTTTTGTTTCTTGATAAAAAGTCGAAAATCAAAAATTTTTTCAAAATTTTTTTCACTAGAATTCGTTGTCTGAGCAGATCATTTTTCGCCTAAACATGCCCGCAAACCTACATTGCTTCATTCGAAAAATATCGATTTTTAAAAAATCCATCAATCCATCCAGGAAGTCAAAACACCACAAAAAGGGAACGAAATTGGGTCAACAAGTTATACATTTATCGTTAACAGTTACGCCCTTTCATCATTATGTTTCGAAGGCATATTTTACCGTTTTTTATTTTTGTATTTTTTTTTTCATTATTCTGATTATTATGATTGCGCGCTCCTTTTCCTACTTCCATGCCATTATTACTCACTTAACGATATTTTTTTCTTGTTCTTACTCGGAGCTTCAATTTGTGCCAAAGCTCGTTGAAATGTTAGAAAATTGATGATTAATGAACTGATTGAGAATTTCAAAGCTGCTGCCTTTATATTTTTTTGCCAATAAATCATGATAAAGGGAAGACAGAAGACGTGCTACTTATCGACAAAAAGTCGTGATTTTGGTAGAAAAATAATCACAGCAATAAATTTTGTAGTATAGATTTTTGTTGACCTTGATAACGATCGATGTTGCCATGTGATGTAAAGCTTTTCTTTTGTGAAATTCTCGAGGTTTTTCTACGTCATTTGATAAATGTTAATAGAACGAATGATTCATCAGAAAATAAAGTAACTAGACATTAAATCACTTCCTTCACTTATTTCATTTGATATTACCTCATATGCAAATTGAAAGCGTTTGTTCTGTAGATGCAATCATCACTTTGCTCTTTATTTATTTTTTTTAGATGCTTTTTGTTGAAAATTTTCTTATTTTCGAAAATCGAATATGAAGTTTGAAAATTTGAAAATTTGAAATAAAAGCTTTATAAATTTTCGAAAATAAATACAAAAGCTTCTCAAATTTTCGAAAATAAATACAAAAGCTTCACATATTTTCGAAAATCGAATAAAAAGCTTCAAAAATTTTCAGAAATTTGAAATAAAAGCTTTTCAAATTTTCAAAAAAAAAATAAATACAAAAGCTTTTCAAATTTTCAAAAAAAAAAATAAATACAAAAGCTTCACATATTTTCGAAAATCGAATAAAAAGCTTCAAAAATTTTCAGAAATTTGAAATAAAAGCTTTTCAAATTTTCAAAAAAAAAATAAATACAAAAGCTTTTCAAATTTTAAAAAAAAAAAATAAATACAAAAGCTTCTCAAATTTTCGAAAATTAATACAAAAGCTTTTCAAATTTTTGAAAATCGAATAAAAAGCTTCACAAATTTTCAAAAATTTGAAATAAAAGCTTTACAAATTTTCGAAAATTGATACAAAAGCTTCACAAATTTTCGAAAATAAATACAAAAGCTTCACAAATTTTCGAAAATAAATACAAAAGCTTCACAAATTTTCAGAAATTTGAAATAAAAGCTTTACAAATTTTCGAAAATTGATACAAAAGCTTCACAAATTTTCGAAAATAAATACAAAAGCTTCACAAATTTTCGAAAATAAATACAAAAGCTTCTCACATTTTCGAAAATTAATACAAAAGCTTTTCAAATTTTCAAAAATCGAATAAAAAGCTTCACAAATTTTCAAAAATTTGAAATAAAAGCTTTACAAATTTTCGAAAATTGATACAAAAGCTTCACAAATTTTCGAAAATTTATACAAAAGCTTTACAAATTCTCGAAAATCAATTTTAAAGAATCCGGAAGCTATTTAAAAATGTTTCTAAACAATTTTTTAATTATATTTTTTAATTATTTTTTTTTTCATTTCATATGCAAATCGCAAATTTATTGTTACACATTACAATCTGGCTTTAATGCTCTAGCATCGTCATCATCCGAACGAATCTCTGTGTAACAAAAGTACTTTTTGTAATGTGTTGTTAGCATAAAAGACACATTCATTATTATTTATTTGCCAGACTGTGCGCCGTCCTTGAAGTGTTTTTTTCAGTTTATATTCACACTTTAAGAGAGACAAATTTTCGCTTCATTTCTTAAAAAAAATCGAACGAATAATTACACAATAAACAATCATGATAGATGGCAAGTGATGCACTCAAGTTCACACTATTTGTCTTTATGGTCCATTTCCTGATTCGAAAATTTCACATCGCAACTCGTCGTCGTCGTCGTCAGCTGTTTAAAGGCAGATCATTCACTTTTATTGTTCGCTCAATGCCATTCCGCAACGAAAGCGACAAAACTTTTCATTATCAACGAATATTTTCCCAGCTTTGTCTCGGCAATTTTTGCGTGTACGTACTCTGCATATTATTTAAATATTAGTCGTAGCGCGTCACTTTACTTCCTTACAACTGCAATACAAATAAATAAATGAAATATTTTTGTGTAAAAATACCATTTTGTAGACAAGTCAGCAAAATTAACATTTAAAAATGTGCGTAAAATTTATGGAAATAATTTTTTTTTTTCGGTGTACGTTATAAAATTTATATTTCCTCGTTTTTTTTGCTATTTCATAAAAAGTGAGAAAAATAAACTAACAGATGTAAAAAATGTCATTTTTTAATGAGTTTTTTACTCATCTGCCTTCTGAAAAATTATTTTATGCGATTTTAATAATTTTACGAGTTTCTCTTTGGAAAAATTTGTCACACTTTAACTTTTTAATCTTAAAAAAAATTACAGAGCTAAAAATAAATCAATAAAAATTTTCTTTTTTCTAATTTTTCATGATGACGACAACCGCAAATCGTCTGGCTCGAAGAAAAAACTAGCTTTGCAATCAAACGCACCGGACATGACTTCAAAAATAAAATGCAGAAGATACCAATAATACGTGAATCGGACTAGTAGTGTCATGCCAATATATTTCCAATGTTTTCAATAATAAATTGCGTGTAGACGACATAATTATCTCTTTTTAATGTTGCTGTTCATCGGTGATTGCGTCGTCGTTGTCGATGTGATCCGGTCTCAGTTACAAATAAAATGGTTTAATTAGAAATAAATCTGTGTTAACGAGTAGCGAGTGGAATGTTGTGAAAATTTTCACGTTTTGTGATGATTTTCATGGATTTTGAGGTGAGTTATTGTTAATTAAGAGATTTTTATTTTATTGAGTGACAGGTGAAAATTTTTTTATTTGAACTGATTTTTATCTTGTTGGAAATTTGAATTTTTTTTAAATTTAAATTAATTTTTATTATTAAATTTATTTATTCAAATAAAAAATAAAAATAACTTAATTCTTCACATTAAATTTAATAAATAAGAAAATAAAAATTATTAATCGATGTTATTAAACAAATTAATATTTTTAAGTTAAAGTTAAAAATATTTTTAAAAAATTTAAAAAAAAAATTAATTTAATTTTATTTACATTATTATTTAATTATTTAGTCTTTTATTAATTAAAAAAAAATAATAAAATTTAAAAAAAATAATTTAAATAAAAATATTTTAAATAAAATCATTCGAAAAAAATTATTAACATTTTTAATTTTTTAAATAATTTTATTTTTATTTGTTAAAATTATTAAAATTAAATTAAAAAAAAATAAAATTATTTAATTAATTTTTTTTATAAAATTTATTAAAAAAAAAATATTTTTAAAAATTAATATTTTTCAAAACAAAAAAGTTGAAATAACTAAGCACTTCACATTTAATTTAATTCATAATAAAATAAAAATTATTAATCGATTATTAAACAAATTAATATTAAAAAAAATAAATTAAAATTAAAAATATTTTTAAAAAATTAATTTAATTTTATTTAAACTATTAATTAATTATTTAGTCTTTAATAATTTAAAAAAAAATTAATAAAACTAAAAAAAAAATAATTTAAATAAAAATATTTTTAATAAAAGCATTCGAAAAATATTAATATAATTTTTAATTTTTAAATGATTTTATTTTTATTTGTTAAAATTATTTAAAATTAAATTAAAATTAAAATTAATTTTTTTTATATCGAGAAATTTTTTAACAAAAAAATTTTTTAGAATTTTCCAATATTTTTCTTAAAATTAATTAAGAAAATTATTTAATTCTCTATTAAATTATTTTAAAACACTTCTACAGCCTAAAATGAAAAAAATTTAAGGTGCGAAATTTAAATATTTCAAACAAATAAAAATTTGTTACAATTCAAAACGACTCAATCTCACCAGACATGAAAAATTGTGAAAATCCTTCACATTCACATCACGTGCGTAACATCCGAAAATTGAAAGAAGTTTTTATTTAAACTTTCTCCCCCTAAAAATTACTTGCTGTTTTAACGTGAAAATCCGCATGAAAATCCATTCACGTTCCAAAGCTTAATTAGAGCCGATTAGTTGCTTGCTTACTTAGACATCATCTTTTTTTTTGTTAATGCAGCAAAAATAAAGTTTCTTTAAGATAATTTAATTTGTTACTTTTCTTATGCCGAAATTTATGAAAATTATTCAAATTGGGAAATTTTAATTTTTTTTTTACTTGATTTATGTACGAAAAACGCCCCAAAAATGCACACAGGTCGGTCTCTCGTCTGGGTGAGGCAATAAAAAAGGGTGCATGAATCATCCTGTTACGGAAATATTTGCAAGTAAAATCACGATAAAAAAAGTCTGGAAAGTAAATTGGATTTTTTTTAATGTCCATAAACGTGTGTCAAAAATTAAATAATAACCAGAGGGCAAAATTTTTTACATTCTACTCAAAAATCGAAGAGGAAAAACAGAAAGAGAGGGTTCGACACACCTTTCTTTAATTTCATTGACTGCTTCATTTAATTGAACGCGGAATTTATTGAACATTTTTTAATTAAATCATATTTTATTGATTGTTGACTCGGAATTCACGCAACAAACGGGCGTTACTGGCCCTTGATGCGATATAAATCTTATCGACGAGCAAATATCGTCGTCTAGACGGCAAATTCAATCGAGGAAGACACAAATCAATAATTAATTTAAAAGCCATAAGTTATGCGAAATTGAAATCGAGATTGAAAAAAAAATATTACACATCGAAGCAGAACGAGGAGTGGCTTTCAAAATCATTTTGGAGCAAATTTTGTCTGGAATTTCTTCATTTGCCGCATACTCAAGTGCGCTTAAGTAAATATTTCTCACCCAGACTGGAGTTCTCGAATATTTATTTATTTTTAATTGAATTATTTTGTAATAAACACTTGAGCGGATTGTCGGCTTGCGCGTATTTTGACACAAATATTCGAGCGAGAGATACGATCTCCCGACAGGAATTTGATATTTTTGCATTGTGTGTCAATTATTCAATTATTATTATTTAAAACATTTGTCGTTTATTCACGAGAGAGTGAATAAATAAATAATAATAAAATAAAAGCTTTAAAAAATGTTTTTGCATGAGCAACTAGAGTTCAATCAGTGCGCGAAAATCTGATCAAGATTAGAACGAAATTCAAAATTGATTGATAGTTGCCAGAGTATTTTGCATACAATACAAAGAACTCTTTTTTATAGTTTGAAATATTAAACTCCAAGGTGAATTTTACTGAATAAATATCGAGTGCGCGCTTTTTAATGTGAAAAGGCCGGAACAATTTATGAAAATTTTTACCGGTTTTCTATATGATAATATTTGAATTAGCAGAAAAGCGATTTGCGAATTTCAAGTGGTAAGTGTTTTTATTTTACTCTTGTTTCATTTTTTCTACAGTTTTTTCTTTTTAAATTTAAAGTTTTTCTTTCAAATTTAACGTGAATACTCAAACATTTCAAAAATGTCAAAAAATTCTCAATTTTTTATAAAAATTTATGAGTTTTGAATTAATTTTGTTTTTTTATCCCAACAGGATTTTTTTTATTTTTAGGACATCACTTTTACTGGTATATTAAAATGTGTATCAACTCAATCCATGGAACAACTTAAACAAATTTTAATAAATATATCTAATAATGATTAACAATGGTAGAAACGGACGAACAAATATTTCCATTCAAGCAATAAAGCAATCAACTTCCAAGTGTTCCGGTGAATCCTTCTTAAAAAAAAGCGAATATGCCCATCAAGATCTAAAAGTTGTTCAAAGAAAAACGATCATCTGAATACGCTGCTGACTACTATTTGAGTGGAGCTTGATAAGTTAAACAGACGGCTCATCGTTTCGAAAAACTAAAAGACAATTCGGCTTCAATATTCAAAAAAATTTTAGCATGTAGGATAGGACTTTAAACATATATGCCTTAGAGTCTAAGGCTTAGACTTTTAAATAAGAAGATTTTAGATGTTTCCATTCGATCGATTTTACTTAAGAAGCTGTTTAAACCTTGGCTAAGTTGTAATGATATTTTGTGTTTAAAAAATCTTTATTTTAAATGAGTTATCAATTTAATAATTTTTTTTTTCATAATTCTCATCTTCAAAGAATTATTTAAAAAAATGGATAAACCCTACTAAATTTTTAAAAGTTTTTGGTGTTTCAAATATTTTTAAAAAATTTGCGTAGCAAAAATTTCAAGAAAAATCTTAAACAAAAGTTATTTTTAAAATCAGTTAAGATAAAATATGAACCATTTTCGATAATTGTTTTAGCCTAATGAAAAAAAAAATTACAGAATAATAAAATGACACCAACCAATCAGATGATATGCAAATGACGAGCAAAGGACAATCACCTGGCATCATGGCATGGACACGACACGCCATGACTGAGTCAGTAAACTTCAAAAATAATGGAAATTGACACGTCGATCAATTATCATGCGCTTGACATTGATTTCTGTGAGTTCATCTCTTCTCTTTGAACCATATTATTTAAAAGTTAATTGCATTTGACACTTACCTCAAGATATTGGGATGCGATAATTTATTGAGCAATTGCACTTCGCGCAGCATGTTAGGCCGATTCGATCGCAGCTGATTCATTTTAAGGACCATCACTTCGCCAGTTGTCCGGTGTGTGACCTGTAATTTGTAAGAAACGAAAAAAAAAGTTAATTAAATTATAATGCGAGAAATATTTGTCATATTTGCGCGTCAATGGAAAATTGCATGTCACTTGCGATGGTAATTTGAGACACCAACACTCTCTTTTGCCGAGTAAAAGCTGCTTAAATTTATATCTCGACGACAATCGCTTCAGCTAAAAATATCGACCGTTATTTTTGATGATGTCGAGTTTAGCTGGCGTCGTCTTTTAATCTCATACAAGGCCACATTTTTTTGCATGTCTTTCACAAGTTGTTTTTCCTAGTCGCAAGAAAAAGATTGAATCCCTTCCCACGCAAATGCTGTTTCCGTTCCAAATAAATTGGTTCCGAATAAAAAGCTATTTTTGGCACAATTTATTTTTATTTCTGTGCGAAAAATCTTTGAAAATGCTAAAAATAATCAAGATAACAGCAAATTATATGAGTGAGAGAGAGGAAATGTTCTGTTGCTGAAAAAAATTGTTTACAAAATTCTTAATATTTATTTATATATTTTTGATGTTTTTTGCACAAACATTGACCGGTTTTTATATACAAAGGTGAAAATTTAATGGATTTTGCAAATAATTTATGGTCTGGCGTTTAAATGTTAAAATATTTTCAAAATTAAAAAAAATCTAGAATATTTTAATTATTTAAAAATTTTAATTTAAAATAAAGTTAAAATTAAAATTTTATTAAAAAAATTCTTTTAAATCTCAAAATAAAAATTATTTAATTTTATCAAAAAATTAAAAAATATTTTGATTTATTTTTTAAGCAAAATAATTTAATTTATTAATTTTATAAAATAATTCCTTAAAATTAAAAATAATAATAAATTAAAAAATATTTTAAAATTTAGTAATTTAAAATTAAAATTTATTAAAAAAATGCATTTGAGATAATTTTACTCAAAAAAACACTTTAATTATTTCAATTAATTTATTTAAAAAAAAAAAACAAATTAAGTCAAAACCACACAAATGGATTGTTGAGTTTAATAACATTTTAATGCAAAAATTTATTAAAAGTGGGAGTGATGATAAATTTATATATGAAGCAAAGAAAATATTTATTTTGCATGTTTTTGTCTGTTTTGTGCGCCATGAATAGAAAATATTACAAAAAAAAAAAAATTAAACAAACAAAAATTTTTGGCTCAATTTTGAGACAAAACTTTTGTGACATCTCTCTGTTTATTTTTCTCTCACATTTGTCAAAAAGTAAAATTTTTCAAAAAGTTTTGACATTTCAGTTTGTTCTCGAATGCTATAAAATTCTTGTTGTCAACAAACCAAAATTGAGATCTCGTGCTTTAAATTTTATAAGAAAAACAACGGATTTAAATCTTCGTAATTGTCGGCAAATAAAAAACGAGCCGCAAAAGTTAAAAAAAAAATAAATTTAATAATAATTGAAACATTTTATGAAAAAGGCACCTCAATGCACCTTAGTACAAAAAAAATATAATGAAACAAAAGGTGTGTCGTGACTGCTTGATTTGTAGTAATTTTAGTGTTTAAAGTACTTAAAGGCGCCCTTCAATCATCACTCCAGCATTGAACGAAGAAATGCTTATGTTTTATTGTTTCATTGCTTTTCAATCGTAATTATGTTAGACACATCATTACCTTTTTTTTAGTAAGGTTGAGCTTTTATTGACTTTGAATAAAGTTTTTCTAACTAATTTTCTAGAATTGGTAGTCAAAAGAGTCATTGAACTTGAAAATTATTATATTATAATTCAATTGTAACATGTAATAATAGTATATAAAAAAAACTTTCTAGGTGTCGAAAATGATACGCTTGCAATGCATAATGATATGATGATGATTTACATTTGATAAGCTAAATTATTTTAATGATATATATGAATTACTTTAACATTGTATCATATAAAATAATAGCATTATACATAAATTATAATAAAACAAACAACTTATTATAATATTATTAATAATAATATTAAACATTACATTTTAAAATAAACAAAAAAATATTAAAATTAATGCATTTTTTTATTAGAATTAACAATAAAATTATAACTTGAAATTTCTTTAAAAAAAAAACCTTCAAAGTTTAATACATATATCTTAGATCTATATTTGTATAACTTTTACAAAAATTATGCAATCTCTAAAAAAATAAACAAAAATAGTATTTTAACAACAAAAAACAGTATTGTGTTATACATTTCAATATTGCATTGTTCAAAGGAAATGATAATAAATAAATTGAATACACATTTTCGATATTGTTCATTGTAATATTACTCACTTCTTATTTTTTTGTTATTATTATTATTTCATATATAAATATATTTGTTTAATATATTAATATATATAATAATAAAACGTTTGTTTGTTTATTTTTTGCAACACAAAAAGAAAGAAAATTTGCAATTTAATGCAAAAATAAAAAATATTAAAAAAGTGAAAATAAAAGTTTAACTAAGCAGAAACCGAGTTACGCATAATTTTGTATAATGTATATTTTAATATATATAAATATTTTTATAATGATATATGTTATATATTTTTGTATATAAATTGATGTGCGTGTGAAAAATTTTAAAGTAATTTATTTTTTGGTAATTCAATATTCTCCCAAAATAATTTTAAATGTTGTTTTTTGTATTAATAAAATTTAATGTTTAACTTTTTTTGTAAGTTAAAAAAAAAGTGAAAGACCACCCAAAATTAAATCGAGTAGCAAGTTAAGTTGAAGCAAAATAAAAATAAGTAGAGTAGTAGAGCATTATTTGACAAAACATGCTCTCTGCTCTGCTCCTCTAGGGCATAATTTCACCACTTATTGTAAAAAACTTTTTTTTCCTCAGCTGCAGCTCAGAGTTCAAAATGTACAAGTTGCATCATCGCGACACGAGAAAGCACACGATTCAGTTCTTAGAAACACAAAAACAAACAATTTCTAGTCGTTGTACTTTTTTTTTAGTTTTAGTTTCGAGTGAGAGAAAGAGAAAAGAGATTAAATGTCCATATAGAAAAAAAATAGTAAATAAAAAAATAATACGACGATCATATTGTTTTGGTATATTGTGTGTAAAAAACTATAAATCATTGCAATAAATGTAAATAAATTGAAAAAAAAAACAAAATAACGACACGACACAAATCGTGAAGAATTTAGTCCACCGCGAATCGAACAATATTAGTGTTTAGCTGAAGGGAGCTAACGTGTAGTTTTAATTCAAATTTGTCGTGAAATATCATAATTTGCATTGGGATTTGAGCTTATATCAACTACAGATCAAATCCCAGTGCAAATTTTGATATTTTATGACAAAAATGTGTTTGAATTTTTCATATTTAATCGAAAAAAAAATTAAAATTTGCACTGGGATTCGATAATATATTCGGTAAAAATCAAACCCCCAGTGCATATTTTAAAAGTTCATGACTTGTATTTGTGTATATTTTTCATATTTAGTCAAGAAGAGTCAAATTTTGCATTGGGACTCGATATAAAATCGAAAAAAATGTAAAAAATTGAATCCCAGTTTAAATTTAGATATTTCGTATATTTTAGAAATCAAAATTTGCATTGGGAATTAACTAAAAATAAATTTTCGTTAAAATCCCAATGCAAATTTTGATATTTTATGACAAAAATGCGTTTGATTTTTTCATATTTAGTCGTGAAGAATTAAAATTTGCACTGGGATTCGATTATATATTCTGTAAAAATCAAACCCCAGTACACATTTTGATAATTCACGACATATATTTTCCATAAATATTCCTGAAGAATCAAAATGTGTACTGGGATCTGATCAAATTTAATCAAAAATCTAATATAGACCAATTCCCAGTACAAATTTTGATATTTCGCAAATTTTAAAATATCAAAATTTGCACTGGGGATTGATTAAAAGTAAATTTTTGTCAAAATCCTAATGCAAATTTTGATGTTTGCCAACAAATTTTTCAATTGAATATCAAAATCTGTATTAAAATAAAAAATTTTGTGAATCCCAGTGCAAATTTTAAAACTTTTCAAAAAATAAATATCTTTAAAAGTTAATAAATGTTACACGTTAGCCCTCTAACATAGAAAAAAATAATAAAAAATGTATAAAAACGAAACTGATTTATAAGTTAAAAATTCAGTTTGCTCTTGTTTTCGTCGTACTACCAGCAACGTTCGTCGCATATAAATAAATAACAATAACACTTTGTTAGTTTAAAGGTATATCAATTTTTATGCTACAAAAATGAGTATTTTTTCAATATTAACAAAAAATTTGCAGCAACATTCATCTATAATAGTAATAATACTACTAATAACAATAATAAAATCATTGAACCATTTAACTTCCCATTCATACAGAGTTCGCATATAGACAAGCGAATTGTTCATCTGTAGCTTATTAGACCGTTTTTTATGCTCAACAGGGCTCGACAGTTTTCATGTCGTCATGTTTGTGACGTCTAAACTTTTATTGAGCCCCAGAGAGCAAACCGTTTAATTGAAACTGGCTAGACAATGCTACTTATTTAAATAAAAAAAAAAACAGAGGAACTAAATTGCGTTCTAAAAATTCGTTGACAAGCAATTTATTTGCTCTTTTAACGTCAGACAAACGAATTTCATGCGTGTGAACGATTGAAAAATTGTCCAAACTCACGTAACTTTTTCTGCATCATTATGTATGTTCACATGTGTCATTACGCAAGATGATGACTTTTTTTTCTGTTGTTGCTTGTTGTGGTTGCTAATTTAATGAATGAATGCAGAATTGGAATGCGAAAGAAAATTAAGCCAAGTAGACGTGACTCCCACGCGCACGGAACATTATTGCATGTTGTATGCGCAATATTTCATATTTTTTTTGTCGTTACCTGTCTTTTTCGCGTTCTTTTTGTGTCGTTTTGTTTGCTTTTGTAACTAAGCCAATTTCTTTGGCAGGGCATGGCAATTGAGGCGAATGCGCACTGACTTTAAATAATTGTGGCAATAAATAACGCAATTTATAATTTTTTTTGCTGTTGTCTTTTTGTCGCTCTCTCATGAGAAGTCAAATGTAATAAAAAGCCATCGAGGCTGATTAATGTCAAAAATATGTTGAGCGAGAAAAAAAACTTTTGACATGTTCTTGGTCGTATGGTGATACATATTTGGCGATGTCAAGGTGCACGGTGCATATTTTTATTATTATTAATTAATTCGGGTTATAATTTGCTATTAAGTGATGTGAGAAATTCAGGTTTCGCGGTAAGTAAAAAATAAATTATTTAAATTTAAAAACAAAAAACTTTTTTATAAATTTTTCAAAATAAATTTAAAAAATTTGAATAAAATTGAATTATTAATTATTTTAATTTAAAAAAAAAACAATTATAAAAAAATAAAATAAATTTAAAAATTAAATAAAAAAATAAATTAAAAAATTAAATTAAATAAATAAAAATTAATTAAATAAATTCAAATAAATAGAATATTAATCAAAATTTTATTATAAATTTTCAAATATGATTTTATTAAATTTTTATTTGATAAATTATTTAAAAAAAAATTTTTTAACTAAAATAAATTAAAAAAATTATTATTTTATAAATTTTAATAAAATTCAATTAAAATTTAATTTGACATTAAAAAATAAATTTTCTACAATTTTTTCTTTTTTAATAATAATAAATTAATTTAATTTAATTAATAAATAAATTATTAAACAAAAAAAATAAATAAAAAAAATAAATTTTGTATATTTTTCTAAATTAAAATAATTAATTAAATTATTATTTTATAAATTTGTACATTATTCTTTGTTTGACACTTAGCAAATTTGTTTGATGAAGTATTTTGCTTATTCTGTTATATCTGTTTCCTTTCGTCATTACTCTCAACACTTTGTTTTGTATTTTCTGAAGTTAACTCAGATCAGTCTCCAATCTCTTTTCAAATTAAATTTTTTATCGAGCTCAGGTTGGTAATTACGAAGAACAAATCGTGCCAGAACCTTTTACAAAGACCTTGAAACCAGATTATGAAGAATATTCTTATTAAAAGTTGAATATTTTATCATGAGATTAATTTATCAAGGTCGTAACTAATTATTGCGGTTCAAAATATTTTTTTAGTAAATGCTCAAATTTTCATACTAAGCCAATATTTTATTTCAAAAATAAATAAGCAGGATGTCTCTTTGTAAAAATTGAATCCCGAAACTTTAATTTTTCACACTAAACGAATTAAAATGTCTCAGTCACCAATGAGTTAAAAGACAATCTCAATGTTTATTTACTTTTTTTTTGGCAACAACTTGTTTGTCGTTAATTGAACTGGGTTATCAAAATATGCTGTTACATTCGTAATTGAATTGAACGCAAAGCAAAGCCGATTCAAAATCAGAA
This sequence comes from Culicoides brevitarsis, assembly GCF_036172545.1. Lineage (NCBI taxonomy): Eukaryota > Metazoa > Arthropoda > Insecta > Diptera > Ceratopogonidae > Culicoides > Culicoides brevitarsis. Next base: position 11,625,869 of record NC_087087.1, on the reverse strand, counting down.
CAATACTTTTCAAAATATTTGTCATTCTTTTCTCATGATTATACCTTAAACGAAAATAAAAACATTTTATTTTTATATAAAATGTAAATTTTTTTTTCGGACCTTTTTGTACCTTTATAAAAGTATTTTACCTGCTCATTGCTTTCAACGCTCTCATGTTTTTGTTGAAAAAAAAATCACATTCTTTCGTTTATTTTTTTGTTTCGTTTTGTTGTGTGAACGTGCGCGAACGGCGTGTGAGACACCGCCTTTTAGACATTTCTGTTGAAATTTTAATAATAAATATAAATATACACAAATGATTAAATTAAATCCAATCCAAAGAGATGTTAAAAAGGCGTACTCTTGGAGTCTGTCATCTATCTGCCACGAAGGAAAAAAATATAAATAAATAAATAAAAAAAATCAGAGACGAGACAAGATAACAAAAGCATTTTAATTGTTTGAGGAAAGGTATTGATGCAAGTCTTCTTCTTCTTCTGGTCTATTTCATGGATAAAAAACGGATCAAATTTACTCATTTAGGAGTAACATTACTTTGGGAGTAAATGTTGCTCCTTAAGGAGTCACATTACTCTCTTGGGAGTAAATTTTGCTCCTTGATGAAAAACATTTTCCCTTGGGAGTAATTTTGCTCCTTGAGGAGTCACATTACTCCATTGGGAGTAAATTTTGCTCCTTGAAGAGTAACTTTACTCCTTTGGAAGTAAATTTTGCTCCTTGATGAGTTACATTACTCCCTTGGGAATAATTTTTTTCCTTGATGAGAAAAATACTTCCTTGGGAGTAATTTTTGCTCCTTCAGGAATTAATTTGACTCCTTAAGAGGTTCATTTGACCCCTTTAAAAATTTGGGCCTTAAGACTTTAGGAGCCACTTTAATTTATGAAGGAGCAAAATTTACTCCCAAAGGAGTAATGTTACTCCTCAATGAGTTATTCCGACCCGTTTTTCGTCCATAGGATAAAAAATGAACTGCAGAGAGGAATGTTGCTCAAAAACGAAGCGAAGAGTGAAATAAAGCACACTCACGCCCATTCAAAAGAGACCTGCACATATTGTCATAAATTGTGCGATGACGATCATAATCCGACTTCACTTCGCTGCACTCACAGATTGGAATGCAAGATCAATTTTATTATCGTTTTTATTGTAAGTATCGCTTCGATTACTAACTATTACCTAATTCCAATGCACATTATTGTTACTTGAACAATTTCGATGAAAAGAAATCCTTGATGACTCAATTCTAAATAGTTTTGCCTTGTGTCAATTCATCTAATAATCGTTCATTCCTTTTATGTCGGAGAAAAAATAACTAGATTTCGTTAATTTATTAAGTCATTGTCGATTCATTTATTCCGTTTATTTACCTCGTTCATGTCAAGCCATTTTGGCAAGTCTGCTTTTTATTTTGTTTAAACTTTTAATTTAAACAAAATAATTTCTTGTGAGAAAAAAGAGGCAATTGTGCTTCTCCAATTATTTCACGTTGTTAATTATCTCGTGTTTTTTTGCAAAATAAATGATTGACAAGTCACTGACGAAAATGAGAGGCGCATTATTTGGTGGTCTAGTTAAGTAATAATTTGCATCTGTTTTGGTTTCGTAAAATTTGTGAAAAAAATTTGCACGAATTTTGTAAAATAAAAGACTTTCAATTTCATTCAAAGAAAAGAAAAGTAAAAAAAAATAGAAAGGGTCGTTGATTTGTTTTCTAATCACCGCAATATCGACATTTAACATCCAGCCATTAGACATCCATTTATAACGAGTGCAATAACATCACGTTGCGTCGTCGTCGAAGCCGCCACCATCTCGCAAGTCAGAGTTCAGCTTTCATTTAATGTTTTTCCTCAAAGCAACGTCGTCTTCGTTCGTCGGTTCATTAACGAGCTTTTCTACTTGTTTGTTTTCAGCTAATGAGAAACCAACACAAATGAAAGAGAAAAAAAAAGTGAAATATTTTTCCAATAATGTTACCGCGTAATAATAATCGTGGTGTGCTTTCTTTGTCGTAACTCTCTTCAAATAGCATAGTTTCAATATCTATTTATTATTATTACCGCTCTATTACATGTATTTAGTTCACAAAAATTAAAAGCGAACGACGACGACGACGATCAGCGACATGAAAAGTAGTAATTGTTTTATTATTATTATTATGTCTTGTCTCTATTATCATTTGTTTTGGTCCATGCTTTGTCATGCCAAACAAAAATAAAGACTTTTCCTTATTACCTTTTTTTTCTTTCATTTTTTAATTTATAATGGCGATAAAACTTTCTGACAAAACTCTTTTTTTTTTCATTTTTATAGCATGGCATCACAATGTTATCCGATGCTAATATATTGGAATACTTTCATCTTGTTTTACTTGGATCGAAGTGAGTATAAACATTTTTTTTTTAAAGCAATTCATGCACTGAAAATTTTGATTAAAAACAATAAATTTGTGGGGTTTATTAATTAAATAATTTGTTGGTATTAATATTTAAAAGAAAAAATCTTTTTTTTTCAGATGTTTAAATAAAGCTTAATAATGTATTAAAAACTGTCAGAAGAATGTTGATACGAAATATGGAAATATTCAGTGACGGATGGTAAGTATTCGGGTTTAACAGAGATGTTGATTAAAAGGGCCATGAAAAATATTTAATAGAGCAAAAATGACAAAAAAGGTAAGAAAAAAAAACTTTAAATAATTTGATAAAATTTTGTAAAAGAGCTGTTTCTTTTTAGGTTTAAATTAATTTTTGGATGAAAAAATTCTAATCAGGAAAAACGTAATATCAGTCTCGGCCTAAAAGTATTGGGAAATTTCAGACAAACTTGATACAAGTTCCAATCTTTTCAACATATCTGGTTTTAAACTTCTTTTTAAGCATTATTTTGTCCGAAACATGGCTTCACGTGATACGTAAATTGAAGTATCTTCAAAAAATAGACCATGCTTCAAAACTTGCCTTGACGTGATACGTAACCTAAATTTTGACAAAAAATGGACCATGCTTCTAAACGTGCCTTTGAAGGAAATTCGGAAGACTTCTGATATAATCCTCGTAGTGTTAGATTTGAGCCCAAGATCAAACAACAACATAGTCCGTAAGAACTACAAAGAGTTGTGAAATTATTTTCTACAGCTTTTAAACCTTTGTCTCATATTTTTCGGCTTTCTGAGTTAGTATATATATGAGTTCGTCATATAGCAAAACAAAATTGAATAAGAACGAGAAACCTTTAAAGAAGTAGTCTTCTCCAGAAAGTAATATTTAGAAGTTATGAAACATTTTGCCTTAATTCATAGAAAAGAAACGAAATTGATTTCGAAATTTAAAAGCACATTAACATTAAAACTAGTATTTTCTGGAAGATCCCAAAAACGTTAACAAAATTTATCAACCAAGACCCTTTTACTCATACCGTCAAAGTGAAATGCGCTATGGTTTAGTTATTACGACACACTTTTTCTTGTCCACTAATTAATAAATATGAATGTTTCTTTTAATGAATTCTCGTTAATAATATCACTAAATTTAATTGAACCCATAAACAACGTACTTTATCACTGCCTTGTTCACTTTTGACTTTTTACTTCATTGTTCAATGATAAATGTAACGGTTTCTTTTTTTTATTTATAAAATTTTCAAGAGATATTCAATTGCTTCAAAGTTGCTTTGAGTTATTAATCTCTTTACTTCCCGATCACTAACCTTCTAAGCAAACAAAAAAAATCATCTCTCGTACTATATTAATCATTTAATTGCATTTAGATGTTCTAACTCTGATATCACTTCCCCGCATTTGCATATTAACTCACACAAATTCTCAAGTGAGTTCAAGAAAATGTAATTTAAAGCACGGAAATGTTTATTCATATTTTAATATTTGCAATGCTAGATTTTTGTCTCACCTTCTAACTAAGTAACTCTCGGTGTGTGCTTTACGAGTTAAAAGGCCTTTCAAAACATTTCAAAAGATAAGTAAGGATCTATTAATAATCATTATTGTTGCGTTGTAATGCAATCTATTGCACGCGGTGGGAACAACAGAGAATATAAATGACCATCATTTGTGCACGTCTAATTCCATTTAGAGTTATTTTTTTTTCTTGCGTTTCTTCGCAATTGACACCTACGCGTCGTTCTTCACCTTAAAGAAGCATTTGTCTGAATCTAGTTGAGTAGCAAACGAATCATTAAGATAAATGATAATAAAACTCTTTCTGAACTAATTTTCAAAATAAAAAAGCCACAAAAATGGACTGGACCGGTAATAAAAATTTATGTAACGTCAAATTTGGCATCAATTACGACGGTCCAAATGGCAAAAAAAAGAAATAACTCAATTATCAGTTAATTTATCTATCTAAAACTTTTTTTCTGCCGCCAATTTCTCCGTTTTTGGACTTGAGTAATAAAAATAGAATTTGCCAAACAAAAACTGTCATCGATAAAGTAAGTAGTTGACAGTAGCTGATAATTTGCTTGTTTCCGTTCGACAAATATAGTTTGTGTCTATCGGAAAACGAACATCATTAATTTTGTTTATTTGATTTTTTTTTTGGTTTGGTTTGGCGCGAATTTGGACTCTTCCATTGACATTTTCAGTGCATGGCAGCGCGATGACATCGCAGTTACGATGATGAATGTACTTTTTCGCGCAAATGATGTAATAAGCAAATAAAGTCATTAAAATATTATTTCGATTCAATGAATCTGAAATTAGCGGAAAAGTGAGAGGAATGAAAAATTAAACCTTGTTAGACCTGGAAACCCACAAATTTGATCACCTTATGTTGAAAATGTAGTTTTTTTCCATCGACATTCACCTGTCATTGCTGCTACTGCTGTTTGTTATTGCATAACGTCAATAATCACATAATTTGTCAAGTTCAATTACCTTTTTTCACGCGTCGGCTTATGCAAATTTCTTGCTTCAGACGGCAATGATGGGAAGCGACGACGACGCCAAGCAAACACAAAAAAAGTTTAATTTCCTTTTATTCCAAACCAGAGCTGAGAGACATGTGTGTCGATGCCGATGATTGTTTTGTGGCGAGAGATATTTTTATGATATTAAAATTAAAGAAAAAAAAATTGCATAACTTCATGTTATAAAAATATAAATAAATAACTTGAAGAAAAATGGATTACATTAACTTTATTTTTACACTCTCTGAACACCGAACTCTGGACGTTCACTAAGCCACTTATAAAAATTGAAAGAAATCAAGACAAAAGAGGCTTTAATGAGATTTTAAAATAAAACAAAAAACAAGTGAATGATGGTTTCTTCCATTTTTTTTCCATCAAAGTGGAATTAAAGGCAAAAAAACCGAAAGATCATCGAAGCAAGACAAGTGGCTTTTTTTCTTATTTCTCTTTTTTAAATTAAATTCACTTCGACGATGATAACTCCTTGCATATAATATGAGTCACTCACTAAATTGACATTCCTTCACATGCGTTTCTCTCTAACTAACTAACAAACAATAATTCACATTGCAATTATTAAAATCTTTTTTTTTTTTGCCTTTCCGGAATGTGTAAACAAAACGTATAAATGTGTCTCGAACGTGATAAACTCAATTATCATGAAAAAAAAAATAAAATAAGTGAAGTGCATGAATGAAGCTTGTATGAAGTTGTTACAATTAAAATTAAATTACAAGGTAATTCATCAACAGCTTTAAGGTAAACAAACTGCACAAAACTTTCAAGTGAGAGACGTGCGATGTTGGTTTTGTCTATACCTACTGGCAAGCTGTTGGCTGCCCTTTGGAGTTGATTTGCGATATGGAATTGGTGATTTGTTAACCCTTTCGAGAGTTTTGAAGGAGAAATTATGGAATTTAAAAAAATTAAGGTTTGGAATGGATTTCAGGTAATTAAGTTTTTTTTTACTTTTGAACAAAATTTTGTATCAGATTTTAAAATTCAAAAATTTTTTTTTTTTAATTTAGCAAAAAAAAAATCGAATTTAATCTTTTTTATGATAAAATTTAAAAAATTTAAATTTAATAGCTTAAAATTTAATTTGAAAAAAAAAATATTTTTTTTTAAGTTTTTCTTTTGCAAAAAAAAAACAATTATTATAGGTCTCAATTTTAGTTAAGAACCTTAAAATTTTTAAATTAATTTTAAATTAACAGAAAAATTAAATTTTTTGTATTAATTTTAAATTAATAGAAAAATTAAAATTTTTAAATTAATTTAAAATTAATAGAAAAATTAAAATTTTTAAAATTATTTTAAATAAATAGAAAAATTAAAATTTTTAAAATTATAGAAAAATTTAAAAATTTTAAATTAAATAAAATTAATGAAAAAATTTTAAATTAAAAAAATTTTAAATCAAAAAAAAAATTTTTAAATTAAAAAAAATTAAAATTTTTAAAAATTTTAAATTAATAGAAAAATTGAAATTTTTAAATTAATTTTAAATTAATAGAAAAATTAAAATTTTTAAAATAATGCTCAGAATTTCAATTAGGCTTGAATTTCTAAAAAATTTAATGCATTTTTCACAAAAATTTGTTAATTTTGAAAGTTAAAAATTATTTAATTTTTTATTTAAATTAGAAAAATGGATCAAATCAATAAAAATAAAATTAATTTTCAAATTGAAATTAAAATTTAAAAAAATTTTAAATTTATATTTTATTTTTTTTTTCTTTTCAGGAAAAAAATATATTTTAATAAAAATCATATTTTTGATTTTCATCTCAATAAAATACCGAAAACAGCCTATTATACAAAAATTTCTTCAATATTGAACTAAATATCTAATTAAAACCTAAAATTCAGCGCCAAAATATGAAAATCACTCAAAAACAGTTCCATAAGTCGCTAATTACTCCAAACAAACAAAGGGTTAATGCGCTAATTGAATGTTGTTACGTTTAATTTCTAAGCATTTTGTTTTGTTTTCGCTTATTGAAAAGTTTCCTACGACACACGTAGCTACACAAATCAAATCACTTAATTGTATATAATTTACAACAACAACAACAACAAAAAAAATATACAATTAAGGTATACGACACAAAAATTAATAAAGGCCTAGTTATTTAATGTAGTGGAAGTTAAAAAGCAAAATAAATACACATTGTTGATTATTTGTATAGTAGATTCGTCGTATTTGAAATTAATACCGCACACACCGTACTTCGCACTGAAAAATAAAATAATAATAATCGTAAAATAAATTCAGTTGCATTCTTTTCCTCTTTTCTTTTTTTTCTGTGAACGACGATTGCGTTACAAGTTTTTGCCTTTTGAAGTGCACACATCGCGCCTAACATAACATCCATAACTTCCTACACACACAGAAAAATTTAGTTATTATTGCTCAATTTTCATAATATACATTTTCAGTGTCTTTGATCTCCAGCTCTGTGCGTCGAATTCGTTTTGTTTATTTTGACACGCATTTTAAAGCAGATTAAGTTTTTTTCTTTGTGGACTTTCAAAGCGAATGCAAATGCCCTTAGGTTAGTTTAGGCGACGTGACGCGACTTGTGACACGTGATTTATTGAAAGAGTTGGCGCTATTTGTCACAAAAAAATTTTTATTGCGTGACCCAGAAATTGTTTTCCAGCCGTCTCGTGTCAATCTTCATTCCGAGTGTTCGGAGCGTTATGAAAAAAAAATTCATCAAAATCAATAAATTAACACTCCTTTGTGCAGTTTTCTTCTACAATTCACAAAGTTCGTTCTCTCTTAAAATAATAATAAAAATTATTGACGTAAATAAATAGAATAAACAAATATTTCCGTTTAAAGTTAATGCAACATAATATAAATGGCATGTAGTAGGAGCGTTTTGTGTCGTTGCGTCAAAGAGTAGAATGCAAGTAAAGTAGTGCAAAACGTGAATCAGCAGCAATTTTTTTTTCTGTAGCGTTTTTTTTTGTAGGTGAGTGCAAAGAATGTAATTGAATGGAAAAAGAACACAATGGTTGGCACTTCCTTTTCTTTCCGTTTGCGTTTAGTGCTTTTCTTTCCATTTTTCTTGAGTTGGAGTGAATGAATGCAGTTATCAGGGATGGGAGTTGGAAAAAACTTTAAGGGCGAAGACTTAAAATTCTTTAAGCTTAAAAGTTTTTTTGAGACTTTTCGAAACCTCAAAGAGTCAACTTGAAGCTTCTGAAAAGTTTTTCGAAACCTCAAAGAGTCAACTTGAAGCTTCTGAGAATCTTTTCGAAACCTCAAAGAGTCAACTTGAAGCTTCTGAGAATCTTTTCGAAACCTCAAAGAGTCAACTTGAAGCTTCTGAGAATCTTTTCGAAACCTCAAAGAGTCAACTTGAAGCTTCTGAGAATCTTTTTTAAACCTCAAAGATTCAACTTGAAGCTTTACGAGAATCTTTTCGTAACCTCAAAGAGTCAACCTGAAGGTTCGGAAAATCTTTTCGAAACCTCAAAGATTCAACTTGAAGCTTCTAAGAATCTTTACGAAACCTAAAAGAGTCAACTTGAAGCTTCTGAGAATCTTTTCGAAACCTCAAAGATTCAACTTGAAGGTTCTAAGAATCTTTACGAAACCTAAAAGAGTCAACTTGAAGCTTCTGAGAATCTTTTAGAAACCTCAAAGAGTCAACTTGAAGCTTCTGAGAATCTTTTCGAAACCTCAAAGAGTCAACTTGAAGGTTCTGAGAATCTTTTCTAAACCTCAAAGAGTCAACTTGAAGCTTCTGAGAATCTTTCTAAGACTTCACAGAATCAACTTGAGAAACTTTAAGTTGATTTTGTGAATTCTTAAAAAGATTCTTAGAAGCTTCAATTTGATAAAATGAAGTCTCAAAAGGATTCTCAAGCTTTTTGTAATCTTTATGAGCCTTCTCCATTTTTTTTTTAAAACAAATTTAGAGACTTTACAAAATCACTTTGGAGCTTAACTCACAATTCGTAATTCAGTCCCTGACGACTTACGAAGATAAATGATGTAGAAGCATTTCTCACGTAATTGAATGCAACCCAAGTTAGAACTATTCTTGCGTGCAATGACTGAAGTTCATTTGCATCGTCTGCCACTCTCGCTCAACATAATTAATTAACGCATTTTCCTCCATTATGTTTTATTTAGCTTGTCATCTAAAAAAAGATTCAAAAGTGTCTGTAACGTGGGCGTTGTCTAGCCAACTTTTGCCTTGTTCTCCCATCACTATCGTTGTTCTTGTGCCAAATAGTTCTCAACTAAACGTCTCACGGGACTGTGAACTAATTCCTCGCTCATTGATGCAATTTTGACCTAAATTCGTATCGATAACTTTTTGTAAACCATATGCCACCACAACGTCGTAACAACGATCCAACCACACAAAATGCACGTATTTTTTATAGTTTTTTTAATCGCTTCATAACAATAATTTTTGATTTATTTATTGGATTATGTTTTATTTAGCAGCTTCTTGTATTGGAAATAAAAATATGTTAAACAGATGATTGTTACCGAACAACTGCATCACTAATCCAGCACGAAACAAAAAAAAAATAAAAAAAAAATTAAGTCAGTTAGTGTGTCAGTCGTTAAAGATGACTTTTCTGTCAGGTGTTTCTTTTTTTTCTAAATATTTAAATTAATTTGAAAAAATTAGTTGAGGTCGATTCGTTACAGAATTTCACTACGGAGAAAAAATCTTACGAGACCTAGAAAAAAAGTAACGTTTTTTTCTGTTAGACGTCTTCTTTTACTTGTTTAGCGTTTTGATGTTGAAAGGTACATATAGCTGTACTTTGAGTCATAAATTATGAGACTTAACAAAGAGTTGTTGAAACCAACTGTTGTTGTTGCACCATTTCTCGTTAAAAAACAACAAAAATTTAGGATGAGAAAATTACGCGCGCGCGCCTACACTTTATTCCGACATTGTGACATTTTCTCTGATTCTCTTGTAAATTACTCTATTATTAGTATTATCATTGTTGTTATGAATTTTTTAATTTACTGTGGACTTGGGCCAGAAAAGTAATAAATTTTTCCTGTGGATTGAAAAGGTTCGAATTTAAGACCTTGAGGTACGGAAAAAATGTGTCTAATTTTTTCTTCAAATTTTTAATTTTACTCTTGAGGTCTTGAATTTATTTCTTAGTTCACCTCTTGAGCCTTAAATTCATTCTTTGAGGTCCTAAATTTTTTCTTTTATTTAAGGTCTCAAATTTCGATGGTAGAATTTTCTTCTTGAGGTCTTAAGATTTTCTCTCGAGATCTAAAAGAATAACTTGAGGGTTAAAAAGTTTTCTCTTGAGGTCCTAAATTCATCTCTTGAGGTCTTAAATCAACCTCTTGGGGTCCCAAATAAATCTCTTAAGGTCTCGAATTTATTCATTGAAACTTAAAATTTTCTTCTTGAAGTCTTAATATTTCTCTTGAGGTCTAAAATTTTTCTCTTGAGGTCTAAAGTTTTTCTCTTGAGGTCTTAAATTTTTCTCTTGAGGTTTAAAATTTTTCTCTTGAGGTTTTAAATTTTTCTCTTGAGGTCTTAAATTTTTCTCTTGAGGTCTAAAATTTTTCTCTTGAGGTTTAAAATTTTTCTCTAAATTTTTCTCTTGAGGTCTCAAATTTTTCTCTTGAGGTTTAAAATTTTTCTCTTGAGGTCTAAAATTTTTCTCTTGAGGTCTAAAATTTTTCTCTTGAGGTCCCAAACGAACATCTTGAGGTCCTAAATCCATCTCTTGAGGTCCAAAATCTGCCTCTTTAATGTCTCAATTCAACCATTAATCAACCCATCGAGCTTTTAATCGTCATCGTGTGTCGTGTGGGCTTGCATAGCCTAGTTTTTTCGACAACAACTTTGTAACTCGATGCAATGATATGCTAATGTTATGCGCGAGAAAAGTGTTTGTTTTACATTTTTTTCTACATCTACGTGCGTGCGTGGTGGTAGAAAGTTTGTTATTATTTAAAATAAAGTTCTTTTGTCACATTTTACAACAACAACAACAACAACAAAAATGTTTAATGAAAATACAAAAAATTGAAAGTGCGCTGACGCTTATTTTTTTTCCTGAAATTACATTTTTGGACATGCACAAGAGACGCATTTTTCTGACCAAACATGGCGAATGCAACATTTCTCTATATGTCACTTGCACTTTTTTGCACGCTGCTATCACTTACCAACAATACGGCAACAAAGAAAGCCGGTCTTGCGATAAAATGTACGACACGAGAAGTGAAATGAATGAGCTCTATTGATTTTTAATCGCATTTATTTCCTATTATTTTGCGATATTTTTTTTTCTTTCCTGCTTTGTAGCGGGACAAGTTTTTTTTGTCGATTGTTGAATTTCATTGTAGCTGCATTTCACTCTCGTTTCGTTTTCGTGCGCATTTTTTTTTTTAACATAAACATTCCGATGCAATAAAATCTGAATAAAATATAGGTGATACAAAGTACGTAAATAAAGTGACAAACCACACAACGAACGGTCGCGGACCGACGAAGAAAGTTATCACAACATTAACAATTTTGTATTTATGCATTTTACAACATTCGACGTGGTTGTAAGAAAATAACCTTGATAAAAATTATACTACTTTATATTAAAATATAATAATAATTTTTTATCATAAAAAAAAATTAAATTTAAATACAGTCATTTATATTTTAATGACTACCCTATTGCTGCTACTCTCGACGAGACCTCGTGAGTTCAAATATTTTTCCATTTTTATTGTTATTACTTTATTTTTTTTCTGTTGACTGAAAAAAATAAAGAAATTAAATGGAAAAAAGTTAAAGCTCAACAGAGAGAGAGAGAGAAAAATAAAAAAAGAAAGTGCATGAGGAGACATTGCAAGCGTTTGATTTATAAATGCAACATGGTGTTTTATTGTTGTTTGGTTTTCACGGTTTTGTTAATCCTGTTTTGCATGTTTTCAGTCAGTTGCGTGCAATTAGGGGAAAATGGTTCAAGTTGCAAATTTTAAGTTTAAAAAGTCTTTAATAGTAAAATTTTAATGTCTGAAAAAGATTCAGTTTTTTGCTAAAATGTCATAAAATTGTTTAGTTTTGTGTTTGAAAAAGAGCTGAATGTTTTTAAAAAAGTTAGCTCTTAGTTAGCCCAATTTAGGTCGCTTTATACAAAGAGCTAACTTTTTAGTTTTTCTAAATGATTTTCAAAGAAAGGTTTTGTACTTAAAAATTCAAGTCTATTGGCTTCTTTAACGAGACAAAGACCTGAGAAATTCTAACTAAAGAGCTGAAAAGAGTTAGCTCTCATCTTAACTAAGAGCTAACTTTTCAGCTCTTTTAAAGGATTTGAATTTAAGTTTAATTTTAGAAATCTGAGTCTTATTTAAACCTTATTAACTCACTCATTGAACCAAAAGCTTCTTCGACTTTAAGATTTAAAATGTTAGACCTAAAAAGATCTAATGTAGGAGCTGAAAAGTTAGTTTTTACTTTAAACCAACTTTCAACAAGTTACATAAGCTCTAACCTTTTTTAAAAATGTTTCACGAAATTTGGCGCCAAAACTAAAAAGTTAGCTCTTAGTTTTTCAGACTTTTTTTTAGTCAAGATTTTGTTCAAGAAAAACAAACTTTTGACAAAAAATAAGTCTAAGTGAGCTAACATTAAAAACCATCGACGCCACTGTCCCGTCGGTCAATGTCCAAAGTTTGCACAATCCATATCATTCACCTTATCTTATCGCAAAAACTTGGCAAGATCTTGATTTCTGTCGCCAACGTCACTACCGAAGTATTTCCAAAGAGACTGCATTGTTAGTAAGTAAATACTTTAACTGATTTGATAAGATTGTGCGCAACTGATTGCGAAACGTGGTAAGTGATATGACGCTCATGTCAACTTAAAGGTCAAACTTAGTTGACATGAAACAGTGGGTGGCTTTTTCCTTTTAACGAAACGTCATCTTTTGATACAAATTTGCATCGCACGTGTTGCGCCACAAGAACACTAATGAGATAAAATGTGCAACTTTTAATTAAAACAAATTTTCAACTAGACTTGTTCATTATATTTACAAATTAAATTTTCTACAAAGAAAGATAAGGCGAGATAAAATGCGCTGTGACTTAATTAAGGTTTAAAAAATGTAACTGAACAAAACACATGCTGCTGCTAGAATTCTAGAAATGCAAATATTTTTCTCTTTAATTTTTTTTTTACTTTGGTTGAGTTGTAACGATAGCGAGTGAAGCCTAAGTCAACTTTTTACTAGTTATCGCCTTTTATTTTATAATACATTGTTATAACAACAACGACCACAGTTTATAACAGTAATATGAAGCGAAAAAAAAATCATTACAAGCTCTATATCGCTCGTTACAAGTGTTGTATTTGTTGTTTTTATTACACAGGTGAAAGAAAAAAAAAGTTACGGTGAACGAGTAGCGAAGGTATAGATCTGTTTTTTCCATTAAATCACCTCACACGAAAAAGACGTTTTTGATTTAATTAAGATTCACGCAAGTTTTTTCTCAAATGGAAAGATGAGTTGCTGATATGGATCGAAAGTGAACTTGGAAATCTTCCTCATAGCGAAACTTGTGAGGTCCGCAAAGAGAATTCAAGATGGCGGATAAGATCGGAAAAGAGAAAGATCGCATCGTGATTTGAAAACAAACAACGAAATTAATTAATCGAACAAAAAATTGCGTCGGAATGTTTTGCATACCATCCAAGGTTGATACGTAAGTATATTCATTGCACGAACTTTTTTTTTTACAGCATCTTTTTTCTTTACATCACACATCACTAGCTACACTACAATTTTTTCTTTTAATTAAATACAATTAGCCTGTTTTTTGTGTTATTTATTTTTAGAAAGATGCGAGGCATTGATGCATTCATTGTTTGTCTTACGTACGAGAGAGCGTTGGAGAGCGCAAAAAAAAAAAAGAAAATAGTCACGCAATGTACCTAACAACTTTATGCAAATCCGTGAATGGAAAAGAAACACTTCGTAGTTCATTCATCTACTAGTCTAGCGCGAAACGTGCCATTTTGACGAAAACGCGATCGATTCTACTAACGCGATAAGGAAGTGTCTAAGATGATGCCCATCCAATGGTTATTCAACCTGGAGACGACGCCGACGACGACAATTGACCACAACAAGTCTTCCTGGTTCACGTTCTTCAATCGCGCGCTACATTGTCAAATGAAGAACGTGACATGCATATTAAGAAGCTTAAAGCGAATCAAAGCCCTTTTAAGTGTATGCGTGTGTCATCGTCTTCGTCGTGAATGTCTTTCGGAAGTAGTTATTACATTACACAATAGAAAGAATAGACGACACGTCTTTGCTGATATAGTTTACAAGGCGCATGATACATCAAAGTGAACTCATTATACATTCAAGTGCTTTTAAAAGTCAAGGAAATTCGATTTTTTGACATTTTGGACAAAGGCAAGAAAGAAAAAGGTCAGTGGGTAAGTAAGGTCCTTGTTACCTGAAATAATTTCTATTGTTTATTGTTCTTTTTTTAAGTTATCTTTCAAGTGTTATCAGCAGAAGCAAGCTCTTATGAAATATCATTAATGGACAAAAACAAATATTTTTAGACCTTCAATCAATTACAATTGAGTTGAAATTAGTTATACTCTCGAAGATAAGGTAAATTAAATTTTTAAAAGCATTAAAAAAACTAAGATTGATTTTCTGAATGATAAAATATGCTTTGTTGTTCTAAAATGTGATAAGATAAATTCTCTGTAAATAGATTTTAGGTTTTATCTGATCAACAAAAGTTTGACGAGACTTCGGATTATCATAAAATATTCCAAGATGCATTCATATTTTTCGAAAAAAAAATCAACCTTACTCATGGAGTCTGTCTGTTTATCTAAAGGAGAAAATATTTCAAATACTGATCGAAACTGATTTCTATAGAAGCTTAAGGAAGCTGTAAAAGATTTTTTAAAAGATTTATAAAGATTTTCAGGACAAATCCGAAATAAAGTTTTCGCTTGTGAACTGGATGGACTAAAATTTATGGCGGTTAAGCCGATGGTGATATCATAAGAATAATAAGCAAACCAAAAGCAACTAAATTTTGTGGATTGGAAGAATTACCACTCTATTTATTTGAAGATGCATCGCTTTGTTTGCAATGTTTCAAATCAAATATGAATCCGGTTATAGACGACCAGCTTAAGAATTTCAACAAAAATTTTCTGTGACTCATGAAATGAAAAATACTAAGGAAGATGTACAACATAAGCTGTTGTTTATTTCTGAATTTAATCCCATAATTTTACCAAATGTTTAAAACAAAATCCTCGACTTGGATTCTAGCAAAAAAATATTTCCATTGGCGTGAATTGTTACTATCGACAAAAATTCATATAAAGAAATAGAACAAAAAAGTTCAGGAACAAGTTTAAGAAGACTTCGCTTATTTTATAATCAAAGAAAAACGAGCTAATTAAAGAGACTATCTCAGAAAGAGACTTAAAATGAGCTATAACTAAAAATATATTTTTTTATAAATGGAAAAATTATAAATGTAGACGAATTAATTGTCAAACCATATAAAAATTCAACAAGAATTATCTCTTAACATAAAAATGCGCTCTCGCCAGAAAAAAAATCCTTAACTTAACGTCGAGTCTTTATAACAACTCTTATTTACTTATCTCTCACGACTCAAGGATAAACTTTTATTGTTCATCGATTCGATTCCGTTTCGTTTTACTGTCTTCTTCCTTATTATTCGTCACACACGTTTTTATTTTTCAATTCGGAACGAACAAACAGACAACAAAAAACGTATTTGGAGCGCCAATAATTACACGGACAATTAAAATTTTACGGCTAGAAAATTCAATTTAAACTCAAACCTACTCGATAAACATCTTCGACGAGAAAGAACGAAAGAATTTAACACAAATTTACAAGAAACGACCATCTTCACATCCATTACCTCATTCGGGTGACACAATAAACGGAACAACAATAGAATTTTTTGGAATGCGAGACAAGCGACAACAAGAAATGCTCGAAAAAAAACGAGTTAATCTTCACGACTTACGTGTTAGCTGGAATGTCTCATTAAAACCCATAAAATTCATTTACTTCTTAGATAAATAGAAAGATATTGCGCTCCGTAGTGAGATAGAGGAGAAAGAAAAAAAAGAGAGAGGTACAGCAAAAAAATTTACGTTAGATACCAACAAACAATCGAAAAAATAACGGTTCTGATGTAAGTTTAACAATAATAATGTGTAATAATTGGGTCAAAAAAATATTTTAATGAAGGGATTATCTTCTCAACACTTGCTCCGCGAAACCCGATCAACCACAAATAAAATTTTTGGTTCAATGTCGCGTGCTTGATTAGTTCCGACGCAGAATTTGAACAGATGTTCACTAATTGCGACGCAAAAAAATCATCAATATCCCATAAAAATTCCTTTCCCAAAGCAAACATGCCGGCTTCTTGCGGTATCTTTCGTATTTGAGAGTAAAAACTGTCATTCCGTTATAAAATATCAAGGTCGTTCAAGGTAATAATAATCTGCATGTAATAAAATGAGCAAGTAACACAAAAAAAAATCTCGTATAGAGACACAAAAATGTTGATACGGTTTACGCAATCAATGTAATTATTACCAAGTATCATGTTGTTGGTTTCTTTCATTTTTTTCATGCTTCTAACAAAAACGAGATAGACTCGTTTTGCAATGATAATAACAACAAAATATGATAAAAGATGTGCTAGTAAGCAAAAAAATGGTACCTTGTAACGGTTGCACCTACTTTTTTTCGTTCATGCAGGCACGAGCAAACTTCTTAATGAGAGAAGTAAATAAATATTCATTTAATGATCGTTGATACATTTTTTCTTGGAATTTTTCATGTTTACTTTTTTTTTCGAGGCGAGTTAAAAATAGAATGACAAGATGATGCGGAGATGATAAGAAATCTGTCAAAGTTGGTAGTATTGCGTTATGACAGCTTTCACTGATGAGTTTTTTAAAACTGATGCGAATTGTTATCAAAGAGGTAATGTGAGATAAGTAAGTGAGTAAATGATGAGAAAGAGGAAGTTATGAAGACATTTAATGCGAACAATCTCATGATTTATATTAAATGTCTTTTATTTCACATACAAAAATTTGTCATGGCGGAAATTCTATAAGATTTTAAGGTATTATAAAGTTATATAAAGAGCGATAGAAGTTGGAAAAGATTTATGGAGAGTTATTTTTTTATTTTTTCAAGACCTTAAAACCAAAATTAAATTATTTGGTTATAAAAATTAATTCCCAATGGGAAATTTGGGCCTTTTTTTTAAACCTTTAGGGACTAAAAAAAGCCTTTTAAAGTTTTCTTAACAGTTTTTCATCTTTTTGTAAGCTTTTCGAGAAATTTATTTTACAAAAATGAAAATTTGAGTAAATTGACTATTTTATGGCTCAATAGTTCGATTTTAACTCGCTAAATATTGAGAAAATTCTATTTTTGAGCCCGAATTCTATTAGTCATTCAAATATTACACTCAAATATATTTTTCCATGGACTCCATGGACTACAAATCATAAAATTTACTCAATTTATTTTTTTTTTCTAATACTTTTTTTTCGAAAAAATTAAAAAATATTAGAAAACTGTTAAGAAAATTTTAAAAGGCTTTTATTTTAGTTCCTGAGGGTCTAAAAAAGGTCCAAATTTCCAACTGGGAGTGCGATAGAATTCAGAGGAATTTTTTTTTCGTTTTTTTTTTTACTTTTTTCAAGATCTTAAGAACCTTGGTTATAAAAATTAATACAAATTTAATTTTCAAATAAAATCAAATTATTTTTTAATAAATTAAATTTTTCATAAATATCGAGTTAAATGTGCACTGGGTTACAAAAATTTGTGATACAAATATCAAAATTTTAATTTTC
The DNA here is from genome assembly GCF_036172545.1 of Culicoides brevitarsis. Lineage (NCBI taxonomy): Eukaryota > Metazoa > Arthropoda > Insecta > Diptera > Ceratopogonidae > Culicoides > Culicoides brevitarsis. The sequence goes on along the minus strand of NC_087087.1, from coordinate 11,607,999 downwards.
TTTTTTTTCTATATTTTTTTTATTTATTTAAAAAATATTAAAATATTTCTCCAATAATTTTTTGGCTATTTCATGACAAATTCAAAAATCCCAGTGCACATTTTTAAAATTTTCTGACAAATTTCATCAACTGGAGGTAGTTGATTTTTTTAAAAATTGTTCAATTTTATTAAAAAATCTAAAACATGTTTTAAAAAAAATAAGGCTAAGAAATTAAAAAAAAAAATTGTTTAATTTTAAAAAAAAATTAAAAAATTTAAAATTTAAAAAAAATATTTTTTTATTAAAAAATTTAAAAAAAATAATTTATTAAAAAATTTAAAAAAATTATTTTTTTTTAAATTGCTTAAAAATTAAAATATTTTTCATATGAAAAAAATTACAAATTATACAAAAAATTCATATTCTCTACAAGCAAAAGTTTTAAAAATAGGTCAAAATCATAAAACCTAAGGAAAATTTGTCAACTAAATCGATTTCAATCATAAAATCCCATATAAAACTTTTCCTCTTAACATGAATTTTTCTCCATAAAATCGTAGCTAAAGGCTGTTAAAAGGCTCGAAAAACATTTCGCTCGTCACGTAATTAAATTTATTATTTCCAACACACAAACAAACCCATTTGAGCAGAACTTGAACCAACTAAAATTTAATTTAATTGTGCTACTAACAACGTTCCGTGTGCTTCAATAACGCTTCAGCAGCAATTGCTTTTTTTCATAACGCATTTCCACGAAACTCCAACTTTAAACTACTACCGAAGAGCAAAGCAAATACGATGCACAAAAAGTACCGTAATTTCAACTAGAAGTGCATCAAGTTGTCCAGTCGTTTGTCATAAATATTTCTTAATTAACATATTGAACTAAAAAATCATCGACACAGTTATGCGACTGATTAAAATAGACGAAAAAAAAGTGTGACAACCGAAGAAGAAGAAGAAGAGATAAAAAAAAGACAACCACGTCTTTATTTCTCGATTTTATTTGGATTTTATCATCATTGAATTCTTTACACTATTTTTTTATGTTTATTGTTATTACAAAATTGAAATTTATTGTATTAGTTTTTGATTCTTCGACACTCGTTTTTGAGGTAAAGTGAAGTGAGTGGTCGTGAATGGAGGTCTAAAGTTTTATTGCTTTCTTAGCGCGCGCACTATTAAGAACGTATCGGCAGAGATTTTCAGACAATGCCTTGATAGATAAATATTTGAAGTGTAATCAGAGAGAAAATCAATAAAAAAGCCGTAATAAAACTTGAGAAGAAAAAATATTTATCTAACGTTACACGAACGCATGTCGCACTTTGATTGAGTTTTAAGGGACTTTCTATCGTCGGAGACTTCTTAGTTGAGTTTTATTGTTATTCGATTGCAATCATTATGTGTGGTCCCCTTTCTTTCTTTTGTCACTTACTGATATGAAAATGTCCCTTGGCTAACTAATTTACAGGGCAAACTTGTTATTATGAACTTCGGTTTAAGGTTTAAAAAAATTTATTTGAAAATAAACTGACAAAACTTAAAGGAAAATCATCAAAATGTGCACTGGGATTTGCTAATTTGTCAAAAAAAAATCAAAATATGCACAAATTTTAAGAAAAATTAATAAATTCCAGTGCACATTTTGATGAGTTTCGATATAAAAAACCATCGAAACTTATCAGAATGTGCACTGGGAATTGTTAATTTGTCAAAGAATAGTGAAAATATTTAAAATTTATTAAATATTTTGACAAATTAGTGAGTCCCAGTGTACATTTTGATGAGTTATGGTAAATATGGTAAGCTTCATCGACCTTCATAAACTTGGCATCGGATCTCGAATCAATAAATTTCTGAAAGTCTTCCTTTTAAATTCATTCGAGTCGATCTTTTAAACCTCAAAACAAAAAATGTAACAAATTTTGTTTTGAAGTTCAAAAGATCTACAAAGATGTCAAAAATAGAAAGATTTTTATCGATTTGAGATCCGATGTCAAATTCATCAAGGTCGATATGATGATATAAAGCTTAACAAATTTACCGTAACTCATCAAAATGTGCACTGGGACTTCTGATTTGTCAAAATATTTAATAATTTTTAATAAATTTCGAAATATTTTCATTATTCTTTGACAAATTTTTGAGCCCCAGTGCACATTTTGATATTAAATGAGACAAAGAATAGAATTAATCAGAAATTTTTCAAAATGTGCACTGGGACTCGATGGTTTGTCAAAATACTTATATTTGTTTTTAATATTTTGACCTTTGTTTGACGAATTAGCAAGTCCCAGTGCACATTTTGATGATTCTTATTAGCTCCAAATGAGACAAAGAGTAGAAATATTCAGAAATTTTTCAAAATGTGTACTGGGATTTGATCTTTTGTCAACGAACAATCCAAACGTTTGACGTTCGTTGACAAAAGATCTAATCCCAGTGCAAATTTCAAAAAACAACCGCCAAATTCGTCAAGGTTAAAGTTCAAAAAAACACGTTCGGACCCTTGAACTTCCTTTCCTCTTTTTTTAAATGAACTGATGATGACACATTCCCGTAAACAATACAAGGCGCGTTACTCGAACAGAAGTCTGTAAATCATCAGCAGAACGCTATTTATTAGATTTTTTTGACAAAATGCGTAGTAAAGTAATATTATTACACCAAGACAAATGTGTGGGAGAGAAATTTCGTACGAAATAATGCGGTCGCTAAAAATAGAATCTTTGTGGATTATCATCATTCAGTGGGAAGTTGTAAATAAATAAGAAATCGTACATTTACGAGAAGTGAGTTTGTCTGATAAGAAAACGATTTGTTTATTTATTTATCAGAACAAAAGACGAGACGATCTAAACTCATAAGACGAAGACGAACGAATCCTTACATTGTTGCAAGTATTAAAATATAAAATAATGAAAGTAAAAGTTTATTTTTGTCTCTAAATATTTACTTTAACATCCCTTCGTTTCTTCACATCGTCTTGATGAATGAATGCTTGAGCATGACCATACGCACGTAGTTCGACGTGAGACGATTCAAAAAGTCACCGAGTGTGAAAGAATGAGAAAACGAGAGAGAAAAATGAGAGAAGGGGACTCAATCAATATCAATTTACGAAACGAAAGACAGATAAAGTTTTCTTTGCCAAAAGGATGGAAATTGAAATCATCTGTCAAGAAATTTTCTTATGAGTCACACACTCATGAGATTTTTTTTTCGCTGCAGATTTATGAAGATTTGAAGAGATTTTGTGGTGTTTATTGTGGAATTTGTCTTTGTTGATGAATTTTTCATGAAAAAGGGTTCTTTTTATATTTATTTTTATTTGTGTTTAACAGAAAATTTTATGGCATTCAGATGTTGTAACTGAAAAAAAATATTTTACAAATTGTGACATAATAAAATAATTTGAGTTTTTCTTTCAATTTATTTAATTTTTTTTATTTTAAAAAAAATTAATTTTTCGAAAATTTTTAAAAAATATAAAATTATTCAAATTTATTTTGTTTCAGTTTAAAATTTTTCTTCAACTTTTTTTCATTTATTTCAAATTTTTATTTTTTCATAAATTAAAAAATAATAAATTTAAATAAAATTAAATTAATTTAATTGATTAATTAAAAATTTAATTAAATATAAAATTTTATTTATTATTTAATTAAATTATTTAATTAAAAGTTAAAAATTTATAAAATGAATTTTTGTTAGTAAAAAATATGTAATTTTTTAAACTTATGAAAAATTAACATTTTTTTAAATAGAAAAAAATTATAAATTTAAAGAAAAACTGAAAATTTTTATTTAAATTAATTAAATATATTAATCAACAAAAATTATTGATTTTAAAAAATGAAATTTTTTATTTAAATAAATTTAATTTAAAAATTAATAAAAAAAATATTAATTTTACTTTTATTAAATAATTAATAAAAAAAAGTCTATTAATTAAATATTCATTATTTTTTTTAATTATTTAAATTAAATAAAAATTAATTTAAAATTTATATTATAAAAATTTTTATTTTAATTTTACGAAATTTTTCATTTGAAAAAAAATTAATTAATTTAAAAGTCGACTTTATTTTAATTTTTATTTCAATTAAATTTTTAAAAAATGTTCACAAGGAAGAAAAAATTATTTAAATTTTTTATTAAACTTAAAATATAAAAATTACATTAAAAAAATCAAAAACTGCTCCAGTCTAACATTTAAAATCCCCCAAAAACACTCTGGGGACTACCGAACAAATCCCTCATTTAAAATTCTATAAAAAAATGTTTAACCAACCACACAACCAACAAATAAATTGAAAAAAAAACTGTATTTTTTATCACCTTCTATATTAGGATGACGGCGTTAAATAAAATTCTTAACACTTGAAATGACAGATTTTAATGCATTTTTTTTTTATTATTATTGAACACGATTGAATGGTTTCCGTTCAAATAAGGGGGCGACACGCTTAAAGATGAATTTATGAAGGGTATTGACTCTTCTTTAATTTTTTTTTCATTTTTTTTTTTCAAAACTATTACGTCAAAGTTCACGTTTCTCCGCGCAAAAAGAAAAAAAATCACGTTGCTCATAAACAATCGAAAACTTTGCGTTTTTTGTTCGTCAAATTAAATTACATTTTATTTGTTTATCAATGACTTGCTTTTTAAATTGTTTCAAACAATTTTCGTTACGCAAGCGAAAAATAATAAAAAAAAATATTAAGAGGGCTTCTGTCTTATCAGCTGCCCGCTTGTGTAAAAACCCATTCAAACAAGGTATCTTATCTTTTGTCATTTTGCATGCGTTTGTTTGAGTTTGCTAATTAATTAATTAACTCGCGGCTCGTGTATTTATTTTTTTTTTGTTACAATTTTTTTTAGTTTGCAAAATCGTGCCAAAGATAAAAAACACCTTGTTCGCGTCATTTTTTAGCGAAAAACACACGTGACTTGCAGGAAATAAAAAAAAATATTTTAAAAAAATAAAAAAAAAATAAAAAAAAAAAAAAAAATTAAAAAAAAATTAAAAAAAATTAAAAAAAAATTAAAAAAAAAATTAAAAAAAAATTTTTTTTTATTATTTTTTGCATTTAACATAAATTTTTTGACATTTGATGCAATTTTGAAAAAATAAACGAAAAATATTTTAAAAAAATTTTCTCGTGATTTTCTGCTTATTTTTGTCTGTCTCGACATTTTATCTAATCTTGACATGATAATTTTCAAAAAAGTTACATTGACGTCACAAAAATTTTTAGAATATTTCAGCGAATAATTAAGTTACAAGAAACCGACAATGGACAATAAAATATAATTTATTGTGATGAGCCAAAGGTGCTTTTTCGTACTTTTTTGATGAATTTATGACAACTTTATCTCTCTTTTTGCCTCTGAGTGTGAGTATTTGCTGAGAGCAATCATGAGGGATCAACAACCATCAAGAATAAACTTTTTATTGCTTCTCGTTACATGTCTAGAGAATACTAGCAAAAAATAGCAAAAAACGTATGAACGAAAAAGTTCGTCTAGTGATTTACCTGGGCAAGTTTATGCTTTTAATGGCTACATTACGACGCTTTTTGTTGCGAATTACGATTGATGGAGGGTCATGTAATGAGAGCGATGACTAAATTATTTGACCTTTGGTCTCAATTTAATGGTTCTAATGAATAATTTGTCGGTCTACGTTGGAATTTCGCGAGATTTATGTAACGAGGTGAAGGTAATTTTTTTTGACAGTTGGGAATGTCAAATATTTGACAGATGTCAATTTTATTTTGACTGAATTAATTTTTTTTAATAAATTTAAATTTTGTGACATTTTTTAGTTAATAAAAAAATCGTTTTTGACACTAAAAACGGTAAAAATTTAAAATTTAATGAAAATTTGTGACAGCTGTCAAGTGTCAAAATTGAAAAAAGTTATAAATTTTTGAACAAACGAATTACTTTGACAAATTTAATGTCAAAAAATTAAAAAAAAAGTTGAAAGCTTTGGTTGAAAATAATTTCAGAATATTTATTTAAAAAAAAATATTGACAGCTGTCAAAACACATTAATTGTCAAAATATTTTGTTTTATTTTTAAAATAGATTTTTACGATAAAATTTAACTTTTAAACTATTTTAAAGTTTTTTATTCTTGCTAAAACTCAGAAATTTAATTTAAATTATTTTCTTTAAATTTTGACAGCTGTCAAGTGTCAAAAAATTTTATAAAAACTCAATTTATTGCTTAAAAAAGTTTTTAAAAAATGTATTTCAAAGACAAAAGCCTATTAAAATTAAAAAAAATAATCTTTAAATATGAAAAAAATTCATATTTTGATAAAAAAAAATTGACAGCTGTCATCTGTCAAAATATCAAAAATTAAAAAAAAAAATTATTTATTTTACAATTTTAAAACATTATAAAAATCAAATAAATTAAAATAAAATTAATAAAAAAATTAGTCAAATTTGGATCAAATTTCTGAGTCAAATGAAAATTTTTTGACATCTGTCAAATTTTAAAATTCTTAAATTTAAAACATACAATTTTCCATTGAAAAACTATTTTTTTTATAAAAAATAAATAAAATTAAAAATTCCTTACCTTATAAACTTCTGAAAAAAATCCACAACCAATTTTCTCACGTGAAAAATCATCCACGGAATAAAGTGCTGAGACAGCGGTCTTTAATGCACGACACGATGACCCAGTTACAGATTTATCTGAGCATTGTCGATGGAAAGGCGGTGGCCCTGGCCCACTATGCGGACTAACATTCATCATCATTTCTTAATTTTTGTTATTTTTTTTCTATAATTTTTTTTCTCTTCCTTCTTTTTTCTTTCTTTTTAATTTATAAATATTTTTCTTTGTTTCTTTATTTTTTGTTGACACTTTTTACATTAGTTACGGGTCCGATGTGATGCGAATTTATCCATTTTCTGTCACTTCTGCTACTTCAAAACTAATAATTTAATATTTCAACAACTTTTCAACTTCATTTCTTTGTAGTGATTAATTTTTCACTAGATATTTATTTTAATTTCTTCTCACTCGCGTGTGAATTTTTAATTTTTATTTATTTCCCATGCAAAATTCATCCGAAGAACGTAGTTGCGGCTCGAACTGATGTGCTAAAATGAGAAATAATTTCAAAAAGATAAAATGAGTTATTCGAGGGAACATGAAAAAGATAAGATTAGGTAAGTTACTCGCTCATGTTTTATCGAAAAAATACAAACAAAAAAAATTCGCCGAGGGTGCGATAACATTTTATTTATTATTATTAAAAGTTAACGTTGTGCGGTGTTTTGATCGATTATGATGAACTTGAAAATGGATTCAAAGTGTTGTCGTTTGATTATTTGCAGGTTTTGAGTGTCACGTAATGATCACGTCTAGGATGTCACGTGGTTCGGTGAAGATGTTTTTCAATGCGATTTTATCAAAGGGAGTCTTATTGGAATTTTTAGATAAGAAAATTTTAATTTTTTATGGAATTTAAAAGTTCGAAAATATTTTTGACTGAAAAAATTAATTGCTTTTACTCTTCAAGCAAAAAAAAAAAAAATATTGAGACCCCAGGGTCCATAAAATTCTGGATTTTTATAAATTTATTTTTTTCATAATTTAAGGAGAAAAATTATTAAAATTGCTTTAAAATGTCCTCAAATGAACAAAATTATTTTTTTTTAATTTTTAAAAATTTTGACGTTTTTCGATTCTTAGGGTCTCAAATTTTTGCATTTTTTGGACTTTTCAACAAGTTTAAGCTAATTAAAATTTTTAACAACTTCTTTTAAAAATAAGTTATTCCTATTTTTTTAAATTTTGAATTTTAAGAAACTAATTTTGTTCTTTTTAAGACCTCAGGGTCTCAAAAAATTTTCATTTTAAGGTCTTCTAAAAAAGTTAAGGTACTTGAATTACTCAAATATGGCCTTCAGATGACCTTAAATTTGCTAAATTTCAAATTTGGAGCAGTCTTAAGATTTTTCTTAGACCTCAGGGTCTCAAAAACTACATTTTTGTGTCTTTTAATTCAAGTAAAATATTAAATCTGTTAAAAAATGTTCTTTAAAAACAAAAAGTAACTAAAATTCTTTAATTTTTACCGTAAATGAAAATTTTCAGTTTTTTTAAGACCCCAAAAAATTCTAAGACCCATGGTTTTTTTCTTTTAATGAACTCAAAGTACTTTATTGTCTAAAAATTATCTTTTGATGAGTAAAATTTAGCAAAATTCATAAAATAAATATAAAGTTTGGACCTCAGGGTCTCAATAAATTGCGTTTTTTGGTTTTTCTAAATAATGATATGTAATTAAAATATTCCAATATTTTCTAAAATGAACGAAAAATCTTTAAATTCTTTAATAAAATTCTTAATTTTTTGGAATTTTCAATAATTAAGGGTCTTTTAAGACCTCAGGGTCTCAAAAATTTGCATAATTTAGCAAAAAACGTCCTTTTTTGAACAAAAACTTTAATACAAAATTTAATCTTCTAATCCTTGCAAACTAAATTTTCCAGACATCCAACTCTATTAAACACTTCAATGCCAATTTGCAATTTCTACAACTCAACTGCAAATTTATGTCTCAATAAAAACTTTAAATAAATTCCATTGAAAATCATTTCACATGAAGTCATCACGTCGAGTTTCCTCGTCGACGAGAAAGATTATCGATCGCTGGTTTTGTTCTCAACACATTTCACATTGAACTTCGTTGGAAGCATTTTTTTTTGTACATTTTTTTACGACTCGTTCATATCACTTCTCACTATGGCGTAATGGAGCGACATGCGTTTTTATGTATTTTTCGTACAATTTTATCATCATGCTCGCAGTCAGTAAACGAAATAGCAGTAAAAATTAATTTTCTACATTTTTTCACACTAATTTTTTTTTTCGTTTTTATTATTTCATATTACTTGTTTTATTTTAATTCTCAAGCCAGTTTTTTTTTTTTTTTTTTGATGAAAAGATTTTTGTTGTTTTGGATGTTTACCAAAATATTTCTCGTATTTACATGCAGTTCAGAACAAATCTGATGAGAAAAAAATAAAAGAACGTTCAATGTTAATTTTTTTTTGTTTTTTTTTTATTTTTCGGTGTCTTGTAAGTTATTAAAATGTTTATAGAATTTTTATGAGAATTTTTTTCGGTCAAATTTACTGCCAAAAAGAATTTTTTTCGTTAATGACTCATTTTGTAATTTTTTTTTTTTGGGACATGAAAATTTTGTAATTCCCAGACACTTTTTCGTAAAAAAATACAAAAATTTTTGACATGCACTCGAAATTTTTTGTTTTTGTAAATGGATGATGCTCTATTAATAAATTTCTGTGTTGCTCTTATTTTTGTTTCAAATGTTGTGTGTTTATTCTAATTTGTTGACACACAAAAAAAAATTATTTTCGAAATTTTTTCTTTGCTAATTTATTTATTTTTTTTTTCGTCAAAATTTAACTTTGAATTCATTTTCGGCATAATTTTGTATCAATTTCACGTTTTAATTGCTAAATTTCGTTTAATTTGTATCAAATATTTGTAAAAATTTATTTTTTCGTAATGCGATTCGGATGAGAAATTTTTAGAATTTTGTAGAAAAAATAAATTTTCAAAGGTTTTTAAGGAAAAAACGCACTTTTGTAACTGTTTGGCACTCTGTGTTACAAGTTGTTTTGCCTCCAAAAGGTCCGAAAGTCAAATAATAAGCGATTTATTCTGTTTTTTAGGGAATTTTAACACGCACGATAGCAATAACTATGCCCGATTTGCTCAACGATATGAATAAAACTGAGTACAGAAAATGACAAGCGACGAAAATTCATCGAAATCAAAACAATGTGCGGTGAATTAGCGTCTGTGGGATGGGAGGTTTTTGACGTTTCGAGAAAAAAATTTAAAAAAAAAAATTTTTTTAATTTTTTTTTTAAATAAAAATTTTAAAGGTAATTAATTAATTAAATAATTATTTAATAAATATAAATAAATAAATTTATTTTTTTAATATTTAATTAACTTTGAATTTATTTATTTAATTTTAAAAAATATTATTAAAAATAATAATAAATTATTAAAAAATTTTAATTAAAAACTTAAGTTTTAATTGAAAAATTATTTAAAAATTATTAAAAATTTAAAAATAAATTTATTAATTTAATTAATTGAATTTAATTTATTTAAAAATAATATTAAAAAAAAATTTTAAATTAAATTATTTAAATAAATTAAAAAAAAAGAAAAAAAATTATTTTTAAACAATTAACTTTTTTAAAAATTAAATTATTAAAAAAAAATTAATTAAATAAAAATATTTAAATTTAGTTCAAAAAATTAAAAAAAATAATAAATTAAAATTGAAATAAATTTCAACAAAATTAATTATTATTTGATTAAAAATTTAAAAATGTAAATTAATTTTTTTAATTAATATTAATTAATTTTTTATTATATTAAAAAAATTTTTTAAAATTTATAAAATAAATTTTTCTCTTAAAAAATTAAAAATTAAAAAAAATAAAATTTTTAATAATAAAAAAAAAATTAAAAAAATAAACTTTTTTTAAATTTTTAATCAAATAATAATTAATTTTGTTGAAATTTATTTCAATTTTAATTTTTTTAATATTTTTTTTATTATTTTTTAATAATTTATATTTAACAATATTTTTTAAATTAAAAATAATAAAAAATGATAAGAAAAAATATTTTCAATTCAAATGAACACAATTTGACATTTCATCAGCAGAAATTCGAAGTCGTAACGTCATTTTTTTGTAGACTTCGAATTTTTGAATCTCGTCAGTTCTGGATTTTACGATTGGTTTTTCCCACTAATTTATGAAAATTTAATGTTTAATATTAAAAAATAAATTTTTAATTAATTTTTAATAAGATTTTCTGTCATAATTTTCTTCAAAAATCAAAAAATAACAAAAAATTGTTTAAAAATTTTTTTCTATGAACTGACAGAACTTTGACAGCTAATTCCAATGTTGTTTTTCACACTTAAAAAATAATTGAAAACATAAATTTTGTTAAAAAACTGGATTTTTAATAATTTTTTCGGACTTTATCCGTACTAAAGTTCACTTAAATTCACATTAAACTCAACAAAAATGTTAATCAAATCCCTCTTGACACCAAAACTGCCTTTTGCGGAACATGCCGTGCGATATTTGTCATCGACGACTGCTTCGGTAACGAGATTACACAGACATATTTACGCCAGGTACGATTTTTTCGCTTTTTTTCAAGATTTTTATTGATTTTAATCAATTTTTCAGGATTTATCCGACAGTTGTTGCCCTTCCCGATGGTTCAACCTTCAACATTCGGTATCATGAACCCCGAAAAATCATCAAAGTAAGTCAATTTCTTTAATTTTTCAAGTTTTCATCAATTTAAATAAGAAAATTTTTAGTTACCCTTGGATTTATCAACTTTAACGGAAGCTGAACGGAAGGCTAGAGTTCTGAAACGAAAGCCCAAGAAGAAAATCGTCGTCGAGGAGGAACTGGAAGACACTTACAGTGCAAAGAAATACTTGAAATACGTGAAAAAATAGAAATTTTTAATTTTTTAATAGAAATTAATTAGAAAAAATCCAAAATTTAGTCAAAAAATAATTTTTTCTTGAATTTCTGGGGATTAATTGACTCGTCGGAAGACCAAATCGTTAAATTCGTTCAAGAAAAGAAGTTTAAAGATGTCATTGAAGAAGTTTTCGTAGTACTGACACGCTCGTTGGCAGTCCGGCGTGTAGTTCATCTCCAATAACTTAACTTGCATCTTGTCTCCTTCCCACCCGAGCATCAAATCTGCCGCATAAACACCTCTCGACTGTGGCGATTTCGCAATTCCGCATGGCGGAGGCTTTTTACAAGCCGCTTCAAACAATTCCTTAAACACCTGAGCGATTTGATCTTCGATTTCCTGCCACGGATGGTCCGGATATTGCTTCGCCCATTCAATTAAAAAGTCCTCGCACTTCAAATGATGCAAATTCGCGTGTTCGACATAGTTCATGACCGTAAAATGTTTCTCATAAACATCGAAGTCGTTGAGTTCATAAGGTTTATTAGCGAATCTCAGGAAGAAATTGTTGTACATGTACACTTCTGGTGCTGCCCCCGCCTCTTTTAACATCACCACATACCGAATATCGAACTTTACCTTTCCCTCAACCTCTGGGCGGTGAAAAAGAACTGGCTTTTCGATGTATTTCTGCGCGATTTTCGGTCCCGTTTCGGAATGACGCATGATTTGGGCGATATTTGAGGTTATGTGGGTATCTAAGCCACGTGCCAGGTTGAAAGGCTTCACAATCCAGTGATTGTCGAGCTCTTTTGCCGCGCGATTTTGATAATAAGCCGCAAATTCGACGATTTCCGTGCGCAAATTGAATGTCACTGGCAGCCATTTTGGATGACCTTCAAGAGTTTCAAGGTCAAAGTGTTTTTCGGAAGCCCTACGAGCGACAATTGACAGTAAATCTTTGATTGTAAGGACATTTTCGAACGGAAATTGGTTCACAAAGCGATCTGGCATCGTTTCACTCAGTTCTTTAAATCCCTTGAAGTGTTTCGTGTACCAAAGAATATCCGCGGTTTCTTCGTTTTCGACAATTTCGAAGGCGGGATCTGTCAAATGCTCCTTAACCATGTCATATTCGGCAAAAACGCGTAAAGGACGGTTTGGATCGATTTTTGGTTGAGCAACATCTTCCCCTGGAAGTGTTTCCTCGATGTGTCCATGCAAAAAATACTCCACAGGAGGTTCCTTGAACTCAAAAGAGTGACTTTCGAAGTCTGTGAAGCGCCACGGAAGTAAGAGGGCGTCGCGGTGCTCTTTGACAGTCACACCTTCGACAAAATCTCGCGTCACGAGATCACCTTCGTCGATATCTTTGATCGGGAATAACAAACTGTACGTTATTTGCTCGTCTACGTGCATGAAAGGGACCATTCGGAAGTTGGGAGTGTCAGAATGATGCACCGCTGAACCAACTTCGTCGACAATGTACCAGATTGGCATGCGATTTTCGACGGCGAGACCGCTGGCGTTTACGGAATACGTTTGAACGTAGCGCCACATGGCATTTAAAACCTTTTCGATCGAGGTTTCTTGGTCATTTTCTTCCGTATTGACACCCATGATGCCCGACATGCGATCCAGCAAGCCGGGAACTGTCTCAAGTTGCTTTTTTGCCATGTCGAGACGGAAAGTCCATGCGTGATCGATCAGGAAAATGGCATTGGAGTCATCTAAGGAGATGGGTTTCGTTGTGGCAACAGCATAAACGGGGTCTTCTTCCGATGGACCATCGTCGCCGTAGTCAACTTGCAACAATTGAAATGCTAAACCTAAAAAATTTTTGTTTTTAAATTATTTTTAAAGGAATTTTATTGATATTTACCGGCATCGAAAGTCTGATTGGCGATTTTTTCGTATAAAACAGGCCAATAATGCGGCGGCACGCCACTTCCTTGCAACTGAGGACGATGAAGCTCGATAAAACTTTCCATAATTGTCAACAAATGCCGGATTTTTTATGAGAAAATGTGTGATGATGACTCGAACAGTGGTGTCTCGACGTAGAAAAATCCGAAAAATGACATCTTTTGACACGATTTGAAAGTTGAAGAATTTAATTCAAACAAAAACTCGTTAAATTTTGGTAGAAAAATTTCTCACGTGAATTGTGCGTGGCAAAAATGATGCAAACAGGTGTCCAAATCCAAATAAATCACTTTTTGCCCATAAGTCTCTGAAAAAGTCAACAGTTGGTGTAAGAAATGGGCGACGATTGACGCAAAATTTAAGAATAATTTTTTTTTCACAAAGTCATTTTTTTGCACTTGTGTTTTTATTATTTTTTTCTCGTTGCAAAAATAAATTAACTCAATGTCATCTGCAATGGAAGTACAAAAAACTCATCTTTTTAACTGCTTCTGAAAAAAATACATTAAAACAATTTTTAAAACAAAAATTTTTAAAACGATCGACACTTACCTACCCAATAATTTTTGCACACCAACAAACCACATGACGGATTCTTACAAAATTGCGAGTCACGTGAGAAGTGTGTAAAAATTAACGTAAGAAAAATGCGTCGGTTGGGTTAAGAAAGTCTGTCTGATAATTTTTTTTTCATTGATTTGAGAAAATTATGTTTTTATGATAAAATTTTAATTATAATTTTTTATGTTAAAAATAAATCAAAATATGTTAATTTAATTTTTATCATTTTTGTCAATGAACTAAAATTTTTATAAAAATTGTTTAAAAATGAGCAAACTTATTAAAAAATTCATAATGTTAAATTTCTTTTAAAAAAATTTAAATCTTAAATATTTAGAGATTATTTTTCTTTATATCTCACATTTAAGACAATTTAAAGTTTTTTCGATTCAAAATATTAAAAACAAAGTTAAATCTTGAGATTTAATAGAAAATCAGAATGCTTTGCTCTTTCAGAGTATATTCTAAATCTCAGAGTTGCCCTTTGATAGAGTTTCACTGTATTCAGGAAATTTATCGTACAAGTTTGTTGACACTCCACATACAAAAAATATAAATTAAGTTGTCTCAAGATGTCTCAGTCTTGAACATTTTGCCTCATTTTGTTCTTCATGGTTCTTTAATTTTTTGTGCAGATCGGCAGTTATAAAGCCACTGGCTGTTTTGTTGCTTGTAATTCACTTGCTTTAAGTGGTATCGGTTTCGTCTGAAGAGTTCATCTCATTCAAGTAAATAAGTTCTAGTAAAGTTAGAAAGTCTCCTTATCGTAAGCTTATCAAAAAATAGTTTATAGTTTAAAAATTTACTCTTCATTTCGAAAATTTTGATATTGAAATATGAGAAAATGCACCGGCAAATTAGTTTATATTCAAAAGTCGAGTTTTAACCGACTAACTTCTTTATTGGTTATTGTTACTTATGGCAAAGTTGTCCTTTTTACATCCGGACTTTGTGGAAGTCTGCATAAAAATAAAATTGATGGCGGAACATAGTTAATTTGAAATATTAGTTTTGCAGATTTTGGTACGCCTTCTTCAGGTTTCTCGAGCTTCGTTGTTACATGGAAACTTTTGCGGAAAAACTTTGAAAAACACCATCTTTCTGTTTAGTATCAAGTACGAGTTTCGTGATACGACTGAAGAATTTTTTAAGACTTTAAATATCCATTGCAAGTTTTCTTTTATTTTTTTACCGCATTTGAAAGAAAAAATGTCAACTTGTCGTCAGTGTGTGTGTCAGTAACACTGTGCCTCAAATTTTTTGTTAGTAATTCTTAATTATTTGGGGACCCTGAAGGTCTGTGGGCAGTCCCTTGGGTATGAAAATGTGAAGTGAGGAGTATGAAAATGTGACTTGAGGACAAAATTGTAAAATGTGGAGTACAAAAAAGCGTAGATATATAACTTCGAAATGCGGTATAGTATGTCTTTCCTAAAATAAATTAAAATCAATGAAATTCCACAAAATCATACTTTTTTAAAAATACGCTCAAGTCCAGTTCAATTAGTAATTTTCCATAATTTCATACGAATAACCGTTGAAAGCACATGAGGAGTTAAATATCCAGTTTTTCGTCATTTAAATTTTAAATTATTGATTGTAGTCACATGAGACTGTTTACAATTGTCTCTGTTTATTTGTTTACGTTTTTTTTTCCTTTCATCGTAAACAGTTCAAGAACCGGTGTAGTATTTTGATTACATTTTTTTTCGAAAGCAAATGCGTCACAAACAATCTTCTGCGTTGTATCGGCCTCATTTTTACCATCACAGCTACATTTCATCCCCTTTTTCCACCAACACAGCTTAAGCAGCTACCGACCGGCAACTGAACGCACAGAAACTCGTGTTATCACAGACTCATTCACATGTTCCAACTACAATTTTACTATGATCAGGTGTGTGACTATTAGCGAGGATCAACATTTAACGTGTTGCGCTGCTTTTGGAATGAGAAACAAACGCATGCCATGCTAGTTAGTCAATCATAAATGTACTTTGCTACCGCTCTGTGGCAACGAGTGTATATGGGCACAGACGTAATATAATAAATATACACAAAAAGTCTGTTTGACTTGACTATCAGTAAATTTTTCGCATCAGTTGCAGCTCGACGATCGTCACGTTCGAACATTTTTTGAAGAGAAAAATTGTGCCCTGTGAAAATAAAAATTTAAAAAAAATATTTTGGGTAAAAATTTTTGTTCTAGTTCAAAAAAAAAATAAAAAAAAATCGTAGTGAGAGTGCAAAAAAAAATATTTTGAAAAAAATAGAATAGAAAAAAAATTATTTAAAAAAAATCGACAATTATGAAAAAATCATCAATCATTATTTTTGGTGAGTTTGAATTTTTTTTGTTTATTTATTTTTTTTTCTTTTGTCTGGATGTCGACTAGACAATTAAAAAGACTTTACAGAAATTTTTACATTTGTGTTAAGTAAATAAATAAAATAAAAATATGGAATAAAATTTAGTTTTGATAAGATAATTTTCTTGTAACGAGCTACTTACTTTTCAATCGTTTGTCACGTACTTTTACCTTGATGCGCGATACTTGTGCAACTAAGACCGATTATAAATTACAAAGTTAATTCCCAAGTTCGTTCGTTTATAAAATAAAATAATGAAATAATAAATAAATAAATAAAATTTGTTCCGCGAGTGATTTAACGATGATGAATTTTATGTTTAACGGAATAAACATTTGTTTGTTTTTTTTTAGTTTATTTTATTTTATTTGCAGTAAAATATCTATTTTGAACCGCGCTTTTTTTAAAAAAAAAATATTTTGATTGATTAACAAGAATTTTTGCAGTTATGTAAATTCTTGTATTTTTTGAAGGTTTTTATTCAATTTAATTTTTTTTTATTTTTTTGGTTGAAAAGAAATGAGTTAACAAAGGGTTCCGATAAAAATTAATTTAAAATTCTGATTCACTTTCGTTGCATTAAATGTAGAACGCGTTTTGCTTATGAATTTTAATATTTTTGTGAGGTTATTGATCGAGTTGTTCTGATTTTTTAAGGAATTTTGATGCATCAAGGCTTTTCCTGGAATAAGGGTTCTTTTCTAAAATATTTCTTATGTTAGAAGGCATTTTATGTTGAATGAATCAAGTTTTGCTCCAATATTGTTTTGAAAGATACTTCAGAAAGTTTGTCTTGAAAATGTTTGTTTATATTATTTTATGCAAATGTCCAGGAATTCTGAATAAACATCCATGCTTTGAAACATGATGCTGATGTGCAATATGCACAAATTTCTAAGAACATTGAGGTTTTGTATTGACACTAATTGCAAATTGTTTAAAGGAATTTTAATTAAAAATGTCATCAAAACATATTGTTGAAATTTGCATAAAAGGTGGTTTGCTTTTGAGGAAAAATTAGTCTTACCCTTACACATCACCCGATATCAGCATCTCATCGAAAAAAAAATGGCATGAGATTTTTTGATAGTTTTGTATTATTTAGGCCTCAAATAGCTCAAAAAACCTAAATTTTAAATTCTAGAACAAACCAAATGAATTTTAGACATTTTTTAGTGCATTTTGGGTATATTCCCAAATCTCACAAAAAATTCATAAACACTTTGATTCGTTTTAGAATTTTAAATTTAGGTTTTTAGACTACTTGAGGCCTAACTAATACAAAAAATCTCATGTCATTTTTTTTGATGAAATGCTAATATCGGGTGATGTGATTATACTATGATTCAAAACATATTAAAATTTGTAGAAAATGGCTTAAAAAGGTACAATATTGATTAGAAATCCTTCATCTAAAATATTTTTTTCATTTTTTTAGTCTCTTCGTCTCTTTAGTTTCTTCTTTTTCCACATTTTTGAGACTTTTATTTTAAAATCTACACAATTTCACTATTTTTTGGTACCCGTACACTTCGTTCTACATATGTACTTTTTAAAAATTTTGAATTTGTTCCAAATTTTTATTTTATGAGAAAATTTACGATTTTTTTAAAATTATTCATTAATTTATTAAAATTTGAAGTTTAGCCTTATTTTTAAACAAAACTTTAAAAAAGCTTGCGTGACTTGTCCATTATGAAATCGTTAAATTTTTGGCGGGCTTTTTGAAATAACTTGATTCTTTTTTCCTTTCTTTCTATTCTTAAATCAGATTTCGTATTTTATTCTCGTATATTTTAGTAATTAATAGAATTTTAAATAAGCAACATATGGAACCTTACCTTTTGGGACCTTTTGGGAGAGTTAAATGATCTCTGCTTGACTTCTCAGGTTAAAAGCTAAGACTTTTTCGCTTACAATTCCGCAACATGAAGCACAATAAGAGAATCCTTGAAAGTTGAAGGTTTAAAATCAAATTGTTTTAATTTGATTTCCTGCTCTGCAAAAAAAAAATACAAATGAAATATGCTTCAAGTCCTAACATAACAGCAATAAATAAATTACTATTGGGAATGAATTGTATTTCAAACCAAAGACAATATACGTTAAGTACGTTTGCTTTTTGCTACTATTCAAAGTATTATTGGTTATAAATAATCATTTATAGCCAAATATCATTTGCAAAAAATAAGTTAAAGTTCAATTTGCATGCTTTTCATATTAGACAAGGGCAACACCTCAGACTCCCAGAAGTCCTATTGTGCCAATAATATTAATTATTATCTATTATTAGAAATATAAATATCAATAATGAGTGAATTTTGCAGCTAATTAGCAATAAAAATGATATCATTGATGTCATTAACTTTATTCAGAATTTTTCGATAACTTTTAAAAATTTGAGATAAATTTCTAAAAAATAATATTTTTATTATTTAAGAATTTATAGAGACAAAATATGATTTTTTTAAAATATTAAACAAAAAAAAAAATAGATAAAAATTACAAAATTAGCTCTAAATATTTTTTGAAAAATGGATAAAAAATTAGTTAAAAACATTTAAAAATTACCGTAATGTAAAGAATGCTAAGAGAAATTAAAAATCTTTTCTCTTAACAAAAATGGAAGTCAAAATTTTAACTAACTTAGTTTTTTTTTATATATTTATATCATTTTAGTGTCAAAAACTTAAAATTTCTACTAAAAATTGTTGAAAATAATACTTAAAAAAGTAAAAAAAAAATAATTTAATTTTTTAATTTTTTTTTTATTATTTTAATTTTTAAGTAATTAATTTTTTTAAAGATTTAAAAGAAATTATTTTATTAAATTTTGACGTAATAAAAATGAATATTAACAGCATTTAATTTTAATTTTTCTAAATATTTTTAAAAATTTGCCAAATGTCTAAATCTTATAAAAACATATTAAAAATGTATTAAAATGCTCAAAATATAAAAAAAAGTCAAATGAGTAAAAAAAAAGTTTGACTTAAAAGAATCCAAAATTATACGAAACATTGAAATTCGCATCAAAAATTTACAAATTTTATTAAATTAAGAGACAGAAAGTATTTCAGCTCAAAAAAATTGTAAAATTATTATAAAATTTTTATATAATTTCTTCTCAAAAATTTTTAAAAAATTTTCATAAACAAATTTAAATTTAATTTTTTTCTCTTTTTAACCTTTCGACCTAAACTTTTTTAAATTATCTTGTCTTAGTTCAAAATTTTCTTTAAGTTTGGCAAAAAAATCTTAGATCGTCTTGATTTTATAAAAAAAATGTTTTGAAACACATTCAAATTGGTGCATTTTTATAATTCTCGGCATTTTATTAACTTATCAATAAATTGATAAAAAATAAAAATCTTTTTTTTTTTCAAATTCCACAGATAATCTAATTGCAAAACGCATTTAATATTAGATTACCCATATCTTCAAAAAAATTCATCCTTGAGCTTTGCACGTTCCTCAGGACGTGCCTTTTAACCATATTTTCTTAGAAATACCTCAAGAGACCGCAATTAATTATTTATTATGGAAATTTACCTTTTTTACCTTCCGACTAGAAAGTTACTTCCGAACACAATTCCCTTGATTTAATTATCAGTTGATTATGTCACTATCACTTTTGATTGAAAATATTTTTTTCCTCAATTCACACGTTCGATCGTCGTTTGAAAATCGCTTACAATTATAAATTGCATTGTTGCGCTCTTGATACAGTTAGTTATCAACGAACATTAATCACCTTTTTACAATTTTTTCAAGTGTCATGTTTATCACTTGCTTGAGTGAATCACTCAATAATGTTCAACCAATAATGAGTTGGCCTTGTCCTCAGGTTTTAGATAAACAAACAAAAAATTTGCAGTTCATAATCTGTAAAATTTGAAAAAAAATATTTTTTTATGTTCTAATCCATTAAAACGACCTCCCTATTTTTTTTTTTTAATTTTAATTTTTTTCATATTTTTTTAATGATAATTTTCTAAAATAATTGAACTAAAAAAAACATCTGAAAAAGATTATTTTGATAATAAAATGTTAGAAAAATTAAAAAATTATAATAAAAACGATAAAAAGTCAAGTTCAATGATGGGTGGTAAAAATAACTCTTAATTTTTAACCACTCTCGGCGAGACAAAAACAATGAAAAATTACGTTTTTTAAATTATCTCATAATTTTTTTTATTAAATATTTATTTAATTGACGTAAAATGTACTTAAAACGGTCCAAAATAGAGGAAGAAAAAAAATGTCAATAAAAATTTTATCTAATCTGCGTCGTCTACTGTGAGATTGAGTGCAAAAATGAACAAATTTATCTTTTTTCGTCTCATTGTATGCAAGTTTATCAAGGAAATCACAAAAAAGATAAGATTAAAAATTTTTTTTTAGCGAGAATTTGGTTTAGTTTTGATTTTTAGAGAGGCAGATAAGGATTGAATTGATAAAAAATTAAATAAAAAAATAAATAAAAATATTTTTTTTGTTTATCATCGTGAATTTATTAGAAAAGAACTCGCAATTAAACTTTTATGAGAGTAATTTTTCAAAAAAAGCTATAATTTCTTGAAAAATTTATGTCAACATTAAAAATGAACGTAATTTATGATTCTAATGCTTTTATGAGCTTCAGAGGTGATGATGATAATTTTAATTTTTAATTAATGATTTTCTGTCATCAATCTTGTTTTTTTCTGCTGTTGTGACTTTTTTAATAAAAATATTGTCCTTGACAAAGTCATTTTCATCTGCATTTGAAAAAAAATTTCTTTAATAAAAACAAAAGAATTCAATCAAATCAAAAATTCTGCAAAAATTTCTTCGCCAGTCGCGAGCGTTCACCAAGTTCATTGCAAATTACACGCGAATTAGCACAAATATCACAAATGATAAAGATCCGCTTTATCTCTGCTCGCGTTCTATACGTTTCACACAATTGATTGGATTATTATTTAATTTAATCAAGTGAATTTTGTAGTAAAATCTTGAATAAAATTGGGTTACTTACCATTTTTTTTTTTGCTATTTTTCAGGAGTTTTTCTGCTGACGACACAGGTTCGCGCATCGGGTCATGACAGTTGGGAGTATCCCAAGGCCAAAGATAATGGTGTTATGCCAGGTAAGAAGGGCTAAAAATAAACACACAATTTAAAAAAAAATAAATAAAAAACGTGTTTAGTGGCCAATTATTCAATAAAATAACCGGCTTTTGTAATTTGATCAAGTTCAGTTTTTTTTTCGTGTCGTGTCGTATAGAAAGTTCTCCCTCGTGATTGTTGTGATATTGATAGTTTTGTAGAAAAAATAGTTTAAAATGGAAAAAAAATTGTAAAAAAATTAAAAAAGTTCAAATTTAATAAAAATATTGCAAGAAAAAAATTTAAAAAAAATGAATTGAAATAAAATTATTCAATATTTTTTTTTAATTAACTGATTAAATTTATTAAAAATAAATAAGAAATTTTTCTAAAAAGTAAAAAAAAAATTAAAAAAATTTAACAGAATAATTTTGAATTTTTTAACCTGTTTTTTTTCAAATTTAAACAATTTTAGGCACTTTAAAATTTTTAACGGTTAAAAAATTTAGTAACGGTTAAATTATGTTCTAAAAAGTGTTTTAAAATTTGAATAAAATAGTAAAGACTTTATAAAAAAATAAAATATTTATGAAAACGAGTTCTAAGAAACTCAAAACTGATAAAAATTAGTTCTAAAAATTTCAAAAACTTTTTGAAAAAATTTAATTTCATGAATTTTTTTTAAATATTTAAGAAAAACGAGTTCTAAAAACTAAAAAGTGATGAAAACGAGATAAAAATTAATTCTAAATATTTCAAAAACTTTTTGAAAAAATTAAATTTCATAAATGTTGCTTATAAAAATTTAAAAAATTTGTTCTAAAAATTTTAACTTGCAAAATTTAAAAAAAAAATTAAAAATTAATTTGTTTGTTCTAAAATTTTTTACTTTAAATTATTTGTTCAAATGAGCTCAACATTTCATATTAATTTTTTTACTAGTTTTAAATTTGATAAAAATTAGTTTCTAAAAAATAAAATTATTAAAAATTCATTCTAAAAGATTCAAAATTAATAAAAGTTTGTACTAAAAAAACAAATTTGATAAAAATTAGTACTAAAAATTTCGAGTTTCATAAAAAATTGATGAAAAATTCACAAATTATAAAAATTTAAATATAAACATTTCTTCTAAGAAAGTTAAATTTGATAAAATTGGGTTCTAAAAAATTTTTAAATTAATCAAAAATTTGTTTAAAATATTTCAAATTTGATTAAATTTTGCTCTAAAATAATTATAATTGATAAAAACTTGTTAAAATCAACTATATAAATTCTAAAAATTTATAAATACCTAACAAAAAATTTAAAAAAAATAAAATGTGGATGAAAATGTGTACTAAAAAATTAAAATCTAATAAAAATTTGCATTAAAAATTTTAAATTCCATAAAAAAATTAAAAATCATCACAAATTAGTTCTAAAAAATTAAAAAAAAAAATAAATTAGACTAAAAAAAAATTTTGCAAGTCATCCACAATCCTCAAATATTTAACAATAAAATCTCCTCAATTTATCTCTTGACAAAATCATTACAAAATCAAGCCACTACAATAGCAACAAAGTACCTGAAAAGTAACAATCGTTCAACAAGCAAAAGATTAGAATACTTTTCTTAATTAACGAATAATGGCACTAAATTTATCATCTTCCTGCAAAAAATCTTGTTTACAATTTTTTTTTAACTTTTTAACGATGATAACTTTTTTTGAACGACACGAGCAGGAGCAAAGTCATCTTTTTTTTGTTCACTTTCACTTATTATCAGTATCAGGTCCAATTAATGTGCATCGTTATCGTTCACTGCTCTAATTTTATTTTTATTCAATATTTTTTTTTACACGGGATGAAGCTGATAATAAGTTATTTCCGAGAAATTTGTCACAAAAGGAAGTTTTGTACTTTACAATTTTTTTTCATGTTTTTTCGTCATAAAAATGATTTTTCAAGTGTTACTAAGACATGTTCGACACATGTTTAAAATGTAGAAATTGTTCGATTGCAAGACATTTGGAGTTCGATCGATTAATTTTTGATTTTTTTTCGTTCCAGAGGAGCATTGGGGTGAACGTTGTGACCTCGGAAGACGTCAAAGTCCCGTAGATCTTAATACACAAGCAAGTGTTCACGGAATTTTTCCTGCTTTCACGTTTGCGAACTATGATGAGGCTATCAAAGGTGCTGCTGTCGTCAATACAGGACATTCACGTAAGAAAATTTTCTAAAAAAAAAATTATTTTTAAAATTGAATTTTTTACTGAAAATTAAAATCTTTCTAATGAAACTTGACATTTTTTAAATGAAACTTGAAACTTTTCAACTGAAATTGAAATTTTTTAATTGAAACTTGAAATTTTTATTGAAACTTGAAATTTTTTAATTGAAACTTGAAATTTTTATTGAAACTTGAAATTTTTTAATTTAAAATTGAAACTTTTCAACTAAAACTTAAAATTTTTTAATTGAAAATTGAAACTTTTCAACTGAAATTGAAATTTTTTAAATGAAACTTGAAATTTTTCAACTGAAATTGAAATTTTTTAACTGAAACTTGAAACTTTTCAACTGAAATTTTTTAACTGAAACTTGAAATTTTTTAATTGAAACTTGAAATTTTTTATTGAAACTTGAAATTTTTTAATTGAAAGTTGAAATTTTTTAATTTAAAATTGAAACTTTTCAACTGAAACTTAAAATTTTTTAATTGAAACTTGAAATTTTTAACTGAAATTAAAATTTTTTAATTGAAACTTGAAACTTTTTAAATGAAACTTGAAATTTTTTAAATTAAATGAAACTTGAAACTTTTCAACTGAAATTAAAATTTTGAACTAAAAATTGAAATTTTTTAACTGAAATTGAAATTTTTCAAACTAAAAATATTTTTTTTAATTAAAAATTTTTCCTTTTTAGTCCAAATCAACGCCCACCCGTCACAAAAGATGCTCGTAATGGGCGGCGGCCTTCCCGGAACTTACGAATTCGATCAACTTCATTTCCATTGGGGCTCGGAACACACCATCAACGGTCGTCGCGAAGCTGTGGAAGTGCATCTCGTGCATCACGAGTCCCGTTTCGAGTCTCTTGGCGCCGCAGCTCAAGTCAAACGTGGCATCGCAGTGCTCGGAGTCCTTTTCCACATCGCCGCCGAACCAAATCCAACCATCGAACAAATTCTCATCGCCAGTGAAGCAGTTAAAGAGCACGTCGGACGAAATCAATCGTTAACGAGACCTTTGGAACTCGAAGATTTGCTGCCGAAAGATCGCTCCTCGTATTTCCGTTACGAAGGAAGTCTCACGACGCCGGGATGCTTCGAGAGTGTCGTTTGGACCGTTTGGAAAGAATCTCTTCCCATCTCCATCGAACAAGTGGAACGCTTCAAAACACTGAAATCCGACAAGGGACAAGAGCTGACGAACAATTATCGCAGTGTGAAGCCGCTGGGATCGCGAGCCTTGGTTTATGTCTCGGGCGAGGAGGAAAAAAGTGCCGGGACCGTGACAGGCGTCTCGTCACTCCTTTCGCTCGCATCGATGATCGCTCTCGTTAAATTCTTCTCGCAATAAGAGAACTAGTCAGAAAGTATTTTACTGCGCTACAAAAAAAAAACGCTTCGCCCCCTTAACTCATTTTTTGTAAACTTTTTAGATGTTTAAGCGTGCCATTACCTATTTTTTTGTTGTATTAACAAAAAGAAAATTGTGTTAAGTTATGAAAAATGTATGTGTGTTAATGTAAAATTAATTAAAATAAATGTGATTTGATGAATTTATTCAATTTTTTTTCTTCAATTTGTCTCAACATTCTGAATTTGGCTTCAAATTAGTCAAAAAATTCGCTTAAAATCAAAAATTTTCGTAATTTTTTTGATTTTTTTAAATAATTAATTTAAATTAAATTAATTTTATATTTTTTGAAAAAAATATTATTTAATTTTATTAACAAAATCATTCAAAAATTATCGAAATTCGGAAAGTAATTATACAAAAAATTACAAAAAAGGTAAGATTTTATAATATAAAGCTCTCAGAACTTTAAAAATTAGTTAAAATTTAATGATAGAAATTATTCGAAAATTATTGAGATTTTAAAAAATTTCAAAATAAAAAAAAACAATTAAAAAATTATAATTAAAATAATTAAATAAAATTAAAAAAAAAAATAATAAAATATCTAAAAATTTCAAAAAGTATACAAAATAATTGAAATTTTTTATTTATTTTTTATTTTTTTTTGAAATCGTTGAAATTTTGTAAATTTGTACCAATTTTTCTTAAAAATGAATCTTAGGTCAGCAAATTTCGTGTAAGTTTTATTAAAAGAGGTCGAAATTTATAAAAACTCTATAAAACAAATTTTTTTATAAAAAATTGAATTTTTTTTTATAAAAAATTGAATTTTTTTTCAAATATTTAAATTTTGATACAAATTCTTCAAAATTGACAAACGTTGATCAAAAATTTTACAAAATATTAAATTTTTAATAAAATTTAGATAATTTTTTTTTATAGAAAAGCTCTCATTATGCCCAGAATCGTTCAAATTTAGACAAAATTTTATTTAATTTCATGAAATTTTATATAAAAAAGATGAAAAAATTCTCTGAGGACTTAAAAATTGTCAAAATCTTGCAAATTTTTTATGAAAATTTAAAAATTAGATCTTAAATTTTTAAAAAATTAACAAAATTTGGCCAGAACTCGTACAAAAAGATAAAATTTAGATAAAATTTTGACAATTTTTCTCATAAATATCCCTCGATGTACCAAAATTTGCTTAAATTTGACCTGTAATCGATCTTAATTGCCAACTTTTAAACAAAAGAGGTCTAAAATGGTCAAAATTTAGCAAAAAATCTTAAAATTATCAAAATTTATCAATTATTTAATAAAACGATGTTTCTAATATTTGAAAAAATTAAATTAAAATACCAAAAATTGACACAATTTGATTAAAAATCACAAAAAAGTAAAAAATTGATACATTTTTTCTTAAAAATTATCTTTATATAATAAAAAGTATAAAAAATTTAACAAAATTTGATTTAATTTAATCAAAATACGATTAAAAGTGCTCTTATTTGATAAAAAATGTTTTACAAAACTCTTAATGAGCTGCCAGATTCATCTCAAATGCCATAAAATGTACTCAAAACAATAAACTGCCACAAATTTTAAACGAAAATTAATGTTGAGGAGTACAAAAATGTGAATTTACCTCAAAATTCCTAATTTTTCACCAATTCAAGCAACTTTTCTTGTCTCTACAACATTAAAATTCAATAAAAATTTTAATTTTTACCTCATTTCCTCAGATTTAAAGAATTTTTTTCAAAAAAACTTTCTAAAAAGTCCCGTTCCAAGCAGTTCCTCCCTGCATTCCGCCTCAATCGTAGTACTCGTCATCGAATCGTAATCCGCAATCGAGTCAGTTCCGATGCGCATTACGATCCCAAAACATTTCAATAACGATAGAATTGATTGTCGTCGCGTTTTTTGTAATTTTTGACAAGTTTTGGCGAAAATTTCCACGCAAACTACCGGAAAATCGCTAGATTAGCTCGCGGTGCAGTGAAAAACAGTAAAAGTGCGTCGCCCCCACGACTATTTCCATGTAGGAAAGCGAGAAAAGAGCATCAGGTCAGTGAGGTTTTAAAATAGAAATATTTTTGTGTCCTCGACGGAACTTTTGGAGTGGCTTTTCGGCAATTGTTCGTGGAAAAAAGTGACAAAAAACCCGGCGACGCTGCAATTGGGGCGATTTATCAGCGAATTGCAGCGGAAAAAGTGCAAAATTTCGCAGAGCAGAGGCTTTGATTGTCGCAAAATCGTTGCGTACGTGCCGTGTGTGTGTATTTACGGTCGTTCCGTGCATAGTGTTTGCCATTTTTTATGCGTCTGGCGAACGACGAAACTGAATTTCATTGATTTTTCCGCAAAAATTTTCGCTTAAAGTCGCGAAATGACGTTAAATGTCGCGGATTTTGCCCGCAAGATGAGAATTTGGGACAATTGATGCGAGAAAAGGGGTCTCGCTGTGTAAATATTGACAAAATTCTGGCGTATGACGAACGGCGTGCACTTTTATTTTGGTCCAGCAACACAACAAAAGCGGATTTCGTGGTTGAAATTGCATCGCAAATCGTTCGCGGATGAATTTTCGTCGTAATTATCGGGAAAAAGTGGCCTTGCCCTCGAATTTTCCGTGCGAAATCCCATGAAGGTCACTACGTGCCTTTCCAGCATCATCATCCATGTTTAATTTTGCCGTGCACAGACTCCATTTGCGTAACGAGAGCAACTTTCGCCACTTGAGACACCGTGAAAAGTCGAAAAATTCCCAAAAATCTCGGAAAAATCCCCGAAATTCGCGTCATTTTTAATTTTTTTCTTGTTTTTTTTGTCTCTTGTACGCTCGCACACAGACAAAACTCACGAGAATTGCATACAAATGAAAAGCAGAGTGTGAGTAAATGACGTATGAGGTGTGCGAATGTTGTCAATAATGAACTTGAATCATCCGGAATGCCTCACGATCCACTTTTCTCGTTGCAGATACCTTTTTTTTAGACGAATCCTGTGCATCGCTTCGCACGAAAAGCACCAATTGCATCGCAAAGGCTCGGAAAACAGCATACAAAATATTAAAATTCAAATTCAAGTCCGGCATATTTGGTAAAAAGGCCAAATCAGCTACAACAAACAACAAAATGACATCGACAGACTCAAATACGCGTCGTCGCGTCAAGCTCTATGCCCTCAATGCGGACCGGCAGTGGGATGACAGAGGCACGGGACATGTCACGTCAAATTATGTCGATCGACTGAAAGGTAAAATTTATTTTTTTTGCAAAATTTCTCGTTTTTTCTTACATTTTTTGACATTTTCGGACATTTTTTAGGCATGTCACTATTGGTCCGTGCGGAAAATGATGGCTCGTTGTTGCTCGAGAGCAAAATTCAACCAGATACGGCATACCAGAAGCAACAAGACACACTCATTGTGTGGTCAGAAGGCGATAATTTCGATTTGGCACTCAGTTTTCAGGAGAAAGCAGGTTGTGATGAAATCTGGGAGAAGATTTGTAATGTAAGTATTGTTTTTTTTGGTACCTGAAATGATATTTAATGAACATGTGATAAGAATTTTTGGGCAAGTGCAATTTTTAAAAGTGTTTCAAATTGTTTTTAAAGTCATAAAAGTCGGGTGAGAAATGAATAATGGTAATTTTGAGAAAAATATTGACAAATTTTTCATTTTTGAAAAATATTTTTAAAGAAATTTAATGTTCGGGAGAAATTTTGAAAGAATTTTTTTTTTAAATTTTTTAATTAAATAAAATTGTTTTAATTATTTTTCAGCGATTTTACAATGAACTTTTTAAAAATTTTCGACAATTTTATTTTTTTTAATAAAAAAAATATAAACATTATATTGATAAAAAGCAATTTTTCCTCTAAAAAAATTTTTTTCGAAGAAAAAAAATAATATTTTATATTTTAAAATAAAAATTAATTTAAATTAATTAAATTAAAATTAATTTAAAAAATTAATTTTTAAATTTTAAAAAAATAATTTTTATATTTAAAAAAAAAATAATTTTTTATATTTAAAAAAAATAATTTTTCATATTTAAAAAAAATATTTAAAATTTTTAATAAAAAGAAATATTTTTTTTAAATATTCATTTATTTTTTTTTAGAAATTTTTCTTGATAATGCGAGATTTTTAATTTAAAATGAATTAAGATTAAAATTAATTAATCTTCAATATTTTTTATTTAATAAAAAGAGTAAATTTTTAAGAAAAAAAAAACAAAATTTTCCCAAATTTTGATAATAATAAATTAATTTTCAAAAAATAATTAATAATTTTTATTATAAAAAATCAAAAATTGCTTCTGATAAATAAAATTTGTTAATTTTTTGTGCCAAAATCTTGTTAAAAAAAATATAAAATTTTATTAAAAAATTTAGTTAATATGATTTTTGTTTATTTTTGTGATAAAAAGCATGGTTTATTAATTATTTTTTTTTAATAATTTTATTCTTTTAATAAAATATTTTTTTACAATTTTATTTTTTTAAAAAAAATAGTTATTCCTGCAAATAATTTTTAATTAATTTTTTAAAAAAAAAAAAAGGTACAAATTTATTTATTTTTTTATATTGAAATTTTTTAAAAAAATATTTATTACCTTTAAATGAATTTTTTCGTTTCGAGTAATTAAATTTATTTTTTAATTTAAAATAATAAAATTAAAATAAAATTAAAATTAAAATTAAATAAATAAAAAAAATAAAATTTATTTTTTAATTAAAAATAATAAATTTAAAAATTGAAAAAAAAATTAATTAAATTTTTTATTAAAACCATTTTAAAATCAAATTTTTCTTTCAAATTAAAAATAAAATTTTCAACAATTTAAATTTCATTTTTCATACATTTTTGACAATAAAAACCGGAAAATGACCATTATTATCATTATTCATTATCCCCACTTTATCTTCAAAAAAAAAAGAGTTCTAAAGTACATTTTTAAACATTGCATTTACCTCTTGCATCTACGGACCTACGTAATGACTCACGAACAAGCATTTTCGAGTTCTTACTTGAAATTCGTGTCACTCGTGTCAGTCCTGCGATGCCACGCTACGTGTTTTATCGTCATCCCCGCGCAAACAAAATGCTAAAATTCCTCAAATCGCTCCGTTTGAAACAGGTTCAAGGCAAAGATCCCTCCGTGGAGATCACCCAAGACATTGTCGAGGAGTCCGAAGATGAGCGTTTCGAGGAAATGTCAGACTCGGCACCGCCAATCGAGTTGCCGCCCTGCGAGATGAACCGTTTGGAGGAAATTTCCGAGGTAATTGCCAGCGGATTGACGTCGCCCATTCGCAAAGAGAAGCTCGCGATGGCCATCGAGTCCGATAACTACATCCGGAAGCTGCTAAACATCTTTCACATGTGCGAAGACCTGGAAAATCTCGAAGGTTTGCATTATTTGTACGAAATTTTCAAGAATATCTTCCTGCTGAACAAGAACGCGCTCTTCGAGATCATGTTTTCGGAGGACACGATTTTCGATGTGGTCGGCTGCTTGGAGTACGACCCCTCGGGCAACCCACCGAAGCGACATCGCAAGTATTTGCAGCAACTGGCAAAGTTCCGCGAAGCAATCCCGATCAAAAATAAGGATTTGCTCGCGAAAATCCATCAAACGTATCGCGTGCAGTACATCCAGGACATCGTTTTGCCCACGCCGAGTGTCTTCGAGGACAATATGTTGAACACCCTATCGAGTTTCATCTTCTTCAACAAAGTCGAGATTGTCACCCTCATTCAGGAGGACGAAAAATTCCTCGATGACCTCTTCACGATGCTCACGGAACACAACACCAGCAATGCGAAAAGGCGCGATTTGGTGCTTTTCTTGAAGGAATTTTGCAATTTTGCGCAATTTTTGCAGCCGCATGGCAAAGAAACGTTCTACAAAACGCTAATTCGCTTGGGAATTCTGCCCGCGCTCGAAATTACGCTCTCGATGAACGACAAAAAGACGAAATCGGCCTCCATTGATATTCTCACGACAATTGTCGAGTACTCGCCATCCATTGTGCGCGACTACACGTTGCAGCAGTACGACAACATCGATCCGAATGCCGAACACACGCTCATCAATATCGCCATCGAACAAATGTTGTCAGATTCGGAGCCAGAACTGGGTGGCGCCGTGCAACTTATGGGCGTTTTGCGGATTTTACTCGACCCGGAGAACATGCTGAGCTCCATCAATAAATCCGAGAAGACAGATTTCCTCAATTCGTTCTACAAACATAACATTGATACGTTAATTGGTGAGTTTTTCTGAAAAAATTTCGTAAAAAATTAAGTTTTTTGACAATAAAATTCATTTTTTTAGCTCCACTTTTGTTGAATACGATGAACGATAAGCCGGCGAACGAAGATTATCACACGGTTCAGCTGCTGGGACTCGTGCTTGAGCTCCTTTCCTTTTGCGTGGAGCATCACACGTATCACATAAAGAACTGCATTCTTAATCGGGACTTGCTTCGTCGCATCTTGGTACTCATGAAAAGTACACACACATTTTTGGTTTTAGGGGCGTTGCGTTTCTTACGCAAAATTATCGCTCTCAAGGATGAATTTTATCACAGGTGAGTTTTTTTTTTAATTTGTTTTTTAAACTTTTATTATTTTTAATTAATTTTCCTTGAAGAAGAATAATTTTTTTTTTCATAAAATATCGACATTTCTTGAATATATATTATTTTTTTTTAATTAAAAATTAAATTTTCTTAAATTTTTCTTGAAATCATGAATTTACTAGAATTCTAATTTTCTTTAAAAAATTATTTTGCTTAAAAAAATTAGAATTTAGAAATTATTTTTTTCTTAAATCTTTCTTCTAAAAATTTATTTTTTTTTACAGAAAATCAGAATTTTTCAATAAAAAAAAAATAAAAATTTTTAAATTAAATTTAACTTAATTTAATTTTTTTAAAAAATTTTAGAAAAAATTTAAATATATTTCTTGTAAAAAATTTTTCTTGAAAAAAAAATTAAGAAGAATTAAAAACTAAAAAATTAAATTATTTATTAAAAAAAATTAAACAAAAAAAATATTAATTATTAATTAATTAATTAAAATTAAAAATTAGGTAAATTAATTAAAATTATAAATTAATTAATTAAATTAATTATTTATCAAATTTAAAATAAATTTTTCTCTAAAAAATTCGATAAAATAAAAAAAATTAATTTAAAAAAATTATAAAAAAAAAATAAAAAAAGTAGCTAAATAAAATTCTTAAAAAAAGGAATTTTTATAAAAAAAAAATAAAATAATCAATTTTTCTAAAAGAATTTTTTATGAAATAAATTTAAAATATTGTTAAAGGCTTTTTTAAAATTGATAAAAAAAATGTCAAAAATCATAGAATTTGATTATATTTTTTTTTTATTTTTTTCTTTAATTTTTTTTTATAAAAAATCAATTTCAAATTGATCTGATTGAAAATGGAAGGGGGCAAAAAAATAAAAAAAAGGTTTTGAAATACTTTTTTTTATAAAATTGATCTCAGAGTACTTCAAGGTAAAAATTTAAACAAGAAAATTTCATAGAAATAACCGGAAATAACTGTCAAAAATTTTGAAAAGTAATTTTTTTGAAAAAAATTTTAAAGAAGAAAATTCATGTTCAAATACTATTTTCAATATAAAAATTCTTAAAAATTGAAATTTTTTTAAAAAAATTTTAGAATATTCTTTGAAAAAATATGAAAAAAGACCAAAAAACGGTCAATTTTGATGAAATTTTCAACTTTTTTTTTTATTTTGCCCCATTGGATTTTCGACTTTTGAAATGGGGCATGGGACAAAAAGTTCAAAAAAAATTGGAGCGGCCTAACGAATTTCTTAAAAAATTATTATTTATTTACTTATTTATTTTTTTTTTGAAAAAAATAAAATTTTTATGAGAAAGCTCAATTTTTTTGTTAAAAAATCTCTTACTTTATACAAAATTTTAATTAAAAAATGTGACTTGACTTTTAAGGCTGTTGACTCTACAATTTTTCAAATTTTTTACTTGGCTTGAATTAATTGGATTAAATTTTTAGTTCAAATTTATCTTTTTTTTGACAAAATTCGCTGCAAAAACAAATTTTTTAACTAATTTCTTTAAATTTCCTTTTCAGACACATCGTTAAAAGCAACTTATTTGCACCCGTCGTTGAGGCATTCATCCGAAATAACGGTCGTTACAATCTCCTCGAATCCGCGATCCTAGAACTCTTTGAATTCATTAAGCTAGAAGACATAAAAACTTTGTGTACGTACGTTGTGGTGACATTTGGCAAGACATTCGACGAGATCCAATATGTGCAGACGTTCAAAAGTCTGCGGATAAAGTACGATCAGCATCAGGATCGCTTAAAAGAGAAAGAAAAGGGACTAGATAGGTGAGTTTTCTCATTAAATTTAAAAAAAAAAAAAACAGATTTTTTAGCTTTTTTTTGATGTTTTTTGCCAGCGTTCCATCGATTCTGCGCAATTCCGCGAGATTCCGTCGAGATCCACGGCAGCTAGAAGAGGAAGAGGAGATTTGGTTCAACGAAGAAGACGATTTCGGTGATGTGCATTCGACATCCAAGACAGATATTGAAAGTATAGGTACGAATTTTTCTTGATTTTTTAAGATTTTTCGTTGAATTTTTGGGTTTTTTCAAGGCGTGAATAAATCAGACAGCAAAAAATCCGACGTGAATGGCAGCACAACGTCAGTTCTCGCATCGACGCAACAACAAAGCTTCCAAACAAGTCTAGGCAGTGCGACAGTTGTCCAGTCCACGGACAGTGCAAATGCCGGCGACGACGAAAAACCGGCAACCGAAACCGAATCAGCTCCCACAATGCTCGGCCAAATGATAAGCGAGGCCAAATCACCGTCCAATTCCATCACGCCACTCGTCACAATGTGCGCCAGCAGCACGGAAACCAGCTCCACAATCACGCCCGCGGTTGACGTTCCTCCAACTGTCGCCGTTGTCGCTGCCGAAGTCACGGAATCCCCGTTGGGCGACGAAAATGTCACCGATGATGAAAAATCGTCGTCTCCGAAAGCCGAAACCTCCTCCCAGTGCAGTGACGATGCAGCAGCAACAACAACAACAACGGCAGCAGCAGCTACCACCGTCGAACCCATGAAAACGGACGACGAAAATGCCGCGGCGACGAGTAAATCGCACGAAAATATCTCGTCGTCGGACAATTCTTCCGAGTCGGCAACGAGTGACGATGCGCCGGAAACAACGCGCGACAACACCTCAAATCCAATTACCACCCCGGAGACAGATTCTGCTGCCAATAATGTGATAGAAGAACAACGTACGGATGCCGTGCAGCCCAAAAAGGTAAGTAGGATTTCGTGGAATTTCGTGAAAAGAACAAAAATGCAATTTGGGAAAATGTTTCGTGTTACAAAGGAACCTAAAAATTTATAAAGCATTAACTTTTTTAAAGCAAAAATTAAAAAAATATTCCAAAAAACTTCAACAAAAAGTAAATTTTTGAAGTTTGAATTAGCATAAAATCGATTTTCAAATTTTAAAAAAATTTTTAAATTGACATTTCTAATTTCGAAATCGTTTATTCGCTTATTCAAGTACAAATTTTATCAAAAAATTTCTAATTCATCAATTTTTTTTTTATTCTTGAACAATAATCTTCATGGAGTTGATTTTTTTAATTTTGAAGAATTTTTTAAACTCTATGAAGATTTTTATTTTAAAGAATTAAAAATTATTTAGAAATTAAAAAAAACATTTGTACTTGAATTAGCGAAAAAACAATTTTCAAATTTTCAACTGTTAAATTTTTGAATTAAAATTTTTTTAATTTTGTGTCTGAAATTTTAAAAATTATGCAAAAATTCAAATTTATGAAAATTTTTTGTCAAAAAAAAATAAAAGTTAGAAGATTTTTAAAGTAGTTTGATAAACCAAATTACAAATTTTTAAATTGACATTTTCTAATTTGGAAATCGTTTTTCGCTTATTCAAGTACAAATTTTATCAAAAAATTTCAAATTCATCAATTTTTTTTTTAATTTTTGAACAAAAATCTTCATATACCTAGTTGATTTTTTTAATTTTGGTCCAA
Source organism: Culicoides brevitarsis (assembly GCF_036172545.1). NCBI lineage: Eukaryota > Metazoa > Arthropoda > Insecta > Diptera > Ceratopogonidae > Culicoides > Culicoides brevitarsis. The sequence continues at coordinate 11,572,841 of NC_087087.1, read as the reverse complement.
TAAGATTTAAAAAAAAAACCTACTCTATGAAGATTTTTATATTAAAGAATTAAAAAAAAAAGAAGAATTAGAAATTTAAAAAAAAACTTGTACTTGAATTAGCGAAAAAACAATTTTCAAATTTCGAAATGTCAATTTTTAAACAAAATTTGACGAATTTTTAGTTAAATTTTTTTTCAAATTATAAATTTAATTATTTTTCAATAGATTTTTTTTATAAAATTAATTTCTTTTGATTTAAAAGAAGAAATTTTTGTGGTTTTTTAGTTTTGAATTAGCAAAAAGCCGATTCGCAAATTTGGCTTAAAATTGGCTTAAAAAAAGATTTTAATTAAGAATTAAGTGAAAATTATTAAAAAATTGATTTTCAAATTTTCTATTGTAAATTTTTTTTCGAGCAAATATGTCAAAAACTTCAATTTACTACTTAAAAATTACTTTAAGTCTATTTCTTTAAAACATTTTATTAATTATCTTAAAAAACATGACATTTTTGTCAGTTTAAGCTTTTGAATCAGCGAAAAATCGATTTTCAAATTTTTAACTGTCATTTTTTGAATTGACATTTAAACATTTTTTATTAAAAACACGAACAAATCTAACAAAATTTTATTATTCATATTTTTTTATACATTTTTTTATTTTTTCTTTAAAAAACATCAATTTTTGTAGACCTAACCTCAAATTTAATTCTAAAAAAATAAAGAACATGAAACATTTTTCCTAATTTTCCCATTTTTAATAAAAAAAAAAATATTTAAAATATAACTTTTAGCAGGCCCTTGTCGACTACGACGGCGACTCAGACGAGGATGACGACTCTGGTGACACATCAGACGAGAACTTACCAGCACAAAAGAAGCAAAGACTTGCGTAGTGGTTTTAAAAACAAAAAATAATTGTTCAAACAAAAACAAGAAAAAACTTAAAAACTTTACGCGTTTATTATCTATATGTTAAATATATAAAAAAATGTCTCAAGTTTTTTTTTCTTTTTTGCATCAAATACTAAACGAGAAAAAATATATTTCAATATTTTGTGATACAATTCATTGTCCTACATTACGTTACGCGAAATATTTAATTTAAAGAAAATCAATCGAGAATAAAATACGAACTGCAAGAGACATTTTTCACTATTGTACATTTTTTTAAAGAAAGAAACATTTTCGTTTTCTCACACATAAACAAGCAGATATCTTAAAAAATTAATAATAAACATTGTCAACTTTATATATGAAAAAACTCGTGGAGTGCTTTTGAAGCGCCCGACGTAACTTGTATCATAAACTATATATTAATATTAAAAATATATAATTGAAAAATAACGAAAAATAGGAAAATCTTGATACTTGCGATTGAAAAAAAAATATGAGAAAAAACACACAAAATAGGAGTTACTTTAATGATAGCAATAAAGAAAATAATAATTATGAATTATTAAACAGTGATGAACAAAATGAACATGACTCACGAGATTCAGAAACTTGTTTTTATAAAGACTTACCATTTTAGCTCCTATACGCAAAAAAATTCATCAAAAAAGAACCCCCCTTAACTTTGAAGCAAAAATAAAAATCAATTATGATTTAAATTTGTAGAGCATTATTTGCAACTTCAATCATCGATGCGCGTCATCGTTAATTTTAAAGAAATTTTAATATTAAAGAAAAAAAATATCATCTTTTAATTAATTAATAAATTAATTTAGAATATTTAAATTCGAAAAAAAAATACGCAAGGAAAAAAATTATCATTTTAAAATGTTTTTTTGGAACATTAATCCATGATATTTTTAGTTTCTTTTTTATCATTAATTTAAATAAATAAAAACACAACAAAAAAATCGTATGTATGCTAATTATACATATTAAAAAATGAAAATTAAGAAATAAAATAATTAGAAAAACCAGTAATTAAAACTCAAAAATTCGTTTTTTATTTCATTTCAATTTAGAAAAATTAATCTAACCTCAAAGAAAAGTTAAATTGTTCGTAAATATCAATAAAAAATGTAAATTTATCAATAAAAATTAGAAAATTTAGCATTTTTTTTAATTTTTCTAATTTTTATTGATAAATTTACATTTTTTTTATTGATATTTATGAAAAATTTGACTTTTTTGAGGTTAGATTAATTTTTGGTTAAATTTTGGTTGAACGCCCTGTACAAATTTTGCCCCAAGTCAAATTCGTAGATAACCTGAAAATTTCTTTTGTTTACGAAATTCGAAAAAAAATATGAACAAAGCAATCCATTGCAACTTGTGTTTCGAAATTTTAGACTTTAAAAGTGGTCCTGAACTTTTTCTACTCTCTTGTCAGCATGTTTTATGCTCAAATTGTTCAAAACCAGGTATTTGCGTCATTTGTCGAGTTCCCGCAAAATCCATACCAATCGATGCTCAAATGCCGAGAAACATTCGTAAGTTTTTAATGGATACTGAATCAAAGGTCACGGAAGCTGTTGATACTGAAAGTTTTCAACTGGAGAAATCTTCAGATCGATTTCTGAAAAATTCGAATTCTTCGTTGTTGGAAATGTCATCGGGATCATCGTATTCGACTGTTAGTACGCCATCTTTCTTGTTGGAAAAGTCGAATAATGGTTCTGTAGAGAAAGGATTTGCAAATATAATATCGGAAAATTCAGTAAAAAACTCAGTTTTTGGTAAATTTTGATCAAAATTGTAAATTTTTCAAATCTAACCTCAAAATTTTTATCAGGTTCAGATTTTGAATTGCAACCCAAACATCATATCGCAAACGTTTTTGAAAATTCCTTAGTGCAAAATCCATCGAAAAGCTCTAAAAGTCCAAAAGATACTTCAATAGTCTCAACTTTCGGTAGGTTTTGATCAAAACTTTTCAAATTTTTGTTACATAACCTCAATTTTTCAGATCTTACCTTCAAAGAGAAATCTAAACCGATCTCCAGTAAATCCTCTACTCTTGAAAGTCCTTTATTCGTACCAAACTTTAGAGCAAGTCGTTCAAAACATTCAATTTTTGGTAAGATATTATCAGATTCTGTCTTTTTTGTGTAATCTAACTTCAAATTTTGTTTAGATCTGGGCTCTAATTCAAAATTTAATCATCTTGCTCTCATCTCCGATGATGAATCTTATGATAAAAAGCGATTCGACAAATCTGGCTACTTAAAAAACCATCCAAAAAATAAATTTTCCGGTAAATTTTGATCTAAATTAATTTTTTCCTATTCTAACCTCAAATTTTTTTAGATCCAAACTTTAAACTGAATTCTGAAGCTTTTGTTGAAAATTATTGTACCGAAAATCGCTTTGGCAGCTTAAAAACTCCTGCAAAATCTTCAGAAATCCTAATATCCGGTAAAAATTCATCAAATTTCTTTAACTTTTCCTAATCTAACCTCAAAAATCATTTTTCAGCTATTGCTGGATCTCAAGTTGAAACTTCTCATGTTTCAAATCGTTGTGTTAGCTCTAACAATCAAGCAGGTCCTTCAAAAAAGCCATTTTCAGGTAAATTTTCTTATAAAATTCAAATTTTTCCAATTCTAACCTCAAAATTTATTTTAGCTCCTAGAGTCACCAAACGAAAATTGAATCTGGAGACAAAAATTCCACATTCCAATCGAAGTATTTTCTCAGAAAATGCCAAATTTGCTAAACGAGGAAGACCTTCCCAAGAAAACTAATGTTTTTTTTTTTGGAAATTTTTAGAACAAAAGTGAAGTTCACTAATATATTTCTAACTCAATTCAACAAATTTTTTCAGTGTGTTAGGTACAAATTTCACTAAATCCTAATCTAATAATAATTTTTTTTTCCAATAATTATTTTTCTAAGGGATACAATTCTAACTACTAAACTTAACGCGACATGAAAATTTTCTCTCAGTTAGTCTTCAATATTTGGCTTCTGACTTTTTCGCTTGGTTCCGTTCTCGGCAAGGTCATTTTCGTTTCTTAACCTTTGCAGCATCTCGAGCTGCGACTTTTCATTGTTCGACAAGTCGAGTTTTTTCGTCGCTTTGATCGCTCTCAAGGCAGGGGGCGCTGTTGTTGCCTTCGGAAAGATCGCCAGCGCCTCTGAATCGGTTTCCTCCTGTCTTTGCTTGAATTTTTTATCGCTTCCGGTGCTACTGAGAAATTGATCGGTGAAACTTGGGACCCGCTTGATCTCCGTTGTGCGTTTTCTGCCCCGTTTCCCTGCAATTGTCGGATCTTTGAGCAAGGCCGGCACCACTTTGATGACTTTTTCGTCGGATCTGCGTGGCGTACTGACTTTCGCCGGGATAAAGGGACGTTCTGCCGGAATTTCGGGCGGTTTGTGGAAACAAGCGCGTTGATTCATAACCTCAATTTGCGCCATCTTGAGTGCCGCTCCCGAAATTTCGCTGATTTTGATGGATTTTCCGTCGTCGAGGACATTTTCTTTGTCCGTTTCGGAAATTTCTTCCTTTGCTGGCGTGTTTTCGAGGCTTTTACGCCCTCTCGTGCGACTTGGATACAGTAATTGTTGGTTTTGCTGTTCCCGATGCTGCTCCGCTTCCTGCTTGATGATTTTATTGAGGTCGTAAACGAAATCCTTGCATACGGGCTTGATGCGATTCCGTGTGGGGCGCCTTCCTTCGCCGTCGCTCGTGATTTTATCCGAATTTGGGGACGACATGCCGCTATTTTCGCCCGATTTCGTCGGGGAAACGTCCATTAAATCGATTTGACTTGTCGCGGTGATGCTTTTGAGGACTTTTTCAGGTACAGATTGGTCAATGACCATCGCCATGACGCCATCTAGCGTCAGCGTGGGGTCACATTTGACATTTGTGTTGATCGGACCGCACAAATCCTCCTCCTTAATACTGATTTCGATGAAGGGATTCACTTCTTCCTTCTCGCCTTGGATGTTGTGGGCACTGCTGAGGTGATTTGTCGTGTCAATGCGACGATATCCGCGAAAATCGCACTTTTTGCACGCGAATCGGTTCTGGCGGAAGTGAAACATGGACACGTGACGTCGTAAATTCGCCGTTTCCGAGACTTTTTTCGGGCACAGGGGACATTCGATGTCTTTTACGACCTCTTCTTGACCTTTTTTCTCTTCCTTCACCTTTTTCAGCTTGCGTTTCTTCACGGGCGGCGTTTCAATTAACGAACTTTGGGCCAACGGAGCAATTTCTTCGTCGATTTCCTTCTTTATCTGACTCGGATCGAGCATTCCGTTACTCGTCGAACTCCAAAGTTGCTCAACTTCGTCCTTGACTTCGGGCAATTCGTTTCGAATCACCAACGGACCTTTGCGCTTCCTTTTATTCACCGGTTTTGTCACCGTCGACGACACTTTTGACACGTTTGTGTCGCACGAATGACTCGAAGCCTCGTCAGCGGTCTCGGTTTCGGTCTTTGGTTGAATCGGGGTCTTTGGGGTGACGCTTCGTTTGCGGGGTTTGGTCTCTTTTTGGTTCGCGCAGGCCTGAACGTGCGCAATTAACGCGGCTTTTCGCTCAATTTTCTTGTTGCAATACGGGCACGAGGGAACGGCGTCGGAAAATTCGCCGAGCCACGTTTTGAGATCGTCTTGTTGGTCGGGTTGCGACGCAGTGGGCGTTGCTGGGGGAGGTTGTTCTTTGGTTTTGGGGATTTTATCGGAGCGACGACCACGATTGCATTTTTCGCGGGCTTGGCGCAAGGATTGTTGGGAGTTTTTGTGGTCGTTGGAGAGGTGCTGGAGCACGCCAGATGGTTGGAGGAAGGTCATCGGGCATGACGGGCATTGATAAACGACGGTCGATGGAATGTGGTTCTTCTCGATGTGGATGTTTAAGGTCTTTTCCGTGGAGAATCCCTCATCGCCTGAAATAAAATGAAAAAAAAAATTAAATTTTTGAATAATTTCTGAGGAAAAATTGAGAAAAATATTATTTGTTGAACAATTTTTAATTTAATTTGATTTTTGAAGAAAAAAATTTTATAATTTGAGGAAATTTAAAATTTAAAATTGATCAAAATCTGATATTTTTGAATAAATTTTTAATAAAAAATTAATTTTTTGAGAAAATTTAATAAAAAAGTTGACAAAAATCCTTTGAAAAATTTAAAAAAAAATATTTGAAGAAATTTTTAAAAATTTTTGATATAAATTTATTTTTTCAGAAAGTTTTAAAAGCAAAAATAAACTAAATTTTGAGTTTTTGAGAATTTATAGAAGAAAATTTTTTGAAAGAAAAGTTGATAAAAATTAATTTTTTACGATACTTTAAGAACTAAAATATCAATGTCTCTAAAAAATTTTAAGAAAAAAAATTTACAAAATTTTATTTTTATAGATCCTTTATTTTCATTTCAATTAAAAGATAAAAAATTAAAAAAAAAATATAAAAAAAAATTTGGTCAATTTTATAGAAGAAAAAATTATTAAAAGAAAAATTTAAGAATTTTTTTCAGGAATTTTTTAAATAAATTTGATATTTTGGTAGCTTTTAAAGAAATTTTTAATCAATTTATTTAATTAATTTGACCAAAATTTCAGATTTTGAAAAATTTTAAAGGAATTAAAATACAAAAATTGACAAAAAAAATTTTTTCTATCAGAAATTTGAAAAAAATTACTAAAAATTCAATTTTTTTTTTTAAATTATTTTTCTTGAAAAGCTGACAAAACTTGACTTTTCGTTAAATTTGCATTAAAAAGGTTAAGAAAAATTTTAGTTTTCGATAAAATTTTTAAATGTTTCAAGATAAATCGACAAAAATTAGCTAATTTTGCTAAAATCTTCAAGACAATTGAAAAAACAATTCACAAAATTTTGTTCTTTGTCGAGCTTTTAAAGAAAAATCAAATATTTTGATAAATTTTTAAAGAAAATTGAGAAAATATTTGATTTTTGAAGATTTTTCTTAAGAAAAAGTGGTCAAAAAATTAATTATTTGAAGAAATTTGGCTACTTACACATCTCACACTTGAAATCCTGCTGCTTTGACGACCCAGCGACGGCTGTATCTACCGGCGAAACTGAAATCGCTTTCCCATTCGGATCCAAAACGACTGTATTCTTCCCCAGCAACTCATGAACCTCATTCACTTCATCCCGAATGTTGTCTTCTTTGTGTCTTTTAAGCGTTTGATACACCGCCGCTGACGATTCCGGCACCGAATTCAACTGCAACACGATATTTTTGCCCGCTGAGCCATTCATCATCGCCGGAACTTCCTTCGCCGCCACGCCATTCGACTCTTGCACCAACTTTTTCCCGAGCTGCTCGTAAAAATCACTCAAATTAGTCTCGCGCTTCGTTTTCTGCTTCTTTATCAACCGCTCGACGATCGCACTGAGGTCCCGATTTTCCGGTTCGCGTGATTTTGAGCCGTTTCTCTGCGAGATAAAGTCATTTTCCGCTTGAATGATCGTCGATATGTCTTGATCCTACGGAAAAAAATCGATTTTTTAATAAATTTTCATCAATTTTCGTAAAAAATTAATATTTTTGCTTACAATATACTCATTATTACTAAAATGAAAATGCTGATTCGATTTAAATGTCGTCTGGCAATAGACACGTTTGTGTGATATGAAATTGACGAGCGACCGAAAGACGTTTCGACACACCTTGCATTCATATATGAGATCACATTCGTTGGACAGCAACTTACGAATCTGAAAAAAAAAATTTTTTTTTACAAAAAAAAATTATAAAAAAATAATTTTTCGTGACTTACTTCATCCGTGCCACTGTCATAGGCCTTCTTAGCTTCCGAAAAGCCCGTCACTGACGTCACAATGGGTTTGCGCAACAAACTAAAATCCACAGTCGAACTCGAGGTATTTGTATTTTCCTCGTCGTAGTTGTCGATCGCCTCGCTGGAATGATTCATCGACGAAGAACTGACAGTTTTGCTGCTCTTCATCCTTTGTTTATCACTAAAAATCCCTAAAATGAGTCAAAAACGAGAAAAAAATTATGCTGATGTCCAATATTTGTCACAACGACCTACGTAAACAATACAAAAACCCCGTACGGAAACTGTCAGATGGTCAAATTCTACCTCTTGAACATGCAAAATTACGGAATTTCTACGGATTTGTATGGGAAATCTAACATTATGTAAGCGAAACCCATTATTTTATGTTTAAAAAGGACTTGGAACATTGGTTTTTGTACGAAATTTATGTTTCTGATTATTAATATTAATAATGTGTAACAAACATTCAAGAACTAGGTAGTACAGAAAGTCACGTAGACATGAAAATGTATGAGCAACTAATACAATACATGCAATATGGTGCTGGTATGTACAATTATAGGTATTGTGGGGAACATGTATGTTAAGATAACCATTGAATCAGAGTTTCTTTGGTACAAAAAGAATTAATTATTTATTTTTATCATTTGAATATATTGAAAAACTTACTTTTTTTAAATAATTTTTTGCAAATATATAACTTTTTAAATAATAATATATATATATATTTTTTATATATGTTTCAAAGTACGTTTTTTGTTTTTTTTTATTCAAATATTATGTTAATTTTTGTTCTTTTAATGTTATTTTTGGTCACTTTTTCGTTTTTAATCAATATATATAATTTTTTTTATTATTTTTACACAATTTTTTTCTATTATTAATAATTTTTTATATATTATTAATAATGTTTAATATATATCATGTATGTTCATATTTCGATATATCTTGCATCTTATGTTAATTTTATGCATTTTTATTTATTATTTTTATATTTTAATATTATAAATGTTACTACTTGTATATTATCATTATATAATGTTGTCTTGTAATCAGGTAAGAAGATATATTTTCACTCACAGGAAAATAATAAGCCATTTCTTATGATTATTATTACTATTAGTTTTATTATATTACACACTATTTCTTCATAATCATACGCACATAAGTTTGACTAAACAATATATTTAACTTTGCCGTATGTTTCGAAGCATTTACAATATATGTATAATATATATCTATAATATATATAAAGTACAGTATTGAAATTTTAAAAAGAAGAGAAAAAAATAAACGCAACAACGATTTTTATGAAGGGAACAAAATATTTGATCTTTTTCCTTAGCACGTTCAAAGTATACTGAAACTCGACAACCTTGTTTTGCCTTGTCGATGTCTAAGTTATACACGTATGTATCTACAGGCGGTACGTGCATAGGTAAGTACTCTCTTTATTTTAATATTTAAAAAGAGTTGCAGGGAGAGAAATATATTTTTTAAAAGATTAAAATTTTTTAATATAAATTAATGTATAGATAATAATCGATCAATATCTTATCATTGTTTACAAAAAAAAATTAAAACTAACATCAATAAAAATTAATACAAAAAAATTATGTTACGAGTTACGAACGAAACTACACTGTTAATATGTTAATTCTCTCTCTAACTGAATGTGCATGGAAATTACAATTTTTCTGACTATCAATATATATTACCTATAGATTATATGTACATGTTATAATATACATACAGAGGAAGAAGAATAATGCATATTGAGTTAACTAAATAGTAGATATTTTTTTCTTTCATTTTTTGCAAGAATGGTCTTTTTTGTTGTTAATTATTCCTTATTTTAATGAACATTTATCATATATATTTTTTTATATAAATCTAGAATTGATTTAAAATATATAGTATATGATATATGTATGATTCATGTTCCAGAATATAATAATTTATTTTAATAAATACTCAAATTTTGATATTCTGTTTATTTTTAAAGTAAACACTTTTGTACCTAATTAGAGCTATGGTGTATATTTGTACAATGTATTGTATATGATAGTGTCTTTTTACATATATTTTTGTAAGTAACAACATAAACATGACGTGTGTTTAAATTAAAACTTTTATTAAATGGCTTTCTAAATTTATATTATTTGATAATTTTCATTTCTATTATTTTACTTTGCATACATTTTTGATTGCGTCATTATTTGTTTTTACTTTTTTTATATGAATGTTTAATAATTTTTCAGTTTTTTCAAAATATATCCGATATATGTTGAAAAATTAAAATTTTAAAAGATATATCCCGCTTGATTTAATACAAGCAATGAATTTATGATTTTTCAGAACCAATTAAAGCCTTAAGTCACATATATATGTCATACATATATCATATATGGCTTCCGTATAATCATATATGTTATATAAATATCTGAATAAGTTTATGATTTTTATTAATTACATGAAATTAATGTTTAGATATAAGCTTTAATATATAATAATGATTATTAATATACATATATATTATAAACAATTATCGTTTCCTTGGACATGATATTTTCGCTCTACTACTATATGAGCATAGGCATTGTCACACAACACAAAAATCAAAGCAAGCAGGTAAGCAACATACATGTTTGAACCTACAGCTGTCATTTCTAACTTTTTTTTTCAAGAATTCAATTTTTCACTATTTTATTTGTTTAAACTTAATTAAAACATAACTTTTCTAATATACAAACCTCTTAATGATAATTGTTTTAGTTTTTTTCTCAAGAATAGATTTTCTAATTAAAAACAAATATTTTCCTCGCACTTCCTCAACTAAATATCTGATTCTTCTTTTCTTCTATAGTCGACTGACTATAAAAGTGATAACACAATGTACATTTTATATGTTGTAGATACCTATGTTCCGACAAGAGAATTGAGTTTACTATTTATAATATAGATGTATGCGTGTACATTATTATAATGTGAAGTAGATGTCGCCACTGACTATACAATGAATGAACTACAAACAAACAGAGACGTATATCTTGAATGTTGTTGCTGTAATAAATATAAATTACCATGTTTATTTTATTTTTCATAATCTTTTGTTTATTTTATAATAATTTACATTAACATATATTTTATAAAATATATGATATATATTAATGTAAATTATTATATTTTTTAACATACATATTTTCGTATTATATAAGAGAAAATATGTTTGTTAATTAATAATAAATTTCTCATTGTATTGATTTAATTGAAAAAAAAATTCGAGGTGACATAGAATGGCATTGTATATGCACCTTTTGTAATAAAAATGAATATATATCAATACAAAAAATTCTCGTATTGATCGAGTTGTTGTTTTTTTTGCGAAGATGCGATAAAAAAATCTCTGTACGTCCTCACCATAAATTTTATTTAGCATAGCTATTTTTGTTTTACACACATTTTGCGGATAAATGACAATGTTGTAATCACATCTCTTTTTAGCGCAAACAAACATGTGGTGGCAAAACATTGAATCGATATTCATAAGAAAAGACTTTTTTCTTTCGTCTTGAATCATGTGACATTTTCAATTATTCTTCTATAAAAGTAACGATCGAGAGAATAATGTAATGAAATCATTTGACATATCGAGTGAAGAGCCAGTCAATGCAATAATAATATCAATGTTCAACAATGTTCTGCTTATAAACAGAGACATACATATAGATATTTATTATTTTTAGTCAGCAATGTTCGAATCATATGTTTAGTTTAACAACCATATCTTGGTTGTTCAGAAAAAAGACATATTGATACGTACGTACGGGCATCTATACATGTACTACGTATGTCTATAGATACAAGCTGAACGTACGAAGAGAGAATCGAAAAATTTTCTAACAGTGTAAGTTTTTTTTTCTGTATTAACAAATACTGTTCATGATAATTTTTTTTTTTCGATGCAATGATGGTCTAGTCGAGATATTCATTAAGTAATATAGTTTTTTCTTCTTCATTTTGAGTTAATCATGTCTGGGCAGGACTTTATTTTATCCTCTGTGGTTTAGAGATATTAGCATTGTTCAAGAATGTATCTCGTAGAAGTTGTAGAAAAATGAGAGAGAAATATGTTCAATTGTTACAAATCGTCGTTCGTTCAGGAAGTGCTTGTTGATGATACATGTTGATGTTTTAGGATGTACTTTTCAGCAATTTGTACTAATTATATAACCGGGCGGTGAATCATGATGGTTTGCAGTTGACGTCAAAAGTTGGAAGTAAAGGTTCTAAGTACATAGAGAAACAAAGTTTGTTTTATGATAATAAATAATTTCTCGTATCGTATATGGGTAAATATGTATTATAGGTAAATTAATAGTTTTTTTCTAGAGCATTTCTATGGTATTTAATAGTTAGGTTATTTGAAGATTGGATTGGGAAAATTTAATTTTAAAAAATTTAGGCCAATACAAGAATCAAAAATGTTTTCGATTTTATGGGCAATTTAAACATTAAGAAGAATACAACCGCGAAAGTACAACTTCCAAGGTAGCAAAACTGCTATAGGTATAACGAACTTAAAGATGTAAGTAGGGTTAAAAATGTCTTCAATATGAATAAGGGTAAACATATCACAATGCCATCTGGGGCAAAAAATTTACATGTATTTTGGATAAAAAATTTCAAATGTGCATTGGGTCAAAAATCTTCAATGTGCATTGGGACAAATATTTTAAAATGTCAACTGGGTCAAATGTCGAGTGTATAGTACTTTAAAAAGTTAAAATATGCATTGGGATGAGAAATTTAGTTGTATAATGGATTATTTTTGATAACAGACCAATTCGTTAAATTGAAACTTAAACTTAAAAATTTATAACTTTATATTCAAAAATTTAAAAATTTTTAAGGATTTTAAATATTTTTTTTTATAAATATTTTGTGCTTTAATTTTGAAACTTAGAATTTTTTGATTATAATAAAGATTCAATTAGGTAAATAAAAATTTTAAAAAATTAAATTTTTTTTTTCTTTACAAAATTAATCATTTTTCATGAAAAAAAAATTAAAATACATATAAGAGAATATTAAAGTTTAACAAATTATAAAAAGAATTATTAAAGGATTATTAAAAAAAAAATTAAAAAATAATTTGAACAACTTTTATAATTTTAGATACTCGTAAAAACTCCCTCCTTAGAGCCCTAAGAAAAGAAAATATACAAAGTTCTTTTTACAAAAATTTATTAAGTAACTGTATGTATTTTTAAAATAAACAACAACAAATTGTTTTATATGGTAGCCATGCGTTCTATATAAGTTGTCGGTGCTAAACAGCTGTTCTATCAGTTGAATACATTTATTTAAAAAATTGCAATGAACTCAGAACTTAAATTCCGTTAGACGAAGAAATTTAATATATCCATTTTTTGTCTTCCAACCTTCAATTTTGTCGAAATAATTCAGGAGAAAAATAAAAATTAAGTATAAAATGGAAATATTTTTGACATTTCTTCGAATATTTCAATTGGAAAATTACTTTTTACGATTAAGACGTTTCTCTTGAAATGTAGAAAAAAATTTTTAGGTCACATGACCAAAATATTTTTTATCAAAAATTTAAATTTTGGGAGGTTTTCTTTGATTTTTCTTCATTTTTGAATTCAAATTTAAATAAGGCGAATAAATTTAATTTCTTCATATTTTTGTCCCATAAGGATTTTCATGAGGGGGATGAGGCAAATAAAAAAATAAATATTTTTTAATTTTTGGTTTGTATTTTTTTCGTTTTTGGATGTTAAAGTTGCTTTTTAATATTTTATTAATTTAACATATTAATTTTTTTTTTTTGATTTGAACTTAGAAAGAAAATTAGATAAAAAATAAAATTTAAAAAAAAAATATATTTTGGTCACGTGACTTTAAACATTTTCTCACATGTATTTAATAGAAAACGTCTTATTTAAATAAATTTACCTACATATTCTTTCGTATATTTTTTACAAAATTCCAAAAATGTCAAAAATATTCTATAATTTTTAATTTAATTTTTATTTTTCCCCCTGAATTTTTTCGACAAAATCGTAGGGAGGGGGACGAAATTGAAATATAAAAATTTTAAATTTAAATTAAAATAACAAATTAATTAATTATACAAAATTAATTTAATGTAAAGAATCAACAAAAAAGAATGAAAAAAAAATTCTGTTTAATTTTTTATATTTTTTTTTTTATTTTATTTTATATTTTTATACACATTTTTAAGAAAATATCCATGTAATAGAAATTTTTTTTTTCAGTTTAATTTTTTTTTGTTGTAATTTTGAGTTCTTAAATGGTTGAAAATGATAATTTTGAACATTTCTGATAAATTTTTCTTCATTTGGACTAAAATTTCCAAAAGCAAGCGACGAATTAGTGTCAAAAAATAAACTTTTGATACAAAATGTTTGAACAAAGTTTGTTTTTTTTTAAATTTTCTCATCAAATATCTAATTTTTATTAAAAAAAATTTTCCTTTTTTCAGTGCCTTCTTTCGACGGCGACAAAGGCCATGACCGCCTTGAACGAGCAATTGTCGAAGAACATCGTCGAACAACACAATTAACGCCTCATGTAATTTTTCTAACCTAAAAAAAATTAAAATTTCTCTTAAAAAATAATTTTTTACCTTTTTTTAGAAATCCAAACCCCGCACCTACAGTCCCCATTCCGTCGAAAGTTTCCATCAGGCAATTTTACGAGCTCCCCGCTTGAAATCTGAGCTGCGTCGCGAATCCGAGGACATCGAGCTAATCCAAATGAAAACCCTGGCCTCCATGATTCCCGATGAAATTCTCATGCATCCGCAGGAAAACGCCGCCGTTCGTCACTTTGAAGCTGCCATCATGATCACCGATGCCTCTGGATTCACGGATTTGTCGGAAAAATACAACAAAGTCGGCAAAGGAGGTGCTTCCATGTTGAGTGCCGTGCTGAATTCCTACATGGGCACCATGGTCCAGGAGATTTTGGCGCAAGGAGGGGACGTTTTAAAGTTCAGCGGCGACGCAATGTTGACAATTTTCAAAGTTTCCGGCACCACGACGATGCACGATGCGGTCCACAAGGCACTCGACACAGCACTGATCATCCAAAATCGCTGCGGAAAATACAAAACGGACGTCGGCGTGATTCTAAAGTCAAAAATTGCCATTTCCGCGGGCAGTGTAAGCTTTTCCATGATCGGCACGGAGCAATATTCGCATTATGTGTTGGTCGGACAACCACTTTGGGACACAAAATCCTGCGAACAAGCAGCTACATCGGGTCAGGTGTTGGTAACGAGTCAAGCGTGGCGCTACATTAACGCGAACGAGTATTTGTACGAGTTTTTGGACGACAAACATTTGTACAATTTGATGGGATTCCGTGACGAATGGCGATTTGTGCAACGGGGACACGAGGATTTCGGCGAAGTTGATCGATTTTTGGGGAAAAATGACATTGGCGACACCAAAGAACGCGATTTGTTCCTCGAGCAGCACATAAAAGCGGAATTTTTCGAAAGACCGAGCATGAAAATTGCTTTTGACAAGCAGACGAGGGGATTTTTGCGGCGATTTATGATCCCAACGCTCAATCGAGCGATCGAAATGAACGAACCGATCGAACATTTGAACGAAATGCGACAAGTTGTGATCGTTTTCGTGAATTTGGTGACAGATGATGCCAGTGACGCGTTGCTAATTGACGTCGCGAACGAAACTTTTCAAGAAATCTGCAAAATTTCGGCCTTTTATGAGGGAACGCTCAACAAAGTCTCACTTTTCGACAAAGATCTGATGTTTCTCGTGATTTTTGGGCTCCGTGGCTTCAAGCATCACGTCCAAAGTCAAATTGCGCTGCGTTGCGGATCGGAAATTAAGAATTCCCTGATCAACCATCGACATGTGATAACGGCGTCAGTTGGTGTGACGACCGGAAATACCTATTGTGGCGTCGTGGGATACGAAAAAAGGCGGGAATATTCGGCAATTAGTGTCAAAGTTAATAAAGCGGCGCGTTTGATGATGGCTTACCCGAATAAAGTGACGTGCGATAAGGAAACGTACATCGGGAGCAATTTATCGTCGATGCATTTCACGCCGCAGCCGCAAAAAGAGCTGAAAGGACTGCAAAATGTCGGAGTTGTTTACGAATTTTTGGAAGTTGCGGTTTATCCGATTCATTTGACGCCCCAGGGACGAGAATTTTCCTTCCTAGGACGGAGTGATTTCATGCAAGCCTTTGAAAAAAGGCTTTTTTATGCGATGCAGTTGTCGGAGGACAGCAAAAAACAGCTGCAAGAGGAAAAAAGACAAATTAGTGTGTTGATTTTGGGCGAAACGCGTGAAGGAAAGTCTTGTTTGTTGGATGAAATGTTCGCTTTTACCTATGAAAGGGCGATCAAATGCTTTAAAATTAAGAATCACGTTCATCATGCAAGGACTCCGTATACTCTGACGTCTCTTTATATGAATATTCTGCTTGGAGGAAATTCCGAGAGTACGACAATGTCACGGCAGAAGGCGATTGAAGTGGCTCTTAATAAATTTCAAGTGAGGCAGGTGAGTATTTTTTTTTTCTCAAGTCACTTTTCAACCAATTTTTGATGGGTTTTAAAGCTAAAAGTTAATAAATATTCATTTTTAAGTTGATTTCCATTGATATCTGATCGATTTTTGATCAAATAAAAAAAAGTACGATTTTATCATATGAGGAGCAAAAATCGTACTTTTTTCTCAAGTCACTTTTCAACCAATTTTTGATGGGTTTCAAAGCTAAAAGTTAATAAATATTCATTCTAAAGTTGATTTCCATTGATATCTGATCGATTTTTGATGAAATAAAAAAAAGTACGATTTTATCATATGAGGAGCAAAAATCGTACTTTTTTTTCTCAAGTCACTTTTCAACCAATTTTTGATGGGTTTCAAAGCTAAAAGTTAATAAATATTCATTTTTAAGTTGATTTCCATTGATATCTGATCGATTTTTGATGAAATAAAAAAAAGTACGATTTTATCATATGAGGAGCAAAAATCGTACTTTTTTTCTCAAGTCACTTTTCAACCAATTTTTGATGGGTTTCAAAGCTAAAAGTTAATAAATATTCATTCTAAAGTTGATTTCCATTGATATCTGATCGATTTTTGAAGAAAAAAAAAAAAGTACGATTTTATCATATGAGGAGCAAAAATCGTACTTTTTTTCTCAAGTCACTTTTCAACCAATTTTTGATGGGTTTCAAAGCTAAAAGTTAATAAATATTCATTCTTAAGTTGATTTCCATTGATATCTGATCGATTTTTGATGAAATAAAAAAAAGTACGATTTTATCATATGAGGAGCAAAAATCGTACTTTTTTTCTCAAGTCACTTTTCAACCAATTTTTGATGGGTTTCAAAGCTAAAAATTAATAAATATTCATTCTAAAGTTAATTTCCATTGATATCTGATCGATTTTTGATGAAATAAAAAAAAGTACGATTTTATCATATGAGGAGCAAAAATCGTACTTTTTTTCTCAAGTCACTTTTCAACCAATTTTTGATGGGTTTCAAAGCTAAAATTAAATAAATATTCATTCTAAAGTTAATTTCTATCGATTTCTGATCGATTTTTGATGAAATATAAAAAACAACGATTTTATCATATGAGGAGCAAAAATCGTACTTTTTTTCTGTCACTTTTCAACCAATTTTTGTCACTTTTTGACCAATTTTTGATGGGTTTCAAAGCTAAAAGTTAATAAATATTCATTCTAAAGTTGATTTCCATTGATATCTGATCGATTTTTGATCAAATAAAAAAAAGTACGATTTTATCATATGAGGAGCAAAAATCGTACTTTTTTTCTCAAGTCACTTTTCAACCAATTTTTGATGGGTTTCAAAGCTAAAAGTTAATAAATATTCATTCTAAAGTTAATTTCCATTGATATCTGATCGATTTTTGATGAAATAAAAAAAAGTACGATTTTATCATGTGAGGAGCAAAAATCGTACTTTTTTCCTCGAGTCACTTTTCAACCAATTTTTGATGGGTTTCAAAGCTAAAAGTTAATAAATATTCATTCTAAAGTTGATTTCCATTGATATCTGATCGATTTTTGATGAAATAAAAAAAAGTACGATTTTATCATATGAGGAGCAAAAATCGTACTTTTTTCCTCGAGTCACTTTTCAACCAATTTTTGATGGGTTTCAAAGCTAAAAGTTAATAAATATTCATTTTTACGATATCTTCGATTTTTTGAAATAAAAAAAGTACGATTTTAATATGAGGAGCAAAAATCGTACTTTTTTCCTAATTTTAATTTTTAATTTTAATTTTAAAATTTTAATTTTAATTTTTTTAATTTTTTTAATTTTAATTTTAATTTTTAATTTTTAATTTTAATTTTAAATTTTAATTTTAATTTTAATTTTAATTTTAATTTTAATTTTAATTTTAATTTTAATTTTAATTTTAATTTTAATTTTAATTTTAATTTTAATTTTAATTTTAATTTTAATTTTAATTTTAATTTTAATTTTAATTTTAATTTTAATTTTAATTTTAATTTTAATTTTAATTTTAATTTTAATTTTAATTTTAATTTTAATTTTAATTTTAATTTTAATTTTAATTTTAATTTTAATTTTAATTTTAATTTTAATTTAATTTCAGCTTTACTTCGCCCTCAACCCAATCCTAAAAGTCGAATTTCCTGTGCCACCGATGACTGAAGAGCTCAAATCCCGTTACGACGAAATTCAACGCCGAATGTTCAAGTTACTCTGTCGCACCATCATCAAAGACTTCTGGGTAATTTTCATCGACGACATCGAATTCGCGGATGACGAGTCCGTTCTCCTCTTAAACGAAGTTTTCGAGATTTTTCACGTATTTTTCGTCATCACCACCGGCAACAAAAGAAAAATATCAAAAATAGCCGCGAAAATTTTCAAACAATTCAACATAAAATCCTTCGTTTTGGGCCCAATCGAGCAACTGCACCAAAAAACGCTCGCCTGTCAATTCTTGAATGTCGACGCAATCGACATCGATATCGAGCGCGTGATAAATTTGAACAGTAACGGCAACCCCGGATGGATTCGTCGCTTTTTGATCTCCATGCAGCTTGATCGGGTAATAAATATCGAAGAAATGAGTGTCAACGAAGCCAAGTCACGTGGTTATGTGTTCAAAGATGAGCGCGCAAATCACCACAAAATGTCCATGGAACGTCCTTCGGGCTCAACTTTTCAATTTTGCACCGTTCAATTTCCGGATTTTAACAAAAATGGTGAAAAATGTGGGAAAATTCTTCGTGTTGCGACATTGCCGCCGGATTTTAATGCCGAAAAATTGGAAATTGAAGCACCGGATGACGTTCACATCATGATCCAATATGACTCGTTGTCGTCGTTCGAGCAACAAATCGTGAAATGTTGCTCCGTTTTGGGAAAAACTTTTTTCCGATCGATGACTTCGCATTTGCTGCGTGGAAATGAACGCGCCATTTCTCAAGCAATCCAACATTTGTTCGAATTAAAAATTTTCGCGTGTGCCGGCGGGAATTTTATGCACGGAAATGTCTTGATCCAGAAGCAAATGATGAAAAATTCCGATCGTGATGACGTCTCGTGTCTTTGTACTCACCTGAGAATCCCGGAAAACTGCGTTGATTTGCCTCGTTACGCCAATTGTGGCTACATAAAATTCAAATCTGAGCTTTTTATGAAGGCATCTTACGATTTATTGACTGACGGGCAGCAAAAAGAGTATCACATGAAGGCACTGAAATATCTCGAGAACGAGTCGAAGCGATGTGAGGCATGCGGAAGTTCCTATTTTGAGAACTTGGAGTACATAAAAGACGAAATAATCGCCGATGAGCCGCAAAAAATAACGTCTGAAGTGCTGTTTGGTGAGGCAAAGACGAATAAATGGGGAATTCATTCGAGTTCGTCCATTACGAGGATGAGTGATTCGCAGAGGTCGAGCATTACGTCGTCGTCGTTGACGAAGAGGGCGAAATTTTTCATGACAAAGACGTCGGAGAAGGCACTGATTTTCAAATTTGGGAGTTTTACCTTTGTGCATTGCGAGTGCAATATGATTTTGTATTTGACGTTTAGTCAAATGATTCGGCATGCAAAGGGAGCAAGTGAGTATTTTAATTTTTTTTTTAAATTAGAAAAAAAATATTTTTAATGAAAAATTGGTAAGAAATTACATTTTTGAGTGACAGCTGTCAAAAAAAAAATATGACAAAAATGGGCTCAAAAATGTATTTTTTTTTCAAAATTTTTAAAATTTTGTATGAAAATTAATTTTCAAACGTCAAAAATTGAAGTTTTGAAATGACAGCTGTCATCAAAAATTCCATAAAAATTAGATTTCGCTCAAAAATTTTGAATTTTTAAATGACAAATCAATTCAATCTAAAAATTTTAGCACTTTATTTGAAAAATTTCTGCAAATGTCAAAAATTAGAGTTTTTTTAATGACATCTGTCAAAAAATAAAATTCTAAGTGACAGCTGTCCTTAAAAATGAGAAAAGTTGCTCAAAAGTTTAAAAATGTAATTATAAATTCACTTTTGAATATTAAAAATTAAAGTTTTTGACTAAAATCTGTCAAAAAATGAAATTTTTAAGTGACAGCTGTCATCGAAAATGTCAAAAATTGGTCCAAAAAATAATTTTTGTCCAAGCTGTCATAAAAGCTCTAAAAACCTTCTCAAAATTTTCCTTTTGTTCTAAAATTTTCAATATTTTGTATGAAAAGTCGTTTTCAAACGTCATAATTGAAGATTTTAAATGACAGCTGTCATCAAAATTTTTTTAAAAAGGAATTTTCGTTCTAAAAATTTGACATTTATTATTGACAAGTTCTGTTTATACGTCAAATTTGAAGTCTCAAGTGACAGCTGTCATCAAAAATGTCAAAAATAATTTTTGTCCAAAATTTTCAAATTTTTATGTTTTTGTTCTAAAATTTTGTAAATTTGACATTTATTATTGACAAGTTCTGTTTATACGTCAAATTTGAAGTCTCCGTTGACAGCTGTCAAAAAAAAAATTAAAAAAATTGAAAAAAATGTCCAAAATCAAGTTCTTGTACTAAAATTTTATAAATTTGAATTGAAAAGTAACTTTTAAACGTCAAAAATTCAAATTTTGTTCTAAAAATTTAAAAACTTTTTTTGACAAGCCTTAAAAAATGTCAAAAATTAAAGTTTTTGAATGACATCTGTCAAAAAAATGAAATTGCTAAGTGACAGCTGTCATCGGAAATGTCAAAAATTGCTCAAAATTTAGTTTTGTTTGACAGCTGTCAAAAAATGTTCCAAAAAAATTAAAAACTGTTTTTTTTTCATAAATTTCTTACAGATTCTTACCAAAAAATCGTCGAAACAATGTTACAAAAAACGGAAGTCTGCATCGACAACTGGAACTACATCAAAGCTCTTCACATCCTCGACGAACTCGAGTCCTACATGACCGACGCCACTTTATTCCGCGATCACGGTTACTTTATCTTCTTCAAATCTCGCCTTTTCACGCTCCAAGCAATCGCCAGTACGGGTCTCAATCAACTCGCAACTGCCCGTTTGATGCTTGCTAAAAGTTGTGAAGTCCTCAACCTTCCTTTTCCGAAGCCAAATCGATCAAATGTCAAATTTGCGTTGAAATTAGCCAACAAAACGCGGAATTTCCTTAAAAATCATCCATATGGCGGAAAAATATCAAAAGTTAGCTTAATTTACGAGTTGGTAACTATTCAAATTGCCGAATGCTCGACCGCCATGTTTGTTTTGTTCAAAAAGACCCGCGAACATGACTTGTCGTTAACAATGGCGGCGATTGCGTTGTACAAAGCGACTTGTTATAGTCACAATTATGCGTTAATTATAAATTGTTATGCGAATTTTTTGAATGTGGCATTTAAATTTGGGTTAACGCATCATTTGAAGTGGATGAAGACGAAATCTTTCGAATTGGCGATCTATGCGATGAAACAAGGAACTGATCAAAAGTTGTTACAAGCTGTTTCAAGTCTTTTTTACTCGTTGGTGTTCTCAATGTGAGTAATTTTTACTGAAAATTGATGAAATTTTAAAATGTGCCTTGGGTCAAAATTTTAAAATTGGGTAAAAATCTATGAGAATTTGTACTGGGGTGAAGTTTTGAATCTACAATGAGACAAAATTCGTAAATTAATAATTTATCCAACTCATATTTAAAGTTTTCCCCCAGTTCACATTCAAATTTTTTCGTCCCAGTGGACATTTTGAATTTTTAAAATCTTCAAAGCTTTGAATATGAGTTGGAAAAGTAATTTATTTCCTCAAAATTTACAAATTTTGTCTCATTGTAGATTCAAATATTTCACCCCAGTACATATTTTCATAGATTTTTATCTAATTTAAAGTTTTTGACCCAATGTACATTTTCAAATTTCATCCCAACTTACATTTTTATTGAATAATTTTAAAAATTACTCAAGAAAAATGTACACTGGGACGAAATTTTAGAATGTGCTTTGGGTCAAAACTTTTATAAACATCTTAAATTCGGTAAAAACTTACCAAAATGTGCATTGGGTTGAAATTTTTTTTCAAAATTTAAATCCAATGTGACTCAAATTCTTAAAATTTTGCCCAATGTACATTTCAAATTTTGTCCCAGCTCATATTTTAAAAACTTGAAATAATTAAATGAGCTTATTTTAGATTTTTTTCCTTTTAAAATATAAACTGGGGCAAAATTTGAAATGTACATTGGGTAAAATTTTAAGAATTTAACTCACATTGGATTTAAATTTAAAAAAAAATCTTCAACCCAATGCACATTTTGATAAGATTTTTGAAAATAAATATTTTATATCTAAAGCGCTCATGAACCAGAAAAAGATTTCGCCATCAACCTTTCGTACATGAGCCTCCATATCAACAAAAGTTGCAAAGCATCTCCCGAACAATGGAAAGTCCTCCCGATGCTCATCAGTCTCTTACTCTCCCAAAAACGAGTCGGCGACATCCTCATTTTACTCCAACAACATTTCGAGTCTGTCAAAAATAACGAAGATCGCACTGGGCTAACTTGGCACTACGCCCTCTGTTTAGACATTCTCCTCGATGCGAGTTTCATGATTGTTCCTTTTCACGTCTGCATGACTTTCTACATGGAAAACATCGAGATTTTATCGCATCTGCAAGATCCCTTTGGCATTTCCCGCTTTTATTCAAACATGTGGTTGTGGTGCGTGCGAACCAAGTCATGGGCATCTGCGCAAATTTTTTACGAAAATATCCAAAAGAAATTTAATTTGTCGATTTATGATTCTTCGGACAATCTCATGACAGCAATTCGTGTTTTGGAAGCCTTAATTTTGACTTTTCTTCGAGCAATGGAGACACGAAATCTAGTTTCGATGGAAGAAATTGAAACGGAAATAAGAAAACTCATGAAATCAATTGAGGAAGCTTTGGTTGACAAAAATTATCATGGCGAGAGATTTATTTTGCTGAGGACTTATTTTTCGCAAATCACGAATTATAAATTATTGGATCAGAATTTGTTCGTTTTGAGGACAACGGCGTCAAATTGTTTGATAACGGGAAATTTTTACATTTATGAAATGATTTGTCATCATATTAGGGTGAGTTGAAGTATTTATAAAATACGTAAAAAAATACGTAAAAAATACGTAATTTTGTTTTTGGGCCCCTGTAAATTTATTTTTGCGCAAAAGGCATTCAGACCTATTGTAATTTGTAGCTTTGAATTATATCTTTCCAACGAATGTAAATTTGACCCTGTACGATAATAGCAAAGCTAAAATTATCAGATTTTTGGATAGGTATAAAATACGTAAAAATGCGTAAAAAATACGTAATTTTGTTTTTGGGCCCCTGTAAATTTATTTTTGCGCAAAAGGCATTCAGACCTATTGTAATTTGTAGCTTTTTCACATGCAACAGTGTCGCACAACGAATGTAAATATCTGAATTATATCTTTTTATCCAACGAATACGTAATTTTGTTTTTGACCCTGTAAATTTATTTTTGCGCAAAAGGATAATTTGTAGCTTTGAATTATATCTTTCCTACGAATGTAAATTTGACCCTGTACGATAATTGCAAAGCTAAAATTATCAGATTTTTGGATAGGTATAAAATACGTAAAAAATACGTAATTTTGTTTTTGGGCCCCTGTAAATTTATTTTTGCGCAAAAGGCATTCAGACCTATTGTAATTTGTAGCTTTGAATTATATCTTTCCAACGAATGTAAATTTGACCCTGTACGATAAGTGCAAAGCTAAAATTATCAAATTTTTGGATAGGTATAAAATACGTAATTTTGTTTTTGGGCCCCTGTAAATTTATTTTTGCGCAAAAGGCATTCAGACCTATTGTAATTTGTAGCTTTGAATTATATCTTTCCAACGAATGTAAATTTGACCCTGTACGATAAGTGCAAAGCTAAAATTATCAAATTTTTGGATAGGTATAAAATACGTAAAAATACGTAAAATATACGTAAAAAAATACGTAATTTTGTTTTTGGGCCCCTGTAAATTTATTTTTGACCTACAGTACCATATCTTTCAAACGAATGTAAATTTGACCCTGTACGATAAGTGCAAAGCTAAAATTATCAAATTTTTGGATAGGTATAAAATACGTAAAAAAATACGTAAATTTGTTTTTGGGCTCCTGTAAATTTATTTTTGCGCAAAAGGCATTCAGACCTATTGTAATTTGTAGCTTTGAATTATATCTTTCAAACGAATGTAAATTTGACCCTGTACGATAAGTGCAAAGCTAAAATTATCAAATTTTTGGATAGGTATTTAAATTTAAAAAAAAAAACCAGGTAACTCCATTGAATAATTTTGACAGTTAAAATTTTTGACAGAAGTATAATTTGTCGTTAAACAACAATTTTTTTGGAATAATTTAAGTCAATAAACGTAACTTTAGAATTTTTTGATAAATTCATAAAGATCAAAAATAGAAAATTTTGATAAAAATTTCGTAGCTGTCAAATTGAAAAAATGACAGGTGTCTTTTGAAATTTTCGTAATTTTAAAAGTTGAATTCAAATTAATTTTTTTCTTTTAATTAAATTAAAACTTAGATTTTATTTAATCTTTGAATTAATTAAAAATTATGAACTTTAAAAAAAGTTGTGACAGCTGTCAAAATTATTTTCAAATTATTTTAAATTTTAAGAAATTAATTTTTCAGCAAATTTTTGTCATTTTTAATTAAAATTGTAGGTTTTAAACCTAAAATAAATACTTTAAAAAATTTATTTTGACACCTGTCAAATTTTTTAAATGTCCAAATTCATTTTGAAATTTGATATTTATTGTCAAACTTTGATCTATTATGATCGGTCTGAGTTGTTTTTTTTTATTTTTGTCTAAAAACTTAAATATTAGGCTTTGAATTGATTGAAAATTATGAACTTGAACTAAAATTTTGACAGCTGTCATCTGTGAAAATTTTTAAAATTTATTTTTTTATTTAAAAAAATTAATTTTTCACCAAATATTTGTCCTTTTCATTGAATATTGAATTGATATTAAATATTTTGAGTCTAAAGTTGCTTTGAAAATTTATAATTTATTAAACAATTGACACCTGTCAAAATTAAAAAATCATGATTTGATTTGTCCCTTAAAAAAAATCAAATCATTTTTTGATTTTTTGATTTTGATTTAAATCATACAAGCCTGTTTAGAACTGTCAAATTTAAACATTTATCAATGCAAAATGTCAAAAATTTAATTTTTTTCAAAAAATTGTCAACAAATCGCAAAAAAAATAATTTTTTGACAAATTTTTTCGAAAATTTAATTGAAAATTCTTTTAAAAATTAAAATTTTTATAAAAATTTTTCAAAAAATTAACAAAATTTGTCAAAAAATTTAAAATTTTCCAAAACTAACAAAATTTTATAAAAAATCTCCAATTTCAGGCTTGGTCAAAATCCCTCCCTTCCGAATTCGAGACCTTCTGGACAACCTTTGCCACGGAAAAACACGACGAACGTTATTCCTACGAAGAATGGTGCAAAACTGGCAAACGTCTCTTCCCGTTCACACTTCCCATGCCAACAATCATCTAACTGATAAAATCAATTTTTTTTTATCATCTATCATAATAATTTGTATTTGTTCAATAACTCAACAAAAAATCTATTTAAATTAATAACAAAAAAATTTTTTAACACTAAAGGGGATCGATATATTGAAATTCACTGCAATTTCGTAACAAAAATATATGAAATTAATTTCTTTTTAATTGAGAAAATTCATTTGGATCGTTTTTTTAGGTAACTTTAGAGATGTCCTGCTTTTTCCTTGCCACCCAAATAGTGATATTGGATGAATCTGCCGTTCTGTATGCATTGCGCGGTGAAATTTGTGACGTGACACGCAAACAGGAGCCAGTTTCGGGGTTGGACTTTGTAGGCGAATCGCATGAAGACGAGCGAATACAAGCAAAGGGCGGTTGTCATTGTGCCACTGATGATTTTGGGGTCTTTGTTGATGTCGGAAAGGGCGGCAATGGGAATTCCCTAAAAAAAAATTAAAAAATTTGATCCAAAAATTTAAAAAAAATAAAAATTTTAAAAATTACCCAATTAGCGACGGGTCCCCAAAAATGTGTGCTGCACAAATAATCGCGAAATTCCTTGCTCTTCAAGCTGTCAACCAATTTACGTCCAATTGCTGCCATAGTTCTTGATGCTTGTCTGTAAATAAACAAATTAAAAAGACGAAAATGCTCAATTTTTGTCGTCAGTACGGAAAAAATTATTATTTATGACAAGTTGATTGCTCGTGCGACGACAACTGACGACTTTCTGTAAACTCGGCCAATTTCATGACCTTACACAGGGATATTTTTCAATTATTTATTATACAATTGAGTGCCTACGTCGCACACAGAACTTTTATCGCAATCACAATTAAAACCATGCGAGCTCGATTTCATCTGTTTGCAGTGCAAACCAATCACTTTTGATTAAAATTTTATTGCGTAGGTATGCAAAATAGTTTTTTTTCGCTCTATAGACGAAAAACGAACGAAGAAAGTAGTTGTCGAGTCGTCATTATATAAGACAGAACAATCAATAATTTTTATTGATTGATGATTTTTGTTGAATTTCTGGCTCTTGAACTTTTTTTTGATGATAAATTACTGAAAACGTACCTTTTTGTTGTTTTATCGAAGTGTTGGAGAAATGAAATTGCAGGAAAATGAGAGAATTTCGTGTTGTTCGTACGTCGAAATGTTTACCTACTACGAGTTAATGACGTTTCTGAAGTTCTGTGGCGCAGTAGGGGATTGCGGAGTGATTTAGAAGTGCTGAAGGAAGGTATTTGTGGATTACTTTGGAAGTGCTGAAATAAAAGGATAAGAAATTTAGTAGTTTTAGTGAAAAAAAAATTAATTTTAAGGTAAAAAATTCAAAAAAACAAAAAAAAATTAAGTTTAAAATTTTAACATAAAAAATTTAATTTAATTTCATTTTAATTAATTTAAATTTTGTTTAAATAAATTTAATTTTATAATAATTTTAAAATAATTTTAATAAATTTATTTTTTTTTAAATAAAATTCATTTAATAAAATAAAATATATTCATTCCAAAGATGATTTCCATCAAAATCTCCTTGATTTTTAAAGAAATAAAAAATTTTTTTTTTCCTTGACCGTTTTAAAAAAAAAAATTAAAAACGGTCTTGAAATTTTTCAAAGCAAGTTTTAATCAACTTTTGTTAGATTTCAAAGCTAAAATTGAATAAATATTCATTCTAAAGATGATTTCCATCAAAATCTCCTTGATTTTTAAAGAAATAAATTTTTTTTTTCCTTGACCGTTTAAAAAAAAAAAAATTAAAAACGGTCTTGAAATTTTTCAAAGCAAGTTTTAATCAACTTTTGTTGGATTTCAAAGCTAAAATTGAATAAATATTCATTCTAAAGATGATTTCCATCAAAATCTCCTTGATTTTTAAAGAAATAAAAAAAAGTTTAAAAAAAAAAAATTAAAAACGGTCTTGAAATTTTTCAAAGCAAGTTTTAATCAACTTTTGTTGGATTTCAAAGCTAAAATTGAATAAATATTCATTCTAAAGATGATTTCCATCAAAATCTCCTTGATTTTTAAAGAAATAAAAAATTTTTTTTTCATGACCGTTTAAAAAAAAAAATTAAAAACGGTCTTGAAATTTTTCAAAGCAAGTTTTAATCAACTTTTGTTGATTAAAATCTCCTTGATTTTTGAAGAAATAAAAAAAAAAATTGGGGACACAGCGTTACTGACATACATTTTAAATTTTAATAATATTTTGATTTATTTTTGCAAAGAAATTTATTTTAAATTAAATATTAAAAAAAAATTGAATTTTTTTAAAAAATTTATTGTCCTCAAACAAATACAAAAACATCTGGTCACCTTATTGGAAAAGATCCCAATTCGACGTGATTTTTCGTTCTCACAGGACAATTTTTCCCCATTTTCGGTAAAATTCGTAGTCAACTCGTCATTTTCCGTCAATTTCCGAAGATTTCACAGCTGATACTCGTCAAGATGCAACAGATGGTGAGTAATTTTCTTCTTTTTAAACCAAATTTTATCAATTAAAAATATTCTTATTTTTAGGTTAGCTTCGTTTTATCAAGAAAAACTTCAATTCTGAAAAGAAAATTGATAAAATCCCAAAAATTCAATGAAAAATCATGAAAAAATCTTCGAAATTTTTATTTGTTGTCATAATTTGCATTTCGTAACCTTCACGCTATCGCGCATGTCCTGCAAGTATTCCAACCAAAATGCCCTTAAATGAGTTTTTCCTCACAAATTTTCTTTTTAGTTGCGATTGAGTAGTGGAATCCTTCGAAAGCTGCCACACGCGTTGTGTAATCAGTGAAAAAAAAATCTTTTCTACATCAAAAAATTTTCTGCTTCTTGGATCTTGGTCATGAATTATTAACGAAAAAACTGACGAAACGATGTTCAAACGGGCAATTAGTGTTAAAGTTTTATACAAAAGCACCGTGAACTGAGCTCTTTGTGAAAAAAATTAATTTTTTATATTTTTCAAGACGCTTTTCTATACATTACTACTCTCTGTACCTACTTGAGTCTATAGTTAAAAGTAGTCAACCGCACCTCAATATAATTTTTCGTAACTGCCCTTTTTTGTCTTTGAACATTAATTTGAACAAAAAAAAGTGAAAAATCATGACTGAAGCAAAAAAGCAATAATAATTTTATAAAAAAAAAGAAAAAAATCATGAATAAATTATTTTATGATTAAATCAATTATTATGTGTAAAAAAAATCGTCGTAAAATTTTTTTATATTAAAAAAAGTGAGGCAACAACGAAGAAAAACAAACAAAATGTAAGTGGCAACTCGCAACATATTTACTGCTATACGTTGAGATATGTATCAAGTTTCATCAATTTTATTGCGCTTGAAACGAAAATCCTTGTAGTCTGCGTTTCGGTTGTTAAGCAAATGATCCGGATATACGACAACGACCGTCGACACTCATTATTTTCTGTGCTTTTTTTTTTGTTTTTTTGGAGGAATGTGAAAATTTGACAAATGCGGGCATTATAGTCAGAAGTTGTGAGTTATGTAACCTAAGGTTTTTGTTAAGAGATTTTTGTTTGTTTTGAGCCTTTTAGTAGGAAATGAGGGCGTTTTTAATGAGTTTGCTTAACTGACAAATTTTTGTAATTTAAATTTACTTTTAAAAAAATATTTTTTTAATTAATTAAGTCGAGAAGTTAAATACCTAATCTAAATTTTTGATAAAAAAAATTATCTAAAAATTAAATTTTAATAAAAATTTAAAATTAAATTTAATTTAAATTAAAAATTTACATTTACCTATGAGTATTTTTTTAATTTTTAAAATAATTTTCTTGACTTATTTAATAAAAAAAATAGACAAAGTAGTCGTCTAAAGAACGACATACTGTACCGTATTTCGATCTTTTTTGTACTCCTCAAGTCACATTTTCATACTCCTCAAGTCACATGTTCATTCCTCTCATTTCACATTTATGTACTCCTCATGACTATTTCACGGTTACATACACCTCACAACCCAAGAGACTGCCCACAGACCTTCAGGGTCCTCAAATAACTAAGAATTTGGTACCAATTAGGTAGCAACTTTTGTTTTGGACTTTTTCCAAATTTTGCGTTTCCGATGTACAGGAGCCATTTATAGAAGTTAGCAAAAAAAATTGATCAAAAAAAATTTAAGTCAAAATCCTCTTATTATGAGGGCTCACATACCGATTTTTCAAAATTAAGCTAGATCACGGTTCTCCGTCTCAAAATGAAGGTTTTGATGTTAGAAACAACTTTTGTTTTGGGCTTTTTCAAAATTTTGCGTTTCCGATGTACAGGAGCCATTTATAGAAGTTAGCAAAAAAAATTGATCAAAAAAAATTTAAGTCAAAATCCTCTTATTATGAGGGCTCACATACCGATTTTTCAAAATTAAGCTAGATCACGGTTCTCCGTCTCAAAATGAAGGTTTTGATGTTAGAAACAACTTTTGTTTTGGGCTTTTTCAAAATTTTGCGTTTCCGATGTACAGGAGCCATTTATAGAAGTTAGCAAAAAAAATTGATCAAAAAAAATTTAAGTCAAAATCCTCTTATTATGAGGGCTCACATACCGATTTTTCAAAATTAAGCTAGATCACGGTTCTCCGTCTCAAATTGAAGGTTTTGGCATTAGAAACAACTTTTGTTTTGGACTTTTTCTAAATTTTGCGTTTTCGATGTACAGGAGCCATTTAAAGATGTTAGCAAAAAAATTGATTAAAAAAAATTTAAGTCAAAATCCTCTTATTATGAGGGCTCACATACCGATTTTTCAAAATTAAGCTAGATCACGGTTCTCCGTCTCAAATTGAAGGTTTTGGCATTAGAAACAACTTTTGTTTTGGACTTTTTCTAAATTTTGCGTTTTCGATGTACAGGAGCCATTTAAAGATGTTAGCAAAAAAATTGATTAAAAAAAATTTAAGTCAAAATCCTCTTATTATGAGGGCTCACATACCGATTTTTCAAAATTAAGCTAGATCACGGTTCTCCGTCTCAAATTGAAGGTTTTGGCATTAGAAACAACTTTTGTTTTGGGCTTTTTCAAAATTTTGCGTTTCCGATGTACAGGAGCCATTTATAGAAGTTAGCAAAAAAAATTGATCAAAAAAAATTTAAGTCAAAATCCTCTTATTATGAGGGCTCACATACCGATTTTTCAAAATTAAGCTAGATCACGGTTCTCCGTCTCAAATTGAAGGTTTTGGCATTAGAAACAACTTTTGTTTTGGGCTTTTTCAAAATTTTGCGTTTCCGATGTACAGGAGCCATTTATAGAAGTTAGCAAAAAAAATTGATCAAAAAAAATTTAAGTCAAAATCCTCTTATTATGAGGGCTCACATACCGATTTTTCAAAATTAAGCTAGATCACGGTTCTCCGTCTCAAAATGAAGGTTTTGATGTTAGAAACAACTTTTGTTTTGGGCTTTTTCAAAATTTTGCGTTTCCGATGTACAGGAGCCATTTATAGAAGTTAGCAAAAAAAATTGATCAAAAAAAATTTAAGTCAAAATCCTCTTATTATGAGGGCTCACATACCGATTTTTCAAAATTAAGCTAGATCACGGTTCTCCGTCTCAAAATGAAGGTTTTGATGTTAGAAACAACTTTTGTTTTGGACTTTTTCAAAATTTTGCGTTTCCGATGTACAGGAGCCATTTAAAGATGTTAGCAAAAAAAATTGATCAAAAAAAATTTCAGCCAAAATCCTCTTATTATGAGGGCTCACATACCGATTTTTCAAAATTAAGCTAGATCACGGTTCTCCGTCTCAAATTGAAGGTTTTGGCATTAGAAACAACTTTTGTTTTGGGCTTTTTCAAAATTTTGCGTTTCCGATGTACAGGAGCCATTTATAGAAGTTAGCAAAAAAAATTGATCAAAAAAAATTTAAGTCAAAATCCTCTTATTATGAGGGCTCACATACCGATTTTGCAAAATTAAGCTAGATCACGGTTCTCCGTCTCAAAATGAAGGTTTTATGTTAGAAAAATTTTGCGTTTCCGATGTACAGGAGCCATTTAAAGATGTTAGCAAAAAAAATTGATCAAAAAAAATTTAAGTCAAAATCTTCTCATTATGAAATACCGATTTTTCAAAATTAAGCTAGAACGGTTCTCCGTCTCAAAAAAGGTTTTGGCATGTTAGAAACAACTTTTGTTTTGCGAATTTCAAAATTTTGCGTTTCCGATGTACAGGAGCCATTTAAAGAAGTTAGCAAAAAAAATTGATTTTTCAAAACTTATATGAGGGCTCAACAAAAGGTTTTCAGCAATTCAAAATTTTGATTAAATATTAAATATTCATATTTTTGTCTAAAAAAATATTCTTTAAAAATGATGCAAAATTTAACTTTATACAGTAACTTATCTGAATGTTATAAATTTGTCATAATTCAGCAATTTTTTTAAAAATTAAAGATCATTCTCCGCTCAAAATGAAGGTTTTGATGTTGAAAAATTTCAAAATTTCCGAGCAGGAGCCATTTTAGAGTGATTATTTGATCAAAAAAAATTTAAGTCAAAATCGACTTAAAACGGTTCTGTCTAAAATGTTTTCCGCCGGAATCATTTTTTTCCGATGTACACTAAGCCATATCACAATCAGAAATCCTTCGACATGGTCTACTAATCTTAACATACTTTTCTCTTTTTTCCTATTCTCTGTCATTTAAAGCAAAAAAATATCAGATCTACTTGAGAATCAAAGTTTTAAAAAGAAAAAATCAAGTTCGATGGGAAGTTTTTCATATCACAATCAGAAATCCTTCGACATGGTCTACTAATCTTAACATACTTTTCTCTTTTTTCCTATTCTCTGTCATTTAAAGCAAAAAAATATCAGATCTACTTGAGAATCAAAGTTTTAAAAAGAAAAAATCAAGTTCGATGAAATGTACACAGTAAAAAATCCACGTCTCGCGCGGCGTCTCGCGGCGCGAGACGTGATGCGAGACGTGCGCGAGACGTGGCGCGAGACGTGGAAAATTGATATTTTTGGCTTTTCTGAAGCAATGGTAGGTTTGCGGGCATATGTTTCTTGGTGAAAAATGATCTACTCGAGACAACAAACAATCCTAGTGAAAAAAAATTTTTTTGAAAAAATTTTGATTTTCGACCAAAAATTCAAAAATTGCTTGAAAATCAATGAAAATCGTTAAAAATCGAAGTTGAGGTGAAATTTTTTGAAAAATTTTTTTTTCACTAGGATTGTTCGTTGTCTCGAGTAGATCATTTTTCGCCAAGAAACATATGCCCGCAAACCTACCATTGCTTCAGAAAAGCCAAAAATATCAATTTTCCACGTCTCGCGCCACGTCTCGCGCACGTCTCACATCACGTCTCGCACCGCGAGACGCTGCGCGAGACGTGGATTTTTTACTGTGTATTTCCTTAGATTTTGCAAGAAAAGTTCATAAAAACCAGAATTTCTTCAAGATTACCATAACTACAAAACAGAGGGATAATTTACAGTTTCACACGATGTTGCATGTCGATTTTTATAAATGGTCTCGTGCAGCTTTAATATCGATGTTGTGCATGATTTGACATTTTTCACACAAGTTCTTGAAGAAATTTTTCGTATTCTTTAAAGTTTGAACATTAAAATGCACGGAATGTGTTGAAAAGTTCAACAAAAGAATGCTTTTGTCACGTCATTGCAAACTAAAATTGTTGCTGAATGAAGCAAATTTTAAATTTTATGGATAATTTCCTCTGAAATTTGCTGAATAATTTCTTTTGAAATTTGCTAAATAATTTCTTTTAAAATTTGCTGAAAAGTTTTCTTTGAAATTTGCTGAATAGTTTTCTTTTAAATTTGCTGAACAGTTTTCTTTGAAATTTGCTGAATAGTTTCTTTTAAAATTTGCTGAATACCTTTTTTTAAAATTTGCTGAATAGTTTCTTTTAAAATTTGCTGAATAGCTTTCTTTGAAATTTACTGAATAGTTTCTTTTGAAATTTGCTGAATAGTTTCTTTTGAAATTTGCTGAATAGTTTCTTTTGAAATTTGCTGAATAGTTTTCTTTGAAATTTGCTGAATAGTTTTCTTTTAAAATTTGCTGAATAATTTCTTTTAAAATTTGCTGAATATTTTCTTTTGAAATTTGCTGAATAGTTTCTTTTAAAATTTGATGATTAGTTTCTTTTAAAATTTGCTGAATAATTTCTTTTGAAATTTGCTGAATATTTTATTTTATAATTTGCTGAATAGTTTCTTTTAAAATTTGCTGAATAGCTTTCTTTGAAATTTGCTAAATAGTTCCTTTTAAAATTTGCTGAATAGTTTTATTTGAAATTTGCTGAATTGTTTCTTTTGAAATTTGCTTAATAGTTTTTTTTAAATTTGCTGAATAGTTTCTTTTGAAATTTGCTGAATACCTAGTTTCTTTTAAATTTTGCTGAATAATTTTCTTTTAAATTTGCTGAATAGTTTCTTTTAAAAATTTCTGGAAAAAAATGATCAATATAGACAATATTTTGAAAAAATTGCTGAATGAAAAACAAATTTTTTACATTTTAGGTTAAAAATTTGCTGAATTAAGAAAAAAATGTTTATCAAAAATCATTCAAAATTTATTTCACATAAAAAATATTACCTTTCATTCACAAAAAAAAACAATTTCCCACAAAACTACCAAACACCAGTCACCTCCACGAGTTAAAAATTCCCATTTACATTGCACGTAATGCGTGTCACTCGTACTTTTAATTAGATTGTAACCTCTCTTTAATTCCATTCTGTAAATAATTATCGCACGGAACGGATCGTAAAACATAAACCAACAACAACCGGACTCCAACGATATTTTGAGGGACGGGCTCGACTTCTTTTGATGAAAGACGGCATTCACTATTGCGTGACAAAATTGCGTAATTTTCCCTTCTTTCTTTTGTCTGGCGTTTGATGTGCTTGATAAACTTTCATTAAAGCTCAAGGCAGCCTCGGCTGTATTTCACGAAGTAATTATGGACAACGACTTTTCTAATTCAGTTACATCTATTGTGCGTTGTGAGGCAATAAAATCGAAATCGATAAATGAAAATAGAACTGAGTGACGCGGAAATCGTATTTTATTGATTTTTTATTTGTTTATAAATAATTTTTTTTTCTACATAAATATTTGAGTTGATTAATCCTATTTTTTTTTCAATTCATTTTCGTGTCTTTTTTCTCTTCTGACATTTCTTTCATGGTTGTCGTCGTCGTTGGGGTCATTGTTGTTGTTGTCATAACGGGAGTGTCCTTCATTGGCTTCATTTTCATCATTTCAACTTTTTTGTTGGGTTTGATGAAAATTGGTTTACTTTCGGTTTTTTCCATGCTACCAAAGGCTGATCGATCGTCAAATTCTTCTTGTCCCTTTTCGGAAATCGGTTTTATGTTCTCTTGTTTCTCTCCTTGAGCTGGAGACCCGAAAATTGGGTAGCCAATGGGACCCCCATGAGGTCCGTATCCAGCTCCGGGATAAAATCCTCCGGGCGGGGGGTAGAATCCTTGACCAGGGTATCCTCCAAAGGCTGGAGGGACCCCATAAGGACCCCCAAAACCTCCTGCGGGAAATCCGGGCCCATAACCTCCGGGATAGCCTGCGTAGGGGGGAGGATATCCAGCTCCTGGGTATCCAGGACCAATTCCGGGTCCAATTCCGAATCCAGGGGGTCCATAACCTGCAGGTCCGTATCCTGGACCTCCATACAAAGGATTATTCGCAGTTTGTGGGTCTCTCATGACATTTCCGTCAACGCGTTGAGGAATCGCGACTGGTTGAGGTACAAAAACGGGGAAAAATGGAATTTGGAAGGCTTGGAAGTTTTGCGGGGGAATTGCATCTCCATGGAATGTCGAGACAGATTGGAAAGTTTCCTTCTTAATCCCGTCTTTACCTTGAATGTCATTTCTATTTTTGACGAAATTTGACATTCGATGCTCATCGATAGGCTCTCCGCTCATTTTCGGCGGGGAATTTTTGATGTAGACAATTTTTGTGCCATGCTCATCGGCAATATCGAGTACATTGAAGGCATTGTCGTTCGGGATATTGAATTCGTGTTCGGCACGTGGCTGCATCATTTGTCGATGGCGCACGTAATCGACGACACTAGCAGGCATTTTGTCGCTTTTGTAGTGACTTCTGTGAATTGAACTAATTTTTTAATGCATTTCGAGAAATGGGAGGAGCAGAACTTACAGAACAAAGGGGCCTTGACCTTCTGCTGAAACGTGAACGCCTTCTGCATGACACACTTTTGCAATTAGCAGCAGCAGCAGCAACAAGGGAGACATTATCTGTGAAAGAGTGTCGGATAGTAATTAAGTGAGTCAGTGTTTGCATTATTCGCAAATTGGTTAAACGAGGGAAAGTAACGTCTTAATAATAATGGATTGCATTATTTTATGACGACGACGACGGAACTTTGTTATGCTCTGAGAAGCCATTCAAATATCAATAATCTTTGCACTTTAGAAAGTTGTGTATTTATTTGAATTTTAAATTGATTTTTAAACGTATAAGAATATTTTATGAGGAAGAAAGTTTTTGTTTTTAAAGAATTTCTGGGTGATTCTATTAAATTAACAAAAAGGTGTTACAAATCTGCTTAAAATAATATTTTATTTGGCCCAGATTTTAGAGTCAATATTATTTTAAAATTTATCGAATATTAATTTTCTTAATTTTTGTTATAATTAAATTTTGATTTTTTTAAATTTAAAAGTTCAAGTAACGTAATTTTCTTTCAAAAATATAATAAAAAAATAAATAAATATTTTTTGTGACCTTTAAACGTTTTTTGACGTTAAACGTTAATTTTTCACATTTATTTAAATTAATTTTATATTATTTTTAAATTTGAGCTTAAAATTTGAACATTTGATATAAAATTTTCCAATATGAAAATTTATGAAAAAAAAAAATTATTTTGGTCACGTGACTCAAAAAAAATTTTCTTCTACATTTCAATAGAAATTATCTATTTAAAGCAAGTTTCTTCTGTTTTTTGAATAATTTTATCATAAATAGTAATTTTTTATGATTTTTCAATCAAAAAAAGGCAAAAAATATCAAAAATATTTTTATTTTATATTTAATTTTTACTTTTCCCCCTGAATTTTTTCGACAAAATCTGGGGGTGACAAAAAGTAGATATATTAAATTTATTCACCTTAATTTTTTTTCTTATAGGTTTTTAAAAAAATTCTTTCTTTAAGCATTTATTTTTATTAAGATACAAATCAAAAAGTTCCAAAAATAAAATATTTGACTTCTTTCTTAATGAAAAAAAAAATTATTGTGATTTTATCCTAAATTCCTGCTTTTGACAAAAATAAAATAATATTTCATCTAAAACTTTAATTTTTATTGAAATTATTTTTCTTCCATATTTCAAATAAAATTTTTAAAATTCTCTGAATATTTCCTTACTTTTAAAAAATTATTTCTAAGAAAATATAATTTATTTTATTAATTAAAAAATTTTATATTTTCTTAGAAATAAATTTTTAAAAGTTTAGAAATATTCAAAGAATTTTAAAAATTTTATTTGAAATATGAAAAAAAAAATAATTTCAATAAAAATTAAAGTTTTAGATCAAATATTTTCTAATTAATTTATTCTGCGATTTTTCAAATTTCATCAAATTTTAATTTTCTTTCTTTTTTTTATAAAACTTTAATGACTTTCCGGGATTTTTCAAATTTAAAAAAAATTACTTAAATGAAAACTTTAACTTTTTTCATTAATTTTTCAATAATTTTTTGAATTTTATCTAATATTGATTTTTATTAACTTTTAAATAAACTCAAAAACATAAATTAATGGAAAATTTTAAATAAAATATTTTTCAATTTAAAAAATCAAAAAAACCTCTTAAAAATTAATTTCAAGTAATAAACTTTTTAAATTTTCACAAACAAGAAACAAGAACTTTAATAAATCTTCACTCACAATAAATTTCCCCATAATTATCTCTTTAAAAATAAATTAACTTTGTTTCAAACTAAAATTAAATAAATAAAAAAAAACACTAATCACCGCGTCGCGATGAAGAGAAATGTGTGTTGTTTCTCCAAAAATCACTAAACAAATGTGACAATTTGCACTCTTTCCAGCGATTCTTATGCCAACTTTTTTGCTGTGCTTCTACTTTCGCGTACCGCACGACCATACGAAGAAGACATTTGACGCACTTGCCACCAAATTTACTCACGTTTTAAACACATTCGTTCTCGACTTTATTTATTCTTATTTGTTATTCTGGTAATTCTGCACAAAGTTACGCACCGCACCAAGCTAATAATGATAATAATTTTCTTTTCGTTCTTTCGCTTCGTAATATGATAATAATGATGATTATGTGGTTGTTTGCATATAGCACGAAAGAATCTGAAGCGAAAAAAAAATACCTTTTTTTACGGTATATCGAAATATCATCTTGCCTTGTTTATATTATCGAGAATATGTGTCACACACAAAAAACGCGTAAAAAAAGACAACATTTGTAAATAAAAACGAATCAGAACGAGTTATGAGGTTCAATGAACTACATTTTGTTGGTTTTTTGTTGTTTTTTGGCACAATGGCATTTTTTGATAGTTTTTGTCTCCGCAGAAGAATAAATTCTGATTGTTGCTCGATCCCACTGTGGCACATTAATAAATTAGACGTCATTATCACCTTATACCACATAAGTAGTTGTGTGTATAAACTTTTTATGGTAGATTATAAAAAATGTATGTTTTTGTTTTTTCATATCAAAAGCGAGATGAAACGGGACTACGAACTAGGTCAATTTTTTCTGACTTAATTTTCCTTCTTTTTTGCATGAATTTGAATATTAATGACCTTTTTTCGTGTGTTTTATTTTTTGCAGGAAATAAACACAAAGCAATGTCAGTCCATTTAAATTGTAGAACAAACTTTTAAGGAAGGTCTCAACAAGCAACAATTTATTTTAAATCATGGCACGCGACGGCGAAATTCCAGCAATTTTTAATCCGCGTAAAGTTCGGGCGCCCTCAGTCGTGGTCACAGGTGATTCCCCCAATGGGCCCTTTGGAGGTTTTACGCCAACGGGTTTGCATCCGCCGCCATCGGGAGCTACGACGCCCTCGTCGCAACCACCCCAGTCGCATCATCCCCCACAAGTTCAGCACTCGGATTCGGTGTCGTCGAGTCAACACGATGGACCCGAAAGTTTGAGTGGCACTACACAAATCCGCTGTGACACGCCGACGCCGTTAAACCAACAAATGATACAGCAAACACAACCGTCAAGGTCACGCTTTAAACGATGCCGAGACTCGTGTTGCTCGGAGTTCGCACAAAAGGTAATAAATGGTGACGTTCGATAACGAATGGATGTTTTATATTAAACTACAGGGTAGACGTGATGGTTTGTACTTTGTACTAGGCTTTGATGATATTTTTTACTGATATGCCAAAAATTTGATATATGAATCCTATTTTAGTCTTTAAAAAGTTGCCTTTCTGTGAAAATTGTCCTTCAATCGTTTAGATACTCTCCTTTCGATCCCATACGGGTAAAACTAAGTGCTTCATTTATAAATTGTTGGATTTTCAAGATTTAAAAAAAAAAAATAAATAAATCTCATATTAGCAAGTCTAGATTGTTAAGCCATTGAATGTGAATTGGTATAATTGGTTGAGTTGATTATTCTTTGAACGAGGCAACCTATTTGGAAATCTTCAACGATATGTGTCATTTTCATTTTATGGCTGGCATTCCATGAAGAACATAAATATCAGAAAAAATAGACATAGAAGACATAGTAATTTCAAATGTACGTCACGAAGTTTCCGTATCCGTGTTCCAAAATACTGTCGGTCCATTGTTTTTTGAAAACATCATGAGTACAGTTAAAGATGTTGGATCCTCTTGAAAGATTGTTGTAAAGGCGCAATGTTCGTGGCATGACATTGTTAAATGCGCAATTAATATAGTGGTGACGTATTCCGAATAATGACATGTTCCGTACATTGAATGGGTTTTGGCGAAAGACCAGTGCATTTCTAGCAGAAGTATCGAGAATGTCATTGTTTGAATCTCGCTGCATTTGCATAAAGAAAATGAAGTAATTTTCCTCTGCTTCTTTTATCCTGTATGAGAGACATCAGGCATCATCAATTTTTTCCTGAAGATAGTTTTTTTTGTCATCCTGTTGATCCTTTTCGTTAGCCAATACCTGAAATTAAAAAAAATA
Source organism: Culicoides brevitarsis (assembly GCF_036172545.1). NCBI lineage: Eukaryota > Metazoa > Arthropoda > Insecta > Diptera > Ceratopogonidae > Culicoides > Culicoides brevitarsis. The sequence continues at coordinate 11,532,717 of NC_087087.1, read as the reverse complement.
GTACAAAGTATCACGTTTGCCCTGTAAAAATATATAACTTAACAAAAAAATATCGTTACCCATATTTCTCCCTTGTTTATAGATGTATTTTGGCGTTTTTGTTACAATATTGGTGACTGCGTCGTGGGTCGGAAGTGCGCATAGCATTAAATATTTATACTTATCAAAGCCACAATCAAATTACATGTCACTGCCTCCCGAGGCGACGATACTCGTGTCTGTGGATACGGATGACAATGACAACACCACCAAACTAATTCACACATTCAGTCCAACGACTGCATCGTTTGCACAATTGCACACCTTCAACGCGCCCTTTTTTGCCTCATGGTTTTTTACGAATTTTACCATTTTATTTTTCCCCATTTACATGTTGGGTCGACTGGCTGTTAAAAAGTGCGATGGTACCGGCGAAGGTTAGTACAAGAAAAAAAAAAGTAATTTTTCTTCTTTTACGTGATTTTTTGTTTGTCACTCGTAACAGTTCTTGATGACATAATTCGCGGATACAGAGATCGTGGCTTCACAGTTGGACGTTTTCTTAACCGCTGTCTCTCCTTTTGTATATTGTGGGTAATCATGACTTATATATTAATGTTATCGCTGAAAAGTCTTCTGGCAACTGATGTTCTCGCATTGTTTGCCACAAATGTTGCTTCCGTCTATCTGCTCTCTTGGGTCATCTTGCACGAGCAATTTGTTGGCGTAAGGGTAAGTTTTTCTTTACATTTTTTTTTTTTATTTTATTTGTTTAATGCAAACGAAAAATAAATATTGCAGATTGTAGCTGTAATACTTTGTGATACGGGAATCGCGCTTTTGGCGTATATGGATGGCATTACAAACAGTCCGTCGCTCAGAGGGGTCGTTTTAGCAGCATTAAGGTAAAACGTTTAATTTTGCATGAATAAGTAAAGTAATTGTCTTACCTCTTGTTTTCGTGTTCGAACTTGTAGTGCCGCTGGTTATGCTGTGTTCAAAGTGATGTTTCGGAAGGTGATGGGAGATCCGCCAATTGGACAAATTGCTTTCACATTTACCGTGATTGGTATTTTGAATGCGGCGGTTTTGTGGCCAATTTGTGTGGGACTGTACTTTTCGGATATGGAGCATATGCCGTGGGATCCCTTACCGTGGATCGTTCTTTTGATAGCTAGTATTTTACTTTTAGGTAAGATTTATAAAGAAAACCTATATTATCTTAATTTAAGATTTTGACCCAATGCACAATTGAAAATACTGACCCAATGCATATTTTAAAATTTGACCCAATGCACATTTTAAAATTTGACCCAATGTAAATTCATCGTTTTTGCCCCATTTGACATTTTACTTTAATGGCCCCAAAGCACATTCAAGATTTTTGACCCAATGCACATTTTAAAATTTGACCCAATGCACATTTTAAAATTATCCCAATGTAAATTCATCGTTTCTGCCCCAGATGGCCCCAAAGCATTTTGTCCCAAAACACATGTAATTTTTTTGGCCCCAGATGACATTTTGAGATAATTTTTTTTCCGTAGTTTTTCATATTTTGATGCAATTCAGCAGTGCTGTTACCTACAACATGTTTGTAACTCTCGGATTGATCACTTCAGTGCCCGTTTCAGCAGGTAAAATTTTTCTTTTTGATCTTAATTTTAAAGAAATTTTGTTAAATTTGCTTTTTTTTTACAGCTTTGGACGTCGTTCTCTACGAAGCTAACTTTTATGGCATGAAACTTTCCGGAATAATCCTTATTGCTGTCGGCTTTTTCCTTGTGATGTTCCCCGACAATTGGCCCGATTACATAACAAGGCTTCTCAGGTAACGTTTTTGTCTGTTTTTCTCTTTTCTTACAAAAAAACCTGAAAATATAAAAAAAATGATTAATGGTTTTGTGTCCCCAAACCAAAAAAAAAAACTCTTAAAATTGCGACTTTAATTTCGTTCCTCATTCCTCACACATTAAAACTTCGTTTCAAAGTATTTTCATCGACATTTTGTATCATTATTTGTCGTTCCTCATCAAATATTTAGAGCAAAGCAAAAATCAATACAGTGTGAGTTTATTTAAAGAATTCCAACGAAAAGAACAATTTTTCATGAATTTATTTTTTTTGTTTTTTGTTGTTTTGTGGTCAGGAACGAACGCTATCGCATCATAAAAAGTAAATTTATCTTTATCCCAAAGGGGATTTATTTTTTTCCGTTTTTTTTTTCCTTCAGCTCTTGCAGCCTAACTTTTTTCATCTCACACATATTTTATCATCATAAACATAAATTTCTCTATACACCATGCGAACAAAAAAAAAATTACTTACCTACATGCGATGAAAAATCCTTTCTCTATGTTACTTGTGTTATTACAGAATTACCGGTCGTGCGTGTCTTCGAAGCCAATGTTGTTGTGATTATGCTGATTTAAATTATGAAAATTCGGTAGGAACTAAAAAAATACAAACAAAATTTTCAAAAAACAAAAGAGCTAAATCAAAATTTGTTTCCTTATTTGTATATTTTTTTGTTTTTTTTTTCTAAATCATTTTTGCAATCCAAACGTGTAATTCTGAGTTTTGAGGTTAAGTTTTAAGAATTTAATGGAGATCGTTAAAATATGCACTGGGATTTTTTGATTTGTCAACAATTTTTATGACAAATCAAAAAATCCCAGTGCACATTTTAACGATTTCCATTAAATTCTTAAACATAAAAAATAATTCTTCAAAAAAATTTCAGAGCTACATGTTTGGATCTATTTAAGGCGAACGTGTAGCTCTGAAGTTATATTTTAAAAATTTAGAATTTAATGAAAATTATGAAAATGTGGGAATTGATAATTTGTCATTGAAAATTTTGACAAATTATGAAATCCCAATGCACTTTTTAATTATTTTCATAAAATTAAAAAAAAAACTAAGAAAAAAAATCTTTATGAAAAATTTCAGAGCTACAAGTTTGAGCCCTTTTAAGGCAAACGTGTGATCTGAACTTTGAGGTTATTTTTTTTAAAATGCAGAATTTGAATAATTCATTAAAATATGCATTGGGATTTTCTAATTTTTCATTGAATTGGTTGAAAAACTAAAAAATCCCAGTGTATATTTTGATGATTTTCATTAAATTCTTAATTTTAAAAAAAAACCTAACCTCAAAATGTAAATTACACGTTTAGCCCATTTTAAGTAATTCGTAAAGTGTTCACTTCGTATTTTTTAAAATTATTTTAAATTAATTAATTAATAATTGGATTTAATTCAAAGCAATTCAAAAAAAATATGTAAAATATTCTCTTTTTTCATTAATTTTTGTGTCTATGTCCTCTTTGCTTCTTTGCACCAATCAAAGTTCAAGTTCCACACACACTCTTTATTCACACACGTGCTTAGTTATACCGTTAACAGTAAATTATTTCCCGATATTTTTATTCATAATCTCATTAAATCTAATGTCATGTCATTAACTCACGCCTTCTTAAAACCAACTGATGACCTTCTGATGGGCACAGGAAATTACCACACATTTATTTTATCTTCTTTCACGTGTTGAAGTTTTTTTTTTGTAAATAATATTCTCCAGCAATTTCTTGTAGATTTGTTGCGACAAACGACGTAGGATAGCTAGTATTTTGTATAATTCACGAATTAATCAAAAATATAAAATTAGTTTTTTTTTTTTTCGTAAAATGTGTGGCAGATTCCCGTAATAATAAAAAAATAATTTATTCTAAATTTGGCATGAATTCATTTGTTCTGTCTTCTCATATTCTCTCTCTCTCTCTCTACTCCTCGTTTCTTTCACAATTTTAATTCACTAAAAAAAAAGTCAGCATATACTTACGGAACGTGAAATCCGGTGAAATTTCGAGAAAAAACGGTCCATCTCTGAAAAATCCTTCTTAATATGGTGTATATTCTCTCATTGTATAAATAAAGTTAATTTTAATAATTATTAAATATATTTGAAAACGTTTCTCACCACTTTGTAAATTTCTAACATTTATATTTAAATATTTTATTTTTGAGTTTATTTTTACAGTTTTATTAAAAGGTACGTCACGAGGAAAATTTCAGGTTTTGTAAGGATTTGGAGATTAGTGGATTTTGGTAAAAGTTCTGAATTCGACTTCAAATTTTTGATTTGATTTCTACTGTAATTTTTTCAAATAGATTCGAATTCGACTCAGTCTTTCAAGTTGATTTGAATTCGACTAAAATTTGTTCAAATTGATTTGAATTCGACTCAAAGTCTTTCAAATTGATTTGAATTCGACTCAAAGTCTTTTAAATTGATTTGAATTCGACTCAAAGTCTTTCAAATTGATTTGAATTCGACTCAAAGTCTTTCAAATTGATTTGAATTCGACTCAAAGTCTTTCAAATTGATCTGAATTCGACTCAAAGTCTTTCAAATTGATTTGAATTCGACTCAAAGTCTTTCAAATTGATTTGAATTCGACTCAAAGTCTTTCAAATTGATTTGAATTCGACTCAAAGTCTTTCAAATTGATTTGAATTCGACTCAAAGTCTTTCAAATTGATTTGAATTCGACTCAAAGTCTTTCAAATTGATTTGAATTCGACTCAAAGTTTTTCAAATTGATTTGAATTCGACTCAAAGTCTTTTCAAATTGATTTGAATTCGACTCAAAGTCTTTCAAATTGATTTGAATTCGACTCAAAGTCTTTCAAATTGATTTGAATTCGACTCAAAGTCTTTCAAATTGATTTGAATTCGACTCAAAGTCTTTCAAATTGATTTGAATTCGACTCAAAGTCTTTCAAATTGATTTGAATTCGACTCAAAGTCTTTCAAATTGATTTGAATTCGACTCAAAGTCTTTCAAATTGATTTGAATTCGACTCAAAGTCTTTCAAATTGATTTGAATTCGACTCAAAGTCTTTCAAATTGATTTGAATTCGACTCAAAGTCTTTCAAATTGATTTGAATTCGACTCAAAGTCTTTCAAATTAATTTGAATTCGACTCAGTCTTTCAAGTTGATTTGAATTCGACTAAAATTTGTTCAAATTGATTTGAATTCACTTCAATAACTTCAAACTTCCTTAAAAACCAGAAATTTTTCCTTCATAGCTTCCAGTGACGTGCCATTTGACAACGTGTTGTAAATTTATTGAAAAATATTTTCAAAATATCGCTCGTTATATTATTAATATGTGTTCCCTTTTTTTATAAAATTCATTTCTTACCATAACTTGCGTTACTTTTCCTTACAAACTTTCTTACTTTTTTCATTGTTTTCTTTTTGCAGAAATATCATCTTGTTGGGACACAACGCGAGGTAAGCAATATTTCGTAAATTCTTTTTGCTTCTCACTTAAAAAAAAGAGTTTTTTGACAAGTCACCACATTTATCTTCTGTTTAAATTAATAATAATGAAATCTTCCAAAGTTTTTCTTCCTTGCACTCTAACTTGACTCTAAATCTCTTTCTCTCTCTCTCTTTGTCTGTCCCTATGTCCAATACTTGTTTAGACCTCAAAAAACACCTTTAACTGTACAAATCTTTCTCACACAACTTTTTTTTCTTTACTTACTTGAATGTTTGCTTTCTATGTTGTTTCTTCAGCTGCATCCTAATTTTCTTTCTCTGCATCTGTAGCGCATTTATCGATGTTGTATTGATTGTTGTTGTCATGTATAACTAAATAAATACTCTTAAAAAGTCAGTCACTGTTATTTCTTTTTTGATTGAAAGTCAGAAAATAAAAAAAAACAACTTTCATTGGTGTCCAACAGAATTCGGTAATATTTAACTTTTGATTTATTTTTTTAGTTCAATTTAACACAAAAACACTTTTAGTGAAAATTTGCACCATCCTTTTTTGTATAAATTATTATCTTTTAGCATGTTTGTCTTAAAAAAAAAAAACATCAGAAAACGACAAAAAAACTTACAAATCCTTTCGACAAAGGAACAGCTTTTTTTTAATGAACAGACCGCTTTTGAACCCTGTTGAGTTGAAAAAAAAACACAGAGTAGCTTTGAAGTTGAAATCGCAAGCTTGTGTAGGAAATTCATAGTCTGAGTTGGATTTTGAACACGCATAGAAAGTTTTTTCCTTTTAAAGAGACATTAATTTAGAAGTCCCTTAACTTTTTTTCTCTCCATTTCCAGACGTAAGCCCGAGCCAACATTCGTTTAATTCAATGTACTTAGAAAAAAATACCTAGATGTAGTGTTGGCGTCTCCCTCTTCTTCTTCTCTTGAATCTCGAATCTAGCGTCTAGATGGGAATTAATGATAAAAATTTATAGAAGAAAACTTTTAGTCAACAGAGATTATTATAGGAGATAAAGTGTTTAGATAACAGAAAGTGCAATGGAAATTTTGTTGTCATGGTAATGGAGAATGTTGAAGTGAAATATGCTGAATTAAGGCATTAAGAGAATGAAATTTGTTTAAATATGAGAGAAAAATAAGTTTTTTTCAAACAAAATTCGAAAAAGGTAAAAAAAATCGATTTTTTAACCGATTTGAACCGATTGAATTAGTTAAATGGCGATTTACAAATTTTACCGGTTCAACCGATTCACTTAAAAATTAATTCGACGAGCTTCAAAAAAATTGTTAACAAGAAAAACCAAAAAAAAAATTAAAAATATGAAAATTTTGAATTAGATGAAAAGCAATTTCCAAATTTTAGCGGTTAAACCGATTCAATGAAAAAATATCGAATATTTTAAAAAATTTTCTGAAAAGCAAAAGTTTCTGAGTTTCAAGAAAAACTTTACAAATATATAATTGCTAAACAAAAAAAAAATTAAAAATTATGAAAATTTTTACGATTTTCAAATTTTTACGGTTTAACCGATTAAAAATTAAAGAATCAATAAGTTTTAAGAAAATTTTATAAAATTTTCAGAAATAAAATAATTTTACGTTAAATCGATTGAAATTGAATTTAATATAGTTGAATTAGCTGAAAAGCGATTTTCAAATTTTAGCGGTTATTACCGATTGAATCGGTTCAATATAAGAAAATCTAAAAATTTTAAAAAAAAGGTTAAGAAATTAAATTTTAAAACCAAAAAATATCAAAAATTGCCTTAAATGAACGTTTATATACAATTTAAGTCATCTTTTTAAAAGAATTTAATTCTGTAAATGCCTCAAATCATTTTTCACTTCATCACTTTCCAATCCACTGCAACTGTCATTGCTGTACAAAGTGATATTGTTACCTAATGTGAAAAGTTATTATTAGAAAAGTTCATGATATCATTGTTATATATCAAGAAAAATAATAAATTAAAGACAAAAACCTTCTTTTTCAATTTTTTTCCTCCTTATCCTTTTATTATCTTCATTTTACCTACCCAACTAGTTAGATAGATAGATGTTATGCGTGTATGAATGTCAAAAACTTTCCTTTATTACATTTTTTCCTCCGTTTTTTTTCATTTGGAATGATTGTTAACTTTTAACAAATGATTCGGTTGTTGTTGTTGTAGATCAAATGTTGGATATGGACATAAAGACAAAAAAAAAGTTATTTGTTAGATGAACACTCGACGAGAAAATCTTTTTATGTTAAATAGATGCTAGACTAGCTATCATCAATAAAAAAAGGGTTTCACAAAAAAAAAAAAAAAAATAGAAAAAATCTTTTTAGGTTAGCTTTAGGTCCCCAGTTAACAAAAAAAAAACTAGTGAAAAATCCAAGAATGCGCCCCTTTCATTTTTTGCTTGACGAATCTTCTAGCCAAGCTTACTACTTTATATATATTACTTAACTAATGATGATGCCCACAAACGCCTTCTCTAACTTTAATTTTTTACCTAAATGTTTAAAAAAAATGAAATTCCTGAAAAAATGAAAAAAAAAATAAATTTTTTGACTACAAATGAAAAATATTGTGCAGCAGGCCGGCGTTTTGTAGTAGAAGACCCGCATCACCCATTACTACGACATCCACAAGACAAAATCAATATTCCAAAGCCTAGATTAAAGACAATTAAAATTTTCAAGTAAGTGGTAAGTAATGATTTTTTTTGTAAGTTTTTTTTTATAATTTTTGTTTTGCGGTTTTCGAATTTTTAAAAGGGTTTAACGTGTTATTTGTAAAATTTAAATATTTTTAAAGAAATATTAAAATGTGCACTGGGTTTTTTTATTTATTTTATGGAACAGGGACATTTATGATTTTTTAAATATATTTTTTATGATGAAGCCTAATATTTATTTTTTTTATTAAATACCTAATTTAATAATTTTTTATTTAATTTATTTAAAAAGGTAAAGTACAAAAACAAATATTTTAAAAAAAATAATTTAATTTAATTTAAATAAATATTTATGTTAATATTTCCATTTTATGGAACAAATTTTATTCAGTTTTAATTCGAATTTAATTAAAATTTTAAATCTTAAAAAATATTTTTATTTCTAAATAAAATAGAAAAAAAATTTATTTATATATTAAAATTTATTAAAATAAAAAAAAAAATAAATTTTAATTTAAATTAAATTAATAATTAAAATAATATTATTTTAAAAATTTATTGAAATAAAAAAAAATAAATTTTCATTTAAATTAAATAAAAAATAAAATTAATATTATTTTAAAAAATTATTAAAAAAAAAAAACAAATTTTAATTTAAATTAAATGAACAATAAAATTATTATTATTTTAAAAAATTATTAAAATAAAAAAAAATAAATTTAAATTAAAATTAAATAAATAAATAATTAAATTTAATTAAAAATTAATTTTTATTGATTTAATTTTATATATTTTTTTTTTAATTTTTAAAATAAATCGTTGAAATTAATTTTGTAAAAATTATTTTTTCCCAATGCACATTTTGATTATTTTCTTCTAATATTTGAATAAAAATACAAATTTACACGTTTAAACCCATGATTGATTTTTTGCGTTCGTCGTGACCTCTCTATCTATATTTCTATACATTAAGTAAGTTTTAACTATTTTTCAATACTTTTAGTAGTTAGTGCAGTCAGTATCTTGCTATTGAACCGTAAAAATTAATAAAAATTGTCACCTTTTAACTTCTTACCTCTTGTAACAAGTAATTTTCAGACATTTTATTGCATTTTAATTCCTCTTTTTTGCAAAAACCTATCTTTACAAATAAAAAGTTTTTTCCGCATAATTGGCTAAGTACTGTTAATCTTTCTTTCTGTTCTCTCTTTTTTCCATTTAAATACTCTAAAAATGGATTGGACTTTTATTTTTTTGTTTATTTTATTTAAAAAAAAAAATATTGTAATTAATTAGTGGTGGCACAAACACGCACCGATAATTAAAATCGAAACAAGCTTACTGATGGATGTTCATTTTTATATTCAAAAGTCTGTCTGCACCGTGCGACTCAATTATCATAAAAATTATTTAAAAAAAAAATGCAATTTGCATGCACCGCGCTAAAACTTTTTTTCTCGTCTCTCATTTTTCATCATCAATTATAAATTTTGATCAAAAACTCATGAATTTTGAATGAAAATAAAAACGAAATTTTTTTCCGCTTCTATGCTGATTTTTGAACACCTGAAGCACTATCTTGTACAAAAAAATCGCGTTTTCGGTTTTTTTCTCTCTATGAAGTTTTTCTTTTTAGTTTGGTTGTTGTCATGAGTATTATTTTGAATGAAATAAATTTCAGATGGGGCCACCACCATCGAAGCGGAATTCATGGAGCATTGGCCATCGATTACCGGACGGGTAAATTTTTCATGATTTTTTAAAAATTAAATTAAAAAAATTTTAAATTAATCAAGTAAAAAAGTCAAAATAATTAAATAAAAAAAATTAAATTTAAAAATAATTATTTAATTTAAATTTTTTTAATTGAAATTTAATTTTAAAATTAATTAATTTTCTTTTAAATTTTTAAATAATTTAATTTTTAATTCAAATTAAAAATAAAATAAATTAAATTTTAAAAAATATTTTATTTAAAAAAATAATTTTATAAAAAAGGCAACAATAAAAATAAAATTTATTAATTTTTTATTTTAACTATTCGTAATTTTTAAATATTTTTTACGCAATTTTTAATTAAATAAATAAAAGATTTTAAAAAAATAATTCAATAAAATTATATTAAATTTTAAATAATTAATTTAATAAAATTAATAAAAGTTTAAAATAAAAAAATTAAAAAATAAAAAAAAATTTAAAAAAAATTAAAAAAAATTAAATTTAAAAATAATTATTTAATTTTAATTAAATTTTTTTTAATTAAAATTTAATTTAAATTAATTAATTTTCATTTAAATTTCAATATAATTTAATTTAAATTTAATTTGATTAATTTATTTTTAAATTAAATTCAAAAAAAAAAATACTTAATTTAAAAAACAATTTATTAAAAAAGGCAACAGTAAAAATAAAATTAATAAAAATTAATTTAATTAATTATTTTAATTATTCATAGTTTTTTTTAATATTTTTTACGCAATTTTTAATTAAATAAATAAAAAATAATTATAAAAAAATATTTAAAAAAAATTAAATTAAATTTTAAATAATTAATTAATTTAATTTAATTAATTTAAAAAAATATTTCTCTTATTTTTAGGTTACATTCGATCACACCTCAGATCCCCGAGCGGCAGAGTGAGATGACTGAACCACTTCCTCCCTACGTTAGTTTGGACAGTCAGCAGTTCAATTTGAATCTAACAAAGCCAAAAGCGAACTACAGCGGCCCGGAACGCGTACGACACTCATTTTCGCACGTGGCCGAGACAAAATTCGAAAATAGATTAGCAAAGTTCACGCCAATCGGCATGGATGCCACAACAATTGCGATGCCAACTGCCGGCGATACCCCAGAGTTTAATAATCGGGACTCATTTATGTCGTTAGAGTAAAATTCTGTGCACTTTCCTTTTGTAACATGATGATGATGATAATGATGATGTAGTAGCGAAAAAATCGAAATTTATGGACTTTTGGCGTGTTAAATGTAACAAAATTGAGACAATATTGAAAAAATCATCAGAATTTGCTTCTTTGCCTTCTTTCATGACATTTCTCTATTTTTGATGAAAAAAAAAATAAAAACAATCATTCAACTTGTATAAAAAAAAATAATAGAATTCTGGCTAAAAAAGCACGTTTCAATAAAATTAATCAAATAATAATAAAAAAAAAATATTTTTAAAAATAAAAAAATATAAAAAAATGAATAAATGATGTTAGAATTGTTTAGAAAGACACAAAAATGTAATGTTATTTATATGTATAATGTTGATGTTTAGCGAATCTTCCAAACAAATGGTATTGAAAATAAAAATTCTTTTAATATTATTAACATTCATAGTTCTTTTATTTAGCTATGCAGCGATAAATTCACAGATTTCATAACAAAAATATAGTTTAAAGCTCTTCTAACAGCGATTTTTGTGAGAAAATTAATTTTAGAAAGTCAGAAATTTTCAAATTTTTTGATTAAAATTTATTTTTTTGAACGAACTTGGAAAAATTTTTGCTCAAAATTTGAATTTTAGTTATAAAATGCTTTAATTATGCAGATTTTTTCGATGAAACTGGTCAAATTTTAAACGGAATGTTAATTAATTATCATTTTTTGTAATAAATATAATTTTTAAAAAAAAGTTTTGAAATATTTTTGTCTCAAATTAATATTTTTTCAACAGAAGATGCTAAAATTGTATTTTTCAGTCATTTTAGGTAATTTAAAATTATTTTTCAATATTTTTTTTTAATTTTTAAGAGCTTTTGATTTAATTTTGCCTTAAATACGATAATTTTTTTCCAAAATTGCCGATTCTGATTATAAAATGACCTTTTAAGCGTCAAATTTTTGGTCCTTTTTTTATTTGAAATTTGTTAAACTTTCATAAAAATTTTAACTTTTTAAATTTTAAAAAATTTTAATTAATTTTTTTTAAATTTTAATTTAATTAATAAAAAAAATTATTATAATTAAAAATAATTTTCAAATTTTTTTAATAAAATAATTTAAAATCAATTAATTAAATAGATTTTAATATTTTTTAAAATTGATTTTAAATTAAATTATTTAAAGATTATTAATAAATCAATTAATTTTCAATTAAATTAAATTTAATTAATTTCATTAAATTAATTTTTTAAAATTCAAAAATTAATTAAAAATTCAATTTTTAGTTATTAAAAATTTTTAGAATCATTTTTAGGCCGAAGCTTATAAATTTTATTAAAAAATGGTCCCTAAGCTTTTAATTTTGAGTCGAAAAAATTTTAAAAAAATTCTTAAAATGTTCAAAAAGCTCTTTTTTAATCAAAAAACTTAAAAAAATTCTGACTTTCTAGCATTTTTCACCCTTTTTCTCTAATTCAAGTTAACTTTCAAATCAAAAATCTCCCTCAGTAACGGTTCCACTTGCGTCGGATTCACGTCGAGATACACATTCACAATTTCCTCGTTCAATTTGTGTAATTCGTTGATTTTTTGCATCAACTTTAAAAATGTCGACTTTGCTTCACAGCCTTGATAAACGCTCTCCAGATAGCGTCGCAGCAGGTAATAGTAGGAATTTTGCTCGAGCTTTATCACGTCGCTGTGTATCGTGCGGGCCCGATCTGGCGTAAAAAGCGTTATGGCACACATAATGAGGATGATATTTTCGTCTTGGCGCCACTTTTTTTCGAACGTTTGAATGAATTTTTCGTGCTCTTGATAAACGTTTCCTTTGGCAAGTTTTAGGACGTCCGCTTTGATGTTCGACATTTCTTCTTGACTGTGAGGAATCTACGGGAAATTTCATTCTGTAGGTGAAAATTGAAAAAAATTTAGGAGAAAACTTACTTTCCATGTCCCTCGATCGCCATCGTACTGCATCACGGAACGAAGAATCATCATTTCGACACAACCACCTGGAAAAAAATAAAATATTTTGTAAAAAATTATGATTTGAAGATTGAAACTAAAGAAAAAATTGACAATTTGGCAGTTTGAATTAGCGAAAAGTAATTTTCAAATTTTTAACGGTCATTTTTTGAATTGACATTTGACGAATTTTTAAAAATTTATTTTTTTTAACTTTTTCTTTTATTTTTCTTTATGAAATTTAAAAAATTATCAATCAATAAAATAGTAAAAAAATTACTAAAAAATTAAATTTTTATAAATTTTTTTTTCACGGAAAATTTTTGACAGATTTCAAAATTTTTAACGAAATCTCATTTGTTGAAATATTTTTAATTTTGAAAAAGAATCATTTTGACATGAAAAGTTTTCACATTTTCGACAAATAATTTTGAATAAATGAATTAATTTAAAGAAAAATTTAACAAAATTACATTAAGAATTTCAAAAAATTAATTTTTAATAAAAAATTTTAGTCAAAATAGAAAAAAAATCAATTTTTCAGTTTGAATTAACAAAAAAGTGAATTTCAAATTTTTAACGGCCTTTTTTTGAATTGACATTTGACGAATTTTCTTTTTATTTTTTGAACTTTGAAGGCAATTGGATTAAATCCATTTCGAAATTCATAAAAATTAAAAAAAAATAGCTCAAAATTTACTAAAAATTCGCAAAAAATTTAAATTTTTATAAAATCTTTTTTTTACGAAAATTTTTTTTATTAAAAAGTTTGACAGATGCCAAAATTTTTGATGAAATCTCATTTTTTGAAATGTTTTAGTTCTGAAAAATAATTATTTTGACAATAATTGCCTTTAAAAATTTTAAAATTCTTATATTTTCAATAAATTATTTTGAAAAAATGAATTTATTTTAATGAAAAATTTAGAAATTTACCCTTAAAAATTTAAAAAAAAATTAAAAAATTTTTTTTTTTTAAATTTTCAGTAAGAATACCAATTTTTTTAGTTTGAATTAGCAAAAAAGGGAATTTCAAATTTTTAACGGTTATTTTTTGAATTGACATTTAACAAATTTTTTAATCGAAATTTTAATTTTTGTATTTTTTAGGCCAATTTAAAGCAATTTTTATGAAAAATTTTAAATTTACTCCTCCAAAGTTAAAAATAAAAAAAAAATAATTTTAACAAAAATTCTGAGGATTGTCAAATTATAAATTTTTACATTTTAAATAAATATCAGTTTTCAATTTTTTATACGATTTTTATCGAATTTTCATCATATTTGGTAGAAAAAAAATTTTTTTTTAGTATGATCATTCTTAAAGGGAATTTTTTGAAAATTCTTATGAAATTTCAATTTAAAAAACAACTCACCTTTGAGTAAAGCAACTTGATCCTCTTGACACATATTCTTAAAAGCACTTATTTTCTTCGACATTTTGATCAAACGTCTTATTGCAATAGCTGTCAAATTAATCACCGTCAACAATTGCGGATTTTGTGGATTCCCGGACTAAAAAAAAATAAATTTTCATTAAAATTCTTACCAAAAATTTAAAAAATTGGTCTCACCTTCAACCTTGCATTATCATTTATCAAATTAGCCCAATCCTCATCGACGGGCGCATACAAAGCTTTATTCGCGACAATTAATTCGTTCAATTTAGCGCGTTCCGAGTCGTTCAAATCGCGATTTGGCGTGTTATTTTGCGACATTAACGTAAAGCAATCGTATTCCAGCTTAATTGCCTCACACAAAATCGATTCAATGGAATTCGCTTTACTCTCGGATTTGTTAGCGATCTCATCGAGCACGGAAAATTTCGTTTTTTCCGCGTGATTTTCCTCCGGATTTGTCGTTGTAGTTGTCGGAGATTGAATTGTTTCGTTAAAATTCACTTGCGAAGGTCCAACGGGAACTTCGGGCGCACATTGGGCAGTTGCGCCATAACAAAGATGCGAATACGAGTTGAACGGATTGAATGTAGATGGCGCGTTACAAGGTTCGAGTGCGGGCGCCGATTCAATCGTGTTTGTACTAATGATGGATTTAATCAAATTTCCTTCGACTTTTTTCCGCAAACGTTCCTCTTCGGTATTTTCCGTGTCATTTGGCGGCACATCGTCGTGATTTATCATGCGATTGATCATTTTGAGCGCCTCTGCCGGATCATTCATGAACTTGGTCATGACCTCCAAGGCATCTTGCGGCGAGTTCATCAACTGCTGAATGAATTGCAGCACCTCGTCCGGCGACGACATGATTTTGTTGATGATCTGCAGGGCATCTGTCGGCGAACTCATGAACTGAATGAACACACTGAGGGCATCTAGTGCCGAGTTCATGAGTTTACTGATAATCGTTAGTGCGTCGCCAGGGGTCGTGATGAAATGGTTAATTAACCGTAAGGCATCCGTTTTCGACTGAATTATCGTCGACATGACTCGCATCGCGTCATGTTGCGTCGGCATGAGTTGATTTATCATCTGGCTCGACTGCTCGGGGACACTGATGATTTTTTCGACCATCTCTGAGGGCGTCAGCGACAACAAATTCGTATCGGGAACTTGCATTTCGGTGCCTAGCGTTGTAAATTGGGGCACATAAATCGACGGCGTCGACGGATTGCTGTAATCCGGTGAGTTTAGGATGAAATCTCCGCGTTTTGGGGTCTCCGAGGCATCATCAACGTTCGACCAAGACTCGTCATCGGTCTGCAAATACTCGAATTCACGTTTGATTTTTTTGTCTATGGCGTTGCCGGTTGACGTGGATGCCACATCGTCGCCATTTGGGATGCCACTTTTCCGTTTTGCCCGGTTTAGCTCGATTTTCTTCCGTTTCTCGACTTTTTCCGTCTCACTCATGATGTACTCCTTCTTCATGCCGATGTCAAAACATCGCGTCAAGCGACATTTCTGGCAAAAGCGCCGCGTAACCACCGTAATCTCGCAATTTTGGTTGAACGGGCAGGTGAACTCCTTCTTCGTCAAGGCATTTCGACGGAAAAACGCTTTGCAACTCTCGCAAGTCACGGCGTTGAAGTTGTACCCTAAAGCCTTGTCGCCGCAAACTTGGCACGTTCGACCGCGACTTTGACGAGCCGAGGACTTTGGCGAGCCCGTATCTCCATTATCTGCCATCTTATCAGTGTTTGATTCAGACATTCTTTGATTTTTTTTTTGGTAATTTTTCGGGTGTGATGTAAAGTGCAGTTAATAGGCCGTGGACCCTTTGAGCGATTATGTCCGACGCATTTTTACGTTTTCATCGCGAATTTTAACAATTTCTTGCGGAAAAATTCAAATTTGAATTTTATTTGTTTTGTTTTCTTTTCCGATGAATGAATTTGTGAATGAAATAGGATCGTGACGGATTTCAGATGAATGAAAAAACTGTCCCCTGAGTACGTCACGGAACATCTGTTTCATTCAAAATGAGTAAATATGTGAAAGTCGTTAGAAAAAATTAAAAAAAAATTGGGAATTGATTTAATAAAAATTAATTTTTCTAAATTTAAATAAATTTTAATAATTTTTTTAAAATTTAATTTATTTTTTTTAAATGAAATTTAATATTTTTTTTTAATTTAAAAAAATTAAAGTTCATTCATAAATTCATCAAATTTAATTAAAAAATTTTTTATGTAAAATTTTCAAAATTTATTACTTTAAATTTAATTTGTTTTTTTTTAAATTTATTTTTAATGAAATTAAATTTAAATTTTTTTCATTATGCCTGGGAAAATTATTCTTTAAAAATTTTTTTTGAATTTCTGAAAGAATCAAGATAAATTCTGTTTTCTTGCTAAAATATATAAACTTAATTTAAGAAACATAAAAATTTTAAAAAAAATTAAATATTCACATTCTAAAAATTTTTTCTACAATTTTTAGGTATTTAAATTTTTTCTTGCAAAGGAAAATAAATTCATAATTTTAGATAAAAAAAATGACAAAAAAAAAATAAAAATTTTAAAATGTTAAAAAATTAAAAAAATTTTTCTTACTTTTTTTCATTAATTTTTTTTTTAATTTTTCAATTAAATTCAAATTTCTGAAATTTTTAAGAATTATTATTAAATTAAAAAAAAAATCGATTTTTTTTAATGAAAAAATGCAGTATTTTTTTAATTTTTTTTTTATTTTATTTTTTTTTAAATCAATTTTAATTTAATTTTATAAAAATATTTAATTATTTAAAAAAAATATTTTTTTTATTTATTAAATTTGTTGACCTTTCATTACTTACCACACACAATAATAGCACTTCCTACTGTTTATTTTTAGTACTTAATCGTCAACAAAAACTTTGGAAACTGAAACCACGATTAAAAAAGCATTTCAGCAAAAAATACCTTCCTCCGTAAATATTTTTAGCAACAAAATAAACATTTTTTCATGTTTGGCACTTACTTTCTGACTCAAACTTCGCTACTGAATCAGTTTTTTCTGGTACTTCAAGCATTTTAGACCTAAAAATTTGAAGTAAAAAAATGTTAAAACTTCTTCTTTTCACATTTTTCGCAATTCGCGTATCGCATTGCAACGAAAATTTGATCCAAATTAATTTTAAGAAGGCCGTAAATGAAATTAGTGAGAAATTTGTCAGTTTTAGCGTTGATCCGAAATATTTATTAAATGGACATTATACGAGATATCTAAGGTAAGTCCTAAAAAATTACATTTTAACAATTTTTCATCTAAAATTTTTTTTTAGGCAGCTTACAAATGAAAAATTTTTTTGACTCACTTTCTTTGCTACTGAATCAGTTTTTGCAAAATGGTACTTCAAGCATTTTAGACCTAAAAATTTGAAGTAAAAAAATGTTAAAACTTCTTCTTTTCACATTTTTCGCAATTCGCGTGTCGCATTGCAACGAAAATTTGATCCAAATTAACTTTAAGAAGGCCGTAAATGAAATTAGTGAGAAATTTGTCAGTTTTAGCGTTGATCCGAAATATTTATTAAATGGACATTATACGAAAATATTCTGGAAAAAAGTTTTAAAAAATTCATTACTTAAACATATTTTTCAAACTAAAAAATTTTGGCAGTTCCGAAACTTTGGGAAGAAATTTTATTCACTTTTAGCTTAATCGTTTGAATATAGTCCTGAACTGAAATTTTCCACGATGGAAAAACTTTAGAGTTCAGCAAGTTCAAAAATTCGCGTCCGAAAAAATTTAAAATTTTTTCAACATAATTTTGTGGCAGTTATTCATTCTCAAATACTGAAAAAGAGATACGTTGAGACTTCTTGGAGTAGCGAACGATATTGGCATTAAAAATTGCGTTTGGCAGCTTGGAACAGGTAAAAATTTAATTTTTTTGAATTTTTTTCAGAATTTTCGAGCGAAAAAAAAAATACATCCGTTTATTCAAAATATTGAAAAATTTTAAAATGTTCATTGGGCTTAAAATTCAAAAATTCAAAATTTATCCAAATGGGAAAAATTTTAAAATGTTCATTGGGCGTAAAATGAAATTTGGGAAAAATTTTAAAATGTTCATTGGGTTAATATTCAAAATATTCTTTGGGAAAAATTTTAAAATGTTCATTGGGCCTAAAATTCAAAATATTCTTTGGGAAAAAATTCAAAATATTCTTTGGGAAAAATTTTAAAATGTTCATTGGGAAAAAATTCAAAATATTCTTTGGGAAAAAATTTTAAAATGTTCATTGGGCTAAAAATTTAAAATATTCTTTGGGAAAAAATTTTAAAATGTTCATTGGGCTTAAAATTCAAAATATTCTTTGGGAAAAAATTTTAAAATGTTCATTGGGCTTAAAATTCAAAATATTCTTTGGGAAAAATTTTAAAATGTTCATTGGGCTTAAAATTCAAAATATTCTTTGGGAAAAATTTTAAAATGTTCATTGGGCCTCAAATTCAAAATATTCTTTGGGAAAAATTTTAAAATGTTCATTGGGATTAAAAATCAAAATATTCTTTGGAAAAAAATTTTAAAATGTTCATTAGGCTTAAAATTCAAAATATTCTTTGGGAAAAAATTTAAAATGTTCAGTGGGATTAAAATTCAAAATATTCTTTGGGAAAAAAAAAAATTCTTTTAAAATCAAAATTCTTTGGGAAAAATTTTAAAAATCAAAATATTCTTTGGAAAAAAAATTTAAAATGTTCATTAGGCTTAAAATTCAAAATATTCTTTGGGAAAAAATTCAAAATGTTCATTGGGCCTAAAATTCAAAATATTCTTTGGGAAAAATTTTAAAATGTTCATTGGGTTAATATTCAAAATATTCTTTGGGAAAAATTTTAAAATGTTCATTGGGACTAAAATTCAAAATATTCTTTGGGAAAAAATTTAAAATATTCTTTGTGAAAAAATTCAAAATATGCTTTGGGAAAAATTTTAAAATGTTCATTGGGCCTAAAATTCAAAATATTCTTTGGGAAAAATTTTAAAATGTTCATTGGGCCTCAAATTCAAAATATTCTTTGGGAAAAATTTTAAAATGTTCATTGGGCTTAAAATTCAAAATATTCCTTTGAGAAAAATTTTAAAATGTTCATTGGGCTCAAAATTCAAAATATCCTTTGGGAAAAATTTTAGAATGTTCATTGGGATAAAAATTCAAAATATTCTTAAAGAAAATTTTAAAATATTCATTGGGCTAAAAAGTTATTTTTTTTTTATTTAAAAATTGATTTTTAATAAAAAAATTGTTTTCAGAATTAAACGAAACGGGCATCAAAAAGTACGTAGATGACTTCAAAGCATTCGAAACGATGGTAAAAGTCTTCCCCGAGGAAAAAACGAATTGGAAAGTCATCCCTGCAAATCTCAAAGAGGACCTTAGCACCTACGACACTTCATTTTTCTTCAACGAAGTCAAGGACATTATTTATTCCTCAGTTTGGCAGCAGTAAGTCCCTTTCTTTTCCTCAAAAAAACCAAAAAATTAATAATTTTTTCATTTTTAGAGACTTCAATCACCCAACAAACCCCACTTTTCTCGCTACCAAAGACACATCGTTGAAATATCTCCTCAAACACGAGCCCAATGTGTGGTTAAACCTCATTTCCCGCCGAAATTCCTTCGCCAGCAACAC
The DNA here is from genome assembly GCF_036172545.1 of Culicoides brevitarsis. NCBI lineage: Eukaryota > Metazoa > Arthropoda > Insecta > Diptera > Ceratopogonidae > Culicoides > Culicoides brevitarsis. The sequence continues at coordinate 11,512,825 of NC_087087.1, read as the reverse complement.
TCAATGTGGCACCCAATGCACGCAAGATGGTCTCCAATGGGCTCGAATACTCGGCGACGCATCACGAAAAGGATTCAAAGCTGTTTTCAAGCCTCTCGTGAAACGTGATTTCGCATATCCGGGCTTCCAACATCACATAACGCGACTTTTTAAGCACTTAATTGGCACAAAAGTCTTTGGCGTGACAGTTTTAAAGGTTGACCGCACAAATTTCGGGTACTATGCCTTCTGTGGGAGGAACCAAACCGGCGGATTTGTCCTTATGATGGTGAATTCGGGCGAAAATCGCTTAAAAACCGAGTTCAATATGGCCTTGAGACACAAAAAAAGCATCGTGCGGAAGTACGTTTTGTCAATTTGTGACGGCGAGGTGTGTTTAAATGACAAAAAATTCGGTCTCGACTCCGAAATCACCCCGATTTCGCGAAAAAAGAACTTTAAAAGGTCAATTTTGTTGAGTGTACCTGCCGAGTCGGTGACTTTTTATGAATTTCCGATGGCAAATGTGGGTCATTGCATGGCAACGAGCTCTGATGAAGTCGACGACGACGAAAGTCACGAGAAAAAACACTCGTCACCGGTTGTCCGTATCTTAAAAGACCTCGCGATCGAGAATTTGAACCACGAAAAGCGACATTATGACGTCATTTTGCCTCGGATCAAGCGACAACTCATGAAGGACTTTAATTTTTTCAAACCTTTGACGCCGCCACAGCCTCCAGCAGCGAAAAAACCTCCGACGCCCTTCAATAACGGCAAAATTTTGCTCACAAATAAGTTGGATCAAAAAACAAAAATTCCCGGGATCGAACAACCGTCTTCGATTGAGGAAAAAATCTTCCAAAGTCGCGAAAATGTGGATTTGCCGCGTGGCGAAATGTATCTCTTCGTCGGCACAGACTCAATTGACAAGGATCCTGATTACGATTACGTCGAATTCGAGGAAAAATCGAAAAATTCCAAAAAAAGCAAGAAACCAAAGACAAAAGAAGCAGATTTGGAACAAGAAACGCCCGACGAGCAACTTTTAGACGACGGAAGACGCGAAAAAAGTGTCGAAGTCGAGTCAATTGATGATTTCGTGAGCGATTTTGGCGGGGAATTTGTCAAACCGGCATCGCGGAAGCAACAAAAAAAGGTCGAGGACCAGGAAATTTACGAAATTGCCGCGACAAAAGTTCGTTCGGGGTATAAATCGAAGAAAATGAACAAAAAACAGCAAGAAAAGAACGACGAAAACACGCAATATGCCGTTTTGGTGAAGGAATTGGCACCCACGGTGCGTCAAAATAAGCTGCAACGCAAAAAAGTCGCACAAAAATTGGCAAAAATGGAAAATGGGGGCTTGGAAACGACAGATAACGATCAAAATCAGGAAGAACAAGACCAGGAAGACACCGATGACTATGAATATTTCAACGAAGACGACGATCGGTTCTTCAGTTCGGACGAACAAGAGGCTGGCGACAAGAAAAAACGAAATAGTCCGCATGGAAATCGCGTGGAATTGACCGATAAGAAGGAAAATGCGCGTTTTATGAAGGCTTTTGAGAAGCTTTTGCAGAAAATCGAGAAGAAAGTTTCGGAAAATGCGGAAACTTCGACAAAGGACACTCCTGTGAGGACTCGCCGATCGATCTCAAGTGTCCATATCCCCAAAAGAAAGACCCGGAAGGCATTGAGGTTCACCGAAACTGGCAAAGAAATCTCAAAAGCGACTCCAATTGATATAAAATCCATCGCGGAACGACCTTTAAATGACCTTGCACGGAAAAAGCGCTTCCTGCAAGACACAAAAACGAATTTTTATGAAGTCGCGAACGAAATTGATGTCGACGAGGAGGAAGTAGAGCCCAAAATTTTCGTCAAACAGTTGAAACACTTCCACATTGAGCCGAGCACGAATGATTTTAATATTTCAGCCGAGTTTATGTTGCGTCCCAAGATGTTTGAAAGAACGGAAGTGACGCTGCCAACAACAACAACGACAGAAACCAATGAAATTCCGACAGATCTGATTGTAACAGAAGCCCAAACGGAGCTAACGACGTCAGTTATCACTCCGATAGACACGAGTACGGATCAAAATTTTCAAGTAAAGGTCGCTGGGGTCTTCGATGGCCTCATGAGACCATTTGTGGACTTTTATCACACGCTGGTAAGGGGCTCCAAGGATCTCTTTGACTCAGTTTTTGCTGAAGAAGAATCAGAAGAAACTTTTTAATTTTTTTTTATTTAATTTTTTTTTTAAGTTTTAATAAATTAAGGTTTTTAATGAAAAAATTTTTTTTTGCTTATTTTTCATAAATTTTAAAGTTTAGGAGGTTCTTATGCGTAATCGAGTGGAATTTTTTTAAAGATTTGAAGAAACCGGTTCGATGATCGAAACAAAAGTCGAAAACATCGATTGAAATGATTTTTATTAAGAATGATCCCATTTTTTAAAAGACTTGCTTTGGTTAAAAAATTAGTCAAGTTTGTAACTTGATATTTTTTGCGAATTTTTATTTTGTGAGAAAATTGGACAATTTTTGATTTTTTAAAATAAATTTTGATTGTTTTTTATGAGGTTTGTATTTTTTTTTAATTTTCTAACGAATTTAAGATTTTTTTAAAAATTAATTTTTAAAATTTCTTTTAGATTAATTTAAAAAATTAAACTTTAAATTTATTACTATTTTAATTAATTATTAAAAAATTTATATTTTTGGAAAATTTTTGACAATTTCGGATTTTTTTCGAAAATCTTAAAATATTGTGTGAATTTTATTAATTAATAAATTTAATGCTAACAAATAAAATTAATAAACAAAATAAAAAAAATAATTAATAAAAAATTATTAATTTAAATAATTAAATAATTAAAAATAAAAATTAAATTATATTTGAAAAATCTTTGAATTAGCAAAAAACGATTTTCAAATTTTTTTTGAAGGATTTTAATTTTTTTAAATTAATTTACTTTGAAATTTTAATTTAATAAATTACTAATTATTTTATTTAATTTAAATTATTTTTATATATGAAAATTTTTAAACAAATTAAGTTTCGAAATAGTTACATTTTTTTACAAAAATTTTGAATTTTATTTCATTTTTTTTAAATAATTTTTTTTTTCAAATTTTTAACGGAAACTTTCGAATTTAAATAAATTGTGAATTTACAAATTATTTGTCTAAAAACATTTAAATTAAAATAAATCTTTAAAGACATTTTTTTTAATTTTCATCTAATTTGCATTAAATATGTAATTATTTATTTTTCTCATCTGTCATTTTCGGAAAAAATTAATTACCATGAGATATAAAATATTATTTAAAATTGAATTTGTGGAAAATAAAAAAAAATTAAAAATAAATTCTAATTAAATTTTAGAAAAAAAATATTAGAAATCTCAAAAAATTTAAAATTTTTGAAGAATTTTGTAAATTTAATAAAAATTATTTAAAAAAAAATTAAATAAAATTTAAAATTTTATTTAAAAAAAATAACTATTTCGATATTTAATTAGTTAAAATATTTTCAAATATAAAAATAATTTAAATTAAATTAAATAATTTTTTTATGTTATCAAATTATTCAAATTATCAAATTTATCAAAATATTCATATCATAAAAATTAAGTTCAAACTAAATTAATTTAAAAAAAAAATTATTTTAAACGAAAAACAATTAAATTTAGAGAACTTTGTCAATAGTATTTTAATTACTTCATCGAACATCATTACCAAAAATATCTTTTTTAACACATTTCCAATGCATACTGGATTTGTTAACCAAACAAAAACAAAATGTTACGTATTTCTTGGAAAAAAAAGTCACATGACCAAAAAAAAAATCTTTCTTTCCGATATTCTTTCTCTCGTCTTTTATTGTTCTTTTATTGCTCAAGTTCACCATGGAACAACTTGTCCCATAAAAAAAACTATTTCAAGCCTTCTTACGTCGTTTTTTTTTGCGATGTGCTCAACTTCGAGGTGTCTGTAAGCAAAACACTCAAAACATTCTGAATAAATTAAAAATACGCGAAAAAAAAAATCACCAAAAAACGACACTTACTTTAAGTTTTTTTTTTGTGTATTTTTATTATTTTTTTTTAGTGTGTGTCCATGTGATTTTTATACAAACATGCGATGTAGTAATTCTGAAGTTAGCGTCGTTGTCGTCACTCATGACGACGTTCCTTTTTGCTTGCATAGAAATATCTTTGTGTCGCGTACAGGTAAATTGTAAAGTATTTATAAATGTATGCAAAAAAAAAGTTATTGAGTTGATCACTCGAAGCTCGAAGTGGACAGTTCGACTTTTGCTGCGATAACTATCGGATGTGACTTTGCTGATCGTTTCGGAATGATTTCTCGAAATTAGTGCAATTTTATTAAAAAATTTAATTTAAAAAAAAATAAGACAATTTAAAAATAAAAAAAAATAATTAAAAAATTAAAAAGAAATAATTAAAAAAAATAATTTAAAAAAATAATTAAAAAAATTAAAAAAAAAATTAAAAAAAAAATTAAAATAAATAAAAAGTTTCGTTTGAAAAATGTTTTTTTTAAAATAAAGGAAAAAATAAAAAAAAATAAAATTTAAAATTTTATGAATGAAACCAAAATAAAAACAAAATTGTGTAAAAAAACTTGCAAAAAATAATTAGACACTAAACGTGAAAAATTTAAGCAAATAAAAAGTAAAGTGCTACAAAATGATGGTAAAAATTGCATTTTTAAATAAATAAAAAATTTTTCTTCCTAAAAATTACGTTAAATCACGGATCTCATGTAAAAAAGTGACGTTTAAAAAAATTATTTAATCAAAAAATTAACATTTAAATTTTAATGCGGCGTCTCCATTCATTAAAATATTTTCGGAAATGTAAAATAAAATGTGATAAGCAGCAAAACGTGCCTTCCTATTTCAATTCTCTCTAATTGATCATAATGAATGCTTATTAATTATGAGTACAACTCTGTGTTTTTACGTTATACAACTACCAACGACCTTTTTTTTTCATGAAAAATAATTATTTAAAATAATATTATTAAATTTTGTGGCTTTTTACGACGGAATTTGAATGAAAGTCGAGTGAATGTAACCTTCGTATTTTGCGGTTTCAGCATAATTTTTGCAAGAAAATCACAAAAACGAGTTTCTTTTAATTTTCTAGAAAATTTAAATGCATTTAAAAAAATATATTTGGTTTTCCCCAATTTTTTTGTGGGCAAGGCGTTTAAAAAAACATCCATGACATCAAAAAACATTCTGAGAGTGATAAAAAATTTAATGTTATTAATAAAAAAAAAATACTAAAACCGGTTAGATATTGATTAACACCTTTCGAAGAAGTGTTGTTTTTTTGCACACTTGAAGATTAAAAAAATTATTCTGTCTGATTGTTTCTTGTTGTTGTTGAAGATATCGCCTTGTTATGTTACAGATAACGTTCGCGCGGAGGAGAGAGAGACACGGAAACGCATCCAGTTATTTTTTTGTATTTTTCTCTCTGTTCAAAGTGTAATATTTATTATTTACAAACATTTGGTTCAATAAACTCATTTAATGTCAGAGTGTCAGGTTGCTAAGTGTTTATTAGCAACAAGTTTTCTCGCTTACTTAGAGAGAAAAAAAAACTATAAAATTATGTGACAAGTTATTCAATGTTATTAATAGATTAGACGCTGATTTATAAATAAAATGCATAAATATCAATTAACTAGATGAATTGTTCTAGAAATTGTAAAAATTTAAATGTCTCATATTTATTTAAAACTGGTCAAACTTTTTAATTTTTTTTTTTTTTACTTAATTCTGATATCAATAACAAAAATATCACGCCGTGAGTCATTGTCATGTGAATTGATCTTTAGTTCATTTGTTTTAAAAATGATAAAAAAATGTTTACCAGACAGATATCGGATACAAAATCATATGATGTTTTATCAGGTGTTTGAATTAATTTGTAGATAATTGAGATCATTGAGAAATTCTTAGCTTGTGCCGAGTAGTTTTTATTTATTTTTCGGTAGCTGTTTTATTGTTTTTTTCTTTAGAGATTTTATTGCGTTTGATATGTGAAAAATGGTTTATGATCTTTTTGGGGGATTCCAAAAAAAAATTTAATGATCTAATTCGGGTTTTGAAAGTTCAAAAAACTAATGAAAATGATTTTTTAATAATAAAAAAATATTTTAATAATATTCTTTGTCCCATAAAAAATATATATTAATTTTTGATGATTAAAAGAATTTTAAATATCAATAAAGAAAAATTCAGTTAATAAATTGCTTGTTTTTCTTCCTAAATCGATAACTTTGTTATGTAGAAATATATGAATAGTTTCGGTTTTAAAAAGAAGAAAATATTGATATTAATAAATTCGAGTAATAGTCAAAGAAAAATGATAAATTAATTCATTTAACGAAACAACGACGGCTGGAGTTCATATGCATGTTTGAAAAGGAACAAATTCTTAGTCTTTAAGCTAAGGTCATATTTTATATAAAAATATTATATTAAAATAATACATAGTGAAAATTCTATCATAGGGCAATTCTGAGTTAGGGCATATTCTCTAATAGGGCACATCGATTTTCTATGGAATTTTAATCAAAATCTCAAATTTTGGGTTTATTTTAACTGCTTTCAATAGAAAAAGTTTTAAATTGTCTAAAATATGACAATTAAGGAAGAAAAACTTGATAAATTTAAAAAAATTTTAAAATTCATAGAAATCTATTATTTTTAAATTTCTCAATAAATTTACATATTTTTGAATAATTTCTGATCAAAATACTTAAAATTTAGCTTATTGATCAAAAATATTTATAAATCTATCATTTTTTATAAATTTTCATTGAAAAATGTATGGATTTCTGAATATTGATATGCCCTATTAGAGAATAAATATTCTCTTATTGGTACAATTATTTGAATTTTTTGTGCCCCATGACAGAATGTTTACTGTATTTAAATGTAATTTTATATAAAATTATGACCTTTAAAACACAACACTAAGAATTTGTTTCTTTTCTCGTTTAAAACTGTCTATCTAGATTAGTTAAGGGGCTTAAAATAGAGTTGTTCTGCTGATGTGATCGACATTGTGACAAACTATGTGTCCTACCCAGTCAAATATTATTTACTTCACTTCGATTTCGACAAGTTCTTGTTCGTATCTTTCGTAAAACTCACGGTTAGCTATCCTATTGGGTCAAAATATTTTCAGGACAGTTTCAGGATCCTTCTCAAGCATTTATTGACGAATAACTGTAGTTGATGTGAGACGTCATGCGGAACTTATCATGTCTCACAGCAATATCAAGGAATTGATTTGACATTTGAGTTGAAGATACAAAGTTTTGTCTTTAGACTGAGTTAAGTTAAGCTTCGAATTGGCTTCAATTGTGTGAAAGCTCATTGGGTCTTTCTGATGAGTTGTTGATGAAGCGCCGCTATCAGTTGTTATCTGGTTAGTTTGCTCACTGTATGAAATTTCTTGTCTTGGTCTTAAATAAGCATTGTTTCTTAAGTTATATGTCTCTGTGTCGCCCACTTTTTCAATGTTTGTAGACAGGTAGTTAGGAAGTAGGTTTTGTGTAGCTTTAAAAATTAATAAAACATTAAACGAGATACGATGCGACACATTTAACAGATTGGTTTGTTGTAACATTAGACGAACACTGCTATCTCTATTTCCATGCGTCAATATTCTAAGAGCTCGATTTTGTACTTTTTGTAATGCTGCAATGTCTTCTGTTTGTCCTGTTTGAAGTTTTTCAAATGCTCTAAAGAAACATTTAGATATACTTCGAATTTTGGCTTCTATGAATTATGATTTAAGTTAATTATTATCATTATTGCTAAGTCGAGTCTGTTGATAAAAAAAAACAATAATCAAAAAAAAAAATTATACTCGATATTATAGTTGGATAATTTTGGTTTCAGTTGTACTTCAATACAAGGCTCCTAACAGATTTTCTAATGAATAAAAATTAAATTTGAATAAAAAAAACCTTTTAAAAAAATTCTCAAATAACTTACCTTCCTATCCTCAAATAAAATTCCTTCAATTAACTTTCCTTGATTTCCTTCAAACGAGTCAATTTTTTTTTCCTTTAATCACATCTCACACTTTTTAATCACTATTATTATGTTACATTTCATTTGTTTCACTTTATTTCATACAATTAACTTTTTTTTCCTCCTCTCTGTAAACATGCTAAGAACGCCGGTATTTAAATGTCACGTTCCACTCTCCAACAACGTAACAAACAGCAAAGAGTTATCGTGTAGAGAAATTTATTTTAAATTACAAGTGTGACATTAAATTATAACATTGTTTTTCACCCAGTTTTTTTCGCGTTTACTCAATTCGTGTGAATCAAATTGATGCATGGTTGCAATTCCACAATAACAATCATTGAGCTTTTTTGCACTAAATTGCACCCGATCTGATCTAAAATCAGATCATCATGAATATCGTGAGTTTTGTTGGTTCCAGTTAAAGGGGAATTACCTGATTCTTCGAACCTCAGGTTTCGAGACACGTTTTTTCGTCGTAATGCGATCAAAACAATCAATTAAGACTGATCATCGATCATTTAGCTTGAATAGACAAATTGACCTGAAAATAAATGATTAAAAGCAAAAAAAGAGATTAGCTGACATGATCTTGCACAAATGTTCTGAGTGTGACTTTGTGTCATTGATGAATATTGTAAAGAACTTGATTAACATTGATTTCTTGTTAGCAACATTGCCAGGTGTTTCGCAATCCTGTTTGGTCACGCGTCTCGCTGTTAATGAGAAACTTTTAATTATAATTCACACCTTCGGTCAATTAACACTTGTCTCTCTTTCATTTAATTGCAGTTTACGAAAAAATTTCACGAGCTGATATGGGATTACTTGGTATTTGTGATTTTCATCATTTTTAGTACAATAGCGCCGCTATGGAGTAACCTTCGATCCAGCAAGACGAAAAAGCGAGTCAAGAGTAAGGCGAATTATGTCTTTGCCGGCAGCGTTGGAATGTTTGCCATGATGCTCTCGATTGGCAGAGGAACGCTTGGAGTGCGAACTTTTATTGGATTTCCCAGTGAATTGTATTATCGCGGAGCCGAGATGTGGGAGACGCTTTATGGATACATTTCCGCATATCCAGTCGTGTGTTTTCTCTTCATTCCCGTGTACTTCGATCTGGGAATTACTTCCGTGTATCAGTATTTGGACATGAGGTAAAAATAAATATTTTTTTTGTACAGTTTCTCTTACAAAAGTTACCGTTACTTGAAGAATGATCAGGGTTGTAAAAGTTTTTAAGTCAAATTTTTTAAACTTTTGATCTGGACTAAAAAATAAAAATCACTTCAAATTGACTTGAGATAATTTTATTTTTTTCCGAAATTTAGCCGAAAAGTAAAATAAATTACGAATACTTAAGTATTAATCTTAAGTCAACTTAAGTTAAGCTTAAGTTAAGCTTAATTCAGCTTAAGTTAAGCTTAATTCAAAAAATCTTTTGAATAAAAAAACCTTATGTTTTTACTCAAATTTAGGTCTTATAAGTTAAAGTTAAATTTGACTTAAGAAAAATTAGAAACTTAACGTAAAACTTAAAAAATGAAAAAAAAATTACCTAAAATTTAATTTAAATGTCAAAACTTATTTAATTGTTCTTGAACTTAAGTCAATAAGTCTTTTGAGCCAAAAATTTTGTTTTACTTAAGATTTAAGTTTAAGTTTAAGCCTTAAGTTCTATTTGACTTAAGATTATTTAAATAACTTAATGTTAGTTTGTTGAAAAAAAGGTTTTTTTTATCAATGTTTAATTAAAAATTAGATGATTAAGTCAGCTTAAGTCAAGCTTGAGTCCAAAAACTTTTAAAGCTAAAAATTTCCTAATTTTTTTTTCAAGTTTTAGTTTGATTATTCTTGTTAAGCTTAAAAATTTAATCAAACTTAAACTTAAACTTGAAAAAAATTTAGAAAATCTTTAGCTTTGAAAGTTTTTGGACTTAAGTTTGACTTAAGTTTTAAAGCAAATCATCTAATTTTCGAATTTTTAATTAAATTTTGATGAAAAAAACCTGTTTTTCAAAAAATGAACATTAAGTTATTTAAATTATCTTAAGTCAAATTGAACTTAAGGCTCAACTTAACTTAAATTGACTTAAGTTCAAGAAAAATTGATTAGTTTAAGTTTATGTCAAAAGTTTTAACAACCCTACTTACCATTCAACTTCTTTTCCATTAAAACCACAGATTTAAAAGTCGTCTGGTACGTTGTCTGGCATCCGGATCATTTATCATTCGTCAAGTCATGAATCAGGGAATTACGATTTACACGCCGACCGTTGCCTTGAATACCGTTATCGGGATTCCGTATTGGGCTTCATTGGTTGGAATGACTGTAATTAGTATCATTTTTAACATTTTGGTAAGTTTTTTAGGATTTAAACCAGATTTTAAGGAAGTTTTTTGTAATTTATTTGTTTTTTTTATTTCAGGGAGGATTGAAACATGCCATCAAAGCAGATGTAATTCAAGTTTTTACAACGATCGCAGTGACAATCGTCATCATCATTCATGGTTTTTACAAAGGAGGTGGCATAGCAAAAACATATACAACGAACAGAGATCAAGGTTTGTAACGGTGCAATGCGTTTTTGTGTGATTTTGTGAGAAAATGGACCAGATCTTGAATTTTTGAACACTTTTAAAAAATTAAAAAAAAAATAATTTTTGAAAATTTTTTAAAAAATAATTTTTGAAAATTTTTAAACAAATAATTTTTGAAAATTTGTAAAAAAATAATTTTTGAAAATTTAAAAAAAAAAATTTTTTGAAAATTTTTAAAAAAAGTATTTTTGAAAATATTAAACAAATAATTTTTTAAAATTAAAAAAAAAATAATTTTTACAGTTTGAGTCATACTTTTTTAACAAAATATGATTTTTGAATATTTTTAGTTAATATTTTAAAATTTTAAGGTTAAAATCACTAAAAAAAATGAACTTAGAAAATGTCAAAATTTTCACAAATTTACGAATATTCATAATAAATTTAAAACTTTTGAAAAAAAAAAATCATACTGAAATTTAAATTTTTCTCAATATTAAATTTAAAATGAAAAAGAAGTTAAAAAAATTAAGAATAAGTAAAAAAAATTAAATTAAATTAATTTAAAAAAAATGAGATCTCATATAATTCTTACCTTTGGAATTCATGAAAAAAAATTTTCGTGATGAAATTTGCTTGAAATTATAAAAATCGGTAACTTTTCTCACAAAATCTCACTTCAAACAAAAACAAAACCTTGAAAAACTGCAACTGACGTCAAAAATTTTTTGCAGGTCGCTTGGATTTTTTCAACTTCACCGGCGACATGACAGTTCGCGTTGATACACTTTCCGCATGGATGGGTCAGTTTTTCATCTCCATGAGTCAGTTCGGCTGCCAGCAAAACTTCATTCAACGTTACTTAAGTATGCCATCTCTCAAAAAGATCAACAAGATGATGATGTCAAACATCCCGATGATTTTCGTGCTGTTTTCCCTCTCATGGGTTGCTGGAATTGGAATTTTCGCCACGTACTGGAATTGTGACCCTTTGAAAGCTGGAATAACTCAAAAGAAGGATGAGCTCTTGCCTTATTTCGTTGACAATGAGTTCAATTATCTTCCCGGGTTCACAGGACTTTTCATGGCTTGTTTGTTCAACGGAGCTCTGGCCTTGCAAGTTAGCAATTTGAACTCTTTGGCGACAGTTACTTGGGAAGATTTCTTGTCGCAGTTGCCAGCGTTCAAAAATATGAAGGATAAGCAACAAGTGAACATTATCAAGTTTGTGGGGACCGTTTATGCGGTTTTGATCATGGGAGTTGGCTTCACCGTGGGACTTTTATCGGGGGTTATTGAAGCAAGTATGCTCATGACTTCAAGTACTTCAGGATCGTTGTTGGGAGCTTTTGTATTGGCCATTATGTGTCCAATTGCCAATTGGAAAGGAACTTCCGTGGGAATGATTGTCGCTCAAATGACCACCACATGGCTCGTTTGGGGAAATTTGACCCTCGGAAAGACCAAAAAGAGTCTTTTGCCCACCTCGATTGATGGTTGTTCCAACGAAACTTTGTCCAATTTGAACAAGAACATGTACAGCTCATGGTTGATGTCCAACAAACCCTTGGAGATCAATTCTTACAACACTTTTGGAGTTCCTACCACTCCCGCTCCCGAACCAGAAAGCTCTCTTGCGGGTCTCTTTTCCGTTACTTACATGTACTACAGTGTCTTTGGAACATTAATCACCGTCATTATCGGAGTTATTGTAAGCGCCTTGACACAATCCGACGAAGACAATTACGAATCGAAATTAGTTCATCCTTTGGCTCGCAAGGCTTGCGCTTTCCTTCCTTTCAAAAAACGCGTTTATCTCGATCAAGTCGAAGGAGCATCGCCAGCTGGTGAAAATACCGATGAAAAGCCCGGAACACAAATGCACGAAAACCTGGGTTACGTCAAAGATACCGCCGAAGAATCTACTTCGACGAAAAAACATCCACAATCGAGCATTTTCACGATATTCCGTCGAGAAGATAAAAATGAGACAGCTGAAAATGTCGATAACACGCAACAAGTTGAAACCACGTCCGAAAAGAAAAGTGAAACTCAAGTGTCATAATTAACTTCGAACAAAAAGAAAATTACAAGTTGTTGTATTTTGATCATTATTGTTATAAAAAAAAAATAAATTTGTAGTTAGATAGAATATTTTAATATGTAATGACTAAGACTGTGATTAAAAAATAGGATTTTTTTTAGAGTTAGGACGATTCCAGATGAATTGAAATTAATTTGTTTCCGCTATCACGTCACAAAATTTTGTAAATATATTAAAAAAAGTTTGTAAAATTTTGCAAAAAAAAAAATATTGAATAAATTTAAGATAGGATTTAACGAAGGTTTTTCTTCATTTTATAAAAATAATAAATTTCTTGTAGTAAAATGTAAGACACTCACGTAACTAAGTATATAAAGGGACACTTGTTAGAACTTAATGACATGGTGATTGTAATAAGTATATAGGTACAGTGTCATTAAGGTCCACAGCTGCGAGTTTTTGTAAGAATTTACAATTTTATAAGATTTTTTAAAATTATGTTTGATGAATTTCTAATTTTTTTTAACAAATTTTATTTTTCAGAGATTTCAGCTTTATGTCAACTTTGAAAAATTTCGTTTAATTGAAGAAGAATAAACTCCGTCAATTCTGAAGAAAATATTGTGAACTGATGATCTAAAAAAAAATTTTATAACGAAAGGAAACCTGACAAAAAACTTTATTAGCACGTTTCAATGACGTTGCTGTTCTTGAAATATGAAATGCTTGAAAAATGATAAGAGTCTTCATTAAATCAATATTTGGTCATCTTAGCAGCTTCTATAGTCAAGTGCATACAAATAACTCTTCTGTAAACCAAAAACCAGTAGAACAATCTAAAGTCAGTAGAAAATATATCAACGATGTCAATTATGAAAATTTCGATCTAAGCTTATTTGCCAAAAAATTCCATAAATGTGTCTACATATCTTTTTAAAACCACAAATTTATCTTATATGAAACTTTGGAATAGCTAAAAAGCAAAATTTGGCCTACTCGTCATGCAAATTAAATGAAAACGGTAGTAAGATCGCCAAAACTAGAATGTCGAAGACACATGATATCCACGTATGCACTTCCCTTTGTAGTCGTTCGGCGACAAGGAACAGGTAGAAAGTAATAGCTTTTGTGGCGGTCATTAAGGAAAAAGGCTTCAAAGTGTCTCTTTGGTACGATCAATGCTTTTTGCACAATTGAAGGTAAAATTTATGTCCCCTTGAGGACTCGTGTTAACGACTTCAAAGATTAGGGAGTGCGCTTTAATAGTAAACTTAAACTCGACAAACACATAGATGACATCATGAGGAAATCGTTTAAAACTCTGGGCTCTGTAATCCCCGAGCCTCACGTAAATTCCAAAAACCAAAAAACTATCATTTATCTTTTTAACACCCTTGTCAGGAGTCAACTTGAATACGCAACACAGATATGGTCTCCGCATTACAAAGAACACATTGCTAGAGCGGAAAAGTTCAACGGAGGTTTTCAAGGTATCTCTTCAAAAAGTTTAAGATACCATACTTGCAGTACGATCGACGACTTGAGGTTTTAGATATGCGACCCCTTGCTTTTAGACGTGTGATTCATGGCATGTTTCTATATAAAATCGTGAATGGCATTCTCGATACTTCTGCTAGAAATGCACTGGTCTTTCGCCAAAACCCATTATATGTACGGAATACGTCACCAATCCTTTGATTGCGCATTCAACAATGTCATGCCACGAACAATGCGCCTTTAATTTTTTGGGAATCTTTTTTAATCTAGGTATTTTACCCTTTAAAAAAAGGTTCAATAAGTAAAAAGAGGATATACCTAGTCGACTCAATATCTATAGTAATTAAGGTCTTCTATAAAATATTATGAAAGATTCATTTAAGCAAAATTAGTGAAAACTAATTTTAGAAATTAAAATGAGAATCTCAGCCAAAATTTTCGGTTTTATTACCCTGTAAAATAACTTTCTCAAAAAAACCTACAAAAAGTTGAAAAACTGTTAAGAAAACTTTAAAACACTTTTATTTTAGACCCTGAGGCCCAAATTTCTTACTGAGTAGAAAAGCCTATTTTTAATTAAATCGTCCTTCTAAAATTTTTACTTGACAAGTACTTAAAGTAGGTATATTAAAAAGCTCCTAAAAATTGTAAATTCTTTCAAAATCTCGCACATCGGTAGGTACATTTAAAATTCTAAACTGTTGCTTGTTCTACAACTAACTCTCATCGAAAGCAATGAATGGATAGTTTTTGCTTCCGTTCTGCGCCTTACTACATAATACTTACAAAGGAAAGGTACTACAACGTCTATAGGTGGGAAAGTGATTAAATATTAACGTATTCATAGGCATGTTTTATGAAAGGATTGAGCGCGTTGTCCAATAAAACTTGAAGTACGTCAAACATTATAACACGCAAAATCCCTTTACGTTCCGTACAAAAGAAAAAAAGCTCATAAAATGTCTAGTTAAACTGTTTGATTAGGTAGTTGGTATTACATCATGTCAACGAGTATGAACTCAAAAATGACATTTCATCATTTTTTTAAAATTATAATGTAGTCACGTGACTTCATTTAATTATATTTTATTACTTTTCATATTAACTAGATGTCGCATTAATTTCTTTTTAGTACCTTTTCAACCCTTCCAAGTCCAAAACTATAATTAACAATTTTTTTTGAGTAATTTTACAACAGTTTTTATTGTTTCCTTTATAACACATTATTAATTTGAGTCAAAGGCAAAACAAAAAAAGAGAGAACGTTGCGAGAGATACTCACCTGCCACTCGTTACTGATTCAAAATAACAAAAGAGAGAGAAACGTTTCAACAAAGAAACTAAAATGAAAAACTAAAAGAGGAGCTTGATGATAAAAAAAGGGCACCCAGCAATCGCTTGCGTGTATTCTAATAATTTATTGGTATGTTGCAGTAAAATCTACGACACCATTAATGCTAAGCTCCTTTTCCCGCCATTCATGCCATACCACTATCGTGCTCGCGACGGAAACTTTTATGATCTCTTTAGCATGTTTTATTTTATAGGTATTCATCATTAACGTCGTCGTTCGTTGTCGTAGGAAAATTGTGAGAATATTTATATTTTGACTGCGATTGAGCACTCATATTTATGTGCTTGTTTAAAAAAAATTTTTCACGTATAATGTACCAGTAACAGTTACTGTAGGTACGTGTGAATGTGTGTTGATGAGCTAGCAAGTCCCTTTTTGCATTGGGAAAATTCAGTGTATCAGTGGTTGGCGCACGGGAAAGACACGAATTTAAAATATTTTTCTCATTGTCGGTGGAAAGTACATATAAATAAATGTGAATGTAAACGTGAACGCGAATAATATTGCAAAATAATAATAATTAATATATTATTAGAAAGACAGTGACATATTTAACTAACTAAAGCGTGTCGCTCGAAAGGAAATACAAATTTATTATTATTAATTTTGTGAAAATTATGAAATATGTGAACATTTTGACATTTAACGAACATTTGTAAGTTTCGAGACATTGTAATTTTGTACCATGTAGTGATTATTACTTTATGATGTATTGAACGATTTGTTAAAAAAAAGTTATAATTTAAAACCAAAATAAAATTATTAATTATAAATAAAAATGATAAAGTTTTTAACAAATAATAAAAAATATGAATAAAAATAAAAAAAAAATACATGACAAATAATTTTATTTTTTTTTTGTTATTTTCAATGGAATGTGAAATATATTTTATATAACATATCATAAAAAATTGATTGAATTAGAATAAAATTTTGTCAATAAATTATGAAAAATGTTTTTAACACATATTTTAATGTGAAATATAATAAAAAAATAAAGCATTATTATTTTTTAAATATAATAAATATTTTTTTAAAATTATATTATTAAAAAAAATATATATATGTTAAACATTTTAAAGAGGATAAAAAAAATTATTAAAAAAAATAAAAATTTAAATAAAAAGTTATGATTTTTAGAATAATATTATGATTGTAATGAATTAACATTAAGTATTTCAAGTTAAATTTTAAACAAAAAATATTTAATTTTTGTATTTTTTTTATATTATTATATTCAATAATTGATTATTTATATTAATAATTAATTATAAAATAAATAAAATAAGAATTAATTATTAATAAAAATTATTTTTATTTTTTTTATTAAATTTATTATTTTAAAATTATTTATTTTAATTTTTTTTACAAACTAATTTTTTTCGTCCTTTTTGTATTGCGACAAATTCACTATTTTTTATTTGAAATAATTATTTAAAGTATAAAAATATTTTTTTTTAATAAAAAAAATATCATAAAATAAATAAAACATATATTTAATTACAAAGTATACTTTTTATCACATATTTACATTAAAATTTTAATTATATACAATGTTTTTTTTATTTTTTCAAATGTTACTTCAATCTAAAAATTCTATAATTATACAAACATAAATAAAAATAAAAATGCATCATCGTGACAAAATCACATAACATTCCTCAAAAAAAAAGACTTTCCATAATATTAAACAACATAATACTATTATTAATGATATACCTTTAATATTTACGATTCTCGTTGTTACAAAACAACATTATTTAAGGCAAAATCTGTTAGAAATGCATTTGTGGCTTGACAAAAGTTTTTTTTTTTATTTCATGACAAGAGCACGAACGACAGTTTTCCTTCTTTCCCTACCCCACAGCCATGCCTCGTTGCCTCTAAATACATGATAACGATCCATCATATTTCATGTATTTTACCGCAATTCACATTCAAAGTCATTAAAAAATAAAAACAAAATATTTTTGTGTAATAATAAACGAGAATAATACAAAAATTGTAAAAAATTTATATTTTCTACTATTATTGCAGGTCGTTGAGATTTTGGATGATGATGATGATGAAAAAAGTGTAAATTGCGTTTAAATGTATATCAATTGCCAAAAATAACGTGGGAATATTTTTTGACATTTTAATAAAAATTTTTCGTGCGTCTACCTCCCGGTGAAGCGGTAATGAATACGAACATTTCGGTCAACGTGTTAATAATGTTTTCTGTAATTTTCAAATATCGCGGGAGTCGTTTTTCATATTTTTGACTGCCCGCGTCTTCACATGTGAAACATGTTTTATGGTTATGATGATGATGATGATGATGAAGTGACGAATTTTAATTAAATTTTTGTTGTGAACTTTATAATGGAGGAGCCAGGTGTTTTTCATTTTTTAATTTGATCAGGGATATTCAGGTCAAGTTTGTCATAATAATTTATTTGTCAAATTTTGTTTTTAAAATAGAATGTAAACGTGACGATATTTTGATTTTTATTTAAAAAAAATATTTTTACTTTTTTTCTCGAGGTTAATTAAAAAACAATATAATAACAGTATAATAAAATTAATTAAAAATAAAAATTGTGAAAATAATTAAGCTTTCATTTAATTTAAATTTAAATTAAAATAAATTTAATTTTTTACAAAATAAAAATTTTAAAAAAATATAAATTTATTATAAAAATATTAAAAATTAAATAAAATTTAAAATAAAATAATAAAAAATAGAAAAATAATTAATAATAAAAAAGTAATAGTAATTTTATTATTTCTTTATTTAAAAAAATTATTTTTTTTAAAGCTTACATTATTTTATTAATTTAACAAATAATTTTTTTTTATAAAAATAATTGAAAAGTAAGTTAAAAATAAAATTAAAGTGAAATCCTCAACATTAAATTTTTATTATTAATAAATTAATTATTTAAAAATAATTATTAATTAACCTCATTATATTAGTATTTTTGTAAATGAAATTTTATTTATTAATTCTAATACTTTAAAAATTTCGACAATTTTTCTAAAAGCAGAAATTTTAAATATTAGTCTTAAAATAAAATTTAGGTCGTTAAAAAAAAATACAAAAATATAAATTTCTTCGATTTTTTGTATCTTCTTTCCGTTATTTGAGAATAATTAAAAAAATTTAATTTATTTAAAAATTAAAAAAATAAAATAAATAAAAAAAATTAAAATTAATAAAAAAAAATAAAAATTGGGAAAAAAAAAATAAAAAAAAATGAATTTAAAAAAAATTAAAAAAAAATAAATTTTAAATTAATTTTTTTAATAAAAAAAAAACTATAATAAAAATAAATAAATTTTAACAAAAAATAAATAAATTAGCTTTAATAAACTTGGACAAATCCTCAGACCTGAAAACCCCTCATCCTAATCATTCATGACTTTTCCGTTCTACGAGGCACACAAAAAATGCATTTCAACGGAATTGTCAACAGAAAAGAAAAACATTTTATTTATAAATTCTTTTGTCATATGGCCTACCTGTTGTTTCTTCGGAGGGGTGTGCCTGCCCGTAGTCGCAGCTAAACACTATATTTAATGACAATAATGACAGCCAAACGAAATTATAATAAAAATTAGAGACGAATAAAAATTGGTGCCAGAGAATTTTTTTTATATCGTTTTCACCTTGAACCTTTTCGAAAGAAAGACAGATAACAAAATGAATTTTTGATCGTTATTGAAAAATCGCAAATAATTTATCCGTCAAGTGAAATCCCGCAATCTCAAGCCACTAGTAAATTCTGAATTTTTTTTTTGTTTATAACGAAAACGGGCTTCGCATGCAAAGTCAATAATAGAAGAAGAAGAAAGAGAAGCGAACATGCAACAAATAAAAAGAAAATTTGCTTTTATTACCGTCCCAAGCGATTTAAAATGCACCATTATCTTTACTTTATGTTATTATGCGGAGTGCATCGAAACTCGTTTACTTCACACACGCCGGCACGAATAATAAATTGCATATCAAAGTTGCACCAAATCTATTGAAAAACCATGAAGCCAAAGTAGAAATTATAATTTTTTCATTTAAAAAAAATAATAATAAAACTTTTGAACAAGTTCGTAACTTTTTTTCAATTTTTTTGTTGTTTTTAAGAAAAAAAGGCAAAGGAGGAGGAAGCTCTGCCGTGGCAAAATCAATAAACATAAATGTGTGTAACTTTGATAAAATGGATAAAAAATGATATGTTGTACAAGTAAACTGAATAATAAATGAATAAAAGCACCAATTTAGCATGCACATAACTTACTACCGCGCGCCGCATCAATTTCACGCGAAAAACGTTTACGACTTTTCTCCGTATATTTTTCCGTGCGTCGAAGAAAAAAAACGAAAGAAAATAAATAAAACAATAGATTTTTTATGTTTTTTTTTGTGTTTGATATGAGAATCAATAAAAGATATATCTGTCAGACGATCGTGTCTTTTTAAGTATTGCGGTTAAGTTGTTATGACGTTTTATTTCTTGATTTGAAAAAAATTTTTGTCTTTTTTTATTGAATTAAATTTTAAATTAAATAAAAAAATTATATAAAAAATTATTTTAAAAATAAAAGTTAATACTTAAATAAAAATAAATAAAAAAAAAATAAAAAAAATATAAAAATTATAATAAAATCAAATAAATTTTTAAAATTGTGCAAAAATTATAAAAAAAATTAAGAAATTTAATAATGTGATTAATTTTTTTAAAAGTTTTTTATGAAAATTCTTTTTTCGAGAAACATTTATCTTCAGGCAAGAAAAAAATATTAAATTTAAATTTAATTAAAATTAATGAATCTTTGAGAAAAAATTAATAATATTATTCTATGTTTAGAAAAATTGTGTAAAATTTTTTTTTAAATAAAAAAAATTAAATTCGTTCAATTATTTACAAAAAAAAATATTTAATTAAGTACTTTTATTTTATTTAAAAATAAATAAAGTTTTTTAAAATTTTTAATTAAATTTATTAAAAACAATGATATGATCCACAAAATAAAAAAATAACTATTAAAATTTTTTTATTTTAAAATACTAAATTACTTAAATATTTAGAAAAAAAAATATTTAATTCAGAAAAATTTTAAATAAATAAACAAAAAAATAACTTAAAAAATTATAAGTGAAATTTTATTAATTTTATTCAAATTAATTATTTAAATAATTAATTAATTTATTAATTTAATTAATTAATTTATTTAAAGAATAAAAATTAATTATTTTTAATATTAAAATAATAAATATATTTTTATTTTACTTTATTTTTTATTAAAAAATTAAATTTGTAAAGTTATTTGATTAAATATTTTTTAAAATTAAATTTATAAAAGATAATGAATACGATCCACAAAATAAAAAATTTTTCTAAAATTTTTTTAAATATTTTTAAAAAATAAAAAAAAAAATATAACATAAAAAATTAAAATTTGAAAAAAAAAATTAAAATATGTACATAATAAAAAAAAATAATTTATTAAATTATGAATCAAAATTTTTTTAAATTACTTATTTAATTTAAATTACTTATTTTAAATTTAAATTAATTTAAAATTAATTATAAAAATGAATTATTTTTTTGATAAAGATTATAAATTAATTCTTTTACTTAATTAATTTAAATATTTAAATAATTTTACGTTGAAAATAATATGAAAACATAATTTAAAAAAATCTTTTTAAAAATAATAAAATACGATCAAATATAAATTTTTCATACAACAAAAAATCACTTAATAAAATTCTAATATTATTTTCAAAACATTCACATTTAATGATAAATAAACGTTTCTCCAAAAAATTTTCTATTTTCAGACAATCACCTGGAACTCATCATCTATCAACGTGATCTACTAGTTGATGAATTTTCAACGGAAACCCTATAAACACGGCGGAAAATTGTTTATTTATCATCTCTCTCGAGTGTGTCTATTAAAACAACAATATAAACTTTCGTGCACTTTTTCTATCCAAAAACAACAAAAAAAAAAACTCTTGCGTTGTTAATAATTAATTTTCTCCCTCAGAGAAATGTACGGAAAAAAATTTAAACAATTTTATTAATAAAATCCTCTCTCTCCCGAAATTCTCAATAACGAGAACAAAAAAAAATCTGAAAATTTGATGCAATATTTAAAAAAAACACAAAAAAAAGTGAAACCGCTACGCATAGAAAAACATAGAAAAAAGTGAAAAAACCATCAAGTCTGTCGACAACACATGAATCGAATTCATCAAAGAGCAAGCTCTTTCATCATATTCAACAACGTCGTTAGAGAGACGGCTATTTCTGTATTTAACGCATATTATTGTGTCGACGCATCCGTAGAGACAGAATAAAAAAGAAAAATTTTTCCGAGTCAGTCGCGATTGAACAAAGTCGAGTTTTCATGCGTTTTATTCTAAGAAAAAAAGTTAAATAATTTTTAAAGAAAAAATTAATCAAGAAAAGTAAATAAATAAATTAAAAAGAAAACACACAAGAAACTCGTGAAATAATTGAAAAAAAAAATAAAAAGGTGAAAATTTATAAATGTAGAAACTTTTTTGATTAATAGAAGTTTAATAATAGAATAGAAAAAAAAATAATTTTTTTTCACGATTTTTGCTCACTTTTTTTTAACAAATAATTATTATTATTACAAAAAAAAAGTATTGTCATCTAGAAGCTCATTAAATATTTTAAATATACATTTTTCCTACTTTTTCTCGCTCAAGAGAATTTTAGCTTGATTTTTTTTACATTTTTCTTACAAAACACTCCACGCAAAGTAAATAAAGTAAACAAAAAAAAAACTCACATATTTATTTCTCTACACTCACAAATTCACACATTTTAGCTTGAACGTTATTTAAATTTATAATAATAAAAAAAAATGATAAATTAAAGAAAAATAATTCAAGAACTGCAAAAAAAATATTTTTTGGACACACAAAAAGTCAAAATATTTTCTTAATAAATAATTTGTTGTTGTTATTGCATCGATCATCGACATCAAATGCAGCGAGTTTTAAGCTATCAGACAGCGGTGCGAGTCAATCACGACGACATGGATCAACGGGATTACGTATCGAAGCGCACATGTGTCAGTTTGGTGCTCAGCGTGGCCTTTTTTACGCTCATCTGTGGTAGGTTGACTTAAAAAAATTAAATTTATTTTAAAATTAATATAAAAGCATAAAATAATTTAAAAATCTATTAAAAATTTAATAAAAAATAAATTTAAAATTATTTTGAATATAAAAAATTAAAATAAAAAATTAATTTAGAGATAATTAAAATTTAATTAAAAATCATTTAAAAATAAATTAAAATTAATTTTAAAATAATTAATAAAAAATAAAAAAAAAATATTTTAAAATTATTAAAAAAATATATAAATAAATTAAAAATAATGAAATGTTTTTTTTGTAAATAATTTATAAAAAAATTAAAATTAGTTTGAAAATAATTAAAATATATTTAAAATAATTTAAAAACTATTTAAAAAATTTTAAATAATTTAATTATTTTAAAAAATAAATTAATAATTAATTTAATAAAACTAATAATTAAAAATTAGTTTTAAAAGAATTTAAAATTAATTAAACATTAATTTATTAAAAATATTAAAAATTATTTTAAAAAATAATTTAAAATTCATTTAAAAATTATATCCAAGATAATTTAAAATTTATTAAAAAAAAAAATAAATAAATTAAAAAATTTTTTAAATATATTAAAAAATTAAAATTAAATAAAGATTTTTTAAAAATAATTTAAAAATAAATTTTAGAAAAAATTTAAAAAATAAAATAATAATTTTTAATAAAAAATATCAATCTGAAAATAATTTAAGAATTTAAAAATTATTTTCAATATAATAAAAATAAATTTAAATTTTTTTTATAGGATTCCTCCTCGGTAAATTCGTCTCCGATCGCCATCATCACATCCGCATGCTAAATCTCGAACAGAGTCGGAATGCTAATGCGCTCCAGCTTAAAAATCAATTGTCAGTGCCGGCTTTAAAATTCGTCGAAAACGATCATCGCACGACACACGACGAGCAAAATCGCAAGTTGTGGCAGGAATTCATCGCGTGCATGCAACACCAAACGTTGCCCTACAACACGGAGCGACTCGATACCTTCGTGAATCACTTTATCGATCAGCAATTTAGGGAAATGAGCAGTTGCATGCGCAAGCTAGAACTTTATTTGAATCAGTTGACGCCGGAATGATAAGAAATTAAATGAGAAAAAAAAACGAAATTTACTTTTGCTTATTAATTAATTTAATTAATTTTTATTAAAATTTATTAAATAATTTTTTTAAATTAAATTTTATTATTAAATTTAAATTATTTTTATTAATTTTTAAATTTATTTAAAAAAATAATTAAATTAAATTAAGATTTTTTTCTATTTTAAACTTTTAATTATTTAATTAATTAATAATTTCGAATAAGAACCAAATAATTCTACTTTTTTTTCACGCATTTTTTTTTTATTATATTCCAAAAAGATCTTAAAAAAGTGCGAAAAATGAGAATCGTAGGCGCAAAAGTAATTAAAAAATAAAATAATATTTTTTAAAGATAAGTCAACTCAATTAATTAAAATTATGGTTTAAGGAAGTAATTGTCAATTAATATTAAAAATTAAAAAAAAAAATAAAATAAAAAGACAATTCGAATAATCACAAACTACCAGTTGTTTCCACTTAAAAAAATCGCCAAGCCTGCTAATTCAACCAAATAATGTTAAGTACTGACATCTGTTTTTCATTTTATGAACTTCCGTTATTTTTATAGTCTTTTTCATGTGAAACATAATAAAAATGTAAGTTATTTATAATTTTCTTCAGAATTTTTCAATTTTATTTATTTTTCTTGAGATTTTAAAATGCATCAATGTCAATCATATGAGAAAATTTCAGTATTTGTGATATTTTTGAAGATTTTTGTGAATCTGACTATGAAAGTTACCATTTTATGAAATGTTTCGTGATAATTTTTAAAAATTTATGTATTGAACACATTTCTCAAGACCTTAAAATGTTCGATTTTGAGTAATTGTTTAAAATGTTCTCATAATTAATTAAAATTTGATTTAAATAAATTAAATTTTATGATTGGTTTTGTCATGAACTTCTTTAAAAATAATAGTTAATGCTAAGAAATTAATCAAATTAAATTTAAAGATTTTTTTTAAGATTTTATAAAAAAAATAATAATAAAATTATTTTTATTGAATAATGAGAAATCATAAAATAATCAGAAAATTTAATTTTTCCTTGCTTTTAATTTTTAAAAATTTCAATTTATTGTTATTTAAAGTTTTTTTTTATTATTTAAAATTTTAATGTTTATTTAAATTTTATTTTATTTTTTTTTTATTTTTTATTTTTTTTTAATTTAAAATTTGACCACTTTTTTTAAATTTTTTTTTTATATTTTTTTTTTATTTAGGTATTTAATTTTTTTTATTTTTATTTTAATACTTATTATTTTAAAGATTAATTTATCAATTTATTAAATTTTAAGAATTTTTTTTTATTCATTTAAGTTCACAAAAGTAAAAAAAAAAAATGACAAAACATTGCATCAGCCATTATTGCATTTAAAACCAATTTACCGCCAAATCACTCTGAACGTCACAAAAAAAATTAGTTCAATTAACAAAAAATAAAATCACTTAATTTACAAAGAATCGCCTTATCTAACAAACCCATCGAAAAATCACCCGCATGCGGATTAATAAAAAATTAAAAAACTCATAAATTTATTCGCGAGCAATTCATTTTCTCATTACTCAAACATTAGTCGCTCCGCCAAGCAAGTAAACAAACAAGGATCTGATCTGATTATCTAACTATTGTTTAGCATACAAACTCTATGAAACACACGAAAAAAAAGAGACAAAAAACCGGATCCTATCAGCTTTTGTGTGCTCCGTCTGTCACTTTGTTACACGTAACAAGCGACATTTATTATTATTATTACCACATGTGTGCAGCAATGTTGGAACAAATTTTGCACTAATTTCAAACGTTAAAAATTTTTTCACTTCCCTGTGTGGAGTTTTGTGCATGAGGTGCGTGCAATAAACATGACTTAACTGTATCAATTATTATTATTGCCTATATTAAAATATATTTAAGTATGTTATCATTATTCAATAGAAATAGGTAAATGTACTACTTGTTACATGATTGTCTGCCTTTGACGATGTAAACCAAAATATTTTTGATTTTTTTTTCTTTTAATTGAACTTTTTTTTAGGTGACAAAATTTTTTCTTCAGAATCGAATAAATTTTTCCAATGCAATAAATGATCCACTTAATTTTTTTACGTAATTAGTAATAGTAACTAAATGCATGTAAGAATTACACAATTATTTAACGTTTGCTACACACAAAAAAATATAGAAAGTTGTCGTTTGAAGAACAAACAAAAATGGTACCGTATTTTGATTTCGTTAACTTTTATTTTAACCACGTGGTTTTAAAATTCTACTTTTAAAAAATTTCAAACCACGTGACCTGAAATACTTTTAAACCTTAAAATATTTCAAACCACGTGACTTAAGATATTTTTAATTTTTCAAACTATGTGACTTGAGATATTTTCAAACCTTAAAAATATTTCAAACCACGTGACTTGAGATATTTTCAAACCTTAAAAAATTTCAAACCACGTGACTTGAGAATTTTCAAACCTTAAAAAATTTCAAACCACGTGACTTAAAGAATTTTTAACCTTAAAAATATTCCAAACCACGTGACTTGAGATATTTTCAAACCTTAAAAAATTTCAAAACCTTAAAAAATTTCAAACCACGTGACTTGAGATATTTTCAAACCTTAAAAAATTTCAAACCACGTGACTTAAAGAATTTTTAAGCCTTTAAAATTTTTCAAACCACGTGACCTGATATATTTTCATATTTTAAAAATATTTCAAACCACGTGACCTGATAAATTGTTAAGCACAATTTTTTCTTCGAAATGCGCTAAAAAGTGTCTATGACGATCGACATCGCTGACCAATTTCTCGTTATTCTATAACAAGCATGTGGTGAGTGAGTAGAGCTATGATGCAATTTCGAATTTCACTGATAGTTCGCGTAAATCGTCACACGGAATGTTTAAAAGTGAGTGAGTAGTCGCACTAATGATCTCTTTTTTAATTTTGTATTTTTATTCGTAAAAGTTATTGCTTTTGCTCATTATAAAACACCAACGTTCATTTTTTTTTTATCATAACACACTTTTTTTTAACTCCTTTCGAACGACCTTGCACGAGAACGAACGAACGCTTCAAACTGATTTAGGTTCGATCGAGCAATTTGCAATGACGCGATTAAAATTGCCCCGCATCACACCCATGATTGTTAAGTTCCTTGCCAGGCAGCGCGAGACGTGATTAATTCACGATGCTTAATTGTTTGATGCTTGATTATTAACAACGAAGCGAAAAGTGATTATTATCTTAAGCTTGAGTTTGTTTACTTTGAGCAAATATTATTTTATTGCTATTTCCTACTTAGATCTAGAAAGGATAGGAAGCAAAAAGTTCATAAGAATTCCATAAGCCATGAGTCATGCACGAAAATGTTCCGCTCTCATTTTTTAATTTATTCTATTATTATCTTGATATGGATATTTTTATGTATGTTTTAAAAAATTGTAAATTTAAGTGACAAAAGAAAAAAATAATTGTTCATTGTTGTAACTAATAAATAAATAAGAAATAAAAAAAAATAGACCAAATAGCGTCTCTGGTCTTGTCTAGCCTTTAGCTCACGACTATTATAGGTTTTTCACACAACTCCAAATAAATAAAAAAAACATAACTTATAACACTTACGCAAAAGTCCATACACGTTTATATAGTTCAATTGTTAAAAGTTTGTGACCTTGACTGTTCAAAAGTGCACATTTATTAGTTTTTATGTTATAAATGGCCAAGCCACTGTTGTGAATATGTTTGGCATATTTGGCTCAATTGTTTTCAAATTAAGTTGAATTGGGTGTTTCGTTTGTGCTGGGAAGTTAAAATGCTTGAAGCAGTGCTGGGTATGGGTCAAAAAAGATTTTTGATCAGTTTTGGAAAACTTTATAGGTTTTCCAAAGTTTATGAGAAGTTCATCAAAGATGATTCGAGGGTTCTATAGATTTTCTAAAATTTTATAAGAAATGTTAAAGTAAACTCTTTGCTTCACGTCAAGTAGTTCAGTATCATTCAGCGTATCGATCTCGTAGTAAAATGGCTCTCAATGCTTTGTTACAGATCTTTTGTATCGACTTCAAGTCTTCATTTTTCATTAACATCAAAGTTGTTCTACAGTTGTTTGGGGCTGATTCAGTGATTTGTACAATATCGTTTTCGTTTCCTTGTTTATGAAAAGTTCATCAAAGATGATTAGAAAGCTTCATAGATTCTCCAAAGTTTGCTAAGAAGTTCACAAAGATGATTAGAAAGCTTCATAGATTCTCCAAAGTTGCTAAGAAGTTAACCAAAGATGATTAGAAAGCTTCATAGATTCTCCAAAGTTGCTAAGAAGTTAACCAAAGATGATTAGAAAGCTTCATAGATTCTTCAAAGCTTATCAAAATTTTTAAAAGTCAAAAAACCTTACCTTTCATCCTGCTCCAAAACCTCTGCCATCCACCCCTGAAATATCCGAAACATGTTCAAACAATTCGCCAAGTAATTCATCATCTCCATCCATATACGATCTCTTTCAAAAAAATTAGTATTTAGACCATGGGTGTGTCAAAGAACAAATCACGTTGATTACTTGCAGCTGGTTCAATTTTCATAGTACAAATATTTCGACCATAACTCACCTCACACAGTGTCAAGTAGATAGTTAGAGCAAAAATATTCAATTAAAGTATAACTTTCGTTACATAACACCAACTAACTAGCTAACTAGAGGTATTTTGACCAACATAACCAAATCAGTGAATTTGATGCTGATCGTTTCGATCATTCACCTTTTCACACACATTTTTTTTCACTTTTTTTTCCTTCAACATAAATTTGAACATGCCACAGCCTTATATGAGATATTTTTTCTCGCGTTCGGTATACTGGAGCATAACTATGGTGCGTATTTATGTATGACCATATTTGCGGCTTTTTAAACATTTAACTAGCGAGATTCTATGAGAAATGTTTCAACATAAATGGCGTTGATTCAAATACCTTTAATTCCAGAGCTGTGAGAAAGGTGGTCGGTGAGAAAACTTTTATATCTTTTTTATTTTATAAAAAAATATCTAAAAAGTTTAGATTTATTAAAATATATAATAAAACATTAATATATAGTACAACATATATTATATATTTTAATATTATACTATTATAATATTATTTAAAAAACTTTTATATCTTCTTCATTTTATAAAAAAATATAAAAAAAATTTAGATTTATTAAAATATATAATAAAACATTAATATATAGTACAACATATATTATATATTTTAATATTATACTATTATAATATTATTTAAAAAACTTTTATATCTTCTTCATTTTGTTAAAAAATATCAAAAAAATTTAGATTTATTAAAATATATAATACATCTTTAATATATACTACAACATATATAATTTAATTTTATACTATTATAATATTAATTATTAGTATAATATTAATATATATAATAAAATATTAGTATATATTATATATAATAATACTTACAAAATATGACTCACTTTGTCTCCAATAACTTTACAACCCACCTTCTGAATTAAATAATTTGATTTTCTTTTTATTTACGACTTGTAACGAGTCACATATACACATCTCGACAAGTTTCTAACCACTTTTTCTGTGCAGCTTTTCTGTAAATAGACGCGGTCCGAGTCAATTAAATAACATTTTCTTACCTGATACTTTTTCCATTGATTTTTTTTTAATTCTAGCTTCTTTTGAGTTGAAGAACTTGACCTGGATCTTTGATTTTTGTAACACGATTCCTTTCAAAAAATGAATAATTGGAGCAAGACACCAACGATGATCGATCATCACGAAAGGACACATTATTACGTTTCATTTCTCTCCGCCAAATAACTCGAGTTATGATTCACACACACGAGAAACCAGTTTTCCCGTTGTTCGCTAGCCAGATAAACAGAACATGTTTACGGTTTAAATTCACTTACACTTTCGTATAAACGATAATCGAATAATATACATTAATATTCACTAATATTATACAAGTATAAGCTATAGACTCAGATTTACTGGAATAGTCTTTACTTTTTTTTTTAAACATGCTTTTTTGCTATTATTAAGGCTATATACGCGAAAACGTGGTTATGCTAAGTATAGATGTAACATTACTCAGTGGCGGAATAATTTAAAGGCTTAAGCTTAAAAAATTTAAAAAATCCTCTGAAAATGTTCAGAAAAAGTCTTTTTGATGTTTAAGATGTTTTTAAAGTAAATCCAAACCAAGCAATATTTCAATCTTAAGTTCCAGAAAAATGCAAATCCATCACTGCTCACAAAGACAGATGCAATATTTTTCGCTTCTGGCGGCATTTTTATGTTGATCGACCATAAGTTGAATATTGCTGAATAAACCCAAGTATCAACAACATACACCCTTCGCGGGTTCGCTAAATGTATGAATGAATGTATGTTGTATGGCAATTATGAACTTTAAGTCATACATTCATGTTTTGTGGGTACGATCACATGCACGGTGTCGACGTCGCGGCACCGTGGTACAAAATACAAAATGTTATAAATACTTGAAACAACTACATAGTTAAAGTCATTTTGCAAAAATCAGTTGAATCAGAAACATATCATATATATTTTTCTTGTCTAAAAAGAAAATTACTTAACTGTGTGTAATAATATATATGTTATATTATACATAAGACAAAAGAAAAAATTAGTATCAAATAAGATAAAATAATAATAGAAAACCGAAAAAGAAACAAAGAATAAGTTACTCAATAATATCAGTAATAATATAAAATTATTTTTGTAGATTATTATTCACGAGTAACTTTTGTTTGACGCCACATAAAAATCCTTGTTACAGTTTCAAATAAAGTGCAGATAACTTTTGGATATTAAACATGCGATTTTTTATATCGGTAAGTAAAAATAAAGTTAAATTTATTTTAAAATAATGATATAAAACAAAAAAATATATGTTTTAACATAAATTTAAAAAATGTATAATTTTATATTTAATTTTATAAATTATAATTATTTGATAATTTATAAAATTAATATAATATATATATTTTTTAAATTTGTTTAAATAAAATTAAATAAAATGTATTTTTAATTATAAACATAATAAACATTAATTGTTATATTAATAATAAATAAATATATTGTTAATTAATAAACATAATAAATGTTAATTGTTATATTAATAATATATTTTTAAAATTTATAAAATATATTATTAATTTAATAAATATTTATATTATATTTATTAAAAATCTATAAATTTAAAAAAAATATATAAAAAAAATAAAAAAACAAAATATATTTTTAATTATTAAACTTAATAAATATTATTTATTATGATTAATAATTAAAAATATATATTTTTTAAATTTAAAAAAAAATAATAAAATAAAATATATTGAGTGCGAATATTTACATATATATCAAAAATCGCGACAAAATAAATATTTATCATTAATTTAATATTTATTATTATTACCATTATTATGTGTGGGACGTTTTTTCAACCAACTAATAAAACACGAATGTGACTAAGATTATAACTGTACTTCACGTATTATTTTACAATCGTATTGAATAATAATTAAAACAAGTAACACGTAAAGTAATGAAAGTGAAATTATGTTACAAACATATATCAACAACATATATAAAGGGAAAAACCTTACATATATGTTGTATAAATTTGATTGATAATTTTTTTTTAAATTACTCATTATGTTCAGTAATAATTTGTGGGAATTTTTGTCCTTCCCTGTAACAAATCGAATTTCATAATATTTTAAAATAAAGTAACGAATAACAAAAAAATCAGTTGTCTTATATAACTTAAAGTAAAATATAGTATGAAAAAAAAAATAACAATCACCTGCACTTGCAATAGCTCATCATCATGCACTTTACTTTCAACATTTAATTTAAAAAAATGTATAAAAAAAACTTGAACTAAAATACCTTTATTACAATGAACTCTTCATCATGAATATTCACACAGACGATCGTTTATTAAACTGAATTTGTATCAAACTTGTACCTTCATATATTTAGTATAGTGTCATAAAACAAGTTTCCTTTCAATAAACAAAACTTCTTTTTTTTTGTATTAATGAATGAAGTACATTTACAAAAAAAAATCGCAAAATAACGGTCGAGAGATATGCACCCTGCCCTGATTTTATTTGGCACTGTTTTATGTACATTATGTTATATAATATAAAATAATATAATAATAATAATAATCTTTCGGTTCAATTGACTCATGAATTTAGTCTAGTTTTGCTCTCACATAACAAAACAAAACAAAAAAACGAAAACAAAACAGGCACATCATGCATGAGGTCTCTCCAAACTGTCGTTAGTTATTCACAATAATAATAATAGTGAACGAATAAAGGATTGCGGAAAACAAAGTATATCTTATTGAGACAATGCATGCCTACGAAACTCATTGATTATTACCATTATTACTTTTCTGTTTCACAAAAGACTTGTCGTCGTCGTTATTTGTGTCGAGAAACAGCCACGAGGTCGAAGAAATATACGATGTCCAAATAAAGAAGCAAATTCAATAAAAAATAGTAACTAAATAGTGAATAATGTTTGTTTGCGAGACAAAAGACATTTAATAGACGCAAAAAGTGGAAAAATCACTCGACCGTAGCGAAAATAAAAGTGAACTTGATTTTTTATAGTACTTAGCTCCTTACTCCACTCAAGTAAATCGAGTACTCGGTATTTCCTCTATCTATTCAATTCATTATAATACATATTATAATCTCGAGTGCAGCAGCAGTATTTCTTCACCTCCCACGATCGTTAAGTTTTTTAGCGTGAACACGAATCCGGCGACTCAAGGGAACAAAAAGTTCTCAGCGGTTAAAACAATAAAAGTTGAATTTCTTTATATTAATTTTTTTGTACAAAAAAAAATGTTAAATGGTAAATTGAATACAATATGATCTTAAAAACTCATGATATCTTATAAAAAATAATACAACAATGATAGGTAATAATGCAATAACCTCAGAGACCTTCAGATGTTCTTGTGACTTTTGTTTCAGCGGCAATAATACATCAGATGGTTTTTATTAATGATATTCTTTGGAGATATGGTGATTTTAATAATATGACAGGAAAAGGGAACTGAATATTTTAATTCTATATTTTAAGTATAAACTTATCAGCTTCATAAAGGTCACGAAGAAAGAAGGTTTATGTTAATAATAGTTCGTTACTTCTTCGAAGAAAATTCTCAGTTGATTCTAAATGAAGCTGTAAACTCTTTAAACAAGGATGTTAATCAAGTTGTTCATGAAAGATCTAACTAAAAAAGACCCAAGGTTTGATATTGATCGTAGATCAAGGATACAACTGAACAGAATAAGAACAAATCAAGGAAAATGGAACCTTATAACATTATATTAGGCCTGAATTGTGATTGTAAAGAACCAGATAGATATTTTGTGGAGGATTATCAAGTGATATACAAACGCTCATATACTCACATATTTAAAACAAATGTAACTTTAAGTGACTCTCAAAATAGATTTTAGAAGCTTTAGGATATACTCACAAACTTAAATCAATTCTACTGATATTCAGTAGAAAAATTTGGCGAATATATGAGTATAGCTGAATCTTTTAAAATCTAATTTGAAACTCGATATAACTTAGAAAATATGTGAGTTTTTGGGCTTTAGTATATTATTTCATAACCATCCTGTTATCCATGACAGAAAAGAGTTCTAAACGTTTTGTATTCATCGAGCTCCTGTGATCAAAATAGAGGTCCGACGGTTGTCCAATGTATCTGTCTGGACTTTTCAGAACATAAAATAGCTAATAAAAACCAACTTGATGAGACAAAACAAAATTAGAAGCTTTTTAAAGCTTAATTTGGAAGAAAATTTGACGATCCTAATAGATTTTCCTCCTTCATAATGTTTCAAAAAGCTACTTATTTGTGTTTAATAGAACCAAGTTTACATTTTGAGCTAGTTTATCCTCTGAGAATTCCAAAAATATAAATTACTCATGAAGTTGAACCTCTATTTTGACTACAGGAGCTCGAAAAACAGAACGTTGAGAATAATCAGTAGAGCTTTTGAGACATATTGATGTAAAGATCATTGTATCCTTGTTATGGTCTAATTCAAATATTTGTATCAAATGCAAAACCTATGCTTATTGATTCTTAAAAGCTTATGAAAATTTTACTTACCAACCTCTTGAGCCAAGAATCTTGACTTCAGAAGGATTCTTCTTCAACTGAAACCCCTTCAAAAAAAAAACTTTTTCTGAATGGATTTGATTTCAGAAACAGGTTAAGTTTATACTTAATGAATCTTTCGTTGAAGGTTATCAGGAATCTACGAAGGTCTTGAACCACGGTGATGCCATCCTTAAACCTGACCTAACCTAAACGTACAGTTTGGTTAGTAAGTTTAAGTCAAGGTTGATCATGAATTTAACTTTTCCGTCGACATTCGAATAAAGATCTGAAAGCTTTTCGATAATTGAGACTGATATCAAATGTCTTGATTCTCTTTTGATATCAGTTTCAATTATTGAAAAGCTTTTAGATCTTTGATTGTCGACGAAAAAGTTAAATTCATGTAGTTCCTTGACTTAGACTTACTAACTAAACTGTAGCTACCTTATGGGCAAAAAACGGGTCAGATCAAAAAATTCCCTTAAGGGATCAATCTGACCCGTTTTTCGCCCATAGTGTATAGGTTAGGTCAGGTTTAAGGATATCGCGGACCATAGACCTATCATATAGTTTCGTAGACTCCTGAACATCTTCAACGAAACCTTTTTCAAGTACAAACTTAACCTGTTTCTAAAAATCAAAACCCTTCATTAAAGTCAATCATTAACGCTCATCTTCCGTTTCCACAAAACCTTTACTTGAAGCGTTAAATAACATAATTATAACGACTCATAACTGCATCGATATTCCGGTAGCAACTTACTAAAAAAAAGAAAGAAAAGAAAAGAAACTATCAATTCAACGAACAAGCATGTATTGCAGAATTGCAATTTCACTTTTCAACAGGTGAAGTGAACTGCATGAAAAAGTGACAGTGAAATGTTTTTTTTTTACAAAAAAATACGTAATTCGTATTATGTTGCGTCTCATGTAGTAAAAATATAAAAGAGTTCAATGCAGTATGTAATGTTATAATTAATATTATTCATTTTTGTGTGTAAAAAAAAAGTAAAACAAACGATCGTTATTTCACAGCGGAACATAATGATAATAATACTAATATATAAAGAAATTAACACACGCTTTTTTTCACTTTTCTTTTTTTTTTGTTTGTTTCTCCTCATTAGTACTCATATTTAGTCATTTGATCTTTGATAATATCGCGTGGAAAAAATATTGATTAAAAAGTCATTTTATCGTGGAATTGAAAGTGAATCTTGAATTAAATTATAAAACAAAAAAAAAAAAAATAAATGGAAAGGAATCTGATCTCGTTTCTTGCTTTTTTCGCAACTCATTTATGGTCAAATTATAATAATAATAAAACGAGAGTACATTGTGAAATTGAATCACTCTATGCATGAAACTGGTTTAATTTTTGTTCATGACTTTTATTTTACATTAAATTAAGAGCAAATATAAAGGGTAAATGCACGTTTATGAAATTTTTAACGTAATTTACGCAATGTAATGTCCTATAAACATAATTGCGACAGAATTATGTAAATTTAAAAAAAAGGTTTCGTCGCGTCTGTCACTTGAGGTGATAAAAATTATCGATTTTTACATTAAAGCTTCAGGAAATAATAATTAATAATAACTAAAAGGGTGTTACCGATATATATATGAAC
This sequence comes from Culicoides brevitarsis, assembly GCF_036172545.1. Lineage (NCBI taxonomy): Eukaryota > Metazoa > Arthropoda > Insecta > Diptera > Ceratopogonidae > Culicoides > Culicoides brevitarsis. The sequence goes on along the minus strand of NC_087087.1, from coordinate 11,477,246 downwards.
GTCAATGAACCGTTATTGACGTGTTCATTCATGTATCTTAACAATACACAAGGAAGTCTTTCTTACCAACTTACACCGAAAAATTATTATTAGTTATTAGATACTTAATTATCTCAACATTATAATGACGACAGTGCGGAAAAAACTTCCATTTCCATCAAAAGTTTGTGTTATATATGATTGAGGGTCGTTATTGTTACTATTTAAAAAAAATTTCCGATCGCCTTGAAATAGTTTGAGTTTTTAAGTACTACATCGTGCTAATCAAAATAACAAAAAGTTAAAAAAAAAATGTTAAGTACGTCCAGATATCTCTCAATTAATGGGAAAAACAAAAATTATTCCGGTGCACGCAAAAATAATAAACATATTATGCAATATTTTTGGTGAGCGGACTAATTTTTGAATATTTTTAAATATTTTACGTTAGTTCATGCAATTATTATGTGACTTCTATTACATTTGATACGTAAAAAAAAATTGTAACTTGAGATATAAATGATATTTACCGCACCAAATATAATAAAGTATATCATATCATTATTCACAAATATTATTAGCTTGCGTAATAGTTGGTAATATATATATCATGTCTTGATCGCTGCATTAGATAGTATACAATTTTTTGTCAAGAAACAAAAAAAATATGTGTAACACTGTAAATTCCTTTGAGGCACTTTTTTATGGTGTGGTCTAAAAGGTCAAGCACAGATACAGTCAAAGTTAATAACTTTGCGGTTTTATGTTCTGTTTTTGGAGTTAATTGTTAATTATATAGATTATTTGTATAAAAATATATAACATAACATGTATAACAAATATTATTTTTATAATGACAAGATTTATTTAAATAAATTATTATTTTTTTTTTAAATAAATTTAATAAGAAAAATTCTTTTATAATGATTAATATGAATTATTTCTTTAATATTAAAAATAGCGGTTTTGACTAAAATAGTTATAAACAGCAATGTAAAAATGACAAGTCTAGGTCGTTTAGTCATTGAACTGTTAATTTGTTTACTTTGTTAAGTTTAATTAATCATCCTGAAAGAGTAATAAATAAATATTATTAATACTATTATAACATTTTAATTTATTAAATTAATTAATTATTAAGGAATAAAATTATTTATAAATTATTAATATTATCTAATTTTAATTTTATTCATTAATTTAAATTAATTTAATTAATTGAATGATTTTTACAGTTTAAAATCATACATTTATAAATGATCCAATTTAATTACAATTTTTTCTTATACATAAATTTATCATTAAATATAAACATAATTATTGATTATTGATTAATAATTTAATTGATGATTTAATAATATATACATGTTTTTAAAAATTTTAGTATAAAAATATGCAAATTAATATGAAAGCATTTTCAATATTTTATGAAGATATTATCAATGAGGAAAAGGACAATAAGGAAGGATAAAAAATATATATAATTTAAAAATATTATTTATTTAATTCAGAATAATTTATTAATGATGATCTTTTAATTTAAAAAAAATATAATTTTCGCTCTTTTATTTATTTTTACTATATTTGTTTTTTAGATTAATATATAATACTTTTATAATATTTTTAATTATATTTTTTTTAAATATAGGTAGTTCTTGATAAATGATTTTTAATACTTAATTTACTTTAAAATATTCCAAATGATTGAAAAAAAAATTTTTTGATATAATTTTAATATAAATATTATAATATGATAATATGATAATTATTATAATATAGTATAACAATCATTATGCTATGAGAAAAAATCATTAATATTTAAATGAAACGAAAAATTGTAGATAAATAAGGAGAAGGCTAATTTTGAGGTTAAGAAAATAATTTCTTTTTAAATTTTGGCACTTTTAATTATTTTTAAAGAACAATTTTAAATTGAATTTTAAAATGTTTTTGACGAGGCTAAATATTGGATAAACATTAGAAAATCATTATTAAAAAATATAAAAAAAATAAAAAAAGAAGTTAAGAAATTGAAATTGTTAAGAGGTTTTCAATCGGTTTTTAACTTTTAAAACAAATTTATATTAAACAAAAAATATAAAGTATGAAACTTATCTAATGTAAATTTAAAAATATTTAAACTAAAAATTTAGATTTTAAAAAAAATAAAAAATTAAGAGATTTGTTACTTAATTTTAAAATTTAAATTTTTAAATTATCAAAAAACACTTTTATTTACTAAATTTACCTAATTTCATCCAATTTTCTTCTCAATAACTAACGATCGGTAATTGAATTGAACAAAAAAGCAAAAAAAAAACCTTTTAGGTTTTAATAAAAAAAACGTTTGATCTGTCAGAGTAATAGATATTGAGACAACGACGACACTGATTGATCATCATCATTATTTTATTATATTATTATTACTAGATATGTTGTTGTATTTGTCTTAAAAAGATGTGCATGAAGATCACAGATCTTTGCTTTGATGGTACAGAAAATAAAATCGTGCCTTTTGAATCACGAATTATGTACATCATGTTTGTTGTTATTTTTGTTGTTGTAACATCTTCCAGCATTTGTTTTAATTTTTATTAAATTTTTAGCTCATTTGATAAAATTTATAACAAATAAAAAAAAAATTAATTATCATTTGTCAAAAAAAAAAATTAAAAACTATTCATTATTATGCAACTTGAACACTTCTTCACACTTCATACCAAAAAAAAAAATTAATTTACTTTTGGCATTGTTTAAATAATAAAAAATAATAATGCCAAAACACGCAAGCTGGCACGCTATCGGAACATAATAAAAATATTTAAACAGTAATGTGATATATTTTTTTTAAAATTTTTTTTAAAAAAATGTTTACTTTGACCGCGATTTTATGTCCGACATCCGACAAGAGGCGGTCGAACTTTATTTGCTTTAGTTTGATTGAATGCCTCCCGCCAAAGGCACGAACACGGTGAAATGTCAGGGTCATCCATAAATTACTTCTTTTTTTTTAATTTTAACTTCTGTGTGTCTTGTCTTTCAAGTATTCGAGAAACTTTCAAGTGTACACTCAAGTATTGTCACGTTGACTTTTTGTTAATTTATTAGTTTGTATTTTTCGCGTGTTTGGAATTCAATTTTTTTTATTTATTAATTTTTATTCAATAATTTTTGTTTTTTTTTTATGAAAATGCAGTAAATCAACAAAAACCATTGTTCGAAAAAAAACGTTACAAGAGTTACACATGTTTCAGAAATTAAGTAAAAAGTTGTAGCTAAGGGAAAAAAACAACAACTAACAACACCAATAGACAAAATGTTGAGATTCGTGAGAAAATTTTAAACCGCATACATTGCAAAGAAGCAAAAATATAGATAATTATTATTATATTTTATATATTGAAACAGAAGTGCCTAAGACTTGTTTATGTAGCAAACTAAAGTTTGTATCGATAAAATTGAGCTGGAATTTCACACAAAATAAATGAACAATCGATTATTTTATGACATTTGTAGAGAAGTTTAGAGTTCATGTTGTAAATAAAATGTTAAGTATAAGCGAGATTCCCTTGAATTTTTTTTACTTGAGTGGTCATTAAGTGTAATAATAATTAGATTCATGATTAAAAGTGTAATTTATCTAAATAGATGTTTTAAGATATTTGATCGCAATATTAATGGAAGATGTTACAACAACAAATTAACAACAAACATGATGTACATAATTCGTATTAGGCAGTTTTTTTTTTTTCTGTACCATCAAAGCAAAGATCTGTGATCTTCATGCACATCTTTTTAAGACAAATACAACAACATATCTAGTAATAATAATTTAAAATAATTGATGATCAATCAGTTTTTTTAATAACTCTGACAGATCAAACGATTTTTATTAAGACCTATAAGGTTTTTTTTTTGCTTTTTTGTTGAATTCAATTACCGATCGTTAGTTATTGAGAAGAAAATTGGATGAAATTAGGTAAATGTAGTAAATAAAAGTGTTTTTTGATTGATTTAAAAATTTAAATTTAAAATTCAGTAATAAAATAAAAAAAAATGAAATTAAATTAAAATAAAATAAATTTAAAAATATTTATTAAAATAAATTTGAATTAAAAAAAATAAATAAATGATTTAAATTGAATTTAAAATAAAATATTTATAAATATATTTTTACCTAAAAAATCTATATTTTTACTATATTTTTACCTGGATGAAAAATGAAGGAAAATTTATTTGAATCTTTATTAAAATGATGTTATCCCTTTCCCGGGCCAAAATTTTTTCGATTTTTTGCGCGTTTTGAAATTTCTCTTAAATTTCAAAGACCAAAATTCAAAAATATTTTTTTGTTGAAAAGCTTGAACCCTTGGCTTTCAAGTAAACTTAATTATTTTAATTGAACTTAAAGTTATTGAAAATATTATTTTTTTCCAAATTTTTAAATTGTGAACAAAAGGAAAATATTTTTTGAAATTTATTTTAAATGATCATTAAATTTTTCATTTAGATTATTCTTTTTAATTATCTTAAATATATTTTATTTAATAATTCTTGAAAAAATAATTTTTTAAACAAATTAATAAATTTGAATAAATTTTTAATTTTATTTTTTTTATTATTAAAATTTAATTATTTATTTATTTATGAATTTATTATTTTTTTATTTATTAATTTAAATTTAATTTAAAAAAATAAACTTTTATGATTTAAGAGTTAATGAATTAAATAAGTCGTTCTTTTCATTTGATTTTCTTTAATTTTTAATATTAAAGATTTTTTTCCTTTTTAATTCTTTAAAAAAATAATTTTATACATTAATTAATAGAATTAAAATTTTGAATTAAAAAACGATGAATATATTATTTAAAATTTTTTTATTCAATATTTTAAAAATTACTTATTTATTTTATATTTATAAAATTAAAATATTATTTAAAAGTAAATAAAAATTTCTAATTTAATAAATTAAAAAAAAAATCAAATTTAACCTTTGCTGGATAAAATTACAAATTTTCTACGATTAAACTTTATTTCCATTTCAATTGTCTAATTAAAGATTTTCTATTTTTATCTTTTTAATCCCCGCAACTTATTACCGTTATCAAAGTATTTTCTCCGGCGACTTATTGACACTATGTTGTTAGACTCGGACTGCAATAAACAAGAAATTTCACTTTCAATTTTATTTATTTTTTTTTATAAATGTGACGACGTGCGGTATTATTACGCATATGTATGTTACATATTAAAAAGTGAGCATTAAATGTAATAAATATAAATAATAAATGAAATAAAATAAAAAGAAAACGAGAAAAATTGAGTCAAGTTTCTTTTTAATTTAAACATATTGCCGAGACGTCAATAAACTCATACGGTTCAATGGCTGTTTTACTTTTTTTTCTTCATTTATTTGTGAATCAGTTCAGGTTTTCATCTCAAATTGCCTAATGCTGAGACGTAGACGGACGACGTGCCTTTTCGTTGTTGCAATAACGTAGAAAACGAGTTTAAAAAGTTATCATCGAGTTAAAGAGTAATATTTAGCTGAAATTACCCGAGTTTTTACGGAATTATAATTAATCCGTTGTAAAAATAAATAAAAATAATAATAGAGAAAGAGAGAAAAGTTTAATTTTTTTGCAACATTGTTTGACTTTGTAGATCAATAGATTAAATTTTTTACCGCATTTCGAAGAAAAAAAATTTTTTTTTTGCTATTTTTTAGTTGTTAAAAATTAATTTTTTAACATTTAATAATTTTTAATTAAATATTTTGTTTTAAAATAAATAATAAAATTAATTAATTATATCCAAAAAATAAATTGAATTAAATTTTAAAAAATATATTAAATTAAATTTAAAAAAAAAATAATTAAATTTATTATTTAATTAAAAATTTTTATTTTATTTAATTTTTTATAAAATTTATTAATTTTAAATTTAAATAAAAATAAAAAATAAATAAAATCAATTTTGAGGACTATTATTTTAAATTTTATTCTTACGAAAAAAAAATATATATTTTAAAAATTTATAGAAAATTAGCTTTTAAGATAAATTAAAAGTTTTTTTTTAATAAATAATTTTTTTAATTAATTTAATTTATTAATTAATATTTAATTTAATAATTAATATTTAATAATTTAATTTATTATAATTTATTTATTTAATAATTAATTAATATTTAATTTTATTAATTGATTAATTTATTTTTTACTGCACAAAAATTTTATTTTTTTGACGATATATTTTAATTTTTTTTTTTGCTGAGTTTAAATTAAAAAAAATTTTTTTTCTCTCATTACAGCTTTCCTGCTTCGTCTTGGTCGTTGCGCTAAGTGACGCCAGACGTGTGCGTGTCAGAACGCGACCTGTCGAAGACAGTGAACAACTCATCCAAGAGTCAGAAAACTCCGAAGAAGAACGTCGTCCCATTGTGCAATATTTCCGCGCAGATCCACGTGCCGACACCGATCAACGAATTGTCCTAGTTCCCGCCTCCGGATCCGACGAAGACTATTCCGACATTTATCGTCCCACAACGGCGCGAGCTCGTGCCGATCACGTGCGTCCCCAACCCCAACAAATCGCCTACAAATCGACAACTGTCGCCCCACGTCGCAAACAAGATGACATCACGAAACAACCGCCCGTTCAAACGATCCGAAATTACAACAAAGTGAACGATGACGGATCCTTTACGTTCGGCTATGAAGCTGCCGACGGTTCGTTCAAGGAAGAAACTCGCGGTACGGATTGCGTTGTTCGCGGAAAATACGGATACATCGACCCTGATGGCAATAAACGTGAATTTACCTACGTTTCGGGCAATCCATGCGATCCTAACAATCCTGAAGGAAGTGATGAGGAAAATGCTGCTTCGGAGGAGGAAAGTGACGAAAATGTTCCACAAAATTATCCTCAACGTCGTCCTGTAGCGAGACCTGCCCCAGTGCCAAGACCCGTTCAACATACAACTCAGCGTCCCACGACGACAGTTTTCCAAAATGTCTATGCGCATCAATCGCTGGGAACGCCCTCTGAAGAATCCGAAGAAGAAAACATCCCACAAACGATCCAAATTGGTCAACGCCCCCTGAGACCGTCGCCCCGCCCCTTGGCACAAACGTCACAAACGCCACGCCATCGTGTGCAAATTGTCAATACGACACCAACGCCCACTACCGCCTACAACCAAGCAACGCATCCCGTGAGTATTACGCCCCGCCCAAATTACCGCCCAGCCCAATCCACAAACTTACCAGCGACAACTTATAAACCACCCGTTCACTTTATCCAAACGCAGAAACAACAAAATGTTCCCGTAACGACGCCAGCTTCGTTCGCGACATCGACGCGCGGCAGTAGTTTCACCTCGACCCAACATGGCGGCCAAATTGACTTTGATGCGGAATTCAAAAAGTTCCAAAAAGACAACAACGTTCATCATACGCCCTCGAGTACGCCCTCTATCGTTTCCTCCACACCCAAACAATTCAAAGCTTCGACTCCCAAATCGCCCGCCACCAACGCCCCCATTTACCAATCCCAACTGATCTATGACCCGCAAACTGGGCAATATGACTCGAATTTGTACCAACAGCTGCCCCAAACTGACGGAGATTTCCAACTGAATCACCGCATTCAGCCGTATGTGCATCAACCTGTTACAGCGGCAGCGCCACACCTAGTCAATCTCCAGCAACTACAAGATCAAAGCCCCCTCTACCGGCACCAGATTCAACATGCTGCCCAACCTGCCGCACAAATTCCGCAGCAATTGTACCAACGTCAACAAAGCGAACAACAATTCCTCAATTCGCAGCAACTCTTTGCTCAACAACTGCAGCTGCAACAGAGCCAATTGCAACGTGATCGGGCCCAGGCAGCGACCCGTGCGCCCCACAGATTCCAAGTTCCCGCGTCGGCAGGACAGCAATACTACTACGTGCAGCAGCCCAATGGCAACGGGCAAATTGATGCATTTTTACGAGGACACAACATTGACTTCAACTAGGCGATAGACGACGAGCAACATACAAAAAAAAATCCACAAGAAGCAATAGAAATCTTTTGTACATAATTTCTTCTTTACTCGAGATATTTTTTTTTTAATTTAATCGAATTTATGCACTAACAAAAAAAAATGAAAAAAAAATCCTAAAAAAAATCAGTAAAAAAACAGGGAAATATCTCTCACTTCTCTCTCTCTTTTTTTTGACTTAAATCTTTAATTTAATTTCTAAAAAAAAATCAAAAATTGTTGAACCAGTAAATAGTTTGTATGTCTGATTATCTTATTATATTGTTTACAATTATTTGTATGCATGCCATTTGTATTAATATAATCTACCAAATATATGTTTTTTTCATGATTAACGTCTTTTCTTTGCCTTTCCCTTTTAAATAGTAAAATTGCGGAGTATAAAAAAGTTAAGCAAAGACATAAACCAAAAAAAAAATTTTTTTTTTTATTATGCGCTATTTTATTTTACGAGGCACCCCTATTTTCTTGAAAAGAGGTTCAGGTATTCTGTTGATTAAAATTTTTCAAAAAAGTCCGATTTTATTCATTCAACCGCCAGTTTCTTGCATTTTTGTTGTTCTTTCAAGAAAAATTTACTCGGAGACTGTATCTCTTAAGACAACTGAGAAAAATTCGAACATTCAACCCTATGGGCGAAAAACGGGTCAGATTGATCCTTTAATGGATGCGTTATAGAATGAATATTTATTCAATTTTAGGCTTAAAAGTGATCAAAAATTGACTTGCAAAAAAAATCAGAGTTTTTACTTCCAAACGCTGATTTTTTTGTTTCGTCAAATATCGACCCAATATGAACAGAAATCATCTTTAGAATGAATATTTATTCAATTTTAGGCTTAAAAAATTTTCAGCGTTTTTACTTCCAAACGCTGATTTTTTTGTTTCGTCATATATCGACCCAATATGAACAAAAATCAACTTTAGAATGAATATTTATTCAATTTTAGGCTTAAAAGTGATCAAAAAATGACTTGTAAAAAAAAGTCCAAACTCTGATTTTTTTGTTTCGTCAAATATCGACCCAATATGAACAGAAATCTACTTTAGAATGAATATTTATTCAATTTTAGGTTTAAAAGTGATCAAAAATTGACTTGCAAAAAGTTTTTCAAAACTTTAAGCAAATCGAGTCCAATAGAACAGTGAATATTTATTCAATTTTAGGCCTAAAAGTGATCAAAAATTGACTTGCAAAAAAATCAGAGTTTTTACTTCCAAACGCTGATTTTTTTGTTTCGTCAAATATCGACCCAATATGAACAAAAATCAACTTTAGAATGAATATTTATTCAATTTTAGGCTTTCAAAAATTTACTTGAAAAAAAGTGACTTGTTAAATCCAAACTCTGATTTTTTTGTTTCGTCAAATATCGACCCAATATGAACAGAAATCAACTTTAGAATGAATATTTATTCAATTTTAGGCTTAAAAGTGATCAAAAAATGACTTGCAAAAAAATCAGAGTTTTTACTTCCAAACTCTGATTTTTTTGTTTCGTCAAATATCGACCCAATATGAACAGAAATCAACTTTAGAATGAATATTTATTCAATTTTAGGCTTAAAAGTGATCAAAAAATGACTTGCAAAAAAATCAGAGTTTTTACCTCCAAACTCTGATTTTTTTGTTTCGTCAAATATCGACCCAATATGAACAGAAATCAACTTTAGAATGAATATTTATTCAATTTTAGGCTTAAAAGTGATCAAAAATTGACTTGCAAAAAAATCAGAGTTTGAACCTAAAAACTCTGATTTTTTTGTTTCGTCAAATATCGACCCAATATGAACAAAAATCAACTTTAGAATGAATATTTATTCAATTTTAGGCTTAAAAGTGATCAAAAAATTGCAAAAAAATCAGCGTTTTTACTTCCAAACGCTGATTTTTTTGTTTCGTCAAATATCGACCCAATATGAACCGAAATCAACTTTAGAATGAATATTTATTCAATTTTAGGCTTAAAAGTGATCAAAAAATGACTTGCAAAAAAATCAGAGTTTGTTTCGTCAAATATCGATCCAATATGAACAGAAATCAACTTTAGAATGAATATTTATTCAATTTTAGGCTTAAAAGTGATCAAAAAATTACTTGCAAAAAAATCAGCGTTTTTACCTCCAAACTCTGATTTTTTTGTTTCGTCAAATATCGACCCAATATGAACAAAAATCAACTTTAGAATGAATATTTATTCAATTTTAGGCTTAAAAGTGATCAAAAAATTACTTGAAAAAAAATCAGAGTTTTTACCTCCAAACTCTGATTTTTTTGTTTCGTCAAATATCGACCCAATATGAACAGAAATCAACTTTAGAATGAATATTTATTCAATTTTAGGCTTAAAAGTGATCAAAAAATGACTTGCAAAAAAATCAGAGTTTTTACCTCCAAACTCTGATTTTTTTGTTTCGTCAAATATCGACCCAATATGAACAGAAATCAACTTTAGAATGAATATTTATTCAATTTTAGGCTTAAAAGTGATCAAAAATTGACTTGCAAAAAAATCAGAGTTTTTACCTCCAAACTCTGATTTTTTTGTTTCGTCAAATATCGACCCAATATGAACAGAAATCAACTTTAGAATGAATATTTATTCAATTTTAGACTTAAAAGTGATCAAAAAATGACTTGCAAAAAAATCAGAGTTTTTACCTCCAAACTCTGATTTTTTTGTTTCGTCAAATATCGACCCAATATGAACAGAAATCAACTTTAGAATGAATATTTATTCAATTTTAGGCTTAAAAGTGATCAAAAATTGACTTGCAAAAAAATCAGAGTTTTTACCTCCAAACTCTGATTTTTTTGTTTCGTCAAATATCGACCCAATATGAACAGAAATCAACTTTAGAATGAATATTTATTCAATTTTAGGCTTAAAAGTGATCAAAAAATTACTTGAAAAAAAATCAGAGTTTTTACCTCCAAACTCTGATTTTTTTGTTTCGTCAAATATCGACCCAATATGAACAGAAATCAACTTTAGAATGAATATTTATTCAATTTTAGGCTTAAAAGTGATCAAAAAATGACTTGCAAAAAAAATCAGAGTTTTTACCTCCAAACTCAAATCAACTTTAGAATGAATATTTATTCAATTTTAGGCTTAAAAGTGATCAAAAAATGACTTGCAAAAAAAATCAGAGTTTTTACCTCCAAACTCTGATTTTTTTTGTTTCGTCAAATATCGACCCAATATGAACAGAAATCATCTTTAGAATGAATATTTATTCAATTTTAGGCTTAAAAGTGATCAAAAATTGACTTGCAAAAAAATCAGAGTTTTTACCTCCAAACTCTGATTTTTTTGTTTCGTCAAATATCGACCCAATATGAACAGAAATCAACTTTAGAATGAATATTTATTCAATTTTAGGCTTAAAATTTGACTTGCAAAAAAATCAGAGTTTTTACCTCCAAACTCTGATTTTTTTGTTTCGTCAAATATCGACCCAATATGAACAGAAATCAACTTTAGAATGAATATTTATTCAATTTTAGGCTTAAAAGTGATCAAAAATTGACTTGCAAAAAAATCAGAGTTTTTACCTCCAAACTCTGTTTTTACCTCCAAACAACTTCTGATTTTTTTTTGTTTGATCAAAAAATATCGACCCAATATGAACAGAAATCAATGCAAAAAAATCTTAGAATGAAAAAAAAAAAAATCAGAGTTTTTACCTCCAAACTCTGATTTTTTTGTTTCATCAAATATCGACCCAATATGAACAAAAATCAACTTTAGAATGAATATTTATTCAATTTTAGGCTTAAAAGTGATCAAAAATTGACTTACAAAAAAATCAGAGTTTGAACCTCCAAACTCTGATTTTTTTGTTTCATCAAATTTCGACCCAATATGAACAGAAATCAACTTTAGAATGAATATTTATTCAATTTTAGGCTTAAAAGTGATCAAAAATTGACTTGCAAAAAAATCAGAGTTTTTACCTCCAAACTCTGATTTTTTTGTTTCGTCAAATATCGACCCAATATGAACAGAAATCAACTTTAGAATGAATATTTATTCAATTTTAGGCTTAAAAGTGATCAAATTTGACTTGCAAAAAAATCAGAGTTTTTACCTCCAAACTCTGATTTTTTTGTTTCGTCAAATATCGACCCAATATGAACAAAAATCAACTTTAGAATGAATATTTATTCAATTTTAGGCTTAAAAGTGATAAAAAATTGACTTGCAAAAAAATCAGAGTTTTTACCTCCAAACTCTGATTTTTTTGTTTCGTCAAATATCGACCCAATATGAACAGAAATCAACTTTAGAATGAATATTTATTCAATTTTAGGCTTAAAAGTGATCAAAAATTGACTTGCAAAAAAATCAGAGTTTTTACCTCCAAACTCTGATTTTTTTGTTTCGTCAAATATCGACCCAATATGAACAGAAATCAACTTTAGAATGAATATTTATTCAATTTTAGGCTTAAAAGTGATCAAAAAATTGACTTGCAAAAAAATCAGAGTTTTTACCTCCAAACTCTGATTTTTTTGTTTCGTCAAATATCGACCCAATATGAACAAAAATCAACTTTAGAATGAATATTTATTCAATTTTAGGCTTAAAAGTGATCAAAAATTGACTTGCAAAAAAATCAGAGTTTTTACCTCCAAACTCTGATTTTTTTGTTTCGTCAAATATCGACCCAATATGAACAGAAATCAACTTTAGAATGAATATTTATTCAATTTTAGGCTTAAAAGTGATCAAAAATTGACTTGCAAAAAAATCAGAGTTTTTACCTCCAAACTCTGATTTTTTTGTTTCGTCAAATATCGACCCAATATGAACAGAAATCAACTTTAGAATGAATATTTATTCAATTTTAGGCTTAAAAGTGATCAAAAAATGACTTGCAAAAAAATCAGAGTTTTTACCTCCAAACTCTGATTTTTTTGTTTCGTCAAATATCGACCCAATATGAACAGAAATCAACTTTAGAATGAATATTTATTCAATTTTAGGCTTAAAAGTGATCAAAAATTGACTTGCAAAAAAATCAGAGTGTTTACCTCCAAACTCTGATTTTTTTTGTTTCGTCAAATATCGACCCAATATGAACAGAAATCAACTTTAGAATGAATATTTATTCAATTTTAGGCTTAAAAGTGATCAAAAATTGACTTGCAAAAAAATCAGAGTTTTTACCTCCAAACTCTGATTTTTTTGTTTCGTCAAATATCGACCCAATATGAACAGAAATCAACTTTAGAATGAATATTTATTCAATTTTAGGCTTAAAAGTGATCAAAAATTGACTTGCAAAAAAATCAGAGTTTTTACCTCCAAACTCTGATTTTTTTGTTTCGTCAAATATCGACCCAATATGAACAGAAATCAACTTTAGAATGAATATTTATTCAATTTTAGGCTTAAAAGTGATCAAAAATTGACTTGCAAAAAAATCAGAGTTTTTACCTCCAAACTCTGATTTTTTTGTTTCGTCAAATATCGACCCAATATGAACAGAAATCAACTTTAGAATGAATATTTATTCAATTTTAGGCTTAAAAGTGATCAAAAATTGACTTGCAAAAAAATCAGAGTTTTTACCTCCAAACTCTGATTTTTTTGTTTCGTCAAATATCGACCCAATATGAACAGAAATCAACTTTAGAATGAATATTTATTCAATTTTAGGCTTAAAAGTGATCAAAAATTGACTTGCAAAAAAATCAGAGTTTTTACCTCCAAACTCTGATTTTTTTGTTTCGTCAAATATCGACCCAATATGAACAAAAATCAACTTTAGAATGAATATTTATTCAATTTTAGGCTTAAAAGTGATCAAAAATTGACTTGCAAAAAAATCAGAGTTTTTACCTCCAAACTCTGATTTTTTTGTTTCGTCAAATATCGACCCAATATGAACAGAAATCAACTTTAGAATGAATATTTATTCAATTTTAGGCTTAAAAGTGATCAAAAATTGACTTGCAAAAAAATCAGAGTTTTTACCTCCAAACTCTGATTTTTTTGTTTCGTCAAATATCGACCCAATATGAACAAAAATCAACTTTAGAATGAATATTTATTCAATTTTAGGCTTAAAAGTGATCAAAAAATGACTTGCAAAAAAATCAGAGTTTTTACCTCCAAACTCTGATTTTTTTGTTTCGTCAAATATCGACCCAATATGAACAAAAATCATCTTTAGAATGAATATTTATTCAATTTTAGGCTTAAAAGTGATCAAAAAATTACTTGCAAAAAAATCAGAGTTTTTACCTCCAAACTCTGATTTTTTTGTTTCGTCAAATATCGACCCAATATGAACAAAAATCATCTTTAGAATGAATATTTATTCAATTTTAGGCTTAAAAGTGATCAAAAAATGACTTGCAAAAAAATCAGAGTTTTTACCTCCAAACTCTGATTTTTTTGTTTCGTCAAATATCGACCCAATATGAACAAAAATCAACTTTAGAATGAATATTTATTCAATTTTAGGCTTAAAAGTGATCAAAAATTGACTTGCAAAAAAATCAGAGTTTTTACCTCCAAACTCTGATTTTTTTGTTTCGTCAAATATCGACCCAATATGAACAAAAATCAACTTTAGAATGAATATTTATTCAATTTTAGGCTTAAAAGTGATCAAAAATTGACTTGCAAAAAAAATCAGAGTTTTTACCTCCAAACTCCAAACCCAATATGAACAAAAATCAACTTTAGAATGAATATTTATTCAATTTTAGGCTTAAAAGTGATCAAAAATTGACTTGCAAAAAAATCAGAGTTTTTACCTCCAAACTCTGATTTTTTTGTTTCGTCAAATATCGACCCAATATGAACAAAAATCATCTTTAGAATGAATATTTATTCAATTTTAGGCTTAAAAGTGATCAAAAAATGACTTGAAAAAAAATCAGAGTTTTTACCTCCAAACTCTGATTTTTTTGTTTCGTCAAATATCGACCCAATATGAACAAAAATCAACTTTAGAATGAATATTTATTCAATTTTAGGCTTAAAAGTGATCAAAAATTGACTTGCAAAAAAAATCAGAGTTTTTACCTCCAAACTCTGATTTTTTTGTTTCGTCAAATATCGACCCAATATGAACAGAAATCAACTTTAGAATGAATATTTATTCAATTTTAGGCTTAAAAGTGATCAAAAATTGACTTGCAAAAAAAATCAGAGTTTTTACCTCCAAACTCTGATTTTTTTGTTTCGTCAAATATCGACCCAATATGAACAGAAATCAACTTTAGAATGAATATTTATTCAATTTTAGGCTTCAAAACGATCAAAAAATGGTTGAAAATTTACTCGAAAAATTTATCACTATTAACAAAATTAAGAAATTTAATAAAAAAAGGCCTTTATAAAACAAAAAAGTTGAAATTTTTCAAATAATCTGAATCATTTTTACTTCAAATTCAAGATTATTGAATTCTGCAAATTTTTAATTTTTTTTTATTTCCTTAATTCACAGACCTCTGGTAGAACGAAGCTTACAGGTCCGCCAAAAAATTTCCTACTGTTCTCCATCGTCGCCGAACCCCCAAAATTTCGCCAAAAATTTGTTTTCCGCGGAACACGTCACCTTGCATTTTGAGACGACCCCAAGTGATAAACGTCAAAAAATCGACTATTTTGGAAGAGAGACACAGCTTCATTTCAAATAAAAAAAATTCTTCGCTAATTTTCCAGTTTTTACTGCTAAAAAAATTACCACAAAAATCGCGTGTACGTGTGTGCACTTTACGCAAATTCGCAAAAAGTTTTACCGGAAAAAGATGAATTATTGCCGAACGCGTGCAAATTCATAGGTGAGTTTTGTCCGTCTTTGCCTCGGAACTGCGTGGTACATTTGGAAAAGTGAATTTTCCGCCGAAAATCGCCACGCTGCCCGATGATTTACCGAAAAAGGCGTCATTTGAAGGTTTTTCTCGCCGTGTAAAAGTGAAAAATTGCCAAAAATCCCGTTTAAATTGATAAAATTGCTCAAAGAAAATTTTTGTTCTTTTTTTCATGTACCCCGTATGCGTGCACGCGACCCGTACAGGAGAGTATCAATTTTCTCAACAACATGGCTGACGCGAAATATTTAAAAGAAGATGACTATTTGAACGTATCCGAGGACACATGCCACATAATTTACCATCCGAGCTTGAACGTGATCCTGCTGTTCACGAAAACGGGCGATGTCAAGGTGCTCGACGTCAATTCGGGCCTGATTTTGCATTCGTGCTCGTTACTTGGTGAGGAATTTCTTTGTTTTTTTTCCGAAAACAGCTGTAAAATTTTTTTTTAAATTTTTTTCTTGCAGTGGACAATCAACTTCCGAAGGCGAAATTCTTGCCGGAACAGGAAAAAGTCCTTTTTTGGAATAACGCCACTTTGGGATTGCGCGGCGACTACAATGGCGTACTTTTGCTCGATACAATCCTCCAAACGCCGATCACGCAAGCCGATGACACGATCCGTCTGGAGCTTTTGTTGTCGGAGGCGATGTTATTTTTGCAAAGTATTCAAAGTCTCGAGCAGCAAGGCTTGGAAAATACCGCCGATGTCACGAACGAGCTCGTTCTAAAGATCGAAGAAGCGCGTCAAAACAACAAAAAAGGCATAAAAGCGCAGCGTTGGGAGACAATTTGCCTCGAACTGCCGCATTCGAGCTTAAAAATGGTCGCCAGCAGCGTCGCTTTGACCCTAAAACGTCTCGGGCGACAAATTCCAGCGCTCGCCATCGCATCGGCGATCAACGAAAGACTGACGGATCTCATCGTAGGCGGCCGCGTTGTCGACAGCGACAACGTACAACGTTTCCACATGTATTCCGAGGCGGCGCGACGTCAAACTTTCGAGCAATGGCCTCACATGGACTACAAATGGGCCCTGCCCGACCAAATGGCGCAAGCGGGATTCTACCATCAGCCCGGCGAAAGTGGCGGGGATCGTGCCATGTGCTTCACGTGCAACGTTTGTCTCGTTTGCTGGGAAAAAACCGACGAACCGTGGAGCGAACATGAACGCCACTCCCCAGATTGCGCCTTCGTCAAAGGAGAATACACGCAAAATGTCCCGCTGACTGTGACTTATGCCACAAATCCCGCCGTCGCCACGAACCGCTTCACCATCGTCTCGAATGGCTGCCAAACGAACATAATTTGCACGGGAAATCGCGTCGCCGAAGTAAATGTGTGGAATATCGAGCGGCAATCGCAAAAAGTGCACCAATTTACGATCGATGCGCAACAAGCGATCCATGCGAAACTCAATTTAACGAGTGGCAAACACGATATTGAGCTGACAGCGCTTGCCACGTATTGCGGAAGCAGCACGAAAACCGCCTCGCCGCAGGGAACATCCAAAAAACCCGTCGCCATGTCGAGCAAAGCGAAGATGTTGGCGTCGAAAATCATCGCTGGCGTCTCTGTGGTGCGTCAAATCGACCAAGAAACCCCGGAAATTGAGAAAAAATTACTTTTAATTATTTATCAGCTCAAGGAAATGTCGCCGTCACCCACGACCAACAATAAAATCGACGCCACACAAAATCCGAGCAAGAAATCCTCCTCATCCACGTTAAGTACGATCGAGGAACGCTTCGAAGACGATGAATTTATGAAATTTTTGGCAAGCGAAACGGATTTGCAGCAACTTCAGCTGCTCGAGGACTACATAGATAACATCGATAATACCTCGTCCTCGGACAAAATCGCCGAAATCGCGTTAAAAAACCTATTTTCGGCGGGAAATTCGGTCTCGGGGACATCTTCGACGCAAGGAACGTCAGACGACGCCAAGAACGACGACCAAAAAATCAGCAAATTAAAGGCTTTTAATCACATGTCGGGCGCCAATGTCGATAAAATGGACAAATGGGTGTGGAGTCAGACGGATTCCTCAGCGACAAGTGGAAATAATAACAATTCCTCGACTCCAACGGTGGAAAATACGGAAAAAAGTCCCGCGGAAAAGGTTCTTTCGTCACATTCCGTCGCTGCGGGTCATCAAATGACGTCAGTTCCCGTGCAATTTGTCACTGTTGTGCCATTCCTGTCGGACGACTACGAAATTGACGAGATAATTCCGTCGTGCGATGCGAAATTCCTGCTCGTAGTGCTTCGGCGTTGCACCCAATTCGAGGGAACAGCCTTCGCGGATGACGTCATGGACACAGATTGTGTCGCCACGAAGGATACGTCGCATGTGCAGCTTATTTTGTACTCCATCGAGGACAACGGGATGCTGGATGAGGTGCCCGTTTGCGTTAGAATTCTCGAGGAACGCGATTCGCCGCTGGAATTTTGCATGTTGCCCAAGTACGAGGGGAAACGACGCGTTTTTGAGGGTCCCGACACGGAAAATGGCATTTTTGCGATGACCTGTGTTGATGGCAGCTTGAAAATTATCTCACTATCGTCACTGAAGACCATTTCGGAGGCGCGAGTTGACACGGGAAATTTCGTCTCGGTCACTTACTGCAAGAGTCTCGAACGGATTTGCGCTTGTACGGACAAGGGATCGTTGCATTTTTACTCTTTTTATGAATTTGATGCGGATTCGAGCGATGAACGGGATGACGATGCGTGTAATATTTTGAATGAGGCGCAGGGCAGGTGCAGCAAGTCGAATATTATTTATGACGCGATGCCGTCGACGTCGAGTCAAGCGCCAGCGGGTGCGGCAGCGGCGAAGCAGGAAACGGAATTGATCGCGTACAAGAATAATTTGACGCTGAATGATCTGAAAGTGCTGTACTCGTTGACGCTTTTTGAGGAATTGCCGTTGCCATATAATGCCGAGGTGCCGGGTTGCTGGAGCGAATTGATTCAGGCGCAGAAGCAACGAAGGCATCCGAATCACTTGAGACCCGGAGATGATTCGAATTTGACACGGACATGGAGGTTGCATAATGATGCGTAAGTTTGAACAATTTAATTTTAAATTAATTTTTTTAATTGAAGAAAAATTAAAATAAAAAAAATTATAAAATTAATTAAAAATTAAATTAAATTAAAAAAATTTTAATTTATTTTAAATTTAAAATTATTTTTTTAATTAAATTAATTAAAAATTAAATAAAATAAAATTAATCAAATTATTTTTTAAATTAATTATTAATTAATTATTAATTAAAAAAAATAAAATAAATTAATTAATTTAATTAATTAAAATAAATCAATTAAGTAATTTATTTTTTTTAATTATTAATTTTTTTTTTAAATTAAATTAATTTAAATTTAATTACCTAAAAATTTAATTCAAATTAATTTAAATTAATTTTTTTTAAATATTTTAAATTTAATTTAATTAAAAATTTATTTAAAAATTAATAATTAATTAAATAATTTTAAATTAATAATTTTAATTAATTAACTTTAATAATTTATTAATTTTTAAATAAATTTTTAATTAAATTAAATTTAAAATATTTTTAAAAAAATTAAATTTGAAATTAATTTTAATTAAATTAATAAAATTTAATTTTCCTTAAATTTTTTTCTAAAAAATATTTTTATTTCATTTTAGAACGACTTGGGATGAACATCTCATCGAATTGAATGTCCCGAAATCCGTGACACAAACGATCGGGCATATTGACTTCAAGTTCTCCTTATATCAACCGTGCACGAATCCGCCAGCCATTCAAGTTACGTTGCTGAAACAAAAGTCGTTGGGAATTTGCTCGAGACGTAAAATCGGTAGCAAAATTGATGAAACCGAAATTGGTGGATCAGGCTCCGATAGTAAAGGTAAGAAATTTTATTTTTTTATGAGGGAAATTTTTCTGAAATTTCGTAATTTTTTTAAAAGTTGAATTAGCGTAAAAGCGATTTTCAAATTTTACAACTGTCAGTTTTTGAATTGACATTTTCGAATTTACGTCAAATAATTTGAATAAGATTTCAAGATTAATTTTAACTTTTTCTTTTGATAAATTTCAAGTAAATATCAGAAAAATTTTAAAATAGAAAAATATTAGAAAATTGCAATTTTTTAAATCTTTGGGATGATTTTTTGAAGAATTTTGGCTGATTTTGCCAAAAATTGATAAATATTTACAAATTTTGAGTCAAATATCAATATATTTTCGATTTAAAAAAAAAGGTTTGAATTAGCAAAAAGCGATTTTCAAATTTTCAATTAATTTTAAACCAATAGGTTTCAAAAAAATTATTAATTTTTTTAGAAAATCAAGATTCTGTTGAACAAGTTTTTATGAATATTGTGCAAAATTAAAAAAAAAAAATATTTTTAAGGTTTGAATTAGTGAAAAGGTTCAAATTTTTAACCGTCAAATTTTGAATTGACGTTTATGAAATTTTTATTAAAAACTAAAATTATCAGTATTTAAAGTTTTTTCACAAAATTTTCATGGTTTTTAGTAAAAATCAAATTTATTTATCACGTGGTTCAGTTTGAATTAGTAAAAAACCATTTTAAAAACATTTAGAAATAAAAATTATTTTTTTCAAAAAATTTTGTCAAATTACTAAATTTTTTGTAAATTTTTTTTCTTTTACCTTCAAAATTTAACCAAATTGCTTCAATTTATATTTCAGAATCCTGCGAAAATCCCGTTCTCAGCGAAGAGTTCCTTCAAGCACGCAGCGCCGACATCCTCGTCGGTCCCATCGAGCTGTCGTCGTGCATGGATCTCAGCGAGCAAGGAGGCGTCGTGACCCTAACTAGCCCCAAATTGCTCAAAACCAAGGGACGCAACTTTTTGTTGCACATCAAAACTGTCGCCGACATGTCAAAAGATGGTCAAGGCAAGACTCGAGGTGAGTTCGAATTCGTCTTTCATCGCATGCTTTTCATCTTTTCCCGCTTTTTGCTTCACATTTTCGCCATTTAACTCATCCCAAAATTTACAAAATTCACATGTTCGTGTCTTTTTTGTTTAATTTCATACGCAAAAAAAAATCTCTGTAGTGCCTGTTAAAAGAAAAGGTTTAACAAGTATCCTGTTAACATCATTTCAAAATTCGAGCTCAGCACAAGCATCATCATCGCAACCAGTTAATTTTATTGGAAAAGATCGCATCTCATTTTATTCATCCAAGCCACGTACTAATAACTTTTACACAGGTACGTTTTTTTTCTGTTAACTCATTTTTCTTCATTTTTTCATCGCTTTTCTATGAAAAAAAAAAAATTTCATCAAAATTTAGTTTGTTTTTCATCTTTTCATGAACCAAAAGTCGATTTTTTGTTCAAAAGAAATTTTTTTTTATCAAATTTTAATATTTGATGAACATAAAAGTAATTTTTAAAAATTCTCAAACTTTTTATCCTTTTCCCTTTTTTGCTCAAAATATTTTTTTTTTAATAAATAAATGAAATTTTAATTTTTTTTCAACTTTTCATGAATTGAATTTTTTTTCTCAATTTTTCATTTTTTTCATGAACAAAAAAAATTTAGTTTTCTTTCGAAAAAAATTTTTTCATCAAATTTTATTTTTTTCCATCTTTTCATGAACTAAAAATTCAGTTTTCTGTAAAAAAAAAAAATTTCATGAAATTTTTCATCTTTACATCAATTTTTTTACATTTTTTTATGATCGTAAAATCGATTTTTGTTCAAAAAAAAATTTTTTATCAAATCTTAAAAAATTTTTTTTAAATTTTTCAACTTGATGAACATAAAAAGATTTTTCTTTCATCAAATAGAAAAAAAATTTCTGAAAATTTTTTATCTTTTTAGGAACAGAAAGATCGCTTTATGATCCAAAATATTTTTTTTTCTTTGAATTTTAATGAAATTTCAAATATTTTCGTTTTTTTATAATCGAAAAATTTCTTTTTCTAAAAATAAAATTTTTTTCATCAATTTTTCTTGAAATTTTAAATATTTTTATTTCCTAATGAACCGAAAAATCAATTTTCTGTCAAAAAAAAATTTCATAAAAATTTTATGAATTTTTTCATCTTTTCTTGAACCAAAATGAGACCAAAAATCGATTTTTTGTTAAATTTTTTTTTTTTATTAAGGCCGCTCCAAATGAAACTAGTTTTGTCCGATGCCCCATTTTATATTCGAAAATCCAATGGGGCAAAATATATAAAAAAAGTTAAAAATTTCATCAAAAACTACCGATTTTTGGTGTATTTTCATAATTTTTTAAGAAATTGTCAAGAAAACTTGATGAACATAAAAGTAACTTTTTCTGTCATCAAAAAAAAGAAAATCTTAAAATTTTAAGAATTTTTTATCTTTTTATTAACAGGATAGATCCCTTTTTTATTCGAAATAATTTTTTTCTATCAATTTTTCTTGAAATTGAAAAAAAATCGCTTTTCAATTAAAAAATTTTATTCATCAATTTTAATAAAATTTTAAACTATTTTTATTTCCCATGAACAAAAATAAAAAAAAAAATTCTGTTAAAAAAATTTTTTTTATAAAATTTTTCATCTTTTCATGAATCAAAATTTTGCTTTTCTATAAAAAAATTTTTTTTTCATCAAATTTTTATGAAAATTTTTAATTTTTTTTTTATGAACCAAAAAAAAAAAAAAATTTTTTTTATCAAAATTCAATGAAATTTTAATTTTTTTCATCTTTTCATGAATCAAAAAATTTTTTTTTGATCAAATTTCATTGAAATATTATTTTTTTTCATATTTTCATAAACCACAAAATTTTCTTTTCATAAAATTTTTATGAAATTTTTTAATTTTTTCATCTCTTAATGAACCGAAAAATTGTTTTTTTGTCAGAAATTTTTTTTTCACCAAATTTTAATGAAATTTTTTAATTTTTTCATCTTTTAATGAACCAAAAAAATTTTTTTATAAAATTTTAATCTTTTCATGACCAAAAAATCGCTTTTTTGTCAAAAAAAAAAAAAAAATTTTTTTCATCAATTTTTATGAAATTTTTTAATTTTTTTCAGGTTGCGACTGGCTCCATGAAATCTCGATCACCGTTCGTGCCGCGAAACACATTCACAAGGTGCCGAACGAGCGAATTCAGCGTCTCGTGATGCTCGAATCGAACCAATTGCTGGACAATTTACTTAAAATCGTAGCGTGCGACGGCAAGCTGTTGATGCAAAACCTCGCTTTCGACATTTTGAACTGGATCACCGTTATCCGCCTCACACGATATCGTTCCCCGTTGCCGACAATGTGCAAATGGAGTGCGAAAAATGCCGCCAAGAACGCCAACAGCGCCGCGCTAGACCCGAACGAGCAACAAAACGAGTGCGCCATGATTATCGGCGACAATTTACAGGAATTGGTGAAAAATTGCATGGTTTTGAACGATCGCAGTATCGCCCATAAGTGCTCCAAACTGATTCTCGCGAGTCTGGATGGCGCCCAAAACTTGCTGCATGCCGATATTTGTCAAACGTTCGAGGAACGCCTCAAAATGGCGATTGTGAATGCTTTGCCGCACATTACGCGATGCGAACATGCGGGCGCTTTGCGTTGGTTCACGTTGTTGATATCGGGCACCTCGTCGCTGGACACGCAAAACGAAATTTCCGAACAGAGCATCAAACTTTTGGTCGAAATTGCGGGCGAAATGGTCACGCGGTACAATCCGCACGGATTATTGCTGCGATCTCGGTTCGGATTGTACGGTTTGCCCTTCGAACCGGAGCTTTTTGACGCGGAATTGCCAAATTTGAGTAAAACTAGCAACTTGATCTACACTTATGTGCCGGCGACGAAGCCTGGCATCCAAGTTGGCAACCAACCGATGGATCTCAAGAGTTTTTGTGTCTCCGATGGGTCCGAATTACGCGTTTTGCCCTTCCAACTGCGACGAAAAGGCATCGGAAATCACTTTAAAGGCGCTTTAGAGGTCGAACCCTTGCATTTTGTGTGCACCGGAACGTCAGAAGCGACGCGTTTGGAAAATACGGACTCCGCGATGGTCCAATCCGGTCACATAATCGACGACATAATGCTCGAAACCCCGATAAATACCGTCGAAAATGCCGTTTCCATGGCAATTGGCGGCAATTCGAAGAAAGAAACGGGCGACAAGGAGAATTTAGACGACGACATGATGAATAATGTGAAAAATATTCTCGTTGATAAGATTTTTTATTCGGCAATTAAGAAGCACAAGTTGAAGGAAGACATCAAGGAAGCTGCGAAAACGTTCGATCTCGAGGTCTCGGTGCTGTCCGGGTACAATGAGCCCGAAACGAATGACGAATGGGGACCGCCAGAGCCGAGGGTCGTTTTTTTGACAAATAATTCGGCTAATAATGAGAATAGTGAGGCGATTTTGGAAGATACGACTGCGACAAGTGCATCGCTGACGAATAAAATTCAGGAATTCTTTGAGGAAACGAATGCGAATGAGGATACGGCGTTCCAGTGGCACAAAATATTGAGTACGCCGCCGAAGCAGACAATTGTCGTGGATCGCATGCATTCGGGGGCGAGGCGTTATGTCATTTTGGACTTTGGACAACCGACGATGTTGACTGATTTGGTAAGAAAAATACAAATTTATTTGAATTTTTTATTTTTTTTTTAAATTTGAGATGAAAATTTTTTAAAAATATAAAAAATTATTTCTTCAAGAAAAACATTATAAAAAAAAATAAAAATCTGAAAATTAACAAAAATTGAGAAAAATTTTAAATTTTAATTTTTTTATAAAATAAATTTTCTTATAATTTTTTTTTATATTAATTTTATTTTTAATTTAAAAGATTTTTTTTAAGCTCGCAAGAAAATATTAAGGAAAATTTGGAAAGTTTTTATTGAAAGTTAAATGAAATAAATAAAATTAAAAAATGGAAAATTAAGAAAAAATAAAAGAACTTTTTATTAAAAGAAAAATTTTGAAAAAAAAAAATTAAAATTAAATTAAAAACAAAATTTTATTTTCAAAAAAAAATGTGGAAAATTAAATGAAATTGATAAAATTAAAAAATGGAAAATTAAGAAAAAATTAAAAAAAACTTTCAAGTTTTCAATAAAAAAATATAAAAATTTATTTTAAAACAAAATAAAAGATAGAAAATTTTTTTTTGCATTTTTATGAAAAAATTGAGCAAATCTTTATATTTTTACTTTTTTTTTTTTGTAAGAAAATTTTTTAATAGTTTTTTTTGATCAAATTTTATTTTTATTAAAAATTTTAACAAAAAAAATATTTGAGCAAATCTTTATATTTTTACTTTTTTTTTAATTTTTGTAAGAAAATTTTTTTTGGTCAAATTTTATTTTTATTAAAAATAAAAAAAAAAATTCAGAAAAAAAATTCAAAACGAAATTTGTAAAACTAAAAAAAAATTTAAAATCACAATTTTGAAAAAAAAATGGAAAAATGTACAAAATACTTTTAAAGAAAAAATAATTATAAAAGGTTCGAAAAAATTAAGGATAATTTCTTATCCTTAAAAATATTCAGAAAGTTTTTCTATTTAAAAAAAATTAAAATTACATATCTTCACAAAATATTCAATTTTTTGAGAAAAAATTAAAAAAAAATCAATTTTCTTCAAATTTGTAAAATTTCATGAAAATTTTTCGAAACTCAACTAAAATTTTTCTTTAATTTTTCAGATCATTCCCGCATACCCCGACTTGGCATCAATTTCCATCGACATTTGGTGCTTCGAAGAAGAAGCCGACAGCGTTCGTCTCGTCGTTTCGCAAGACATTGGCAGCAAATCGCTCGTTCTAAGTGACTTGCAACCTCCCCCAATTTGTCGCTACTTGAAAATCACCTTCACCGGGCGTTACGGCATGACAGGCACTCGTTGCAAAATCCCAATGGGCGCCTTTTTCGGTCATGTTGTCATCGTAGAGAAAGAAGGTTACGCCGATCCCGTGATGAAATACATGAAAAACAAGAAATCCAACACTGCGATTCAGTTAAAAGTGCTTAACGCGCTATTCGAAGACGTTCATTGCCGTTATTGCTTGTCCAGTAGCAAGTTATCCGAGTACTTACAGCCGTTCCTTAACAACGAAACGTCAAATATGTCGCATATGCAGGCGTTTTTGAATAAAAATCGCGAAACGGACGACACAAATCAGGGTTATGCGAAAATTTATGCGACTTATGAGGAGTGCATCTACTTCCAGTACCAGCTAAATTTGATTAAACGCGTAATTGATCGAATTGAGTCAATTTCGGTGAATCCGGTGCCCCCGAAAATGGAAATAAATGACGTTTCGTCGTTGTGCACGGACAAATTGCGCGTTTTAAGCGAAAGTTTGATCGAAATTTTGCTGCATTGCATCATCAGTAATGGAAATAATGCGATGAACGATGCCACGTTGACGCTGCTGATGAATCAAAACGTTTGTTCCTTGCTGTTTGAGACGATAATCATCTCGGGAGACACCCACACGCAATTGGCGACGTGTTCATTGCTCGTCCGTCTCTGCGGATCGCAACCATGGTGGGGCGATTTCATGGCAAGCTGCTTCAACAAGTTATTTTCCAGCAAAAATACGCAAATTTTCCCGCAAGATCGAATTTTCTTCCTGCTGACGTATCTCGGGCGCAAAAGTATCTCGATGGGCGTTTCACGAACGCGCGTCATCGATTCCATTCTCAAGGCAATCGCCCAACTTCTCGTTCCGCTGTCGACTTCCGTCGATGCTGGACTCGGAATTTGGCCAAATACGGATCTCACGCAGCTCAGTTGGCTGTTGCTCTTTTTGTCCGTTTGCTCTGACGATGGGAACGAGAAAAAAGACACCGCCACCTATCGGTGGGATTTTATGTCAGGCGAAGGCGACATGGCAAAGTCACGGCTTTCGATGTGCAACAATAACGCAAGGACCTTTTCGAGATCGTTTAAAAAGCGATACATTCAGAACAAAACTGCGTCAACGAGTCACTTGCCCGAGAAATATTACATCTCGGATGCGCTGAATCTCGTTGGGAATGGCGACATGTTGACGATCAAGCAGCAAGCGGATCACTTGGTCAAGCTGAAGAACTCGATGAAGGGCAAATTGCAGTCTTTCGGGGATTATTTCAATGAAATTACGACGAAGAAACAGCTGAGGGCGCAAGCTGAGTCGTCACGGGCTTTTCAAAGTACTTCGACGCAAAGCTCGAATGACGTGCCAGTGGATACAGACACCGTTTTTGATAAAGGACTCAAGACGATTAAGACGCAGAATATTATTGTCGTTATTCGGGGATTGATTGGATTGATTTTGAATATGGATTTTACGTGCAACATGGATTTGTTCCTTTTGACGTGCAAGGTGAGTGATTTTTACTTTTACAAGTTTTCATTTCAAGATTTCAAAATTTCATTTCAAGAGCTAAAAATCTAATTTCAAGAGCTAAAAGTTTATTTCAAGAGCTAAGTACCTTGAATTAGCTAAGCAAATTCGAATTGTAGTATATGTTTGTTACATAACCCGTTTGTGTACCGAGTCAATTGATTAAAAAAAATTTAAGTCAAAATCCTCTTATTATGAGGGCTCACATACCGATTTTTCAAAATTAAGCTAGATCACGGTTCTCCGTCTCAAAATGAAGGTTTTGATGTTAGAAACAACTTTTGTTTTGGACTTTTTCTAAATTTTGCGTTTTCGATGTACAGGAGCCATTTAAAGATGTTAGCGAAAAAAATTTAAGTCAAAATCCTCTTATTATGAGGGCTCACATACCGATTTTTCAAAATTAAGCTAAATCACGGTTCTCCGTCTCAAAATGAAGGTTTTGATGTTAGAAACAACTTTTGTTTTGGACTTTTTCTAAATTTTGCGTTTTCGATGTACAGGAGCCATTTAAAGATGTTAGCGAAAAAAATTGATTAAAAAAATTTAAGTCAAAATCCTCTTATTATGAGGGCTCACATACCGATTTTTCAAAATTAAGCTAGATCACGGTTCTCCGTCTCAAAATGAAGGTTTTGATGTTAGAAACAACTTTTGTTTTGGACTTTTTCTAAATTTTGCGTTTTCGATGTACAGGAGCCATTTAAAGATGTTAGCGAAAAAAATTTAAGTCAAAATCCTCTTATTATGAGGGCTCACATACCGATTTTTCAAAATTAAGCTAGATCACGGTTCTCCGTCTCAAAATGAAGGTTTTGATGTTAGAAACAACTTTTGTTTTGGACTTTTTCTAAATTTTGCGTTTTCGATGTACAGGAGCCATTTAAAGATGTTAGCGAAAAAAATTGATTAAAAAAAATTTAAGTCAAAATCCTCTTATTATGAGGGCTCACATACCGATTTTTCAAAATTAAGCTAGATCACGGTTCTCCGTCTCAAAATGAAGGTTTTGATGTTAGAAACAACTTTTGTTTTGGACTTTTTCTAAATTTTGCGTTTTCGATGTACAGGAGCCATTTAAAGATGTTTCAAAAGATTTTTCAAAATTAAGCTAGATCACGGTTCTCCGTCTCAAAATGAAGGTTTTGATGTTAGAAACAACTTTTGTTTTGGACTTTTTCTAAATTTTGCGTTTTCGATGTACAGGAGCCATTTAAAGATGTTAGCGAAAAAAATTTTAAGTCAAAATCCTCTTATTATGAGGGCTCACATACCGATTTTTCAAAATTAAGCTAGATCACGGTTCTCCGTCTCAAAATGAAGGTTTTGATGTTAGAAACAACTTTTGTTTTGGACTTTTTCTAAATTTTGCGTTTTCGATGTACAGGAGCCATTTAAAGATGTTAGCGAAAAAAATTTAAGTCAAAATCCTCTTATTATGAGGGCTCACATACCGATTTTTCAAAATTAAGCTAGATCACGGTTCTCCGTCTCAAAATGAAGGTTTTGATGTTAGAAACAACTTTTGTTTTGGACTTTTTCTAAATTTTGCGTTTTCGATGTACAGGAGCCATTTAAAGATGTTAGCGAAAAAAATTTAAGTCAAAATCCTCTTATTATGAGGGCTCACATACCGATTTTTCAAAATTAAGCTAGATCACGGTTCTCCGTCTCAAAATGAAGGTTTTGATGTTAGAAACAACTTTTGTTTTGGACTTTTTCTAAATTTTGCGTTTTCGATGTACAGGAGCCATTTAAAGATGTTAGCGAAAAAAATTGAAGTCAAAATCCTCTTATTATGAGGGCTCACATACCGATTTTTCAAAATTAAGCTAGATCACGGTTCTCCGTCTCAAAATGAAGGTTTTGATGTTAGAAACAACTTTTGTTTTGGACTTTTTCTAAATTTTGCGTTTTCGATGTACAGGAGCCATTTAAAGATGTTAGCGAAAAAAATTGATTAAAAAAATTTAAGTCAAAATCCTCTTATTATGAGGGCTCACATACCGATTTTTCAAAATTAAGCTAGATCACGGTTCTCCGTCTCAAAATGAAGGTTTTGATGTTAGAAACAACTTTTGTTTTGGACTTTTTCTAAATTTTGCGTTTTCGATGTACAGGAGCCATTTAAAGATGTTAGCGAAAAAAATTGAAAAAAATTTAAGTCAAAATCCTCTTATTATGAGGGCTCACATACCGATTTTTCAAAATTAAGCTAGATCACGGTTCTCCGTCTCAAAATGAAGGTTTTGATGTTAGAAACAACTTTTGTTTTGGACTTTTTCTAAATTTTGCGTTTTCGATGTACAGGAGCCATTTAAAGATGTTAGCGATGAAAAAAAATTTAAGTCAAAATCCTCTTATTATGAGGGCTCACATACCGATTTTTCAAAATTAAGCTAGATCACGGTTCTCCGTCTCAAAATGAAGGTTTTGATGTTAGAAACAACTTTTGTTTTGGACTTTTTCTAAATTTTGCGTTTTCGATGTACAGGAGCCATTTAAAGATGTTAGCGAAAAAAATTTAAGTCAAAATCCTCTTATTATGAGGGCTCACATACCGATTTTTCAAAATTAAGCTAGATCACGGTTCTCCGTCTCAAAATGAAGGTTTTGATGTTAGAAACAACTTTTGTTTTGGACTTTTTCTAAATTTTGCGTTTTCGATGTACAGGAGCCATTTAAAGATGTTAGCGAAAAAAATTGATTAAAAAAAATTTAAGTCAAAATCCTCTTATTATGAGGGCTCACATACCGATTTTTCAAAATTAAGCTAGATCACGGTTCTCCGTCTCAAAATGAAGGTTTTGATGTTAGAAACAACTTTTGTTTTGGACTTTTTCTAAATTTTGCGTTTTCGATGTACAGGAGCCATTTAAAGATGTTAGCGAAAAAAATTTAAGTCAAAATCCTCTTATTATGAGGGCTCACATACCGATTTTTCAAAATTAAGCTAGATCACGGTTCTCCGTCTCAAAATGAAGGTTTTGATGTTAGAAACAACTTTTGTTTTGGACTTTTTCTAAATTTTGCGTTTTCGATGTACAGGAGCCATTTAAAGATGTTAGCGAAAAAAATTGATTAAAAAAAATTTAAGTCAAAATCCTCTTATTATGAGGGCTCACATACCGATTTTTCAAAATTAAGCTAGATCACGGTTCTCCGTCTCAAAATGAAGGTTTTGATGTTAGAAACAACTTTTGTTTTGGACTTTTTCTAAATTTTGCGTTTTCGATGTACAGGAGCCATTTAAAGATGTTAGCGAAAAAAATTGATTAAAAAAAATTTAAGTCAAAATCCTCTTATTATGAGGGCTCACATACCGATTTTTCAAAATTAAGCTAGATCACGGTTCTCCGTCTCAAAATGAAGGTTTTGATGTTAGAAACAACTTTTGTTTTGGACTTTTTCTAAATTTTGCGTTTTCGATGTACAGGAGCCATTTAAAGATGTTAGCGAAAAAAATTTAAGTCAAAATCCTCTTATTATGAGGGCTCACATACCGATTTTTCAAAATTAAGCTAGATCACGGTTCTCCGTCTCAAAATGAAGGTTTTGATGTTAGAAACAACTTTTGTTTTGGACTTTTTCTAAATTTTGCGTTTTCGATGTACAGGAGCCATTTAAAGATGTTAGCGAAAAAAATTGATTAAAAAAAATTTAAGTCAAAATCCTCTTATTATGAGGGCTCACATACCGATTTTTCAAAATTAAGCTAGATCACGGTTCTCCGTCTCAAAATGAAGGTTTTGATGTTAGAAACAACTTTTGTTTTGGACTTTTTCTAAATTTTGCGTTTTCGATGTACAGGAGCCATTTAAAGATGTTAGCGAAAAAAATTGATTAAAAAAAATTTAAGTCAAAATCCTCTTATTATGAGGGCTCACATACCGATTTTTCAAAATTAAGCTAGATCACGGTTCTCCGTCTCAAAATGAAGGTTTTGATGTTAGAAACAACTTTTGTTTTGGACTTTTTCTAAATTTTGCGTTTTCGATGTACAGGAGCCATTTAAAGATGTTAGCGAAAAAAAATTAAGTCAAAATCCTCTTATTATGAGGGCTCACATACCGATTTTTCAAAATTAAGCTAGATCACGGTTCTCCGTCTCAAAATGAAGGTTTTGATGTTAGAAACAACTTTTGTTTTGGACTTTTTCTAAATTTTGCGTTTTCGATGTACAGGAGCCATTTAAAGATGTTAGCGAAAAAAATTGATTAAAAAAAATTTAAGTCAAAATCCTCTTATTATGAGGGCTCACATACCGATTTTTCAAAATTAAGCTAGATCACGGTTCTCCGTCTCAAAATGAAGGTTTTGATGTTAGAAACAACTTTTGTTTTGGACTTTTTCTAAATTTTGCGTTTTCGATGTACAGGAGCCATTTAAAGATGTTAGCGAAAAAAATTGATTAAAAAAAATTTAAGTCAAAATCCTCTTATTATGAGGGCTCACATACCGATTTTTCAAAATTAAGCTAGATCACGGTTCTCCGTCTCAAAATGAAGGTTTTGATGTTAGAAACAACTTTTGTTTTGGACTTTTTCTAAATTTTGCGTTTTCGATGTACAGGAGCCATTTAAAGATGTTAGCGAAAAAAATTGATTAAAAAAAATTTAAGTCAAAATCCTCTTATTATGAGGGCTCACATACCGATTTTTCAAAATTAAGCTAGATCACGGTTCTCCGTCTCAAAATGAAGGTTTTGATGTTAGAAACAACTTTTGTTTTGGACTTTTTCTAAATTTTGCGTTTTCGATGTACAGGAGCCATTTAAAGATGTTAGCGAAAAAAATTGATTAAAAAAAATTTAAGTCAAAATCCTCTTATTATGAGGGCTCACATACCGATTTTTCAAAATTAAGCTAGATCACGGTTCTCCGTCTCAAAATGAAGGTTTTGATGTTAGAAACAACTTTTGTTTTGGACTTTTTCTAAATTTTGCGTTTTCGATGTACAGGAGCCATTTAAAGATGTTAGCGAAAAAAATTGATTAAAAAAAATTTAAGTCAAAATCCTCTTATTATGAGGGCTCACATAATTTTTCAAAATTAAGCTAGATCACGGTTCTCCGTCTCAAAATGAAGGTTTTGATGTTAGAAACAACTTTTGTTTTGGACTTTTTCTAAAGTTTTCGATGTACAGGCCAAAAAAAAAAAAAATCCAAAAAAAAATTTCAAGAAGCTGTCTCAAAAAAGGTTTTGATGTTAGAAACAACTTTTGTTTTGGACTTTTTCTAAATTTTGCGTTTTCGAACAAATTTAAAGGTGTTAAAAAAAAAAATGAAAAAAAAAAATTTTTTTAAAAAATTTCTCTATAAAAATAAGGATACTTTTTTGCTCAAAAAAAGCCATGCTTTTGTCATTTTCCCCAACTTTGAGACCTGGGCCCCAGATTTTTTTGTTCAAGTCGGGAGATTCTTTGCCTCAATTCGAATTATTTGGAATGTTTACTGTCGTTTAGCACCTTACCGTCTTTGATTCTGACAATTTTTCGATGTTTTTAGGCCGGCGTTTCACAAAATGGGCCCTTTTTGTGCTGTAAAAACAAAGTAGGAACATATACTACAAAAATTTTATTTCAAGAGCTGAAAATTTTGTTTCAAGAGCTAAATATTTTATTTCAAGAGCTAAAAGTTTTTTTAAGAGCTAAATATTTTATTTCAAGAGCTAAAAGTTTGTTTCAAGATCAAAGACTTTAACTTAATTCATTTTCTCTTTTCAGATTATCGCTCGTTTGGTCATCGCATGTCGTCCTTCCATTCAATTAACCAAAATCATCACTGGAAATCAATTGCTCCAACTTCTCCGCATTGCCGTATGGGAAAATCAGCAACAACCATGGGCCGTACATGCGATTTCTTGCTTGCTCCAAGACATTTTAGACGCCGACAAGAACTACAAAAATGCCGAACTCGAAGACGAAGGCATGGAAGTTGATGCTGCCTTTGAACGGGACTCGGATATCGCTCTCGGAGGCAGTCAAGACGCTTGTAGCAGCAATTCTTCGGCAGGATCGTCATCTGCCGCGCACTCAAGTAGCATTCAAGTGTCATCGAGTGGCATGGATATGAGCAGCAATAGTGCCGATTCGATATTCAAACCTATACAATTTCATAATCCGCCGCCGCCAGCGACTTATACGACGACTTCGTATGCTGACGGTAAGTTTATTTAAAATTTTATTTAAATTTTGCTTGATTTGGATTAATTGAAATATTTTTTTTTTGCTTTTTTCCAGCAGTCAAGGGCAAATTACCTTGTTTGATGGAATGCGAAGACGCCGAAATGGACGAACTTCTCGATAACTTGCTGGAACGCGAAAAAACTCGCAACAAAAAAGAATCTGGCGTCTCACAAGCGCAACGTGCTCAAAACGGATCTGGACTAACAATTCTTTATCGTTCAGTTTCTTCCGCCATGGATGCTCGGCTCGAACACGGTTTAGACATGGCAACAGAAATCGCTCTTCGTCGCCTTACGATGCGCTCTTCTGTCACCCTCTTCGCTTGTTTACCGCAAAATTTGTCGCAATCCCCGAACGCATCGCCAATGGAGCCGGAATCATGGTCTCCTGACTTACTTGATTCATGGTCGAGTCCCGAATACAATTCACGCATCGAAACAAACGCGATGCTCGTGGAAGCCTTCGACAACATCTTCTACGACTTGAATCTGAAAGAAACGTGGTTAGATTTGGAGAAAATAATGCAATTATGGCTGACGCTAAATGGAGAAATGGTCGAACAAGCAAACGGAAATGGCTTCGGACATAATGCGTACAAACCGAAGATTGCGTTCGGCGAGCGCGCCATGAGCGGTTTACTCAAAACGCTCGCTACGAGTCCAATTATCAAACTGCGCACGTGGTGTCTTGGTTTCCAGTGTCTCATAATGGCTTGCAAACCGCCCGTTGATCTGCTGGACAGCAATTCGACGCAAGAAAAGGTTTGTCGTCGCATGGGACAACTTCTCACGGAAGACCCGAACTTCGAACAAGTTCTTTTGCGTTTCTTCTCGGGCACTGATCGATGCGCTTCCTCCATCGAAAATAGTCGATATGCTGGTCCGACAATTTGTAAGCTACTTGTTGAGCTATTTGGCTGCATTTCGAGCAAATGTAGCTGCAAACAGCAATTAAAAGAGATTTTATTACGTGTCACGATGAATTTAGTGCAACCGAATGGCGCAATTGCCATGCAGCAAGGTCCCATCGATGCTCAAAGTCAACTCGTGAAGGAATTATTGAAATACACTTTCGACAAAAACGATTTAGGTGTCGCCATGAACCTGCTACAACACATTTCTCAACTCGTTTACACAAACATCGCCAACGAGGAACGAATTTACTGCAAAAAATCGTCGGAAACGAGTAGCAATAACAACGTCTTCGGCAGTTTGTTTGCCACAGTGCTCGGCTCCGAGAGTTCGCGTCATTGCAAAACTGTCACTGACAACACGCTGCACGTTAGTTTGCTAAAACTCTCGTTAATTCTCATCAAAACGAAGATTCCGCGTACGGAAGAGACCTCTAGCGGTAGCGAAGATCAAATCATGTCGGATGCGGATCCCAACGAAAGTCAAACCGACGAAAGCAAAGCTGAACAACAAAAAATTCCCTGCTTCGCTGATACAATTTTACAACATCCGCCAACGATGAACCGACTTTTGAGCTCGTTATCGGCTTGCAGTAATTCATCGTTCGCCATGTTGGTTGCGTCGTCACTTTACACATCGTGTTCCAGCGAAAGTAAGAACGCCATCAGTGAGCCGCAGAATGTAGCCGATGCCGTATTTCAACTTTTGATCGCTTTGACTAAAACGGCTACGCAGCAGCGGTTTGTGGTGAAGCCTTTGTACGATTTTTTGAGTTCTGCAGCGAATCAAGCTTATGCTTTGCCCAAATTGCAACTTTCTGAGCCATTTTTGTGGTTTATTTTGAAGGTGCTTGAAACATCAGAGTCTGTGCAGACTTTTGCTGAGCTCGGCGGGATTCGGGTTTTGTGTCAAAGTCTCGTGAGAAGCAACAGAACGCTAATTAACACTCAACCAAGTCTCGTTTCGATGATAATGCAGCACATTTCCCGCACCTCGGGCAGTTTACAGTCAAATTTGACGGGAACAATCAAAAAATCCAACATCCCAGCGGCTAAAAACGAAGAAGGATTGATAAATTTCGCGCCATATTGCACAATTTCGAGCGACAATCCAACCGCTCAACCTGCTGATGTTTTAATTCAGAATCCGATCGCATCGCATCGACGTGCGAGAACGCCCGCATGGAGTTATCTCTTCTATCCGAATGAAAGCCACGTGGATTTGACGATCACGCTACCGGCAGCCATTTTGTTGAAGGAAATCCAGTTACAACCTCACGTTTCGACATTGGCGTCATGCCCATCAGCTGTCGCTGTGGAAATTACGCGCGATAACAACGTTGGCCCGATCCCGATCAGTCAACCAATTGCCACGATCGGCATGACGTGTATCCGTTTGAAGTTCAATCAACCTGAAATTGCCACAAGTGTCGTTATTCGGCTTTATCGACCCACGGATAGTACTAACATCGGTTTGACGCAAATTTTGGTACTCGGATCGACGACTTTTAGCGAAAACTCGACGCCGAAAGAGGTTCCCGGCATGGATGAGGAAATTCATTCAAAATCAAGTCTCGGTTGGCTGAGAATTTTGGCGCAATGTTTCAACGTGGCGACATTTAACGCCCCCGCTGAAGAGGAAAATCTCGTTATTTCGCAAGGAGCCGAAGTTAATGGCTTCTTAGAAGCTTGTGTTTCATTGCTGAGTGTTCCTTGTCCGAATCCGAATTACGCACTGTCGAATTTAGAAACTGTTTTGCTGAAATTAGGACTTTATAGTCGCGAATTAGGCCTGCAGCTGATCGATAACTTGCTAAGACAGGCAATTCCGCAGAGTTTGAAGCACAATAATGATGCCGTTTCCGATCTCTTGTACATTTTGTGCACGACGCAGGACAATTACACGCGAGATCGGATCGAAACAATGCTACGCTGGGTCGAAGGAATGTACCAACATGACAGATTCGCCTTCCCTGAACCAGTTTCGGGGCATGTCAAGTGTTTGGCGTCGGTACTATGGCAAGCGTATGCTGTGACGTTAGTGCCCGACTTGCCAAATATGATCACAAAAAGTCTGTTTGAGTCGCTCTACAAATGGCGACTCGCTTTGGAGACAGATGCGCCCATGCAAAAAGCTATTGACGCCATGTTGTGTAGTATTTGTTGCATCCGCCCGGAAATGTTTACGATTTTGTTGCGTCGCATGGGGGTTCTCGTGCCAAATTTGTCGAATGACTTGAGTGCCTCGATCTCAGATGATCGAAAAGAAGATGCGGAACCAATGTCGGAAGATACGAACGAAGAATGGTACAGTCACTTGAGCATCGAGGATCTGTCAAAGTTGAATTTGACATCGCCACAGCTCAATACGATTGCTTTGGCTTGTCAAAGCCCGTTGGCGATTCAATTGCTCATCGACTCAGGTCTGCCATCGTTATTCGCATCAGCAATTCTGGAGTTTTGTCATCGCGAAATGAGTAAAAATGCGAAAGAAGTCGAAATTGAGCCGGAATGTTTGACAGATTCGGCTAAAGACTCAGCAAACCGCTTGAATTCGAACAAGGGACAAGTCTATCCGATGGTAAATGTCATCAAAATAACGGAAATTTTGAATTTCTTTGCGGAAATTTGCGCTGAAGGCACGATGCGTGACTGGCTCGGCTCCTACGAAGGCTCAGTCTTCTGGGAACCGCTCCTGAATCTCTTGTGCAACAGCAAAATCTACTCCGGAACCAATTCTGAGCATTGTTCTGTGATAACGCCGCAGCCATATTTGAAACTAGAAGAAGCTGTCATCAAATTTATGTCTCGCGTAACTTCTTGTCATCCGAAAAATCAAGAAACTTTCACAAGTAACCTCATTTTTGTCATTCGAAAAGCAGAAAAGGCGGGAAATAGTAATCAAAATAATGGCGGGAACTCCTATAAGAATAGCATTTCGGGATTCACGAGACGATTAGTTCTACAAATCTTGCTGGAAAGTGAGAAAATCCTCGTTTCCGTGAGAAGTGAACTTCCGTTGCAGAAAAAGGAACAAAGTGGTCAACTCATAAGTCATCATCCATCGAAACGACCAAATTCGCATCATTTATTGTTCTATTTGAGCACAAATGTCAAATGTCACGAAGTGCTCGAGCAATGTGGGAGCGTTTATAGCAATTTACTGCCCAGCATGCCAACGTTCGATCGCGCTGGGAACGAAGCCGGCGGTAATTCGAGCGGTTTGTCGTCAGTTCGTGAGTCGCGTAAGGAACTTTTCGAAATTGGGCTTGGCATGGGACTCGGAATGGAGTTCTTAAGTGTTGCTGCTGGCGTGACAGCGAAGGATAAACGACTGAAAGAGGCGAAAAATCAAGCGGCGACATTAAAGAAGGATCTTTTCTCGGTGTTCAAGATGAAAATCGACGATTCAAAGTCAATGTCGCAAATTTCCGATTTTGGTCAGCTGGTTCATAATGCCTGCCCTGATTTTATTCTCTCGAATGACACGACAATTTCGCAAATTTTGGCAATGTTGAAAGCTAATAACATTTCGCTGTCGACTCCTTGCATCAATTTGACCTTGGTTCAAGGACGAAAGACGCCGCCATGTTTGGATGAAATAATGCGCGCCGACGACGACACGCCCCCTATGAAAGCAGCTGATTTTGTGCCCCTCCCCTCGCCATTGCAGATCTTTTCGGCACGCGGGGGACTTTCATTGCTCGCTCATTATCTCCCAACGGTTTATCCGGAAACGCCAAAGTCTCAAATTGCCCCGATGGATAAGGAAAAGTCGTGCATGCATCAAACGAACGACTGGGTAAAAGTCGAGCCGAACGAGGAAATTTACGAAGATCTTGACGATACGTTGACCGAGTCGTCGTCAAAGTTGCCGGTGATAACGTCGGTGCCGCAACACTCGTTAGCGGCTTTTGGACTGTTCCTGAAGCTGCCGGCTTATTCGGAGGTTTTGTTGAGAGATAAAATTAAGGCGCAATGTTTGTTAAGGTTGATTCTTGGCGTCACGGGAGACGGAGAAGGGAATGAGATTTACAGTTTGGCACTTTCGTCGTCGTTGCCCACGTTGCCGTTCGAGGTTTTTAGACAGCTGTTGGATTCGTCGCCACTGACGACAGATGATGGGGTCTTGCTTAGACGAATGGTGATTGAAGTTGGAGCAATTCATCTCGTTCTCAATTGTTTGGGCATTTTTACGCATCATACGAGCCAAAGTTATCAAGTTCCTGGAACGCAAGAGGTGAGAAATTTTTAATTTCATTATTTTTACCGCATTTCGAAGAAAAAATGCGGTATTAAACTGAGTTCGAAAATGTGAAATGAGGAGTTCGAAAATGTGAAATGAGGAGTTCGAAAATGTGAAATGAGGGGTTCGAAAATCTGGAATAAGGAGTACGAAAAGCAAAGATACATATGCAACCTCGAAATGCGGTTTAGTATGTCGTTCTTTAGACGACTACTTTCTCTATTTTTTAAAATAATTTTAAAATTATTTTTTTTAATATTTAAAAAAAATAATTTTTTAAAAATTAATTTTAATATTTTTTTAAAATCATTTTATTTTTGTTTAATTTTTCTAATTTTCTAAAAATTAAATTTAATATTTAAAAATTTTATTTTAATTTTTTTTTTAATTAATTTTAACATTTTTTTTAATTCTTTAAAAATTAATTTAAATTAGGTACCTAATTATTTTTAATTTTTTAAAAATTTATTTGAATTAATTAAATTTTTTTAATTTGAAAAAAAAAACTAATTTTTATTTAAATTAAATTAAAATTATTAAATTTAAATTATTAATTAATTTAATTTGATTAAATTTTTTAATTAATTTATTTTTATCATTAATTTATTTTTAAAAATTTATTTTAATTTTCTAAAAAATAACTTTAATTTTTTTGAAAATATTTTTTTTGATTTTTAAAATTTAATTTTAATTATGTGTATTTAATTAATTTTTCTTTATTTTTTTTAGCTTCAACCGAATGTCAAAACTGCCTCAAGTTCAATAGAAGAGCCCGTTCCGTCATTGTCAGACGATAAAGGGCACATGTATTGGGCAAAGGGAACAGGATTTGGTACAGGATCGACGCAGCAATCGTGGAATGTGGAACAAGCGTTATTGCGGCAAAAGAGCGAGGAAGAGCATGTGACGGTTTTGTTGCAGGTAAACATTTCAATAATTTTATAAAAATTTTAAAAGAAAAAATAATTATTTATTTTCGAAAATCCCACACTAAAAATAACTTTTTTTGTCCATTTTTAATTTTTAGATTTTTTTTATTTTCGAATTAAAAAAAAATAATAACTTTTCTTCACTAAAAATTATTAACATATCTTTCATTTTTTTTTTGAAAATTTTTTAAATTAAAAAAAATAAAAATAATAAACATAAATGGTCAAAAAATAATTTAATTTTTAATCAATAAATAAGATTTAATTATTTATAAAAAATTTTAATTTAATTTTTAAATTTTATTTTTTTATAAAATTTAAATTAAATTTTTTCCTTAAATTTGACCTTAAAAATTTTTTTTTTCTCGAATATCAAATTTAATTTTAGAAAATTACTGAATTCAGTGATAGAATAACTCATTTTGGGAATATTTTCATATTAATTTTCACTTCAAACACATTTAAAGACGTTTCAAACCCAAAAACATCTCCCCTTTGGTCGACATGAGCGGAAGTCTCGTATTATAAATCGGCGGATAGTTCGTTTTTGGCGTAAACTCAAACTCAAAATTCATCAAAAGTAGAGCTAAGGCCAATTTAACGGTCATTTTCGCGAATCTCTCTCCAATGCAAATGCGTTGACCTTCACCGAATGGCATGTAAATTTGCGTATGTTGACTTTCTTTGCTGGCAAAACGCGTGGGATCATATTTTTCCGGGTCAGGGAAGTGATCGGGGTCCAATTGGTAGCTGTAAATGGGAATGTTGACACTTTGTCCTTTCGGTATGACATAATTGGTGTTTGGAATGCGATAATTTTCGTTCGCCACGCGAAGCAGCATGGGAGCGAGAGGGTACATTCGAAGGGTTTCTGAAAAGAAATAAGAGGTTGAATTAGCAAAATGGCGATTTTCAAATTTTTGTTTTTTTTTTTGAATTCGATAAATAAAAAATTATTTTTAATTGCGTTTAAAGAAAAGTCTGACCTTTTTTCACGAAAAAATTAAAATCGGAAAATTTTGTTTCTAATTTATGAAATTACGAATAGCAAAAAAGTAGAATTTCATATTTTAACGATATTTATTACACTTTTAATGTTTTTATCAGAAATTAAGGAAAAAATATTTTTTTAATTGAAATTTTGTATATGTTTTTCATAAAAATATGAAAATCGACTCGAAAACATTCAAAAATCCAATTTAAATTTGGAAAAATGTAGTTTTGAAATTTTTAACGGTCAATTTTTGAACTGGCATTTACAAATGTTTGGTCGACTAGATCTAAATTTTTCTTTTTATTATTTTTTCTATCCAAAACCATAAAAATGGACCCTTAATTTTTATTTGAATCAGCAAAAAGGCGATTTACAAATTTTTAATATTTTTAAAAGTAAATTTTGAATAATTTTTTTAACGAAAACTAAAAAGGATCGAGAAATTATTAATTGATTTAATTATTACCGTAATCTACATAATGCTAAGAGAATTTAAAAATCTTTTCTCTTAACGAAAATGGAAGTCAAAATTCGTTCTCTTAACATTTTTTCGTTTCAAATTCTAATTTTT
The DNA here is from genome assembly GCF_036172545.1 of Culicoides brevitarsis. NCBI lineage: Eukaryota > Metazoa > Arthropoda > Insecta > Diptera > Ceratopogonidae > Culicoides > Culicoides brevitarsis. Next base: position 11,436,173 of record NC_087087.1, on the reverse strand, counting down.
GAAAATTTTGAACTAAAATATTTGAAATTTCAACTAATTTTGTACTTTTATGTATTTTTTTAATTTTTGTGTCAAAAACATTTAAAAATTAAAATTTGTTTAAAAAAATATTTAAAAATGTTAAAAAATTAAGAGAAATTGTTTTCTCTTAACTTCAAAATTAGCCTTCTCTTAATTTATCTACATTTTTTCGTTTCATTTGAATTTTAACGGTTTTTTTTCTCTTAGCATTATGTAGATTACGGTATTTTTCAAATATTTAAAAAATTTGAATCAGCAAAAATCAATTTTCAAATTTTTAACACAGATTTTTTAAAATGAAAATGTATAGTTGTTCATTAGAAAAATAATCTAATTTCTCAGTTTTTTGAGATTTTGTTCAATTTTTGACCCGAAAAACTAAAAATTAAATTTTTTAAAATTTGAATTAGCAAAAAGGCGATTTTCAAATTTTAACGATCATTTTTTGAATTGACATTTACAAATTTTTCGTTCTAAATGTCAGTTTTTTCGATATTTTTTGATATTTTTAAGACTTTTTTAATGAAAAATCTTTAAAATCAAAATTTTAAATCAGAAAAAATCAAAATTTTCATCTCTTACCAAAGACACATTGATCAATGTACGTCAAATCCTGCAACATCTCGTACGTCATTTCACCATTGTGCTTCTTTAGCACCTCTTTCACGTGTTTTCGCGCTTCTTTTTGAATATCTTGATTGCGCGCCAACTCCAATAACGTGTAAGAAATCGCACTTGATGACGTTTCAAAGCCCGCAAAGAAGAAAACGAAGCATTGCGCCGCAATTTCATAAATCGACAATCCCTCGAGATCCCAATCTTTCTCGTCATTCGTCTTCTTTTCGTTATAAAGTCCAATCAAGAGATCCAAAAAGTCATTTCGCTGACTTCCATTCTTCTGACGATACGCCACATTTTGCTTCACCGTATTAAAGAAAAAATTCCGAATCTGATCCGTCAAAATTGTCAAATGCAGAATATTTTTGGAAAACCACGGAAAATTCTGCCCGAAAAAAACTTTGACAAAATTCACATTTTTCAGCAAAATTTTTCCCATTTTTCGGAATTCGGCATCCGGATCGGCGATACTGTTGCACTCCAAGCCAAAGGCACAAGACCCAATGACGTCAGTTGTGAAGCGTGCCAGCCATTCTTTGACATCAATTTGCGAGTCAATTTTTATCTCGGACGATATCTTATCGACGAGACGTTCCGCAATTGCCAGTATCGTCGGCGTCATGCCACGAATTTTGCCAGACGTGAAAACGGGCGTCACTTTTTCGCGAATTCGCTTCCATTGCTGGCCCGAAAGGATGAATAAATGCGAAACCATGGGATCGTCTTTGCGATTTTCGTACAATCCGCGACTGTGGAAGCTGGAAAAGTCTTTGATCAGGATTTGTTTGGCGATTTGCGGGTCAGCGATGATGAGAAGGGGCTCTAACAAGCGATAACCACCGAAAATTGGGCCTTTTTCTTTGAATTTGAGGTATTGTTGGTGCATTTGTTGCGCTAAATGGAGCTTATCGCCGATTCGGATAGTGCCAAAAGGGAAAACGGGCTTCGAATGAGGAATTCCGTGACGTTCCCAGTACTTGAATTTCCATTTGAAGATGTAAAAGTAGACGGAAATGATGGCGATGACAAACAATATTAATGTTGTTATCATTTTTTGCTCGAAAAATGACTAAAAATTGTTTGATACGTTCTTTTGCGTTGCTGAAATACGACTGAGAGATTGCAAGATGATAAAATTTGTTTTTATGGGTGCGTTTGAGAATTATTTTTCAAGGTCACGTTAAAAGAGAGAAACTAAATATGGAGAGAATTTAAATTTTTATCATGAAAATAGCGCGAATTTTATTATTTTTTAACGTTAAAGACAATGAGAACGAAAAAATTTATTTAAAAAAAATCATTTCTTATTAATTTAATTTATTATTAAATAAATTATTAATTAATTTTTAAATTAAAATTTTTAATTTATTTTTTTTTTATTAAATTAATACCGTAATGTAGATAATTCTTATGGAAATAAATAATCCGTTCTATTAACAAAAATAGGTTTTAAAATTCGTTCTATTAACATTTTTAAGTTAAAATTTTGATTTTTTAACAAAATTTTGAATTTTTCAATATTTTTAACAAAATTTTTGAGAATTTATGATTTTGATGAATTTTAATTAATTTATTTTATGAGAAATAATTTCAATTTCTTTCTAAATATTTGCTTAAAAAATCAAAAAATTAATGGAAAATTGTTGTTCTATTAACCTCAAAATTGATGTTTCATTAATTTTTAGCATTTTTTGAATTTGTAACGAATTTTTTTCCATAAGAATTATCTACGTTACGGTAATTTATTTTTTTTATTAAATTTATAATTCATTTTTAATTAAAATAAATTTAAGGTAAATGGAAAAAAAAACAAAAAACAATCTCCAATATAAAAAAATAATTATATAATTAATTTAATTTAATTAAAAATTAATTTTGGTTTTTTAAAAAAATAAATTATTAATTAATTTTTAATTAAAATATTTGAAGTTTAATTGAAAAAATTACTAAAAAATTTCTCCAATTTAAGTAATTATTAAATTAAAAATTAATTTTGGTTTTTAAAAAATAAATTATCAATTAATTTTTTTATTAATTTAATTTAATTTTTTATTTTATTATAATTTATTTTTTTAATTATTTTTTTATTATTTAACAAATAAATAATTTAATGTTTAAAATTTTATTAAATTTAAATATAAGGAAAAACAAATTTTATTTGCTATTGAATTAGCAAAGAGGCGATTTTCAAATTTCAACGGTCATTTTTTGAATTGACATTTTAAAATTTTTAATTCAAAAAGAAAAAAATGGCTACAATTTCGAAATTTTTTGACGATTTTTCTCAGAATGTAAAATTTTTAAAACAAAAATTAACGAAAAAAATTATTTTCAGGTACTTTCGAGCTACATCAACCCCGGTGACAAAGTTCCAAGCAGCTTTACGGACGAATCTGAGATCAATTATCGCGAACGAGACGAGTTACTGCCCGAATTGCCGCCGATTTTTCTGGATTTATTGCAGCAATCGTGTTTGATAGCCGCTTTGAGCTCCTATTTGAGGAATGATTCAGGTAAATTTTAATTTTTTCGTTTTTTAGAAATATTTTATTAAAAATTTTTTCTTTTTTTCTTTGCAGTTTTGGACATCACACGCCATATTCCCCTGTACCGTGCTATTTTGCAGCTCTTGCGGGCCGTTTCGTTATCTAATCAGTTGGTTTCGCTCTTGTTAATGCGTCAAAATGGCGAAAATCGTACTTCAATCGCTACTTTACTCTCCAATATGAAGTGCTGTGTCGATACTTATGCGAGTCGATTGAGGTAAAATTCAATATTTTTCTGTAAAAAACGAATTTTTAATAATTTTTTGTTGAATTTTAGGATCAAATCGAAGACAAAGACATCAAAAGCGGGTTTGACGACAATTACTTTGGATGACGGCGAAGATGAGGGACTGGCATTGCTTATTCCAGACATTCAGGAGACTTATATGTTGGTGCAAAATGCCACGAGTTCGGATATGTCGATGCAGGAGGAGCAGGAACAAATTCAATCAATTGAGCGCCCTTCGATGCAATCGATCGAGGAGAAATATCTCGAGCTCATGAAGAAGTTGCAATTCGGTGAGTTGAATTTTGAAGGATTTTTAGTATTTTGAAGAAAAAAAAATTGATATAGATTGGTCACGTGGTTAAAATTTTTAAATTGTGCATAAGGGGAAATTTTAAAATGTGCACTGGGGTAAAAATTTAAAATTTGCATTAGGGCAAAAAATTATATTTCACAGAAAATTTCGAAAAACCCAAATAGTTTACTCAAAAAATCTAAAAATGCTCATTGGGGTGAAAATTTAAACTGTTCACTGAGCAAAAATTTCAAAATGTTATTTGGGGCAAAAGTTCAAAAATTTAATTTTTCATAGAAGAGAGAGAAATTTTCAAATATTTATTGAGACAAAACTTTTATTTTTATCATTGAAGGAAATTTTTGAAATGTACACTGGGTTAAAATTTCAAAAATTTTATTGGGGTAAAAATTTAAAAATGTCCATTGAGGCAAAAATTAAAAATTCGCTGAAGGATTTTTGAAAATATTTATTGGAACAAAACTCAAAAATTTTTTTTGAATAAAATTTTCGAAATGTACACTGGGGCCAAAATTTAAAAAAATGTTCATTGGGTAAAAAATCTATTTTTCAACAGAATTTGTTTTTTTTTTTTTGAATTTTTTTAATATTTTTCCTTCTAAATTTTCAGATACATTTGAGATGATTGCCGAAAGTGACAACGGCTTCAAATTCACCATTTCCCATCATTTTGAGACAAATGTACGAATGGCGGGCGATCGTGGGCATCCGGCACGCGTCAAACGCTTAGCACAGGAAACCGTTACCTTATCAACTAGTTTGCCACTTTCATACAGTAGCTCTGTATTTGTACGCTGTGATACTGATAGACTGGACATTATGAAGGTAAAATGCGAAATCTGTTAAAATCTTGTTATGTTTTTTGACAAAATGTTATTTTTTAGGTATTAATAACCGGACCAGCTGACACGCCATACGCCAATGGCTGCTTCGAGTTCGATGTCTATTTTCCACCTGACTATCCAAATTCGCCGATGATGATAAATTTGGAAACAACTGGCCGGAATTCCGTCAGATTCAATCCGAATTTGTACAATGACGGCAAAGTGTGTTTATCTGTGCTGAATACGTGGCACGGGAGACCCGAGGAAAAATGGAATGCACAAACGTCGAGTTTCTTGCAAGTGAGTTTTGAAATTTTTTCGATTTTTATTTAAAAAATTAATCTCAAAAAAATTTACAAAAATTTTATAATTGAATTAGCAAAGAGGCGATTTACAAATTTTTATTTAGTTTATATTTTTTTTAATTTTTAATTATTTGAAAAACTTCTTTTTTAATTATTTTTTTATTTTTAATTCTTTTTAAATTTTTATTATTTTTAATTATTTTTTTGATTGTTATTTAATTCTTTTAAAAACTTTGTTTTAATTTTATTTTTTAAATTCTTTTTTTTTTATTTTTTAATTTTTTAAAAATAATTTTAAATTTTTTCTATTTTTTATTTTTAATTCTTCTTAATTTTTATAAAAAATTCTCTTTAAATTATTTATTTTAATTTTAATTTTTTTTTTTTGAATTTTTAAAAATGATTAAAAATTTTTTTAACATTTTTATTTTTTTTTTACATTGAAATTTTTAAATTTACCAAGAAAAAAATTGAACTTTTTACTAAAAAAAATCGATAAATTAAAGTTTTTCATATTTTTAAACGAAATTTTCTCATTTCAGGTGTTAGTCTCTATCCAAAGTTTGATATTAGTGGGTGAACCATACTTTAATGAACCTGGATTTGAAAGAAGTCGAGGAACGCCAGCTGCCACTCATAGTTCGAAAGAGTACAATAGCAACATTTATCAGGCGACAGTTCGATGGGCGATGTTAGAACAGCTGAAAAATCCATGCCCGTGCTTCAAAGAAGTAAGTTTTCACTAAATTTTGCTTATTTTAACTCAAAAAATCATTTTTTAAAATTATTTTTGAAATTTTTTGTACTTTTCAGGTGATTCACACTCATTTCTGGCTGAAGCGCAACGAAATCTGCACGCAAATCGAAAACTGGATCGCCGAACTGAGCAAGCCGCAGTACAGCGAACGCAACGGTCGTACAATTTCCTTCAATTCCATGGTGCTTCGTCGTAATTACCGTCAATTACGCGAGGAACTTGCCAAATTACCGCCTCCTCCGGGTCTCGAAGAGATGAACAACCCGTTCAGCATGGCAGCAACGACTCCCACAACGCCCTCAAATAGCGCCACAGCGAGCGGCAGCACAAGCATGAGTCACAGCCAGCAAATGTCCGACATGGATTTCATCAATACGACAAGCACGTCGCCCAAAATGGATTGTCTCGAGGACGAAAATGCCTCGGTGTCGAGTACGTTGCTCAACGATGCCCTGTCGCAGCACGTTCTCTTCAATAATGTCGCCGCAACGACAAAAACTAACGCCACTGTGGACGAAGATGGCGCCAGCAACGAAAGCGGCAACAATAATCAGCATCACATGGGTCAGGGAAGCAGCGGAGAAAGTAGCACGTCGAGTAGCAAAGAGCAAATTACCACTTCCGAAATGATCTGCAAGGTCATGGAGAACCAGATGAAGGACCTGAATCAACTCGATAATCTGTTTGCATTCGAGGATGCCGACTGTAGCGAATGATTAATATAAAAAATTATGTGAAAAATGGACTGTGTCTCCCGAAAAAACTTTAATTTTCTCACAAAACAAACCCCTTTATTACTACCTACTAATTATTATAATTATATTGCACACGAACCGAATGTAGATCGCTAGTGTTAAGTTCAAAACAAACAAAAAAATGTATGATAATCGTATAAAAATACCAAAAAAGGGCAAATAGTATGAATTACAAACAAAAAAATAATAAATTATAATTTAAAACGAATAAAGAAAGAACGTCCTTGAAGAATTTCCTTACTTTCCTTAAATTTAAACTATAATTATTATTATTACATATTCCGACCACCCTCAAAAGTTAGTCACGTAAAGATATTTCTTTTATATCTGAACAAAAAAAATCAATGTGAAGCATTAGTTTTTAAACAAGCTTAATTTAATAATCGCGATAAAAAAAATTAACTTCAAAAATAAAAAAAAAATAATTTTAAGCTGTGTTTAAAAAGCATTCATTATCGAGAAATGTTTACAACATAATTTAATTAAAAATAAAAATGAAAGAAAAAATTACGTAAAAAATTTAGTTTTTTTTATGAAATTTTTCTCTACAGGTGGAAATTCTTTTGTTGGAGAAAATTCTTTGGAAAAACGGAATATGGAGGTATCAATTCACATCAAACACATGAGATTTGTTTCGATGTTCGTTCTACCGTAAAATGTTATTTTTCATCATTTTGTGTTGTGACAGAAAAAGAGAGAGAGAAAGGTGGGTTGGAAAGTTTTGTGATAATTTTTTGATTTTACAAATTGATTAGTTTTTTTCAAGATTGGTTTTTTAGAAGTTTTGAGTTATAAAATGATTAAAAATGATAAATTAGAGCCCTCTGACAAATTTCTATCCATTTGGAGCAAGATTTGACAAAAATAGCTTTGACACAGTTTTTGACACAGTTTTTGACACAGTTTTTTTCTTGATTTAGTTTTCAAATCAAAACTGTGTCAAAGAAAAAATTTTTTTTCAGTTTCAATTTTTTTGCAGTTTTGAGTTATAAAATGATTAAAAATGATAAATTAGAGCCCTCTGACAAATTTTTATCCATTTGGAGCAAAATTTGACAAAAATTGCTTTGACAGTTTTTGAAAATTTAGTTTTCAAATCAAAACTTGTCAAAGAAAAAATTTTTTTTCAGTTTCAATTTTTTGGCAGTTTTGAGTTATAAAATGATTAAAAATGATAAATTTTGACATTTGGAGCAAGATTTGACAAAAATTGCTTTGACACAGTTTTTTTGCTCTTGATTTAGTTTTTAAAACAAAACTATGTCAAAGAAAAAATTTTTTTTCAGTTTCAATTTTTTGGCAGTTTTGAGTTATAAAATGATTAAAAATGATAAATTAGAGCCCTCTGACAAATTTTTATCCATTTGGAGCAAGATTTGACAAAAATAGCTTTGACACAGTTTTTGACACAGTTTTTGACACAGTTTTTTTGCTCTTGATTTAGTTTTTAAAACAAAACTATGTCAAAGAAAAAATTTTTTTTCAGTTTCAATTTTTTGGCAGTTTTGAGTTATAAAATGATTAAAAATGATAAATTAGAGCCCTCTGACAAATTTCTATCCATTTGGAGCAAGATTTGACAAAAATAGCTTTGACACAGTTTTTGACATAGTTTTTGACACAGTTTTTTTGCTCTTGATTTAGTTTTTAAAACAAAACTATGTCAAAGAAAAAATTTTTTTTCAGTTTCAATTTTTTGGCAGTTTTGAGTTATAAAATGATTAAAAATGATAAATTAGAGCCCTCTGACAAATTTTTATCCATTTGGAGCAAGATTTGACAAAAATAGCTTTGACACAGTTTTTTTGCTCTTGATTTAGTTTTTAAAACAAAACTATGTCAGAGAAAAAATTTTTTTTCAGTTTCAATTTTTTGGCAGTTTTGAGTTATAAAATGATTAAAAATGATAAATTAGAGCCCTCTGACAAATTTTTATCATTTGGAGCAAGATTTGACAAAAATAGCTTTGACACAGTTTTTGACACAGTTTTTTTGCTCTTGATTTAGTTTTTAAAACAAAACTATGTCAAAGAAAAAATTTTTTTTCAGTTTCAATTTTTTGGCAGTTTTGAGTTATAAAATGATTAAAAATGATAAATTAGAGCCCTCTGACAAATGTCTATCCATTTGGAGCAAGATTTGACAAAAATAGCTTTGACACAGTTTTTTTGCTCTTGATTTAGTTTTTAAAACAAAACTATGTCAGAAAAAATTTTTTTTCAGTTTCAATTTTTTTCAGTTTTGATATTAGATTTTTAAGAACAAAACAAGATTTGACAAAAATGCTTTGACACAGTTTTTGACATAGTTTTTGACACAGTTTTTTTGCTCTTGATTTAATGTCAAAGAAAAAATTTTTTTTCAGTTTCAATTTTTTGGCAGTTTTGAGTTATAAAATGATTAAAAATGATAAATTAGAGCCCTCTGACAAATTTTTATCCATTTGGAGCAAGATTTGACAAAAATAGCTTTGACACAGTTTTTGACACAGTTTTTTTGCTCTTGATTTAGTTTTTAAAACAAAACTATGTCAGAGAAAAAATTTTTTTTCAGTTTCAATTTTTTGGCAGTTTTGAGTTATAAAATGATTAAAAATGATAAATTAGAGCCCTCTGACAAATTTTTATCCATTTGGAGCAAGATTTGACAAAAATTGCTTTGACACAGTTTTTGACACAGTTTTTTTGCTCTTGATTTAGTTTTTAAAACAAAATTGACACAGTTTTTTTGCTCTTGATTTAGTTTTTAAAACAAAACTATGTCAAAGAAAAAATTTTTTTTTCAGTTTCAATTTTTTGGCAGTTTTGAGTTATAAAATGATTAAAAATGATAAATTAGAGACCAATTTTTATCCATTTCTGACAAAGTTTTTGACACAGTTTTTTTGCTCTTGATTTAGTTTTTAAAACAAAACTTGTCAAAGAAAAAATTTTTTTTCAGTTTCAATTTTTTGGCAGTTTTGAGTTATAAAATGATTAAAAATGATAAATTAGAGCCCTCTGACAAATTTTTATCCAAGCAAGATTTGACAAAAATAGCTTTGACACAGTTTTTGACACAGTTTTTTTGCTCTTGATTTAGTTTTTAAAACAAAACTATGTCAAAGAAAAAATTTTTTTTCAGTTTCAATTTTTTGGCAGTTTTGAGTTATAAAATGATTAAAAATGATAAATTAGAGCCCTCTGACAAATTTTTATCCATTTGGAGCAAGATTTGACAAAAATAGCTTTGACACATTTTTTGACACAGTTTTTTTGCTCTTGATTTAGTTTTTAAAACAAAACTATGTCAAAGAAAAAATTTTTTTTCAGTTTCAATTTTTTGGCAGTTTTGAGTTATAAAATGATTAAAAATGATATATTAGAGCCCTCTGACAAATTTCTATCCATTTGGAGCAAGATTTGACAAAAATAGCTTTGACACAGTTTTTGACACAGTTTTTTTGCTCTTGATTTAGTTTTTAAAACAAAACTATGTCAGAGAAAAATTTTTTTTTTTTTTTCTTGATTTAAAAAGTTTTGGAGCAAAAACAAAACTATGTCAAAGACACAGTTTTTTTGCTCTTGATTTAAAACTATGTTTTTTTTTTCAGTTTCAATTTTTTGGCAGTTTTGAGTTATAAAATGATTAAAAATGATAAATTAGAGCTCTCTGACAAATTTTTTCTACTTGACATCCAAAAGCTCATGTACTTTCCAAACCACCCCTTGCAGCAGCACCAATATCGTCATATACTAAAAAGAGAAAAAAAATCAGTCACCTTCTTTTATTATTATTTTCCTTTTGACTCACAACAATACAAAAAACCAGAAAACAAGTCAGCCTTACTGTAATCATAAAGCAAAAATTGTCACAAAAATATTGATAGAAAACAGAAACAAATTTTCTGCTTCCGTACACTTTGGAGAAAAAAAAATTGGAATCAACATTTTTCCCGTTCCATTGTTCCTCTTCACTTCATGTACAATCATTTTGCCATCAGAAGAACTTCATATATCGACTTTTACTTGACTCCAAGGACAAAGCAATTCAATTGGCGCCTCTTCCGCTGCCTTTCAATATTTTTCAATCCATATCATTTCAAAAGATCAATTTCTCTTATATTCCCGAGATTGATGTTAATATTACTTCTTCATGTCGTCGTAAATGTGGCGACTGAAATTTTTTTCTCTAAAATATTGCAATTGATTTTTTTTCTTAGCTCGCATGTCTTCGATAGTTTGTCATGACTTTGTCATTTTTTTACTGAAATCAGCATTTTTTCGTCAAAAATGGATTTACTTGATGGAGCAAAGAAGGCAATAATTTGTTATTACTTGTCCCAGATCATGGGAAATGTGTGTGTGTGTGTGTAGTTTGATAAATGGAGCAGATTGTAACGTAAAGAAGAATTTGGATCATAACAGCTAAAATAATTGCTTTTGAAATCCCTGCCAGGTACAAAAAAATAATGAAAAAAAAAAATTTTTAAAAAAATAATATTTTTTTATGAAAAAAATGCTGTAAAAATTTAAAAATAAACGAATTGTTTTTTTCAGCTCATATTTTAAATAATTTAAAGCATAAGAATATTTAAAAATATTTTATTTCACAATCTTTTTATTCTGTACTTTTTAAGATTTTTCGAAAAGTTTTATAAAGTTTTTGGAATATTTAACAAATTTTAATTAATAAATAAATTCTGAGATTTTTTCCCAATGCACATTTTAAAAATGGTCCCAATGCATATTTTAAAATTTAACCCCAATGCAAATTTCGAAAATTTTCCCAATGCAAAATCTAAAGTTCATCCCGAATGTAAATTCTGAGATTTTGTCCCAATGCACATTCCAAAAATTTTAACAAAATGAAATCTGTGAAATTTTGTCCTAATGCACATTTTAAAAATTAACCCCAATGCACATTTTAAAATTTAACCCCAATGCAATTTGTAATTTTTTTTCCCAATGCAAAATCTAAAGTTCATCCCGAATGTAAATTCTGAGATTTTGTCCCAATTTACATTCTAAAATTTAAGTTCACTGCAAATCTGTGAAATTTTGTCCTAATGCACATTTTAAAAATTAACCCCAATGCACATTTTAAAATTTAACCCCAATGCAATTTGTAAATTTTTTTCCCAATGCAAAATCTAAAGTTCATCCCGAATGTAAATTCTGAGATTTTGTCCCAATTTACATTTTAAAATTTAACCCCAATGCACATTTTAAAATTTAACTCCAATGCAATTTGTAAATTTTTTTCCCAATGCAAATTCTAAAGTTCATCCCAATGTAAATTCTGAAATTTTGTCCCTATTCACATTCTAACACTTTGCCCTAATGCATATTCTAAAATTTGTCCTAATGCATATTTTCCTAATGAACATTTTGAACCTTTTTACCTTTTTGATAAAGAAATTTAAATAAAAAAGCACACAACAAATTTAATTTAACATTAAAGAAGCTTATTTTCCACATGACATAAAATTATTCTTTTTAGAATAAAAAAAAAATTATAGAAAGTAGAGCAAAATATCGGATAATGTCACACACACATTGGGGTAGAAATTCTTGTAATCTGTTGGTAATTACACTCTTTTCTAACATATTTCATCCCAGAAAAGTGGCTGCATGAAGTACGTGCTTCAGGTTTAATTGTTCGTTCGGTGTCTAAAGTGCTGCTCTACGATGAACGAGACTTAAGCATGGATTAAAGCAGATTTTAATTTACAGGTTGACTGAATAAAGTGACGATAATAACTGTTTGTACAAAAAATTAATTCTCGTCTGCTTTGAACACTTTTTATTTTTTTAAATGGCTGGTTATGTGATAATGGGGCAGACTGGTTGTTCGTAATGTGGCTTCACATATGGCTGAAAAGAACATTTTCCGAACAATAAACTTTAAAATTATATTGCTTGCATGGCTCACATGTGCGGCAAAATGGCTGGAAACGCAATTCATGCGGAATTAATATTAAAATTTGTGAGTTTGTTGCGAAAAAAAAAGTTTTTTTTTAAAAATTGTGCATTTATGGAAAAACATAACAATGAAAGAGGCAACAACTATGTGCAATGTTTTGCTCTTTCCGTACAATTTGTTCTCGATGTTATTATTATTTTCTCAAATATATGTCGAGTTTGTTGTTTTTTCCATGAAATTCAGCTCAATTTTTTGATCTTGAACTTTTTTTCAATTTTTTCGTATTGTAAACTTTTTTTTTTAATTTTACTTGATACTCTTCAAAAATTGTTGAAGTTTGACGTCGTCATCTCTTGTTTCTTATTACGAAAAAAAAAAATTGTGGATTTGATGGTTTTCTTTATCAAAAAGTAATTTTTCAAATGTCGACCGGAAAAAATTTCTAGTATGTAACCATTTATGATTTTTACTCCATTTCTGCGAGATTTTTATCAATGATGACCTTTTTCCTCCCCTTTATCGTCGTTTTTTGATCTTTTTTTCCTACATTTTATGTCGAGTACTATTTGACACACATTGCTTGCGAGACAGAAGCAATAAGGTCACAGTCAAGAAGCCTCCTGCCGATAATTTCTTTCAGTTATACTCGTTCTTGCCTGTTGGTGTCTCTCTTGATAAAAATCGTATTTTATATTTTATTATTTGCACTATATGAGAACGTTGCGGTATCAGATAAGTTATTTGTCGATATATTTCGTGTGGTGCTCATGACAACGTTAAAAATTAATTTAAACTTTGGAAATTACAAAAATTTTTCAATTTATTGCAGGTGTGGTTGGTAAGGATGGACTTATGTTAGTAATGTAAAAGAAGGAGATAAACTAAGAAAATTATGAAAGGTAAAGGTAATTTTTACAAAAATAAAACATAAAATAAAATAAATAAATAATTAAAAAAAAAAATAAATATAAAAAAAAATAAATAAATAAAAGATTTTTCAATAAAAAAATATTTTATTTATTTTATAATTTTTATTTTTTTTTTATTTGTTTTTATTTTAATTTAAATTATTTTTTATTGGCTTAAATTATTTTATTTTATTTTATTTAATTTTTAATAATTTTAAATTTTATTATTTTTATTTTTTTATTTTATTTTATTTTTTTTATTTTTTTTTTATTTTTTTTTGTCGAATCATTTGAAGAGTTCAATTAAAACAGCTAATAATCGTCAGAATTGTAATCAGTAGTATCCTCATCGTCATCATATGAATTATTATCATCATCATAGTTAAATTCATATTCGTCTTTTGCATACCAATCAATGTGACTGACCTTGATGAGATGTTTATTGTTGTCAAACAATTCTTGAATTTTGATTTGATATCCAGCGGCATAAATTTTTCCAACACATAGCTTGAGTTTTGGACGATTTTTTAAATTTTTTAAGATCCGAATAAGCTCATCAAAAAAATGAAAATTTAGACAATGAACTTTCTGCATAACCATTAATTTAAGGTTTGACAAGGATTCGATCAAACTGAAAAAACTGAAAGTCCTTAGCTCATTATTTCCAATTGTCAATGATTCAAGGTTTGAGAGGCATTGAAGTTTATTAAAATCAGCATCCGTCAGGTTTTGAACTCCTTTCACTGATAATTTCTTCAAATTGGTAAGTTTGGAAATATGATCTATGTTTATTGAAAGTTCTAAGCTAATAATGTCAAGTTCCTCCAAGATATTTTTTTGACTTAATTTTTCCAATAACTTGTTCATCTCTTGAGCTGTGGCAGTTACATCTGTTCTTTGTTTCGGTATTTGAGTGATTTCTAATTTTTTCAACTTTGGTAAGTCATCCAAGATACTTATGTTTGGCGCCATTATGTTGAAGGAAAGTTCTTCAATTTCCTTAAGGTGGTTCGAAATGAATTCGATCAATTGAGAGCTATCTTTCAAATAATCTGGATAAGAATTCACTGGATGACATGTACTTATTTTAAGGTTTTTCAAGGTGAAATTCTTCTTCAAAACTTCTATAAGAGATTCTGAGGTTATTGAACAGCGAACAACTTCCAAGGATTTCAAATTCGTAACATATTTAAAAAAGTTTTCAGTGACATTACTTAAGTCAGTGACCTTCAATTCTTCAAGTTGAGTATCTTTAAAACAGTCACTCAGACTATCATAAATTTCAAGGCGATGATCTCCATTGAATGAAAAGCTTTTAAGACGTTTAACTAATGGAGTCAATTTGTGGAGTGAGTTGAAGTTGTTAAAATAAGAAATTCTGTGAACGTAACTCTCCAAATTTTCACAATTCTTGATAATCCATTCATAAATCGCTGATGTATCTTTGACTTGTGCAAGGAATGAATTGCTTAAATCAAGTGATTTGATCTTTGAACTCATGAACTTTAGAATTTTTAAGCAGTAATCATCGTATGAACATGAAAAATTCAGATTTGAAAATCTTGTTCGACTTTGAAGGATTAAAGTGTTAAAACGTCGGCAAATGACACGCATCTCCATTAATGTTGAAGTAACTTAAAAGATACAGCAAGCAGTCATCGTTCAAATCCATTAATTTTGTCATGTTTAGCTCTGCTAGTTTGAGCTTTTTCACCATTGATCTGGTGATTCTTGTATCAGCTTTTCTTTTATCGTTTTTAAACATTTTTTAAGAATTTTCAAGGTCAAGTCAAGGACAAGCGTTCAAAATCAAGCTTTGATGATAATTGAAGATTTTACGATGACTTAGCTTCACTAAACTGATGTTTAAACGACAAAATTTGTTAAATATTGGAAAAAAACAATTTTTTTGTAAAAAAAAAAATGTAAACAAAAAAAACCGGCATTTATTTTTTAAATGTTTACCTTTAATTTTTCAATTTTTTCGGAGTCACAGCAAATCGACACTAAAACGCATTCAAATATTAAGTCAAATATCACAACTTAATTGAATATTAAACAAAAATTTAGTCAAAATTTAAGAAGAAATTATTCCGACAACTTTTGATAATTCAAAATTTGTAAACAATCGTAAATGACAGATACGGACCCTCATTGCCAATATATCTGTTCAAATTTTAAAAATCCCAGTGCACATTTTGAATTTAATTTAATCGTTAAATCGTACAAATTTATCTTATGGCGCAATCCATTTACGGCGTCAGAAGTTTAAGGGGGATGGGGGTCCATAAGTTTCTGATGGATTTCGAAGAAGGGGGAGGGGGGTAAAAGGAAAATACGACGTCGTAAAAATTCTCTATAATTAAGATTTTTTGTTTCAATTTGTCAGTAATATTTAAGCGCTTCAAACTTTTTTGATCTATTTTTTAACTTACTGAGTAAACATGTACAATTTTACACAAATTTCCATATAAATTTGAGCTAATTTTTTTACAATTTTTCTTGAAAAGGGGGGGGGGGTATGTTACTAAAAAGTACGTCGTAATTTAGGGGGGGTCTTTAAATTTCGACGGTTTTCGATTTTAGGAGGGGGGGGGGATAATGATTATAGGGGGGGGGGGCGTAAATGGATGGCGCCTTATTTTCTACTAGAAATAATTTTTTATTAAAAAATCTTTGAAAATTTGATGTTTTTTCAAAATTTTAGGAGAAAAATATCAAAGCTTTAATTAAATTTTAACGATTTTCTTAAAGTTATCCTTTAGTTTTCCTCCATAAGTCATCGCCTCTTATGCAGTTTTAGCCAACAACTGTTACCCATTTACTCCCATTCCCATTCAAACACAAATCTCAAAACATCCGCTTCCTTTTGTACGAACATTTCCTCCTTTCAAACATTGTTCCTTTGCATCGTTCCTCCAACACCATAATTTTCCGAACGACAACTTGCACTTCTCTCTCCAAATGTTTTCCCAAAGATTTCAATTATTGTGATTTTATGAACAGAAAATATTTGCCACACACACACCGAAAATGTCATTAGAAAAGGAGAGAAATTGTAAGTCGCATGTTATCTCGACGAGATATGGCAACGCAGCAAGATACAAAACAATTAACAATGTTAACATTTTGCGATTTATATTTGCATACGAAATATTTTGTGGAGCTAAACGACTTAATTGCAAGCAACAATGAAATAATTGTTCGAACACTTGAACGAATGTCGCTCGAAGATTGTTAGGCGAAATTGTTGCGTGAAAGAAAAATCAAACACGCAGCTAAGGTAAATTTGGGTAATGAACGCTTAGATAAATAAGTACAAAGTGCTCGAAAAACAAGAGGACACGTCAAAAAGTTGTTGAAACTTGCACGGAAATTGCTCGAGATAATTATGGTGATTTTGTGTATCAACAAATAATTTTATGGATTTGTGTGACAACTATTTCAATATTAACTTGTAATTATATCGAATGCGACATTTTCTCACACCAAACTTGTTGAATCAAAATTTTGGGTTTTTAGAGGTCATGAAGAAATACAAAAATTTGTTACCCAGTGGGACGATTTTTTGAAATTTAAATTTTTTGAAAAATATTATCAAATTAAATTAATCAAAAAAAATAAAAATTTTTATAAAAAAAAAAATTAAAATAAATTTTTTTCATTGAAAATATTTTCAAAACTTGAAATACTCTGAGATCAATTTAAAATTATAAAATCCTAATAAAAATACAATAAAAATAACTAAAATATTAAACAACGACCAAAAATTTCAAAACTTTTTTTTTTCCCCCAATTTTGAAAAAATTCTTTTGGGATAAAAACATCGAAAAAAATTTGGAACGGCCTTAATGAAAAAACTTCACATTTTAGTTTTTAATTTATAATATCGCTGATTAAAGGGACTTGGCTAACAAAAGGCCATTTTTTATAGTTTTTAATGCTTTTTACCCTTATTTTTTACTTTTTAGTTCATTTTTTAAAATGTTTTATTTATAGTGTTTTTTAACAATTTTTATTCTTATTTTTAAATATTTTTTAATACATACATTTTTTTAAAAATATTTTTTTTTAATTTTAATTTAGTCATGAAACTTTTGAAATGTGAAATGGGACAAAAACTACATTAAAAAAAATTAACGTTCAAATTTTTTTAATTAAAAAAATTTTTAAGTAACTGGCAACCCTATATGAGTCACTCATGAGATTTTTGAATTTGACAGCATTAGAACCAGATTGTTTATTTATTTAAGCATTGTAAGATTGTATTCCGGCAAATTTTTTAAAATTTTCTTAAAAATCAGTAAAAAAAAATATTTTTTTGAGTTAAATACGTGAATAAGTTCAAAGAAAAGCTGCTAATTGATTGTGACTCGAAAAAATTCAAAAATTAAAGGTAAAAATTATGAAAACGAGTAAAATGATTTTCTAATCTGTGGTTTGTTTGTCAGGATTAAACAAGTTTGGTGGTAAACATGAGTAATCTTGAAAAGGCCTTTGTTCCAACAAAATGTGAAAGTAAGTAAACAATTCGATTTATTTGTTTTTTTAAAAACTTCTGAGTTGTTTTTTAGATTTGATGGATGGCGCCCATTAGAAATAATTTTTTATTAAAAAATCTTTGAAAATTTGATGTTTTTTCAACTAGGAAAAATAATTTAACGATTTGAATGACGATTGCTTGCTGTATCTTTTGAGTTTCTTCAAGCATTTTGAATTGATGGATCTTCGTGGCGTTTGTCGTCGTTTGGATGATTTGATTTTTCAAAGTCGGTCAAGATTCGTAACTCTGGACTTTAAAAATCGCTTTAAAAGTCTTGATGATGTACTTCAAGCTTTGGAAATTATAAAATTCTTAGGGCCCGTGGTAAAATCACTGAATTTGGAATGGTTATCGAGTTATTGGTCTATTAAGTATATTGAAGATAAATCTGTTATATTTGATTGTATTAACGAGCATTGTGTGAGTCTGGAGACTTTCGATCCTGGATATGTCAACCTTAAAGACTTTAAAGCTATTCAGAAATTTGCTCCGATTGTCAAACGTTTAAAATCTTTGATATTCGATTGTTCAGTTTTTGATGATAGTTTAAGTGATTGTTTGAAAAGTTCATCACTTGAAGAATTGAGAATAGATAATAATCCTAAAATCACTGAAAATTTCTTCAAAAATGTGGCCAATTTGAAGTCCTTGCATATTACTTCTCACAAAAATTTGACATCGGATTCTTATATCAACATTTTGAGCAAGAATTTGAAGTTAAAAAAGCTCACAATTATTATAGACGATTTCACATTTTTCAACAGCGAAATTTTAGTAACCTTCATTGCTAAAAACCTACAAGAACTTGAAGAACTTTCATTCGATGTATTTGCAAACAACGTAAGCCTCCTTGGTGAACTACCAAACTTGAAAAAACTGAAAATTGTTCAAGATTCTAAAGTTTTTACTGAAGAACATTTAATTGCTCAAGAGATGGAAAAACTTTTGGAAAAATTAAGTCAGCGAAATATTATTGAAGAGCTTTACATTGATGCTTCGGCAGAACAAATAAATTTTGACTTATTGAGCAACCTCACCAATTTGAAGAAATTATCACTGGATAAATGCTATGGAATCACAAAAATGAAAAATCCTCAAGGTCTTGAAAATTTAGAAACATTAACAATTGAAGTTGTAGAAAATGTTTCAGATTTACTCAATTTGATAAATCCTTTAAAGAAACTCAAGTTATTGGACACTCATTATCCTGTAAAACTTGAATTTTTTTGATAAATTGATTCAGATTTTAAAAAGTACAGAAAAACGTCAAAAACTAAAAGTTTATGTTCACGCAATGTTTATTGGTCAAAATTCTAATGAATTTCACGAGTTACTCAAAAGTAATCAAGATATTATTGATTTTAAAAACATTTTTTTTTTGGGACAAAAAAAAAGTTTCTTAATTAAAATAATTTTTTTTAATTTTAATCAAAAGTAATAAGATTTTATTGACACAAATTTTTTAACTTTTGAAAATTGAAATGATTTTGTAAACTATGAATTGTTAATTTTTAAAAATATGTTAAATAAAAATATAACTGACACAAAAATAATAAAAAAATTATTGTTGAAAAAATATAAAATGAGAACTTGAAATTAAAAAGGTAAAAAAATAAAATCCCATCAAGAGATTTATTTCATTTTTCTTCATTTATATATTATCGCCTTTTCCAATCAATTTTCTGCTTGACCTTTAACTTTAAAATCAGATTAGATAATTGCTTTTAAACTGTAATTGAGAAATCTACACTTGATAAAATTGTTTCGTCATCATCATGAAAAATTTCTCGATTCGAGAAAATTTGCTATTGAGTGAATCAGAAGGAATTATCTGGATTAAATGTGAACTAAATCTGCTCTTTTCATTTTTCATCCGAAATAAATTTTTCAAATCAATTAAATCAGTGCATCGTTTTTCTTCTTTTTTTTTTATTAGAAAAGTAATCTCGCCATTTTTTGCTTCAAAAGGTTTTTTTTAATCTATAAATATAAAATTTTATTTTTCCAGCGGATAAAGCAAACTAATTTTATTAGCAAACGTCTGAAAATAGCACAAAATAATAAATAAGCAAACAATGGAAAAAATCAGCGCATATGTGACAAAAAATAATTCGCAACCAAAAATCATCTTATCCTAAGTACACACAGCTCTAGACATTTTTTGGGGTTGAATGAAAATACTACCTTATGGTGTTTTGTGCTAAAAAAAGAAAGTAGAATTTAAAACTTGACTAAGAGACATGTGTGTCAAAATGCAGTAAAGTACGAAGGAATTAGGATTTTAAAGTACGTTTGACACTTGATTAGGTGTCTCTTGATTTTTCGGGAGAAAAGAACGGTGAAAAGATAGTTTCTAAGCTAGAAATTAATTTAAAACCTCAAGAGATTAATTTAAGACCTCAAGAAATTAATTCGAGACCTCAAGAGATTAATTCGAGACCTCAAAAGAATAATTTAAGACTTCAAGAAATTAATTTAAGACCTCAAGAAATTAATTTAAGACCTCAAGAGATTAATTTAAGACCTCAAGAGATTAATTTAAGACCTCAAGAAATTAATTTAAGACCTCAAGAGATTAATTTAAGACCTCAAGAGATTAATTTAAGACTTCAAGAAATTAAATTAAGACCTCAAGAAATTAATTTAAGACCCAAGAGATTAACTCGAGACCTCAAGAGAATAATTTAAGACTTCAAGAAATTAAATTAAGACCTCAAGAAATTAATTTAAGACCTCAAGAGATTAATTTAAGACCTCAAGAGATTAATTTAAGACCTCAAGAAATTAATTTAAGACCTTAAAAGATTAAACTAAGACCCTAAATAAAGATCCTAGGAGAAAATTTTAAGATCTTGAGAGCCTAACAGACCTTTAATTTAACAGATGTTCGAATATTTTCAAACTCAAACCATTTCTAATTCTCAAGGAGTTGCAATTTCGTTAGATGTTTGCACAAAACGAGTACAATGTACGGAGACTTTTGCGCGCTCCAAACGTCGAACGTACAAAATCATGTCACATAAAAACCTTGATACAAATGCGCCAAAATCCTTTAATCCTTTTGTTGCTCCTCTCATTTCTTGCGACATGTCTTCGTCCCAATATTCATCTTTATTCACACATTCCGTCGCCTTGAACTGAAGAGTTTTTGGGACGCCGTCGTATAAAATAAACCAGAAACGTGTTTTATCATTCATATGAATCAGGAAATTTTATGATTCTCAGGTTTTCTTTCCTCTCTACTCTTTTTTTTTTATGGCGACACTGAACATGTGAACGCGATTTTTATAGGATTTTTGCATAAAAGTGCTCTTAGTATTCTGCAAATCTTCTTGCATTAATCTTCTGTGTGAGCGGCAGAATTTATGGAACTAATGAATTTTTCCATTTCATTTCTCGATAATCGTAAATTTGCATAAATGTGTACATTAGAAACTGGGGCAACTACATAATTTATGCAACAACATCATAGACAGGTCGTTTAAATCCGACATAAATTACTTTTTAATAGACTTTCGCACACACACATCGAATGTTAATTGTTGAAATTAAAGCTAATTGTTTAATGATGAATTGAGTAGTTTTGCTTAAGGTTTTGGGGGAAATTTGATTTATTGCGCGTTCGCATGCGAATTTTCGTTTACATTTCAACAGCAGAGTAATTAAGTGGATTTTAAATGGCAGCAATATTGATTTTGAGTGGGATTCGAGTGCTTAATGAGACAAGAAATGAAAATTTTAAGTTTTTTTTTGCTAATGTGACAATTGAGTGGTTGAAACATTAAAAAAAATTAAAAATAAAAAAAATTAATTTAAATAATTTTTTTTAAAATATTTTGCAATTAGGTATTTGAAAATTTTTAAGTATTTGTCTCTAATTATGTTTAAAAAATGAAATTTCAAAAAAAATAAATTAAATAAAATTAAAATAATTTAATTAGGTAATTAATTTATATTCAAAA
Organism: Culicoides brevitarsis; assembly: GCF_036172545.1. Classification (NCBI taxonomy): domain Eukaryota; kingdom Metazoa; phylum Arthropoda; class Insecta; order Diptera; family Ceratopogonidae; genus Culicoides; species Culicoides brevitarsis. The sequence continues at coordinate 11,414,488 of NC_087087.1, read as the reverse complement.
ATTAAAAAAAATAATTATTTATTAAATTAAATAAAGAAAAATTATAAATTAAATAAATATTTTTTTTTGTTTTTTTTTTAATTTTTTGAAGCAGAAAACTAAAAAAAATTTAAAAAAAATCATTCAAAAATTAATTAAATTTTTTTTTTTTTAAATTTTTTATTGAATTAAAAAATTAATTTTTCTAAAAAAAAATTTAAATTTAATTTTTTTCTTTGAAATTTAGTTTATTTAAAATTTTAATTTTGGTTGAGAAAAAAAATTATAAAAATTTACCTTTGACTTTTTAAAAATATTTTTTAAATAAAGCTTTTAAATAATTTAATTTAAAATCGAAAAAATATTTTTCGCCAAATAAATAAATAAAAAAAAAATAAATAAAAAAATAAATATTTATTATAATTTTTTTTTAATTTTATTTAAAAAAAAATTAATTTTAATTGAGAAAAAATTTTTTTGATCGCAAAAATTGTAAAAATATTTTTAAAAAATCCTTTAATTGCTTGGAAATAAAAAAAAATATATATTTTAAAAAATAAATAAAGATTTAAATTTTATTAAAATTTTTTCCTATTAAAATATTCAAGTTCAATAAAAGTAAATGGTTTTAATCCACAAACCTATCAAAATTGCACCTCACTAAAAGCATCATCATTGCATTAAAAGCATCATCAACCGAAAAATTTTCTATTCAGCAACCACTCTAGCCTCCGGTCGAACAAGATTTTACTTTTACCTTTATTGACTGTGGTTCGGAATCGTTTAATTTCAGTAAATTAAATTAAATGCACTTTGATTCCGCCAACAAATTTTGTGGACAAATTGAAAAATCTTTTGTGTCCGAACATTTTGAAGTTGGCAAGACGCCAACATGTCGATGTCCATTCATTATTTCCCTCAGAAACAATTTTTTGTGTAACATATTAGAACGTTGTAAACAGATAATAAAACAGAGATGATCAAAAACACGGAGAAAAATTGTTGTTATGGCTAATGGGATGACAAAAGGAGCAAAAAAAAAACGAAAAAACAGACATTGCAAAAATAAATTATTTGTCGACAAAATAGAAGAAATATGGATACAATGGAAAAAGTATTAGTTATGTCTTGTCTTGATGTTTATCGAGAAACTTTTCTCATATTTCTCTCTCGGTGGAATATTGTTTCCGTTATCGATATAGTGCACTTTTTTTTTGTTGTTGATGGCTTTCTTTTGAGAGATTTAATCAGATAGATGTTCTCTAATGATGTGAATCCTTTTAGTTTAAAAATGGGATTTTTTTTTGTTTTCTCTGTGCAATTTTGGTTCGTTTAATGAACGGATAATTCAGGATCTGTCAGGTAAGCTTATTTTGCCTGAAATAATTGCATGAAGACGTATAATTTAATATAAATGTCAGAAAATTGTGTAGCTCATTATCGCACTTTGTACTTGCGATGACAAGTTGACACAATTTGTAGTTTTTTAGAGGAAACTAGCATATCCCGTGAACTTCGTTTCACCAATGATTTTTTTTAAAATAAATTTTTTGGTATTAAGTCATTTTCCGAAGTAAAAATTCAACCAAAAACTATAATTAACGAAATTTAAAAAAAAAATTATTTTAAAAAAAATCATAAAAATTAAATAAAATAAAATAAATTAATAAAAAGGTATGCAATGAACCCTACACGCCAAGTTTCGGAGATTTTATTATTTTTCATGAATTTTTCCCTGAGAAATCCAAATTTTCTAGTTGAAAACCTTCTCATAGCTATTCTTGACACATTACAAAAAACCCAAAAAAAATTCGCGAAACAAATTTTGAGTTAATGCGTTACAAAATGTGTATGGAATTTAAGTTTTCAGGTATGGAATCAAATTCCATAGAAATTTTATAACGGATTAACTCAAACCCTGTTTCGCGAATTTTTTCAAGGTACTTCAGATTTTGTCAAGAATGGCTTTGAGAAGGTTGTAGAGCAAAAATTTGGAAAAATTCATGGAAAATTAATAAAATTTACCAAATTTAGGTGTGTAATATTCATTGCATACCCATCACATCACCCGATATCAGGATTTCATCGAAAAAAAATGCATGAGATTTTTTGATGATTTTGTATTAGTTAGGCCTAAAGTAGTCCAAAAAATCTAAATCAAAAATTCTGGAACGAACCACACGGATTTTAGACATTTTTTAGTGCATTTGGGTATTTTCAAGTACCTCTTTGACATACCCAATCTCACTAAAAAGGCATAGAAACACTTTGGTTCGTTGTAGAATTTTAAATTTAGGTTTTTTGGACTCGATTTGGACTAGTTTAGGTCTAATTAACATAAAACTATTGAAAAATCTCACGTCATTTATTTTTCGAAAAAAAATGCTGATATCGGGTGATGTGCCATACTTCGATTTTTTTGAATTGTATCAATTGCATAGTTTCAGGGTAAATTTTTGCTTTTTGTGTGTGGAACGAAGTTAACGGGTGACCTCTAAGTTTTTAAATGCATCATAATAGAAAAGATGCTTCATCACGTTCCTCATATTTATCCTAATGTTTTGTTTAGAGCAAAAAAAAAACTTTCAGGAAATCCTGATTCGTGTCATATTTTATGCACGTGTTGCTTCAGACCTATTTTATCACTGAAATTAATTTTTTTAAACGAAATCTGCAGTTTTTACTTGAATAAACTAAAAATGTCTTAAAATTGCGTTTCACGACATTTTTTCACCTTCGATAACACAAGAAAAAAAAAACTCTTTAAAACTGCCATAAAAAAATCATTAAAAATATTTAGCATATCAGACATTTAACTCATTCATATCCATTTCCCGTCGTTGTCGTGCAATGCTTTCATTACTTTAGCCATGTAAAATTTCCATGCGAAGACCCACAATTTTAACACAGGCAGCACCACTTTACACAGGAAATGTCAGAATGATTTATTATTTCAATGTGGTTTAATATGTTTCATCAATTAAGCATACACGACGACGACAACGACGTTCGCACGAGACAGTCGACAGACCTCACAACACTAAAAATTTTACATGACAATTTTATGGTTTAATACGGTTGCCGTTTGGTTGTCAAATAATTTAATTAGAAAGTCTCACGAGTTTGAGGAACGACTTGTAACGCCAAAAATGTATCCCAGAAAATATCATAAATTAGGCATTAAAGTGGTGCGAAGATAAAATTTTAATAGACTGGGAAAGTTTTGAATATGGAGTAGAGGAGAAATTACCAATATTTGCCAAATTATTTGTTTAATTTACGAAAGGTGTGAGATCCTGTGGATTGAAAATATTTAAAATTGGACAGAAATTTAAATTTACAAAAAAAAATTTAAAAATTTTTTAATTTCCTCTAATATTTTGTAAAATTTTGAAAAAAAAATCTAAAATATAAAAAAAAATTAAATTTAGTGCCTTTTCATTAAATTTTCTTAAAAATATTAATTTTTTCTTATTATTTAATATTTTAATAATTTATTTAAAAATTTTTAATAATTTAATTTTTTAAAATAAAAAATATTTGAAACTTAAATAAAAAAAAACAATTTTTGTTTACTCATGAAAATCATTCAAATTCGATTCAAATTCAAAATTTAATTAAATATGTAATTT